>NC_137154.1:45753820-46353820 GCF_951394435.1 Stenella coeruleoalba | reverse complement strand
AAAAGAGGTTCTTCTAGGACATCAGCATCCAGCCTTGGCCAAGACCTGAGAAGCCCTGGTGAGGGTTGTACAGCTATCTGCCAGCTCTGGAAGCTTCTACCCCACCACCGGGAGGAAGCTAACATTTACTGAGTGGCTTTTTGCCAGGCACTATGCTAAGCACTGACATATATTATCTCATTTAATCCTCACAGAAACTCTGTGAGATAAGTACTATTATTATTTTACAGATGAGTAACCAAAATGTTAGAGGGCATAAGAAAATGCCCTGAGATCTCACTATTTGGTAAGCAGTTAAAGTTTGGCCCAGATTGTGCACCTCTATGACTGTCAGAATCATGATGATAATCATTGACATTTGGCAGGAATCCTATCCAGGACACAGGTCACTAGGTGTCCTTTGATGTTACCTTCCAGTGAGCCCCATTCCCTTAGCAGTGCTCCCCGACTCACCTGCTCAGGGTCCCTCGAGGGGCCTTAGTGCCTCCAGCTCCGTGGGTGATACTGGAATTCTTGTTGGCAGTCATGGTCATTTCTGCTCTCTGCAAACACAGAGCCCTGCAAAGAAGACAAGACCTATAAGCCAAGTTTCCATGGGCAGCGAAAAGCACCTCAAACATTTCCAGATGACCTCCAAAACTGCCAACAGGGTTTCTGTGGTGGTTAGCAGGAACCACTTTCCCACATATATTTAATTTCATGTGTTACAGATTAAGAGCCTCAAGGGATCCCTGATCTGGGTTGGGGAAGAGTCTGTGAGCTAACAGATAACTTATCACTTCACAGAAAATGATTTTAAAAACTCCATTTCCATCCTGCTTCGTCTCATTTCTTAAGTTAGAGTTTCCCAAACTTCTGGCATGCCATACAGCCTTTATGAATTTTACCATATTTGCTTACCTCCTGAACAATCATTTATTCAATGTTTTTCTTTAATCAACTTGAAACTGACTTACTTTTCTTAAAATAGTTAATCTTGTTCTAAACAATTAATCATTGACAAATATTTACTGAGTGAGCACCCATGTCCTAGGCACTGCCATCCAGCAAAGAATGAAACAAAGTCTCTGCTCTCATGAAGCTTACATCCTTATGGAGGGAAACAGACAATAAGCAGGCACAAGTCATGTGTGTGATACATAAGTGTACATTTGTGTATAATATGTATAGTGATAAGTGGTAGGAAGAAAACATGAAGCAAGGTAGAGGGAAAGTGAAGAAGATTTGTTTTTTAAAATAGGATGTTCAGGGAAGAACATCCTGATAAAGTGGCATCTGAGCCAGAAACCACAGTTATGAGTTATCATATTTTTAACATTAAAATATGATAAAATTAATATACTTTAAGGTATTTAAGTATTTACAAAGTGAAAAATGTCTGTACATGTACCATATACAGTTAGCTAATATAGTAACATTATTTTATGCTAAAATAATAAAAGGAAGAAAAATGTTAAAACTTAAGGGTACATCCAGACTGGAAATTGTCTCCTATTTGCAGATGGTATTATCCTCCATGTAGAAAATCATAACAATTCCACTAAAACACTCTTAAACTAACGTATAAAGTCAAGCAAGTTTGCAGGATACAAAGTAATATTTAAAAAATCAATTTTCTTTCTACATACCAGCAATGAACAATCTGAAAATGAAATTTTAAAAATTCCATTAATAATAGCAGCAAAAAGAATAAAATACTTAGGAATAAACTTAACAAAAGAAGTGCAAGACGTATGCACTACAAACTACAAAACATCACGGAAAGAAATTAAAGAAGATATAAATAAATAGAAAGGCATCCCAGGTTCATGATCGGAGAACTCCAAGTTGTTAAGATGGCAAGATTCCCCGAATTGATCTACAGACTGAACAGAATACTCATCAACTGCAGAAATTGACAAGCTGATCCTAAAATTTTGTGGCAGTGCAAGGGACCCAGAGCAGTCAAAACCATCTTGAAAAAGAAGAATAAAGTTGGAGGACTCGCACTCACCAATTTCAAAGCATACTACAAAGCCATGGTAATCAAGACAGTGTGCACAGATGTAAGAACAGAAATAGAAATCAACAGAATAGAATTGAGAGTTGAGAAATAAACCCATACATTTACGGTTAATTGATTTTCAACAAGGATGCTAAGACAATTCAAGAGGGAAAGAAGAGTCTGGTTTTTTTTTTTTGCGGTATGTGGGCCTCTCACTGTTGTGGCCTCTCCCATTGCGGAGCACAGGCTTCGGACACGCAGGCTCAACGGCCATGGCTCACGGGCCCAGCCACTCCGCGGCATGTGGGATCTTCCCAGACCGGGGCACGAACCCGTGTCCCCTGCATTGGCAGGCGGACTCTCAACCACTGAGCCACCAGGAAAGCCCAGAATAGTCTTTTCAGACAACTGGACATTCATATACAAAAGAATAAAGCAGGACCCTTATCCTTATACTATACAAAAAAAAGTAAAAATGGATTATAGACCTAAATTTAAGAGTTCAAATGACAAAAGCGAAGCCTGGAATACAACATAGAGGTAAAGCTTTGTAACACTGGATTAGGCAACAGTTTCTTAGATATGACACAAGCAACAAAAGAAAAAAGATATAAACTGTATTATACTAAATAAAAAACTTTTGTGCTGTAAAAAATACCACAAGAAAGTAAAAAGACTCCCACAGAATGGGAGAATTATTTGCAAATCATATATATCTGCTAAGCAACTTGTATCTAGAATACATAAAGAACTCTTCCAACTCAATAATAAAAAGACATAATCTAATTTAAAAGTAGACAAACAGAACACACCATTGTAAAGCAATGATACTCCAATAAAGATGTTAAAAAAAAAGTAGACAAAGAATTTAAACAGACATTTCTCCAAAGATATAAAGTTGGCTAAGAAGCACATGAAACAATGTTCAACATCACTAGTCATTAGGGAAATACAAATCAAAACCACAGTGAGGTATTACTTCACACCACCAGGATGACTCCAGTCAAAAAGATAAAAACAAGTGCTAGTGAGACTGTGGAGAAACGAAAACCTTCATTCACTGCTGGTGGAAATGTAAAATTGTGCAGCCACTTTGGAAAATACTTTGGCAGTTCCTCAAAAAGGGATACATAGAGTTACCATAAGACCCAGCATGATTCACCCCTGGGTATACAGCCAAGAGACATGAAAACATGTCCACACAAATACTCATACCAATGTTCATAATAGCCAGAAAGTGGAAACAACTCAAATGTCCATCAGTGGACGAATGCATTAACAAAGTGTCGTATATCCATAAAATGGAATATTATTCAGACATAAAAAGGAGACATTCCACAACATGGATGAACTCTCATGCCATTTTTATGAAATGTACAGAATAGGCAAATCTGCAGAGACAGAAAATAAATTAATGGCTGCTTAGGGTTGAGTTGAGGGTAGGAGAATGGGGAGTGACTGCAATGAGTATGGGTTTTCTTTTGGGGGAGTGAAAAAAAGTTCTGAAATTAGATAAACAGTGGTGATGGTTGCATAACTGTGAATATATTTTAAAAATGAATTGTACACATAACACAAGTGAATTTTATGGTATGTGAATTATATCTCAATTTAGATGTTAAAAAAAACTTAAAAAAAATTTTAAGTCCCTTGGAGAATAGATGTGAGAGACAACAGTAATTCACAGTATCTCTAATGTGAATGTGGACTCTGTTCTGGGCCAACAGCACCTTCACAGACGCTGAACAGTTCAGGAACAATCTCTCACTCTGATTGGCATTCTCATCACACTGACCAAAATGAAGTATGTTTGGATGTGGAAGTTAAACATATTTATTTATGGCCACTAATGACCTTAATCCTGGAGGCCATCTTACTTATTATCTTGGTGCAAATAAGTGATTGGTTTCGATGATAAAAAATAAGCCAGACCCTAATTCTTGATATCATTTATAATTCTTTCCTAATTTCAACATGAAATGCACTCTCTCTAATTTCCTTACCTTTATACAATCTCTCAAGGTTGTCGTTTTGGTGATGGTAGTGGTGAGTGAAGCGGGAGCTGGAAGGGAGGAAGAAGCCCGTAGGTGCTAGCAATGGTGATAGCAATGAAACATCCCCCACGATGCTTTTAGAGAAAGAAAACAAACCCTGAGCCTCATTTTTATCCTTCATGAAAAGCCTTCCCGGGCTTCCCTGGTGGCGCAGTGTTGAGAATCCGCCTGCCAATGCAGGGGACACGGGTTCGAGCCCTGGTCCAGGAAGATCCCACATGCCGCGGAGCAACTAAGCCCGTGCGCCACAACTACTGAGTCTGCGCTCTAGAGCCCGTGAGCCACAACTACTGAGCCAGTGTGCTGCAACTAAGGAAGCCCACGCACCTACAGCCTGTGCTCCACAACGAGAAGCCACCGCAGTGAGAAGCCCGCGCACCTCAACGAGGAGTAGCTCCCGCTCGCAGCACGCAAAGACCCAATGCAGCCAAAAATACAATAAATAAATTTAAAACAAAAACAAAGAAAAGCCTTCCCTACCTATTGAGGAAAAAATCTTTATAAACTTAAGTATATAGCATAATGTTAGTATGAGGAGAAGGAAGAAGGGGAGTCAATCCTGCCACCAGAGCACCTGTGCACACCGGCTCTGGTGAGATATTCTTTACCTGCACCAGCCAAGGGCCAAGTTAAGTGCTTGGCGTATGGCTGTGTGTGTTAAACAGAAAGAAGGGAAAGGAGAGGCAGCCTCTGGAAGCTTTCCCAGACCAGTTCTCAGGGTCCTTAGGGAGCACAGTGCTACAAGGAATCAACTTGCTAAGCATCAGCTTTCAACTGTGCCCATGGTAACAACGGTCACAATAATCATCAGAACCCATCATAACAACATTGGACATGCCCTACCAGCTCCGGGGCAGGCCCTCAGGGAAAGGAGAGAAGATTTGTGGAAAGACCAGAAACTGAAATATATTAAAAGAACATGATGAAAAATATATTCTTTCCTTCCCTGAATTTCTGATCTAAAATGCTCTGAAATGCAATCATATACTTGAATATGAGAACACAGAGCCAACTTAGTCAGAAGGAAGAATGTAGATAGCTGTGATTTTTGCTTAGGCCAAGAAGAAAAATCCTGTGAAGATGCAACCAAGAGAGGAGTGGGTCAAAACTACCAGGCCCACGGCATTAGCCCTTCGTCACACTTCTGCAAGAACACAGCTGCTATTCTCAGCAGTGGCCCAGGAGTTGAGGCATCTTGGGCAGGCACTGCTGAGAACCCCAGGAGAGCCTACTAAGTCAGAGATGCTTACTTGCTGTGCTCCCTCCCACCTGCTCTCTCTAGCCAGGTCTACCAGGTTCAGGGAATAATCCAGCGGCCTGAGGAACTAAGGACCAGGCTAACCCTTTACACCTGAAGCGCAGACTTGAGCACTCCGCATGGCAGGCTTCCTGGGGAACACTGCTTCTCCCAAGGCCCTAAGCGCCGCCCCAGGCTCCCATCTGTGCTTTCAGCCTGATTGCTTGGCTAGTCTGGCTGCAAAGAGAGAGACACTCCCAAGGAAAAGAAACACCCACCGGGAATAGAGCAGAGAAGCCAAGAGGATGAGAGGTGTTTTGCTAGCTCCCAGGCCCATCAACCGCAAAAACTACATGTTTGGAAAATGAAATTGTTCAATTAGCATCTACCACCGATCACGAATTGCTCAAAACCCCAGCTCTGACAAATTACAGGCAACTATCTGAAGAGTTACAACCCAGAGAAAGGAACAGAATAAGGTACCACTAGAACTTCTCTACAAACTCTGCATCGAGACAGAGACCACAGTCCCAGGTTCTCAAGGTGCAGTGAGAAGGACACCCAGCCTGGAGTCAGCCCAACCCTGCCTCTAGCAACTGCTGGCCAAGGGTCATCGTACACGTGGGTTTCGAGGACTCAACATTCTCGCTATAAGAGCAATAATAATGACATGACCTACCTCACGTGATTCTTATTCTGGCACACTGAAGCTTAATAAACCATTTTTCTTCCAGATCATGCTTCTCTACGTATTTGGAAGGCACCCTCTCCATTCCCAAGCTAGATTCATTTTTCAGACTCCCCGGCACTGCCATCCAATCCATTTACTCTACGCTAGGCACTGTGCAAGGTACTAGGATATGAAAATGGACAGATACAGTCCCTGCCCTGGAAAAGCTAACTGTAAAGGGAGAAAAGTGAAGGAAAAAGTGGACTCTATGAAGGCCTTATAGAGAGGTGACATTTGAAAGTAAGCCTTCACCTGTTTGTTACCCATGGTAAAGAGGACTTAAGAAAAAAAGCAAAGGCACATTTATTATCAAAGGTGCTGCTAGATTCTTTATAAAATTATAATAGCTAAAGTTATAAGCATTTTAAAGGATTAAATCATTTAATCCTTGTGACAACCCTACGAAGTGGGTACTATTATTATTTACACGTTACCAAGGAAACCAAGGTACAGAGCAGTTAAATCGCTTGTCCCAAGTCACACAGCTAGAAAGTGGCAAGGCAGGAATTTGAGCCCAGGTGGCCTGCACCAGCGCCCTTGCGGCTCTGAGTCAGCACTCTGCATGGCCTCCAATCATCTTGCATTTCAGCTCTCACCATCCCATGACGTAGTGATAATACAGGCCCAATTTTCCAATCAGGAAATTGAGATTGAGAGAGATTAAATGATTGGCCCAAGATCACTCACCTAGTGAAGGAATAGGGCAGGACAGTGGACTCAGCTCTGACTCCACTGTCCACTTACTTTTCTTAACATTGATGGGGCTGCTTGTTAAAAATGCAGAATCCCAGGTCCCACCTCCCCCTCTTGAACGGAGCCTAGGAATTTGTATGTTCAGGAAGCACTTCAGGCTAGTGTTACACGCCTGTAAGTGTGAAAACTTGAGTACCACAATGTGCTGAGGACTTGTAAAGGTATGAAGGGTCACTACTGACCATCCTCCCAAGAGTCTGCCCAGCTGTGAGCAAATACAAGATGGACACTCGGTCCTCTTCCTCCTCCCACCCCCCCAGCTTCTTCCACCTGCACAGACCCACCGACCCTCAACAAAGGAGAAGGCATGTTACAGGATCCAGTGAAAGCATTATCAATGTCTGCTCTAAACAGTTCCCTCAGTCTTTGTTGTACTCTGAGTTCTCGTATCTCAAAACAGCTCTTCCTGCCACCCACCCCTGGTAGCTAACAACCGCTTTCCTCACTTTCTCCTCACTTCCAAACTCCTGGGAAAAAAGAGTTTATACCCGAAGATATTAACTGGTGGTTTGCAAGAGCAAAAATATGTTCCATTTGGTTTTCCCTTCATTTTTTTAAAAAAAGTTGAATTGGTTATCAAACGTTTTAAACATTGGGTGAGTATAAATGAAATGCAAATAAAAATTCAGATTCTGGCTTCTCTTGAAAAATTAGAAAACCTGCCATCACCGTCTGCATTTCTATATGGCAGCAGTTGGCAGTCCAGTTAGATGTAGCAAGCTCTCTCCGATTTACCACTGTCCCTCCCCACCCAACGCCTACAGGCGGCCAGCTTTGCTCAGCTCTGTGGCCTGACTCTCCCAGTCAGCAGGTGAGTGCTGCGTCCCACGTCCCGGCAAGGAAGGGGTAGGGGGCACTGCCCTGGGAGCAGCCACACAAAGCCTCCTGGAGGGCTGGGCTTGAGCAGTGCAGGGAGGAGCCTATGCCGGCCGCTTGAAACCCTCCATCTACTGCCCTCGCTGCCACTGGAGGAAAGACCCTCTGGAAGGCTCCCTGCTGTCACTCAGGCCAGCCTGCATCTTGCAGCTGTCTCTCCAGCTCCCTCAGTGCTCCCTCTCCCTACCATCCAGTCTCATCACCCAATCCACAGATGCTCTGCCCGGGTCTGAGAAGGGATCCCTTAGAGGTCAGTCTCTGAAGGGAGCTCCTTCTGAGGGGTGCCCAGCCTCTAAGAATGGACCTTCCTATCCTAGAGCAAAAAACTGTTTCCCCTCGTTAAGTGATATTTCTAAACGTCTGTATGGTACTTTTCCACAGGCCTAATTTCGGACGTGACAGTATGCCTCGCCCCTGAGGAGGAGACATTTGAGCCCTGAGAGCGCTGAAGAACAGATGCAAGTGTTTGGAGGGAAGCCTCCCGTTCTGCTGGGGTTAATAAGGTCGCCACTGAGAGGAAACACAAACACTGCCCAGCACCCTACTTGTCTGGTCTAGGTAAGAAGTCA
The DNA here is from genome assembly GCF_951394435.1 of Stenella coeruleoalba. Lineage (NCBI taxonomy): Eukaryota > Metazoa > Chordata > Mammalia > Artiodactyla > Delphinidae > Stenella > Stenella coeruleoalba. Next base: position 46,345,617 of record NC_137154.1, on the reverse strand, counting down.
GGAGCCACCCCCCCCACCCGCCGCCGGCAAAGGAAACCTCTAAAGCACATGAGAGAATTTCTGCCCACGTCGACATTCCACTGATCTCTTAAGCAATCTCTGGTGCGGAAGTAATAGCTTAGGAAGCAGCCCAGAGGGAAGGAGAAGGTGAGAAAGGGAACGGAACTCTGTGTGCCCCGAGAACCTGGCTTCAGCCCAGTCCGGCTCCGTACAGCTGTGGTCTGACTGCCCTGGAGTCAACCTGCTACTCACCCTGCCCAGGGAACACCTACCAGACTGTCCTCACCCCCTCACTGACTCCCTCCTGCTGCCCGTGGTCATCTAGGCCCTGCGGCAGGCCGAGCAGAAAAGGATCAGACTGGCAGCTCCCCCAGAGGAGGGCCTACGTCTCTCATTTCTTCCTCCAAGAGTCTCGGCAACCAGCACTGGCACCGCAAGTTTCAGGGAGGGTCATCATTAGAGAGAGTTCCTTTTAAGTACCCAAACGAGAGTTCTCGAAAGCGGGAGCGTTTGATTCTCCCTTTCTCTCCTGCAGGTGTCCTTGGACTGGGCCAAGGCGGGAGGCGCCTCATTTACCTTTCATAGCTCTGCCTGGACTGACAGCTCAGGCTCTGCTGTCGCGGCTCACCTGCACAGCCTTCCTAGGAAATTCAGCCATCCCACAGGTCCCCTGACATCCTGGCCCGCTCTGCCCCACGCGGCTGAGAAAGCTGTAGGGCAGTGCTAGCTAGTTCTTCTCCATGTTTTGAACAATCCTCAGTACCTGGCAGAGACTTCTGCACATAAAAGACAGGCAAATAAACGTTAACTGATGGCAAAAGAGGGCCCCCAAGGAGTCAAAGGCCAGGAAGACACAGGGCCCTAGAAATTCTAGCACTGGCCATATCCTTTAGGTGCACTCTTCCGCTCCCCGAAGTCACGGCTGCAATAAATCCAGTGAAAGGGAGGTTTCCAGCTGTAGGTGCCACCCAGTTGGACTGTCACCAGCAGGCCTTTTCCTCCCAGCCCTCAGCCAATCCTGTCTACCTCAGGAGTTTCAATCTCCTCACAAGTGCCCCTATTATCTTCCAGGGTCCTCCTGCGGTAACAGTTCTCATCCAACACACCCATGAAGAAAGGCTGCTCCTGGGAAACCTGCCTTCACCTCCACGCTGGCTTTCTCCTCCCCCACCCCTCTTTTCCCCGCTTCCTTTCCTGACTCATTTCTCACTGGTTATCTGCCCACAACCTTGTCTTTGGTTCTGCTGTGCCTAAAATCAAGGGGTTACACAAGGGAAAGGGGAGAAAGTGGGCTCAGAGGTTGGGTGGGTGGGTATCAAAAGCTGTAGAAAGGGAGCCAGGAAGGTTTTTCTCAAGTCTGTCCCCTAATTCCCTCCAAAGTTCCAGACCCCTTTTCTCCGTCGGCACTTCTACATACCTGGTACCTTGGATCTTTTCCATTCCAGCCCCAAGCTCTGGGGCTCTAGGTCCAGAAAGCCCTTTGAGCAAAAATGTTGAGGGGATTATGAGCCTGGTCAAGTGGAGAGGAACCAAGATTTGTTTTGCTGGGAGATCAGAAGAATTGCTGGGGGTTTTTACAGGTCCCTGTGAGGCTGAAATCTGTCTCAACCAGTCACAAAAAAGATGATTTTTGTTGTTGTTGTTGAATAACAACCAGAAAAAAATTAAGCTCTCTTTCCATCTCCTGACTGTCCACTTATCACTCCCACATCCTCTTTCCCAACTCTCCTCCCCAAAGAGGTCTTTAAGTTTGGGTTTTCAACCTCAACCATTTTCAATCCCTTTTCCTGCCAGATGGTCCTTCTCCAGTTCAGTACAGATTCTGTGGAGGTTTGAAGTTGGGTTTAAATGTTTCCTGAAAGCCTAAAATGGGGTGAGGGCTTGTTAGGCAATTCGAGGCCAAAGGAATCCTGGTTGCTTCCAAGACAGTTTTAAAAACCTAGACATGGCTGTTTCTGCCAGTCTGGAAACTCAGCCTCTCAGCGAGCGGCTTAACCCAGCTCTGCCAGGACGATGGAGCCCGCTCTGTCCATAGAACGGAGGCCTGCCCCACAAAGAGCCCTGCCCTCTTTCACCCTTGGCAAGAAGAACCTGGTGGGTCCTGTACACATGGTGATGATTCCAAGGCCACAGACCTATCTCACACCAGTGCCTTCCCTCTGCCAGTCACAGCAGACTAACTGCCATTTCCTACACATGCCAGGAGTGCTCATGCCTCTAAGCTTTTATTCAACCAATTCCTTCCATCATCAAGTCCTCCACCACCATTCTTTCTTAAATATCCAGTTCAAATGTTGACTTCTTTCTGAAGCCTTTCCCAATCCTACGTCTTGACCTCATTCTCACCCTTCCCATGCTCTCCAGCCTAGCTGAACTCAACCTGACTGATGGCAAGATGCCTGCCCTGCTCCAGAAAAACACACCACCCACAAGCCAACTTTCTCAGAAGAGGACTAGGAAATAGTAAGGGCTAAAGGGACTGGGCAAGTCTCAATGCCTCCGTTTTCCTACCTGTAGTATAGGAAGAATACTCTACCTCTATAATGAGAACTTGAAGACCAATGAGAAGCCATGTATAAAAAACAGAGGATACTCAGAACCAAGAGGGAACATACTTGAAGTCTCTGGCTTTCCCCCAACTCTCAGCCTCAGGACTTCTTCTCTTGTCCTCACTCTCTTAGCTCTTACTCTGTTTCCTATTTCACTGAGAAAATAGAAACAGTCAGAACAGACCCTCAATAAACTACCACCATCACATTTACCCACCACCAGCAACAGGGCAGATCTTGTCACTGCTTCTGCTCAAAACCCTAACATGGATCCCAATCACTAAAAGTAAGAGCCAAAATCTTCACCATGACCTACAAGGTCTTCATCATCTAGGTCTCTATGAGATCTCTGACCTCATTTCAACTACTCTTTCCCTTTACGTTTTCCCCACCAGCCACACTATCTCCTTATCATTTCTTCAAATACACCAGGCACATTCCAACTCCGGGCCTCCAAACCTGCTGTCCCCTGTAACTAGAACATACTCCCCCAAGAGAGCCTGCTCCCTCATCTCCCAGGTCTTTGGTCAGACATCATCATCTTAGTGAGGCCTTCCCTAGATCACACTAAAATTTAGTGTTAAGAAATTACTACTAGGGACTTCCCTGGTGGCGCAGTGGTTAAGAATCCGTCTTCCAATGCGGGGGACGCAGGTTCGATCCCTGGTCAGGGAACTAAGATCCCACATGCCGCGGGGCAGCTAAGCCCATGCGCCACAACTACTGAGCTTGTGCTCCTCAACTAGAGAGACCGCGTGCCGCAAAACTACAGAGCCCACGCACTCTGGAACCTGCGTGCCACAACTAGAGAGAGAAAACCCACACACCACAACTAGAGAGAAGCCTGCACACCACAACAAAAGAGCCTGCATGCCTCAACGAGGACCCCGTGTGCCGCAGCCAAAAATAAATTAAATAAATAATAAATAAATCTTTTTTTTAAAAGAAAAAATTTTTAATGAAAAAACATTTGCCACCATTTCAGAGTGGCTCTACCCGGACAGAGTGAGCAGGCTGGGGGCTTCACTGTCCAGGCCCATCTTCCAAGCCCACCAGCCTTCCCAGTTCAGAGTCTGACCTACCCTCAGCAAGCACACCCACTCAGAAAATTGAAAAGTGGGCCACATCCTATGAACACCCAAAAGATTCAGGGCAGGGGTGGCTGCAGCCCCAGAACAACTGAAGTTGCTCTCTGCAAAGATTGCAATGATTTTCCTATTATAAAATGCAAAGATCCTTTCTCTGGGGCTTAATGAATCAGAGGACCTTCCTTTCCTCGTGTCTACTGTTTGGGACACTACTGATCAGCCCTCTCTGAAGCACTGTAATGTAGTTAACTCTCAATCTGGAGTACGGTCTCTGGGGGTAGCATTTTACCATCTGCCTGGAGGATCCTCACGCTCATCAAAAGAGGGCACAGGTTAAGAAAGGTTGGGGGAATATTGTCAGAGAAGTAGAGAGAGACAGGTGTGGCACCTAAGACTTTTATTTGTTTACGTACTTGAAGCCTCTGAGGGCATCTTCCCAGCCAGGCCCCCATGCTACTGTGCTATACTCTGGTCCTTGCCCTTGAGCAGCTCCCCATCCTGCCTGAGACAGACAAGTAAAGAAAAGATTCTGGCACATTGTAACAAGAGCTGTGATAGATGTATGAACACAGAGTTCTGAGAGCAAGGAGAAAAAACACCTAATCAGATGGACAGGACGGATGTAGGGGAGGGCTTCTGGAGGAGACAAGAAGTAACACTGGGCTGAGTCTTGCAGGACTTGTGGAAGATAAAGAAGGCAGAAGAACACTGCTGCAAGCAGAAGAAAAACCATGAACAAAAGCCAAGGAGATCTTAGAGCAAGAACAGGACACAAAAGGCAATAACCATAGTGGAAAACATTGATAAATCAGACTACACTAAATAAGAACTCTGTTCATTAAAAAATGCCACTTAGAGAGTGAAAAAAGAACCTTTGGAGTGGGTACACAGGTTACAGAACTCAGCAGATTAGGAACATTAGATACACAGAGGAAACTTATCAAGAAGTAGAGTAACTCTCAAACTGCAGATCTTGGCCAGATCATTAGGGCTGAATTTCCCTTTGGATAAAAGTGTCAGTTTTGGAAGGGAGTAGAAGAAAGTGCACATACACAGCCAGGCTCTGCTAGTTCTAAGTATGCATTTATCTCATTTAATCTAGCTGTCATTATCTCTATTTTACGGATGAAGAAACTGAGGCTCGGACTTCCCTGGTGGCGCAATGGTTAAGAATCCACCTGCCAATGCAGGGGACACAGGTTCAAGCCCTGGTCTGGGAAGATCCCAGAGCCACAACTACTGAGCCCGTGCACCACAACTACTGAAGCCCACGCACCTAAAGCCCGTGCTCCGCAACAAGAGAAGCCACCGCAATGAAAAGCCCGCTCACCGCAACAAAGAGTAGCCCCCGCTCACCGCAACTAGAGAAAAGCCCGCACGCAACAACGAAGACCCAGTGCGGCCAAAAATTAATTAATTTTTAAAAAAGAAGGAAACTGAGGCTTAGGCTAAGTAATTTGCTCAGGGTTTCACAGTAAGTGGCAGACCTCAGAGTCTAGAGAGGTTGGCACTGAGCCCTCTAATTGACACCAGAGCACATAAGTCCTCCGGTCTCTGTCATATCTTGTGACAGGAAGCCATCCTCCAACCCAAGCGTGCCCCTGCAGCCCAGCTCTGTCTGTAAAGAGTTAGAAACGGATATTGGCAGTAGTCTCATGCCCGGCCCCCAAATGCTTGGTGTTAAAATCCCATTTTTCTTTAAGCCATCTAGTTCAGAGGGCCCTGAATCAATTAAAAATAAACGTAAGAGATGCTCCTCTCTTGCTGTTCTTCAAGTCTTTTCTCCTTATCATTCTTCCCCACCTAGGGGACCCTGGTCAAAGAAAGGCCTTCCCCTAACAATGCAGTCCAGCTGGAGCTGAGACTGAAGGTAAGGGGCATCTGTCTGTCCATCTATCCAACTTCTTTAAGGGGGACAGAATTTGCCTTTTTCCTTCTTTAAATAAAGCAAGTGTTACTTGGCTTCTGTGGTTCTCAAACTGTGTGCTGAGGTGCCCTAGAGCACCGCAGTGAACTCACAGGGGTGCCGCAAGATATATATTTTTTAAATTAATTTCTTTTTTTATTGGGGTATAGTTGTTTTACAAGTTGTGTTAGACGATATTTTAAATTTTTGAGGGAAACAAGACCAATATCCAACATTTGTTTGGACACCCCGCGAGTTCAGTTTTAACATTAGATTGCACTACATTCTTTTCGATGATGTCATTTCTTTGTGAAGCTGGGTTTTCAGCAGCTGCTGTGATTAAAAAGCAATAACCGTGTGAAAAGCAATGTGGAACAGGAAATGGGATGGCAGTATTCAATCTGATTCCAAGATGTGAGATGTTGTGCAGTGCCCAGTACATCCCATAAGTTAGTAACTGTGGTTATTTTAAGAATGAAATAAAAAATGTTTGTAATTGAAATTGATGCACAATATTATGTTAGTTTCAGGTGTACTACATAGTGATTTGATATTTGCATATATTATGAAATGATCACCATGATAAGTCTAGTAACCACCCGTCCCCATACAAAGTTATTACAATATTATTGACCATATTCCTTATGCTGAATATTACATCCTCGTGACTTATTTAATATATAACTAGAGGTCTATACCTCTTAATCCCCTTCACCTATTTCACCCATTCCCCCAACCCTCCTCTAAAAATATTTTTCCTTTCAATTTATATACATATATTTTTCAAATGGCTACTCAGTTATCAGGATATAAGCACTTACTAAATTGTTTACACCTAAACACTTAATAAAAATAAGGTATCTCTTTTGGCCTCTGGGCACTGTGAAAAATTACTAAAACACTAAAGGCCCACGAACTGAGAAAGTTTGGGAACCTCTGGTAGCAGGTGTTTTTTTAAGTCTCTGTGTCAAGGAGTCAAGGAGGAGCTCCCAGGGCAGGCCCAACCCTGCCCCAGAAGCCGGCGGGCAGCTAGCACTCAGGCCTATGGACGGCACACCCAGGCTTTCACTGCAGCTGACAGAAGAGCTGCCCCTCTGCCTGAAGAGATGAGGCTGCACAGTAGCTCCCTCTCAGCCCAGAGGCTGTGCACATCTGCCTCAGCTGTACCCCAGGCTCCCGGGCTCCCCTCTGAACTCCCTCCCTGAAAAGCTCTATTCAGTATGGACCTCATGAATAAAACCCAAGCCAGCCCAGAAGCCAGCAGGGGACTTCCACACACACTCAGACTTGGGCAAAGTCCACAAACCAAACCATTAATCCACTGAGGGAGGGAGGGATGGGAATCTGGGAGACGGCTTCCACTGACAGCCCATCCACTAAAAGGCCAACTGGGTTTTTTGGGTGAAGATTTACATGAAAATAACGCCTTTGTTCCCCAGGGGTTTCTGGCCCTATATACTCCCTCCCTCCATTCTTCCCTGAAGTCATAATCCTCTGTTGGTGACATCACAGCTGTTGATACAATAGCCAACTGTTATGATGTCACAAGACTCAACTTTTGTCATTTTCAGTGGGGAGTGGGGTTAGAGAATGTGACAAAGGGCTGGAATTGAATAAGGTTATAGAATTGGAATTTGCTTTTTCATGCTAATTTCCCTGGTAGCGAAGGGCAGTGACTCAGAAAATGAAAGGCAAGCAAGCCACTGGCAGCAAGGCTGTGTGTAGATTCATCTACACCAAGGGGAGAGGGATGGCGTTAGGGGGGCTAGGGCAGAAAGGAGACAAAAGTTTTCAATTCCAGGATTAGCCAAATATGAAGATGTTCTCAGTCTGGCCAAGTTCAGGACTTTCTCTTTCCATTATCCATCATCTGAGCCCAGGGTAAGCAGAGAAAAGCTGAACTGCAGGAAAGGCTCCAGGCTGGAATGTTCCCTGGAAATTAATGTTTGGGATACTGCATTGGGTTCTGGACTCTACACTGTCCAAGGGATAGGCTCTGTTTGGACTGCATCCTGAGGACAGTGACCAGAATGGAGAGGGCACTCAGAGGCATGTCACAGGAGAAATGACTACAGGAACTGAGAGTGTTTACCCTGGAGAAGAGAAGGCTGCGGATGGGGGAGGCGGATAATTGCCTTGAGAATTCTGAAAGGCTCCCATGTGAAGAAGGGACTACATATGCTATTTATGGTCCCCCAAAGAGACCTCAGACAATGAGAAGATCCAGAATGGCCAATATGAGAGAGAACTTTTTATTCTTAAATTCCAGTTAGAGACTATAAGTTTTTTTAAATTCTTAACTTCTTACTTACAGGCGAGGCTCTTGAGGACAAGACTGTCTTGGTCACTTTAGTGTATACCCCAGAATTTAGAATAAGTGGCACATAGTAAGAGCTTATTAATATTTGTGAAATAAATGAACAAACGAAGCAAGGACAATGGTCTGCTGAAGTTGGTGCTTACTCATTCAATAAGTAGTTTTGAATCCCTACCACATGCCACTCACTCAGTTAAGATGCTGGGGATACAAGGGTGAAAGAAGCGGATAAGGTTAGTCTTCCCTCTCCCCCTGCTTTGTAGATTAGCACAGATGGCATGTAAGGTCCCTTCCAATATTGAGACTCCTTGATTTTTAGAGATGACTAAAATATTTTAAACTGAGAGCAAAGAGGACCCCAAAGGCCATAGATAAACCCTACCTACCACCGCTGCTGTTATTCACAAGCCTGGAAATCTAGACCAAGCTAAGGTTGCCTTCTCGACTGGGGAGGGGCCTGATGCTGAGACAGCCCTGTGCTGGGCCAGACCAGACCAACCAGACTGGGCGTTTTATCAAAGCCTCCCAAGCACCCTAGACAAGACACAGTAGGCTCTCATGTGAACCTGGGCTCCCTCAGCCCAACAATAAGTACGTATAGTCCAGTTAGGTAATATGAGGTATTTCAGATACCCTCACTTCTCTAAGGAACTTAAAATTTCCCCAACAGCCTCAGGGCAATTATCCTTCTAGGGGCCATCTGAATGACAACATAGTCACTACAGAACAATTTTCAAGGAGATAATTCCAAGATCTTCTAGGCTGTGCTAGGGATACAGGCTTGGTTCCAACTTCTGAGGGCATAAGAGTACAACTAAAGGTAATGAAACAGATGATTTGACAATAACGATATACAATATACCAGAGACACAATACACACAGACATTATCCTCTTCAGGGTAGTCCTTAGAGGCCTGAATGTTTATTCCAATACATTCTCAAAACATTCCTGAAATTCCTGTTTGGAAATTGCCCTCAGAGACTTTGGAACATTATCTGAATTTTCTCTGAAGGAAAATCTGCATCCTTCAAGGGTGCTAACTCATTCAGAGCCATGTGGCAAAAAGGGTGCAAACGAGAGAAAAGCATCTTGGGTCAGAATAAGCAGTATCTGTCAAGTATACTGTGGAGCATACTGTATACTGATCTCAAAGGGGATGCATACCGACACTGTCCCAAATCTCCACTTTTTAGAGTACAGCTGTATGAGTTCACAGGGCTCTCTGAGTATCTAATAAACCCCAAGAACATCCATAGAAAACTTCTAAGAACATGAACTTCTGTCTACCCTTTTAGGATGTTCACAAGCTCCCAAAGTTCCTCCATAGACTCACTGTAAGAATCCTTGTCCTGGGCTTCCCTGGTGGCGCAGTGGTTGCGAGTCCACCTGCCGATGCAAGGGACACGGGTTTGTGCCCTGGTCTGGGAGGATCCCACATGCCACGGAGCGGCCGGGCCCGTGAGCCATGGCCACTGAGCCTGTGCGTCCAGAGCCTGTGCTCCGCAATGGGAGAGGCCACAACAGTGAGAGGCCCGCGTACCACAAAAAAAAAAAAAAAAAAAAAAAAAGAATCCTTGTCCTAACCAATTTTACCTGCCCCATAAGTGCACAGGTAATTCTGAATGGAGGCCTACAGAGCTCAGCAGGTATGCCAACACTGGGCACTGAGAGAGTGGCAAAAAGGCACCCTGCTTCCATGAGTCCTTGCATCATTTTTTCAAACCTGGATGTCAGCAATTTACAAACTACTACACATCACAGGCCTTCAGGAGTGTTAGAAATAGTTAAATCCAAAAATATCAGACTTACAAATGCCAAAGATCCTGAGACTCAAATGTGACATTTTCTAACGTGGTTTGTAAACTGGTGCTGAAGACAATTCCCAAAGAGGAATCAAATCTACCTATGGTAACCACAGGTGTTTAGCCGTGTAAGTGCACATATGAAGAGCAAGCTATGGTCACAGCACAGATTTTCTCCCCTTCCCTAAGTCCCCAGTCTCCCTGTGAAGCACAGGGAATATGCCTCCTGCCTTCTTCTGGGCCGGCCAGCATGCCTACCAAGCAGCTCCCGACACACTAAAAGCCACCCAAGTCACATCTGGCTCATGCCATTGCTCTCTGTAATGAGGTATGACATGTATCTAAAGCTCTTGTATATTTTCAGATTTGTAGCCTACAATTAGGCATTTTTGAGGGATGTAGCTAACTACAGTTCTGTTCAGTGACCTATAATTATTCACACAGGCATCACGGCCAATCCAGGCAACTATCAGGCTGAAGGAAGGCACTCTGAGCTCAGACCTCACGGAAGAGGCTGCTCAGCTCTAAGGAGGCCCAGAGAACACTGGTTAGTGACGGGCCTCAGGGGGCCACATTGCTCTTCCTTGGCTATACACAGATACACTGTCCTCTCTGTCCCCTACACCAGTCTTCCTCATCCACTGCCTGGCTCAGCACAGCTCAACCCCAAGCCCAAGGAATGGCACAAAATTGTGCCACAAAAATGTACCGCTTTGCCAGACACAATCTCCATTACCAAGGCAATAGCAATTTAAAGCAATTTCTCAAACTCCCTACAAATCTCTCACCTGAGGAAAAACGGGTCACACCCACCAGGCCACAGAATCCTGCCGTCCACTGCTGTGCAGCTGGGCTGTGGCAGGTGACATGGGCCACCTCTCTGAGCCAAACTCTCTGCCACCCGTTGCAGTGGCCTCACTGCTCCCAAGAGCCCAACAGAATAATTCTCCCCCTTGCAAACGCCTACCACCATGCTTCCCCACTGCTTCCCTGGCTAGAAGGGAAGGCCTGGTTAGCCCTCAAGATCTGTCTCTAGTGATATTTCAGATATATATTTAGCTCCATTAAGAACTGGTTTCTTGATTCTTTAATGGAAGCTCAAATCCCGATTCTAAATATAACCAAAGATACTGCCACTAGCCAGCCCAGTGCGCTGTGAAGTACGACTATGGCCCACACTCAGAGCGGCATGCACGTTAAGTATGAGCCCAATAGCTCAACCACAATTCCTATGCAAGTTACCCTTCTTCCACAGCGCTGGCTCCAAGTCCTTCAGCGTGCTTTATACTTTTCAAAAATACTTTCACATGCCACCTCATTTGAGTCTGCCAAACAAACCCCAGAAGTTAAATGCAATAGGTATTTTCTCTCCTTTTTACAAAGAAGACAGGCTCAGGGAGGCTGTCTTGCCCCAAGGTCACTCAGCTAGTAAGTGCAGAACCAGGTCTAGAACTACTTTGTAGCTGTGCGACCTCAGTTCTTCATATGTCAACAATTAATAGCGGCAAACTCATAGGGCTTACTGTAAGAATGAAAGGGCTCAAATACGAAAGGTGCTTGGAATGGTGTCTGGTCCACCGTGAGGACTACGTTATTACTGTTGCTGTTGTTGTTATTTTTAAGAGTACTATTACCACCACCACCCAGAACCCCCAGTTCAAAACCTAAAGCTCTTTCCTCTCCCTCCTTCTGCAACTTTGCAAGGATTACTCAGGAGGCAGTTTCATCTAACCTTGAGTGAGTCCAGACCCAGTCCCTGCAATTTGCCTATGGAATCTGGAACTCACCGGGCCCTCTATCTTACCACTCCACAAACTTCTCCATGCTTTTGGGTGCATACGCATACACACATATACCACCTTTCTGCAAATCTGACTCTCTAGTCTCCTGGCCTCCGATGTCACGTATGCTATGTTAGCCACCATTCTGTGGCTCACCCTGCCTGCAGTACCCAACTTTTCATTCACTTGGTTCCTCCCTTCAATAATCAATAACGAGAACCCGACTCTCTACCAAGCACTGAGGGGAATATACCTTGCCCTCCAAACACACCAAATGAAAAGTGCGGGAAGAGTGGGGTGCACAAGGGGAGTGACAGCACAGAGGTGCCAGAAAATAACTCTGAGGGCAGCACAATAGATTTCAGAACAGCAATGCTTGAAATGCGTTTTAGAGAGTGACTAGAGTTTTCTGGGCAAAGGGAGAGAAGGACATTCAGAGCTAAGAGAACAGCATTTACACAGGGTTACAAGGCAGAATCATACAGAATATGATAATCTCACACTGCCACCATGCAGGGGCTGTATGTGTGTGCCCTCCTGTGTGTGTGTGTGTGTGTGTGTGTGTGTGTGTGTGTGTGTGTGTGTGAGAAAGAGAGAGAGAGAGAGAGAGAGAGAGAGGAAGACAGAGAGAGGGAAACAGAAAAAGAGACAGAAACAGAGACAGAGAGAGACAGAAAAAGCGAAGAGAGAAAAATTAGATGTAGGTGGGTGAACCCATACTGCCTGGGGGTGGCAGGCAGCCGGGACAACAAGCGTCACGTCTGCCTTTCCATAGTCTGAGTGGCAATCTCAACTCCCTGGTATGCTTACAGTGCACCAGTCTTAAATGCAAAATCCTCTAACAACTGTTTTCTCTTTCCTTCTGTCTTCCCTCCTTCTAAAGATCTGTTTATCCCAATTCTCATTTCTGCCCCGCTCTGAGCCTGACTTTTAGTGCCAGTGCTTTTACACAAATCCAGCTTCACATCCTGAGTGAAATATAATTTCATAGGAATGTAATTCTGGAATGATCTCATTGAAAAAGCACACCCAGCAAAGGCCATGAGCAAACTTCAGGCCAGCCCATTCACACCCAGAGCCAAGGAGATTGCAGACCCCTTTCCCTTAAATGGACAATGTGCCTGGGGCCCAAGCAAAGCACACCAGCTGCCCACGGATATTATTCTGCCCACAGCCAGCCTGCCTGCTGGCAGACCAAGGCCTGGGCCCACAGCAGTGACCACCACAAACCATTCTGCACCGTACAAGGACAGACCCAGGAGAGCATCCAAGCAAACGGGCCTTACTGCACAGACGTTCCCCATGCCCCCTTGGGAGGGCTCTGGCTCCAGGCCAGGAGACACCAGCTAAAACTATTAAGACCCCCACTCCCCATCACATCCATGCCAGGCAGAAGAAGGCCCAGAAGCCAAGCTGGTAAGGATCCTCTCCACAGCTATCTGTCTTCCCTACCTCTCTGAAACTCAGCTGCTATCCAACTCTATGGAGACAGTCAAGAAAGTAGGGCATTTGACTCTGGAACCAGATGGCAAAGCCAGGTCTAGCCCAGTCCGGCAGGCTGAGACAGGGTAGAACTGGGGAAGAAATAATATACTCTGACGGACTTTCAAAAACTCTAGCTGAAAAATCACTAAGTTGGAGTCTTTGGAAAAAATGTCCTTACTCCAAATCTGTACCTCACCCCCAATGAATCCTCATAAAATGGACCAGAAGAAGAGGAAAAAAATGAATGGCTTGCAGGGTCTACAGGAACTCTATGTACTATTTTTGCAACTTTTCTGTAAATCTATAACTCTTCTAATATAGAAAGTTGATTAAAATTAATGGTTTGTCATGCTTTCCTCTGTAAGGAACAATGGGAGAAGAGAAGCGCTGGGTATAAATTCCAACTCTACCTCCACCAGCTACGAAGCTGTGGATGAGCGTTCTAGGCCTCAGTTTCCTTAAGGATGAGGTGGAGATGACAGCGTTCTCGTGCAGGTTCAATAAGGCCTGCAAAGGCCTTACCACTGCCCAAAATGCTTTCTTCCTGGGCAGTAGCAGTTCCTCAGTTCAGTCAGCCTTCACCGTGGGTTCTCGGCGACTGCAGTAGGAGGCCCTACCTCCACTCCACGGCCCTGTGGTCTTTATGATTTACAGCCTCTTCCACACATGGCATCACACTTTAAGCCCACAGTAATCACCCAAAGGGCTGAAAGCCACCTTACAGCGAGTTCCAACTAGTGAAAGCTCCCCTTTGTTGACAGAAACATGTTCTCCTTCCTGCTTTCCCTTCCTCCAGTAGGATCCAATGTCACTGCCAGGAGCTGAACTACTTTCCTGCGGTTCACAGGGGTCAACCAGAAGGAAAGGCAGATGGTGACAGAGCTGGGCTCCCAGTTCAATCAGCCATCCTTGGCAGAGGGTGGGCAGGGGAAGAAGTATGCTCTCCAAGTTGCCACAAAAGACTCTGCACCCCTCAGCAGCACCACTACCCCCAACAGCTCCCACACCCTCCCTGCCCCGTGCTCCCCACTAGGCTCCACATGAAGCTGGGTTGATAAACTACAAATCCGCCAAGTTAATGGGCACAGCAAGTTCCCCAAAGCCAAGAGATAAGCCCCCAGGTCAGGCGTGAAGTTGCGCCCAAGCCCTGGAGCCAGGTTCTCAAGCCTCAGCCACCCTGACTCTTGGCTCCATGATGTGCTGTCCACTTTCCCCCAGCAAGACTGCGGTGAGTGGACAGAGGCCCCATCCTGGTCTCATAAGTGGATGGGCTGGAGGCCAAGGAAAGAATCAGGTGAAGAAAGGTATGGCTCTGATGTCACGTTATCTCTTTAAAAATCACTCACAAGGATATCAGGTCCTTAAAAAGTCTCCCAAAACAAAGGAGAAGGCTAATCTCACCCTGAAATTTTAGTGTCCAAATAAGGGAGCAGTCAGTGCTAGAACTGTTAGCTTGCTCCAACTTTGAAAAGCCCTGTGAGAGAAGCAGTTCCCAGGCTTGAGATTCCACTGACAGGTTGTAACCCCTCGAAGCACTAATGGGTACATTCTAGTGGCTAATTTCTCTGACCTTCCAGATGGCTGTACTGGGGACACACCCCAGCTGAGGCCCAAGGACATTAGTTCCTGGCAAGGAGTATGCAAAAGCTCAGCAGCCCAGCCGAGCCAGATAACAGCCCCAGCTCCAGCGGCTTCAAGGACACGTTTTGGGAAGCAGAGCTCAGGAAGAAGATGTCCTTGGAGCTATTTCTTATTTAACCAAATAAGAGCCAAATACAGCCAAATATGAAGAAGCTAACTATGTCATCTTCTGTGCAATTTTTCTCCAGCTAATCACCTCTTATCAAGCTTACTACGATGGTCTCTGATCACATAGAGCTCTTTATCGAGTGCCAGCCCATGGAGGCAGTAAATAAATGTGAAGTGTTACTATTATCATTACTAGTTCTCCTTTCTTCTTCCATCTCTAGTCCTCCTTCTCGTAAATGACAGACTAAGTATCCTCGAATCTCAATATCATCATGTCATTCCTCTGGGCTCCTTAACTGCCAAGTCCAGATTCTTCCGGTTCCTCCAGAACCTTGTCAAATGCTACCAACCAATCTGGCTTCCCTCTTCTTCCTTCCTCCTCGTTCCACCATCCCTCACCTTACCACCACCATTCCCCTACCATCCTCCATTCCCCTTCACACAAAGCCACACAGACTTGCATAGACACACACACACACACACACACAAATGCACTGAACTTCTCTCTCCAGGCAGGATGCCTCCCTGCTCCATACATATCCATTTCTGCGCCCATCTTTTTATGTGCAAACCATTTCCAGCCTGGAGTACTCCCTTTCCTCCCTGCTATCCAAATCCTATCCATGCTCCATGGCCCAGTCTAAGGGCCCTCTTAAACTGAAGTTGGGAAACCATCAGATCCACAAACAATGACCGAGCACTTCCCCTGTGCCAGGCACTACGCCACTCACTAAGGACACAGTAAGGAAAACAACACAGTCCTCCATGCTCCTAACTGGTGGGAGCGGCTTCAACAAGAACCTCCCTGGGGGCCTCCTTGGTGACACAGCGGTTAAGAATCCGCCTGCCAATGCAGGGGACACGGGTTCGAGCCCTGGTCCGGGAAGATCCCACATGCCGCGGAGCAACTAAGCCCGTGTGCCACAACTACTGAACCTGCGTGCTAGAGCCCGCGAGCCACAACTACTGGGCCCTCGTGCCACAACTACTGAAGCCCATGCGCCTAGAGCCCATGCTCCGCAACAAGAGAAGCCACTGCAATGAGAAGCTTGTGCGCTGCAATGAAGAGTAGCCCCCGCTCGCCGCAACTAGAGAAAGCCCGCACACAGCAACAAAGACCCAACGCAGCCAAAAATAAATAAATAAATAAATTTATTTTTTTTAAAAAAAGAACCTCCCTGCTCACCTGAACTGTGCAAGTAAGAGAGTCAACAACCAGACCTCAGAGGCAGCTTGTTGTGACACTTGTAGGGGCAAAGGTGGAGGCGGGAGATGAAGCCCCAGTTGGGTGAGGTCTTCTTGCCTCTCCTTCAGCCTTTCTACGAAGCCCCCTAGGCTTGGTGGTTTAGAATGTATTCTATTACAAGAATCATCGTTCTCTCTGACCGCCTTGTCTCCTGCCCTGCTTTGGAGTTTATCAGCTTCAGAGGTCGGCTGGGTCCAATTCCATTCAATAATAACCCTAGCCAATACCCCTCCTAAGGACCAGATACACAGCTTCACATCCCCACCCTAAGCCCGGGAAAAGAAAGAAAACAGCCAACCCTTTCCTCAGGAGTTCCCAGACTTTGTGTCACCGTGACTGCATAGCTATTGGAGGCCACATGGGAGGCAACTCCCTTAGGCCTCTCCAGGGTGGTAGACAATTCTCAGACCCTAATAATAACTTCACTTCTCTCTCTCCTATTCAAGAAGGGTTACTGGGATAGGAGTCAGATTGCTATTATTACAGGAATAATCCTGCATACCTTCTAAATTGTAAAAATAGATAACCTATTCACATGTACCTCGGTCCTTTAACTCCTGTAGTAACAGATGTAATAACTCTACATGTCATATCATATCAACGCAGTTGCTCTTTCCCCCTGAATCAGAAACAGAAGAGGCCCTCCAGAAGTAATCTTAGATACCTTTTAGACTCAGGGAGGAAGGAGGAGAGAACACCTAACCCATCCCAATTTATATTTCC
Organism: Stenella coeruleoalba; assembly: GCF_951394435.1. Lineage (NCBI taxonomy): Eukaryota > Metazoa > Chordata > Mammalia > Artiodactyla > Delphinidae > Stenella > Stenella coeruleoalba. The sequence goes on along the minus strand of NC_137154.1, from coordinate 46,328,970 downwards.
AGCAGTGGAGACTCACAGTCTTCCTCATCACAACCTATCTGAACCTCAAGTCTCTGAATAAGCTCATGCCACGTGAGACTCAACCATTACTTCTTATTACAGTTAACGATTCAGCCTCCTGCTAGTAAAGATCACCCTTCCTAGCAAGGCTGAATTGGTCTCAGGAACCATTCTAAGGAATGGAAGCTCACAGCGTTCAGGAGCTCGCCCAAAACGCCAGTCGTGTGTTTAGGTGTGCAGACCTCAAGGGGCTCTGATAGGTCAGGGCTGCCAGAAAGGCCACAGCTGCTGCTGATCAATGTACACCACATGTGAGCAATACAAGGGATCAGTGAGGAAAGCCTTACAGAAAAGGCAGCACGGAAGGAAGAAGCTGCCGTCAGCCCTCAGATCACTAGCACCTAGCTCAGAGGAGTGTGTGCCTGAGCGAAGCTATGCACCCAACCGTAACAAGCACCCAGTCTCTGAAACCCGTGGCGTCCAGACAATATCATCTCGTACTCGACCGTGCAGGCTGCCCCCACTCAGCTACCCTGAGGGCGGCCCGTCGCCAAAGGCTGGAGGGAGGGCCCAGGGCCCACTAAGCATCTTCAGAGACGTAGCTACACATTCAGTCTCCTTCCATCTCAGCCCCTCCCCCTGCCCCTGCCAACTCAAATTTTCAGTCTCCACATATGTGTGTCTGCGTTTTATTTACACTACCCATGTCTGTTGTTAGCAACAGAAACAAAGTACTTTAAGGCAGAAAAGGCAAGCGGCCAACTGGCCTGCTGCTCCCTGTCCTGCTTCCAGCTCAGGGAAGAGGCTGTAAGGGATCCTTTGGGCTCCAAGTGACCATGTGGGCTGACAGCTCCCATGTACTAGGGGAGCTGGCATGGAGCCAGGTCACCCCAAGTCAAACACAGCTGTTTGGGGCCCCAACCACTGGCCCTCCCCCTTCTTCCCTGGAGGCCACACTCTGAACACCTCGTTCTCTCACCTGCCTAGATGCTGACTACTGCTGGAAGGCAGAGCTTCAAACGCCAGAATTCAGGAAACCCACTCTCCTCCCTTGTACACTAGGAGACCGTAAAGATGAACAGGCATTGCCTCCCCAGACCCAGACTCTATAGAGAAGCAGCCCAAGGCTAAGTTTTACCTTCATGTCCTTTCCCATCTTCAGTTTTTCTGCTACTGATAATCTTGCAAGTTCTAGTATCAGGCTCCTCAATAAAATCAACAGTAACTACTGATCACTGCTTTGTTTTTAGCACTGCGCTCAAGGAGCTCACAGGCTAACTCAGGGAAACAAGACACAATAGGAAATAATCCAAATGTGAGACACAGACTAAAAGTGCTCTAAAGTACAGTGGGTGGGAGTGGAGGGGCTCACGACAGGATTTCTGTGGGAGAGGAAACATGAGACAAGTTTTAAAGGACAAACAGTAGTTGGACAGAATGACACAAAAGGCTGTTGTAAGATTTAGAGTTAGACTCAAGGTCCCAAGGCAGGAAGAATGGCAGCCCTGGGAGGTAAGAAGGAAAGAGAGTGGCCTGATGACAAAAATAAAACCCTCCCCTCAGGGTCACCATGCTCTGTAGTCCCTCTGCTCCTGCCTCTGCCAAGAGCATGCTCAGTGCCTCCTTTTGCTGCACGACTGTGAAATCCTCTCCCATAGAGTACACAGAGCGCAGCTGGCCCAGCTCCCTAGCCCTGAGAACACCCCGAGGGAACTCCTGGTACTCTAGGCTCCTGCATGCTCCCACAGCTGCAAAGCGGGTCAGGAGTTGGGTTTATTCTTCTGCTGGGTCAGGTCAAGCTAAGTCCGATTTTTCACTCACCACAGCAGGAGAAGGGGTATGAAATTTAAATACAGTCTCCAGTTAGCCAGGGCAACAGGCTCTCCTCCTTCCATTCACACTTACCATCATATGTATATTCAACTAATATATATTGAACACCAACCACGTGTAAACTAATGTGCTTAGTGCTGGTTGGGACACCGAAATACCAAAGACATGGGTCCATCCTCAAAGAGCTTACATTCCAGTAAGGTGGATACAAAAGACACATAAATATAACAAATGCCAGGAAGACTATTTTAGGTGCCATTAGGGAGATAAAAGGCTGTGGATTTGGTTAGAGGGGAATTATTTCCAACTGAAGAAGCAGGAAGGGTTCATAGAGAGGACGGCCCTTGCACTGGTCCTGGAAGATCAAATGGCAAAAGAATAGAGGGGAAATCCTGGGCAGATGGAACTATATAAGCAGAGTCTTAGAGGCAGGAAAGTAGAAAACATATGAAGGACAGTAAGATGTTCAGTCTGATGGAAGTTTAACTGGAAGTAGACCAGGGAGAAGGAGAGCTGGAAAGACAGAGAAACGTCAGATCTTAGAGGCCTTTGAGAAACAAATTAAGGATCTGTCTTTTCTCTGGGAAATCAAGGAAGTTTTCTGAGAAAGGAATAATGGGTCAGGAACTGTGCTTCTGCAAGATGAAGCCATACTCAGAAATCTAGGGGCTACAGCAGAAAAGTCTGTTTTTGTGGTCTACCAGGACTGAAGATTATAGTTAGGATAAGAGAGGGAGGGAACTCAAGTAATCAAGTATATGCCTGGAATTCTTGTCTTTGAGGTTCAGGCGGATGGGACAATAAGTGGGCAGTCCTGAGGGCAGGGCAAGGCTGGAGAACCAGCCGTCCAGAGGGAGCCATGAAAGAGTCAGGGGGTGTAATCATTCAGGGGCTTGGGGAGGGAGCAGAATTTCAGAGTTTAGCATCCTGAAAGTGGAATAGCTCCAAGTGATGAGGCCAAAGCTATGAGTACCTTAACTGGAATGAGGATAAAGTCTTTAGAGTTGAAAAGATTGAGGGACCTTGAGGCCAGAGCGCTGAAGGATTCTCGGCATGAAGTCCCAAGTCCTACTGGGCCAGACAGGAGACCTACGAAGAAGGCTGTAAGCAACTAACATGGAAGGCAAGGGGGAGTCAGCATCAAGAATGAGGAAAGGAGATATATGTGAAGGGAGAGACTGACTTCAAATAGGACAGGTTGCCAGGCAGGGCGGGAAGCAAGGTCAGGGAGTAGAGAGTGAAAGTCAGGGGAGGAGAGGAAGTTGCTTCATTAGAGAGGGTCCCAAGGGAAGTGAGATCTTCAGGGAAAAGCCAGGTTTCAGGTAGGAATGCTCAAGAAGGTAGCAAACAAGAGGCAATACCACTTTTTGTCTATCAGATTAGGCAATCAAATGATAAAACTAATCCCAGAGTGAGGCAGGGTGTGGTGAATGGAGCACTCTCAGACACTGGTGGAGGTACTGGAAACCAGCACAACTTTTCTAGAGGACAATTTAGGAATACGTAAGCTCTGAAAAATACACGCTCACAATGATACCCTATACAAAGTTAAAAGACAAGCCACAGCCAGGAAGAAAATACTGCAAAGCACACAACTGACAAATGATTAAATATAAGAACATGTTAAGAACTTAGAAAATCAATAGGAAAAAGACAACCCAGTTGAAAAATAGGTAAAAGATATGAAGAGACAATTCAAAGAAAAGGAAACTCAAATAATCAATAAAATATGAAACAATGCTCAATCTCTCTGAAATCAGGAAAACACAAATTAAAGCAATGAGATGCTATTTCATATTCATCAGATGGGGAAATACTGAGAAGTGTAGAGTCTTCAAGTGTTAGCAAAAATTTAGGGAAATGAAAACTTGTATACATTGCTCAAAATACTTACAATCACTCTCAACAGCAATCTGGTATGACCTAACAAAGCTGAAGAATCCCATACCCACTCCAGGCGGCTGGTGTACACAAACTCTTGTGCGTTCCTCGTATAAGGATGCTCACCACAGCATTGCTTGTAACACACAAAAAGTGGAAAGACTTTAATCATCTCTCACTATCATACAATGGTACATCATATACCAATTAAACTGAATGATTTTATACATGCAGACTTTTCAAAAATGACACTGAGTGAAACAAACCAAGCTGCAAAAGGCTGCATGCAGGAATGGTGTCATGTGTATAAAATTTTAAAACACACAACAATACATTACTTATGGACACATATATAGAGAGGATAAGATATGCATGGGATGATATGCATATCAATTTCTGAAAGGAAAGGACAGGGAAAGCTTAGTCATATCTGTCATATTAATTTTTTTTTTAAATAAGAGATCTGAAGCAAATATGGTAAATGTTAATATTTATTAAATCTGGGTGATGGGTACACAGGTTTTTATTATATCTATTTTTTCTTTTGCTTAAAGTTTAAAAGATATTATTAAATAATTTGTGTATATTATATACCATTTGATACAGCAATTCCATTTCTAGAAATTTATCCTGAAGTTATACTCATAAAATTAGGGATAGATATTTACTACCACATAGCTTTTAATAGCAAAATAATGGAAATAACCCAAAGTCCACTGTCAGGAGATTAATTAAGTATTGATTCATCCATACAATGGAATTCTCTATGCAGCATTAGACATTACAAAGTAGCTCTATATATGTCCCTGGAAGATACCCATGTAAGAATATTAGTCAAAGAAGGAAGTTACAAAACAATGCTATGTTTGTATTTAAAAAAAGCATATCTAGGGGACTTCCCTGGTGGTCCAGTGGTAAAGAATCCGCCTTCCAATGCAGGGGATGCGGGTTTGATCCCTGGTCGGGGACTAAGCTCCCACATGCCATGCGGGGCAACTAAGTCCACACACCACAATTACTGAGCCTGAACACAACTACTGAGCCACAAACTACAGAGCCCATGCGCCACAACTAGAGAGAAAATCCACACACCACAACTAGAGAGAAAACCTGCATGCCACAACTAGAGAGAAGCCCGCGCACCACAGTAAAAGATCCTGCATGCCGCAACTAAGACCCAACACAGCCAAAACAGAAAGAAAGAAAAAAAAAAGAGCATATCTAGAACATGTAAGAAAAAAAGATCCAAAAGGATATATACCAAAAAATTAACAGTAATTATGCTATCTCTGGTAAAGTGATGACACATGATTTTTACTTTCTTCTTAATATTTTTTGTTATGTACAAATATTCTGCAATGAGCATGCATTTCTTTTATTATTTTAAAAAATCAACAAAGGAATAGAAAAAGGAAAAGGAAATAGGAGGAGCTGGTCTGCCAACAGGAGGGGGAGTTTTACCTGGAATAATTCAAGAGGTTAGCAGAAAAAGAGGGAGATGTTGCAGACAGAAGTGTAACAAAGGCTCTACAAAAATGAAAGGGTTGGGAGAGCAGGGCTCAGACGTTTTCACCCAGGGTAAGAATCTTCAGTAACAAGAGGAAGAAAGCAAGAGGGAGGAGGTCAGCTGGGGATAACTCTTTGTAACTGAAGGGCAGAGAGTGTGGGTCAGAGAGAACTACACAGTTCCCAAATTCCACACAAAATGTTAATAATAATTTATCCTCCATTTCACAGATTCTGAATCTGCCGTGGAGACCAGCTTCTTTTGGTGTAGCTTGAGTGATGGAAAGAAGACTCTTGGCTAAGCTTTCTGGGTATAACGTCTGTCATAAGAACAGACTCCAGAAGAGTGGACTTTTCAGCCCAAACTATCTTTCCTTTATTCAACTCACCCTGCACCCACACCCCTCATGCACCCTCAGAAGCTTTAAGGAAATGCCAGTCATGACTGAATTATCTGTGATGAGGAAGGTGACTGAGGCAACAGAAGCAATGGCCTCACAGTGACCTTGGTCTAGTCTGCACAACCAGCAATTCTGTTTCTCTAGAATTAGTGAGAAAGGCAAAGGAGACTCAAGGAACGGAATGAGAAAAGTGGGCTAGTGAGCAAGGTGGTAATCACAAGCCAGTCTTGCATTTAGGCAAACGTGAAACATCTAAAACCTAAAACCAATCAAGGCTGTACAGCATCTACGAACCGACGTAGATGTTCTCTTGGCAAGTATATCTTCTTTCTGGGTACAGTACCCCCTATCACATAAGCCCCCAGAGGGTCAAGTAGTTGTTAAGAAAGCACAGGAAGGTACAACATCTGAGGCTCCAAGAGTATCCACTGAAATGAAGCCACTCTGTGCTTTCACTAACTGTGGGTTTCATACAAGGAGCCAGCTGCCTGCATTTCCATAGCAGCCAAGCTTTACTCCCAGGCCCCAAATCCTTAATTTGCGCTATGCCAGTGAAAACCCATCATCAGCTTTTCTTTACATTAAAAACTGACTGTGTAAAACTACAATGAGCTACCACCTCACACCGGTCAGAATGGCCATCACTTAAAAGTCTACAAATTACAAATGCTGGAAAGGGTGCGGAGAAAAGGAAATCCTCCTACACTGTTGGTGGAAATGTACGTTAGTGCAGCCACTGTGGAGAACAGTATGGGGGTTCCTTAGAAAACTAAAAATAGAGTTGCCATATGATCCCACAATCCTACTCCTGGGCATATGGCGAGAGAAAACTATAATTCAAAAAGATACATGCACCCCAATGTTCACAACAGCAGTATTTACAATAGACAAGACACAGAAGCAACCTAAATGTCCATCGACAGATGAATGGATAAAGAAGATGTGGTATATATACAATGGAATATTATTCAGCCATAAAAAAGAATGAAATGATGCCATTTGCAGCAACATGGATGGATCTAGAGATTATCATGCTAAGTGAAGTCAGTCAGAGAAAGACAAATACTGTGTGATATCACTTTTATGTAGAATCTAAAATATGACACAAATCAATATATCTACAAAACAGAAACAGACTCACAGATACAGAGAACAGGCTTGTGGTTGCCAAGGGGGATGGGAGGTGGGGAGGGAAGGATTAGGAGTTTGGGATTAGCAGAGACAAACTATTATACATAGGATGGCTAAACAACAAAGTTCTACTGTATAGTACAGAGAACTGTATTCAATATCCTATAATAAATCATAATGGAAAAGAATATGAAAAAGACTATATAATATACATATAACTGAATCACTCTGCTGTACACCAGAAACTAACACAACATTGTAAATCAACTATACTTCAATAAAAAAATTAATAAAATAAAAACTTGGGGCTTCCCTGGTGGCACAGTGGTTGAGAGTCCGCCTGCCGATGCAGGGGAGACGGGTTTGTGCCCCGGTCCGGGAAGATTCCACATGCCGCGGAGCGGCTGGGCCCATGAGCCATGGCCGCTGAGCCTGCGCATCCGGAGCCTGTGCTCCGCAACGGGAGAGGCCACAATAGTGAGAGGCCCACGTACCATAAATAAATAAATAAATAAAAATTAAAAATTAAAAAATAGACTGTAATCATAGCAGTTTTTCCTGTTTTCCAGGATCACTGCTGCAAAGAGGAAAAGGTACAAGAGTATAAAAGAACACACAGGCATGGGACTTCCCTGGTGGCGCAGTGGTTAAGAACCCGCCTGCCAATGCAGGGGACTCGGGTTCAAACCCTGGTCCAGGAAGACCCACATGCCATGGAGCAAGTAAGCCCATGCGCCACAACTACTGAGCCCACATGCCACAACTATTGAAGCCCGGGAGCCCTAGAGCCTTAGAGCCTGTGCTCTGTAGCAAGAGAAGCCATCGCAATGAGAAGCCCGTGCACCACAACTAGAGAAAGCCCACACCCAGCAACGAACATCAATGCAGCCAAAAATAAATAAATTAAAAAAAAAAAAAAAGAACACACAGGCAAATTCTTCTGTGGCTCAATTTCTCCTCTTTCTACCTCTGACCAACAAGGATGACACAGAGCTAGGGGTACTTCCTGCATGTTGAAGGCAGTCACCTGTCTGCCCTGTTGTTGTTTTTCATCTGGAAAAGTCACCCACTCCCACCTAGAATCTCTCCCTTGTCACTATAATTCCATGATTTGTTGTGATGTGAGCTTCATTCAGCAATTGCCCAGGACTGGTGTTATCTAGAAGTGATGACAGTCATTTCCAGATCAGAAACAGTCACAGAGATAAAGCAAAGGACAATCCCTGCCAAGCATTTATGACCCAAGAGATGGAGAAGAGAAGGGAGGAAGGCAATGGGCTTGTTCACCTGATCTCTCAACACTGAGTCAGCCTCCCATTTGTAATTGGAGGAAAAGCCCGATACCTGGTATTTCAGAGGGAATTAAACGTTTGGTCAGTCCCCTTCTACCCCAGGGCTATTGTAAAGATTAAACAAAATAATGTTTTAATGCAGGCAAGAGTACAAGTTGCGTGGCTCTGTCATGTAGGAAGTCAACCCTTCCATCTGTTTTCCAAAGTCCATGGATCTGCTTTTATTTGGAAATAAGCAAAGAATATAGAACTCAGGGCCTTGAATTGATTGCTGTCCAACTCTTAGAAAATCCCAACTTTAAAAAGTGATATTTAAAGACCATCTAATGGGGCATGATGAATATCCTGAGTATTTTAAGCTCCATTTTTCTATCAGATCACTGGAAAGCTACATAGATACACCATTAGCTCAGCTCCTTATAGGGTGGTTTTCACTGAGTTGCAATTTCATGTAACACATTTGTATTTTACCAGCAATCACTATATGAGAACTACTGGAAATTGAAATCACATAAGCATTTGTTGTAAAAATGGTAAAGAAATATCCTGTGGTTGTAAAAACAAGAAAAAAATGAAAACATAACTCTCGATTTAAAAAATAGTAAGGATTACTATCTATTGTATCATTCAATATCTCCAACAAAGATAGCCATATAAAAAACTCCACTAATATATAAGACTTTGTCCACCTTGAGAAAATGGTATGTTTCCTCTTTCTTAATGGTAAGGTGTCAGAAGGTCAGTTTCGCAGACTGCCAAAGGACTCAAAGTCAAAGGCCATTCATAGCAACAATCTTAATTAACAAGACTAGGACACTTGTATGCTCTTCTTTGATGTTGATGATCTGTTTCCATGTTATAGAAATCTCCCTTTATCAATCACCCACTGTGTGCCAAGCACTGTCCCCATGTGTTAACTGTGTTAATTAATTTAACACTCCAAAACAATCCTAGGAGGTAAATGTTATCAATTCTATTTTATCAATTCTAAGAAAACTAAAGCCCAAGGTCATATAGCTGGTAAAAGGAAAAGCCAGAATTCAGACGAGGTCTGACTAAAGTTCCTGTTCCTTCCACTATCCCATGGAAAGTACAGTCAGGTTCTGTTTTTATTATGCCTTCTGTAGCCAGCCACCTCAATTCCTCTTGTGAAAGAATATAAAACCAATGAAAGAGAGTATGTGAAAATATTTTATATACTGTAAGTTATTATTCAAATGTAAATAACTATCATCATCCTCCAGGAGAAGATGCAGAAAGCTGGGCTGACGTCTCTGCTTACACGCACACACGCGTGCACACCAGCAGTCGGCAGGAAATGAGCTCCAAGTACAGCCCAACAGGAAAACATTTCTCTCAACATTAAAACTCATTAAACCATAAATGCGTGTGGTCCAGACACTCCCTTAAACATAGGTGTTTGGCAAGATAGTGAGAAATCATCCCAGTTGTAGCCTCCCCTGGGCACAGACTCCACTTGCTTCAGAATCAAGAAGATGCTGGTATTAAGTCAGCTAGGCCCTCTTTTCTCCCAATTCCCCTTAATCTCCTCTCCTTCCATGATGACCTTCCTAAAAGCACTATTTCAAGAGGTACTATCTTTAGGAGGAGGAATCATTGTTTCGAGTTTTCATTTCTGACTCACCCACAAGTCCACAACTTTAGCTCAAAGTTCTTCAAAACTCTGAAACTCACGATAGGCTTCTTTCCTATAAGTTTAATGGCCACACCCCAGGGGAGATATATATATGCCTTCCCTGGTATTTCAGAGACAAGGATCAGAATAGCCAAAGTCAGAAAAGGGGACACTCCACCTCTAGTCCTCAGGCATGAATGGCTTTTTAGAAGTTTAAGAGGCTAGTGGTCACCAGCAGCAAGAAAATGCCAGGAGTTCTCTGGACCAGTGCTTCATCCAGGGACAGGCACCCACTCTACCTGCCCCCACCCAAAGTCTATAAACAAAATGTAAAGAATGCAACACAAATCTTCACAGAGACTGGCTAACAAAATAACACTCAATCAAATGGCACCAGGGGCTACTTCACAAAGGGATCCCTTAGGGATAAAACAGCGAGCAGGGACTCACTAGGCCATCTCCCTAATACCAGCGCTACTTAGGTGATCAAGTATGTCTTCTCTGGAGGCGTCCTGCTTCAACCCCCGCCCACATATCACAACTCTGTCCCTGTTCTTTTTTTTTTGGTGGTTCAGGGGCCTCTCACTGTTATGGCCTCTCCCGTTGCGGAGCACAGGCTCCGGACGCGCAGGCTCAGCGGCCATGGCTCACGGGCCCAGTCGCTCCGCGGCATGTGGGATCTTCCCGGACTGGGGCACAAACCCGTGTCCCCTGCATCGGCAGGCGGACTCTCAACCACTGCGCCACCAGGGAAGCCCTGTCCCTGTTCATTTTTAATCCCCTACCCCATTAGTTTTCCCCCACCTCAACCAGTGGACAGCAATCTCTACTAGAGTACACAGGCTTAAAACCTTCTTAAAATGATACTTTGCAATATCATATAATATCGCTTATATGTGGAATCTAGGAAAATGGTACAGATGAACTTATTTGCAAAGCAGAAATAGAGACACAGATGTAGAGAACAAACTTATGGTTACCGAGGGGGGAAAGTGGGGGGTGGGATGAATTGGGAGATTGGGATTGACATATATACAGTACTATGTATAAAATAGGTAACTAATGAGAACCTGCTGTATAGCACAGGGAACTCTACTCAGTGATCTGTGGTGACCTAAATGGGAAGGCAGTCTAAGAAAGAGTGGATGTATGTATACATATAACTGATTCACTTTGCTGTACAGTAGAAACTAACATCACATTGTAAAGCAACTATACTCCAATAAAAATTAATAAAATTTACCACAATTGGAAAAAAAAATGTTGTGCTTTTTTTCCCACCTTGCCTTCTGCCACCACTGACTGTGCTTCCAATCTATTTCACAGTGCTGCTGCTCTGCCATAAAGCAACTACTCCCCATCTTCCAACTCTTCACAGATGTACGCACCATCTCCTACCCTAACACACACCAGCTCTCCCTGACAGCCCTTTCTTCACCCTGGCAACTTCAATACCTATGTGAATGGACCCACTCAAAACCCCTGTCTCACAACTGACTCCCTGACTTCAAGTTTACTTTTGTCACCCATGCCTATGGACAAATCTTGGACCTTGTCATTGCCTGAGACAACACATCTCAATCTTGTCCTCCAAAATCCTACACCCTGACCACAATTTCCCTTCCTGCCTATCTCTTGGTCTTTTTACTATCCAACAGCTGCTCTTTGACCTTCGTCAAGTCACTCATCCCTTGAGCCCTCCTTCTTTTTCCTAGCTTATATCAGCCCACCTTTCTGTCCTTCCAGGCAAGAATCCATGATCCATCACACCCTCAAATCCCTGGCCCCGGTCTCCTTTCACTGTACAGTTGTCCCTTGGGACGAAAGGGACCCACCACAGATACCAAAATCCACGGATGCTCAAGTTTCTTACATGGCGTAGTACTTGCATATAACCTATGCATACCCTCTCATGTACTTTAAATCATCTCTAGATTACTTATACCTAATACTATGTAAGTGATATGTAAATAGTTGTAAATACAATGTGAATGTTATGTAAACAGTTGTCTGTTTACATAGCAAATGTGTGTGGCAAATTCAAGTTTTGCTTTTTGAAACTTTCTGGAAGTTTTTTCCCTAATATTTTCCATCTGTGGTTGGTTGAATCCGTGGAGGCAGAACCCATGGATACAAAGGACCAAATGAAAGCCTAACTCTGGATCAATTCAATCATCAGTAATCTCTGTTCTTTCTTGAGGGCCACTAAAAATTGCTCGTTAGGAATCAGTATGTTGGGACTTCCCTGGTGGCGCAGTGGTTAAGAATCCGCCTGCCAATGCAGGGGACACGGCTTCGAGCCCTGGTCTGGGAAGGCCCCACATGCTGCGGGGCAGCTAAGCCCGTGCGCCACAACTACTGAGCCTGCACTCTAGAGCCCACGAGCCACAACTACTGAGCCCGTGTGCCACAACTACTGAAGCCCACTCACTTAGAGCCCGTGCTCCTCAACAAGAGAAGGCACCACAATGAAAAGCCCATGCACCGCAACAAAGAGTAGCCCTCGTTCGCCGCAGCTAGAGAGAGCCCGCATGCAGCAACAAAGACCCAACACAGCCTAAAATAAATAATAAAAAAATAAATTAAAAAAAAATCAATATGTCTCAACATGTTTGAAAGGTCTTTTACAGGTACATTCTGAAGTGTTTATGGATGAAATGGTATGATGCCTGGAATTCACTTGCAAAAATCCACAGGAGAAAAAGGAGGGGTAGTGGACAAGGACAGAGAAAAAAGAAGCTAGTCCAAGTGTTGATGACAGCTGAAGCTGGATGATGGATATATGGGGATTCATCTTCTATTTTCTCTACTTTTGTGTATGTTTGACATTTTCCATAATAAAAAGTTCAAAAAATAAATAACCACTTAAGTTGAAGATGGATGGGGAGTAGTGCCAAAGGTCACCCACAGATTATCTGTTAGTTATAAAATAAAAGCTATAATTTCACAATGAAGAAATTTGGCTTCCCCTACCTTAAGTAGTGACCAAATTTAGCATCAATAATAGTGAGGAAACCAGACATTACATGCCTCTGATCTGCTGCACCATTTATAGTTTTTTCCCCAAAAATGCTTAACCTAAATCAATCAAGCCTCTATATCTAATCTGCAGTTTACAGAAAATACAGGGGAAAGAGGAAGAACCTAAATAACACCCCAAAGAAACAATCAGACAAATCCATAAAGTGGCAAGAAGATGTTAAAAAACTTAAGAAAAAGGAATGACTAAAACTGAACTCATCATTTCCCACTCCACCTCTAATAAAACACATTCCCTCCTGTGCTTTTTCCACAATGTTACCCACGTTTCTCCAAGTCATCCCTGACTTTTCATTCTCCTTCTTACTCTCGTCCAATCTGTCACCAAGCTGCAAATGCTACCTTCTTAATGTCATATATGCACCTCCTCCATTCCCCTGCCACTCTGACCCAGACTTTATTACTGATTGCTGGACTTACCGCAATAATCTCCTAAAAACCATCTCCTTATTCCCAGTTTTACTTTCTTCAAATCTACTCTCTGCAATTCAGCCAAAGTGATCTTGCCAGCAGATTTAACCATAGTGCTCCAGTGCTCAAATTCTTTTAGCGGCTCCACCGCCCACAGTAGTGCTTCTCAAAATGTGGTAAGGAATTGAATGGCAGGAACTCAACATCATATTACACAAAATTAAATGGCATGAAATCACAAGGTGATGGAGCCATTCACTTTGTAAGTCTTTCAAACCTTCTCACTAGATTAAGAAGAAAGTCTCCACTTGCTGAGGGAGAGGGAGGGGAAAGGGGAAGGGGAAGGGAGAGGGAGAAGGGGAGGGAGGGAGAGGAGACATTCATAGGCAGCAGTATCTGGCAAAATTTTTTCAACATTTTTTGCTTTCCTTGTATTTACTTTAAAACTTATCTTCTGTGTATAGCAAGTTATATTGATTTTCCACTTTAAGAAAGTGAGACAATGTTTCCTTTTAAAATAAATTTAAGTTTGAAAGTTAGCTGACTTAAATATGTAAATAATAGTTCAGAGAGGCCATGATGATATTGTGAAGATGGTAGGCAATGAAAATTTAGTCTGCGGAAAACTGCCCTACAGTTTTAAAATTTAAATTAATCTGTGTGATTGTGGTGATTTCAAAACAAGCTTACAGATTGTTTGATATTTCTCTCCTTGAACTGGAAGGGCCTCTGTAAGTACCTCAAGGAACAGAATGTGGCCTATGTGAAGGTGCTTACCTTCCCAGGCTAGGTTAGATGGGGCCAGCAACCTCTGCCAGTCTCTAGAGGCGCCGGCTTCCCAGTCCTGAGCCACCATGCTGGAGGGGCCACAGGGAGCAATGATGGGAAGGGGGGTAGTAGGAGCCAGAGAGCTGAGGGGCCCCAGCTGCTTGAGTTTCCCCTGCTCAGGCACCACACATGGGAGTGACTGATTCTTCTGATGAGTCCAGCCCAGCCACCTTCTGAAAAAAAGTACGTGAGAAGAGCCCAAGCAAGACCCCCAAAACCATGAGAGATGATAATAAAATTATTGCTTAAACATGCACAATGTTTTGGGGTGACTTGGTACGCAGAACAATGGTAGATCCTGCCTTACAAGAGCTATTCCGACACCCATCTCTACAGTCTCATCTTAATGCTGCTCTCTCTGTCCTACTATGCACAGAAAAAAATGACCAATTAGTAGTTATGTGCACATAACTTTGCACACACTGCTTCACTCTTCTCTGTCTCTGCATATGCTAATCCCTCTACCTGGAATGCCCCTCCTTGCCTTGTCCATTTCAAAAACAACGATTCATAGTGGCCAAAAGGTACAAACTAAAAAAAAAAAAAAAATCCATTCATACTTCAAAATCTGAACCAGCACTATTCCCTCTGTGCAACTTTGCCCTTATCTTTCTCACTGTCTTCCCACCAGTGATTGAATTAATCCTTTCCTCCCCGTGCCACTGGGATAGTGGCATAATTCTCACAGTAGTGTACTGACCTTGTATATGTCTTGTCCAGTAAACAGTTATTTAGTTCCTTAGGGGTAGGGATTGTACGTCTGTATACAGCTGGTCCTCCAGGGTCTAATGAGTGTTTTGCTGATCTGAAGTAGTCTCTCCTTCTGCTTCCGTATTTGTCTACTTCCACTAAAAACACTTCCATCTAAGCTTCTGGCTGACAAGAGCAGAGATGACCCCAGGTCAATGCTGTTCTCTCCTTGGTCTCTCACACACTGACTTCCGGTTCCAGGATTTTACTTACTCTGACCTTGAATAAGGCTTTCTTTTCTGGGTTCACGACCCTTAGAAGCAGCAAGCCTAGGCTGCTAAAAGCTGACTTTTAAAACACAATTGGGGGGACCTATTAGTTGAGTACCTGGGACATAAGTGGGTCCTCAATAAACATTATTCCTCTTCCTTCTCTCACTTCAAAAATCTTCCTTAATCTGTCTTCTAGCAGCCAAGTTTCTTCATACTTTTTCCAGCAGCTCCCCTCCCACAGTCACACCCTCCCTGGGTCTTAAAATCCCTTCAGACTTGGCCCCTGAATCTCCTCAGCACCAAACTGCACTTATTTAACAGGCAATTGCCACCCTGCTCCCACCTCAGCTAGGCTGAGCTCATCACACCAGGTATAATTTAAGAGAGAGGCTTTTATGTCACCATCTAGGTCTAGTGTGTCAAATTCAATCGCATATAGGATTCACTGTCAAATTTTCAGAAGGAGAGTGATGCAATTATTCCAAAACATTATGAAAAGGAATCTGGCTGTGTTGCGTAAGAATAATAGAAAACAAACAAACAAAAAAACAGGATTGGGAATCAGAAGACCTGGGTACAATTTCTTGATCTGAATCTCTCATTAAAGGCTTTTTTTTTTTTTTTTTTTTGTAAACTGAATCAGAAATGTTCCTCTATAAAAGTTGCAGAAAATGTTTTCAATGGTTATGGTACATAATAAATAAGAAATATAAGAATTTGAATATAGGTAGCCTCAGTCACTAAAAACACTAAAGTGAACAGAAATTTACAAATAGGAAAAAAGGTTATTTTTGGTTTTTTATCAATAAAAGTTAATTCCTACTTCACCCTACGACAAACTTAATTACAGTCTAAATGTAAAAACTGGAACCATAAAAACACTAGAAAAAATTAATGAATGATTTTTATAATTCTAATGAGTGAAGAAAATTTTTCAAAGCATGACACAAAATTCAACTCAAAAGCCATGAAGGGGGGAAAAAAAGCCATGAAGGAAAATATCATACATTGACCTACATAAAAATTTAAAACATGTGAAAGGCAAATAATTAGCACAAAGTCAAAAATTAAAATAAAACAAACTGAGGGGAAAAATACCAGCAATACATATGACAAAGAGTTCTAATGTAATACGTATGTAAAAGCTCTTACAAATCTACAAGAAAAAATAATGACCAAATACAAAACTGAACAAAGTATTTGAACAGAAAATTCACATAAGAATAAGCACAATTGCCAGCGAGCATAAAAGGTATTCAATTTCACTAATAATTAAAGAAATCCTAAATAAAGCAACAATAAGAAAGCCTTTTTCACCTATCAGATTGGCAAAGATTGAAACACTCTGTAACGCTCATGTTGGCAAAGGTGTGGTGGAAACAGGCATCATAATATACTTTTTTTTTTTTTTAATTTATTTTTGGGTCTTTGTTGCATGCGGGCTTGCAGTGGCTTCTCTTGCTGTGGAGCACAAGCTCTAGGCCCGCAGGTTTCAGTAGTTGTAGCACATGGGCTCAGCAGTTGTGGCTTGCGGGCTCTAGAGCACAGGCTCAGTAGTTGTGGCGCACAGGCTTAGTTGCCCCACGACATGTGGGATCTTCCCAGGCCAGGGCTCGAACCCGTGTCCCCTGCATTGGCAGGCGGATTCTTAACCACTGCGCCACCAGGGAAGCCCTTCCATAATATACTTTTGATGAGAACTAAATTGATGCTACTTCTTTGGAAAGAAGTTTGACAATATTTACTAACATTTTAAAGGAGCATAAGCTTTAATCAGCAGATCTTCCCTTCTAGGAATTTTGCCTAAGGTAATACAAGTACTCAAACGCTTGGGCAAAGACAGCTATATACCGCTGTTTATTGCAGCACTGTTTATAATAGGAAAAACTGGAAATAACTCAAATGTCCATCAATAGAGGTTTGGTTAAATAAATTATGATACATCCACCTGAAGAAACAGAGTGCTGCTGTTAAAACTAATGTACTGACATGGAAAAACAGCCTAGGTAAATTATCAAGAGAAGAAATTTCAACCATTTTTTTTACTGTGTTAAAATATATATAAAAGTTGACATTTTAAGCATTTTTAAGTTTAAAATTCAGTGGCATTAATTACATTCACAATGTTGTGTGACCATCACCACTATTTCCAAACCTCTTTCACTCTCCCAAACAGAAACACTGTAACCACTAAGCAAGAGCTCCCAATTCTCCCCTCTCCCCAGGCTCCTGATAACCTCTACTCTACTTTCTGTCTCTATCAATTTGCCTATTATAGACATTTCATGTAAGCAGAATCATACAATATTTGTCCTATCATATCTGATTTATTTCACTTAGCACAATGTTTTAAAGGTTCATCCCTGTTGTAGCATGTATCAGAATTTCATCCCTTTTACGGCTAATATTCCACTGTACGTATACACCACATTTTCGTTCATTCATTCATGGATGAATACTTGGGTTGTTTCCACCTGTGGAACAGTGAATAATGGGACAGTGAATAATGCTGCTATGAACACTGTGAATAATGGGACAGTGAATAATGCTGCTATGAACACTGGCATAAAGTACCTGAGTTCCTGTTTTCACTTCTGTTGGGTTTACACCTGGGAGTGGAATTGCTGGGTCATATGGCAAGTTTTAGCTTTTTGAGAAACCAAAAGAATTCAGTCCCTCAACAACTGCACCACTTACATTCCCACCAGCAATGTATAAGGGTTCTAAATTCCTCCACACTGTCGCCAATGCTTTTTTTTCCTTTTCTTTTCTTTTATTAGAGTATAATCATTTTTTGTAAAAATAAAGTCAATGTATATACAAATGTATTGTAAGAAAAAAATCCATTGTTACACAGCTGTTAACAATGATTATATTTCTGGGGCATGGGTTTACAGGATAGGTTCCTATTCAGACTTATTTATTTTTCTATTTTGTAAAAGTTTTTAGGACAAATGTATTGCTTTTGTTACAAAAAAAAAGGAAAACACTCTTAAACAAAAATTAGCCTGAGACAGTTTCATGCGTGCTTGCTAGTCTGAAACTGTAACACCTCACAGTTCTTGTGTTGTGTATACAGCAATGCCCTGAATCGGCAGCAGTGAAAAGATCTGAGTCCAGTCTTAGCTCTGCCACCGTGGGCACTCAGTTTTCTCACCGCTATACTCTAATGCACCTAGGACCGGATCAGAGTTCCCAATCAGTATGCCAAGGATGGGTTACAGCTGTGCAGACTCCATCAACCCCTGGGGTAGCACCAGAGCTCAGGGTTACCAGCAGCCTCCTCCTTTTATCCCAGTGCACCTTACAAAAATCATCATTTTCTGTGGGTGCAGGGATATGAAAAAGGTTGGGCAGAGGTAAATCAGGTAACCTTTAATATCCCTTCCCACACTGAAGCAGAATTCTGGACTAACGACGGTAACTAAGAAAAGAAGAGCCCTGGGACAAATCTAAGCGTCACTGACCACGAAGGAGAGATGAAGATCCTCCCTCAAGGGGAGAAGCAAGCACAGGGAATCAAGAAATGAGAACTCCACGGAAGAGAAGGCAGCTTGTGTCTAATAAGTCTAATGTCTCACCTGAAGTCACAGGTCCTTGAGGAGATAGCCAGGGGCAGTGCCTGGAGCCATGCTGCTCTGGGAGAAGCATCCCGAAGTTACCTGCTTGGGCAGCAGACAAGCAAAAAACCTGACCTCTGTGGGAAGAGGCACTGAGGCCTGGCTAAGTGAAAGCCAAGTGAAACCCCCTGTCCAGGTGTTCTCAGCCTATCAGCTGGCAACTGTGGACTTTGCCCTTGAAATTCAACTCCCAGGCTAGAGAGATAATCTCCCAGGCATGTCCTGTGTAAACCTGGCTAATCAACAGAACACACTCAACGCTGAGCCTGCCTGCAGTCCCCGAAACAGTCCTGCCAACCAGGTAGTTGTGCTGAAGGGCAGGGGAGAGCTTATCCTGCCATTAAGGTCACCTATCCGAAAAGAATCACGTGCCCAGGACAGGCATTTTCCAAAAATCAGTCAACAGCTGTTTAGAGACAAGCACACAGCTGAAAACCTCATGCAGAGGTGACAGGAATATTGTGAGAAGAGTCCTAGGGACAGAGGGCACGAACCTTGACCAGGCTTTGTTGATGTTATGGGGTTAGTGACCCAAGAGATTCTAAAGTGTAGACATGAAATTCTAAGTGAATGAAGAAGGCACACCAGTTAACATCTGGCACTCTCACCCTCACTTGAATCTCAGCTGCTGAGCCTGTTAAGCAGTGGTTCCTAACCTCCAGCAGCAGCAGCAGCAACTTAGAAACCTGTTGAAAATGCAAATTCTCAGGCCCCACTTCAGACCTACTGAACTAGAAACAAGATTTCCAGGTGAGCTGGGGGCAGCTCACGTCTGAACACCACTGCTCTAAGGCCCTAGAGAGCTCTGTCATCTGGAGCACAGACCCTCCCTCCCCACCATCCAGCCTTCCCTTACAGTCTGCTTTAAATGAATTTTGGGGAACTGGAATATTACCTCTCTAGTTACACCCAATAAGACAGACAAGTTTCTTCCCACTCCAATTCTATCTTCCACATGGTCTCATAGGTTTCTTTTCTACCAACTAAACCCAGTTGTGTTCCTTTCCTGCTTTCAGAAGAACAACGATTCCCCAATTCCTGGAGGGTTCAAACACTTCAAGTTCTGACCTCCACCAATCTTTTCGGCCTCCCGCTAGCTCATCTGTGTGTCGCTGCTCATGGTAGGTGCGGGCTCAGTGAAGAAGTGCTGGAGATAAAAGCATTCTCTCAAGGAGTCTTTCCTAACCACAGAGCTTTTCCTTCAGAAGCAAAGTAGTTACTAAAACAGACAGGGATAGGGGAAACAGGAAAGCAGAATCCCATTACTTAAAAAAGAAATTCCTCTGTGTGTCAGGAATCCATGTTAAATCTGAAATTCAATCTCACCCTGCTCTGCCCTTCACAAACTATTCCATCTAGCCGGTGAACCAGGCTGAACACAGATCTCATGAACACCAAGGACTGAAAGTTTATAAACACCCTATACATTTTCATTTCAGAATCCTCACTCTTGATTTATAGAATCCAAAACAGGATCAGTCCCTTGAAATAGAAGTGTCTACCAACAGAAACTAGTCAATGTTCAATTCCCAGCAAGTGAAAGTTATGGCCTAACAAATTTCTTTCCTCAAACATTGCCAGCAAACTGGAAGACTCTAAAAGAGACCTGTGGGGCTTCCCTGGCGGCGCAGTGGTTGAGGGTCCGCCTGCCGATGCAGGGGACGCGGGTTCGTGCCCCGGTCCAGGAGGATCCCGCGTGCCACGGAGCGGCTGGGCCCGTGAGCCGTGGCCGCTGGGCCTGTGCGTCTGGGGCCTGTGCTCCGCGACGGGAGAGGCCACGGCAGTGAGAGGCCCGCGTACCGCAAAAAAAAAAAAAAGAGACCTGTGAACTAGAAAATCAGAGTTTACTTACAAATGCTAGTTTACTGACAAATTACTTAAATTTTCCAAAACCAAATTCCATCTTCTTACTACAAAATAGGGGGGATCATAATAGGACATCTAATAAGCTACTTGTGGAGTACTGATCAGAAAGATCACTCTTCCTACCCAGGTAAAGAGAGGTGATTCAGGCTGTTTCCAAGTCTTGTCACACAGCCCACCCTCTCCAGGTTTTGATATGCACTGGTAGTCTCAATATTGAACCTGGTACTCCTTTCAGAAAAAGATGGAAAAAGAAACAAAAAAAAAAACCTCACTCAACCCCACAAACATCCAAAATCTATCCTAGCTTCCAATGGACAGAAAGGAGAACATGACAGTAAACAACACTTAACAATTCAGGAAAAAAATGCTCATTAACTATTTTGTATAACTAAGAGGAGGTGGCATCAATCAGAGTGGGGATATAGAAAGAGCACATGCTTTGGAATCATACAGACTTAGATTTGGATTTTAACCAAGTTAGCCAGTCTGAGTTCCTCAGCTGTAGACAGCAGAATATCAACAAATTCGTTCATGGATTGTTGTGAGAATTTGCTAAAATGATGCAAGTGAAAACGCCTAGTAAAACACAATGTCTAGAATAGAGTAAGCATTCATTCTACTAATGATATACCACAAATCTAAAATCTACAGAAATTTTTAAAACACATATTGATCCCAAGAATTATACAGAATTGAATTATATTTATTCAACTTCCTTTAGCTAATCATTTATGTGTCTATCCCCACTCCAGCTCCCTTCTATTTCCCCATATTTTGACACTTTATCCCTAGTTGTGCCATACCTAGAATACAGACCCCTCATACAGGTTTTCCAAACTCCTTACCATGGCCAAAAGGCTCTACCTGAACTAGCCTCTACCATCTTATACCCCCCTACATCCACCTGCCCCCTATATTCTAACAATGATGACTTTCTGTTCTCTCAACATGCCAAGCTCTTTCCTACCTCAGGGGCTTTGCCTTGCTGTTCCCTCTTCCAGGAATGTACTTTCCCCAAATCTTCACATTCACAGCTTCTTCTCATCCTTGAACTTGCAGCTCAAATGTCATCTTCTCAGAGAGGTCTCCTCTAACTTCTCTTTTGAAAATAGCTATCAAGTTTCTGTTTCTCGGGCTTCCCTGGTGCCACAGTGGTTAAGAATCCACCTACCAACACAGGGGACACAGGTTCAAACCCTGGTCTAGGAAGATCCCACATGCCGCAGAGCAACTAAGCCCGTGCACCACAACTATTGAGCCTGCGCTCTAGAGCCTACGAGTCACAACTACTGAACCCGCACGCCACAGCTACTGGAGCACGTGCTCCGCAACAAGAGAAGCCACTGCAAGGAGAAGCCAGCACACCACAACGAACAGCAGCCCCCACTCGCTGCAACTAGAGAAAGCCTGGGTGCAGCAACAAACACCCAACGCAGCCAAAAATACACACAAAAAATAAATAAATAAATAATTTTTTTTTAAGTTCCTGTTTCTGTCTCTTTTATATCACCATTATTTCCTTCATGGCTCATATCACTATCTTTATCTCATTTGTTGATTTGTGTGATTTTTTACTTACTGCCCCGCCATGACACAAGGACTTTGCTGTGTTAGTTACCTCTGCACCCCCAGCATAGAGAACTGTGCCTAGAACAGGATGGCTGCTCAATAAAGATGTACTGAATGAATGAATAAATAAAAAGTTTCTAAACAAGAGAGGCAGAGTTGGACACCCTCCCTGCCCCCTCAGTGGGATCTCAAGGAAAGAATGTAAATTAAGAGAAAGGGCTAGGGAGAAATAAACCCTTAGGGAACACAAATGGATAAATCATCCCAACTCCCCCACTGACAATAACTGCTATCGGGGCCAGGACGATGTCATAAGTGTTGCAATCTCCACAGCTTTCTTTTTCTCCCCACTAACTTTTCTTATTGTGGTAAAATACACGTAACTCCATGGTTTTCTCCTTTAGTTTCTACAGCTTCCCAGGGCTCAAATTCTTCCAGCAAAGCTATGGAGACATGTGACCTTGGGTATTTTTCAGATGAAAAGGAGTCTGGATAGCATTGCTTTTGAAACCCACCTGGGTTTACCAAACAGATGTGGGTTTTGAGATTTAAAAAAAAAAAAAAAAGAAGCTTTTCTACTTCCATTTAATGAGATTTAAATACAACAAAATTTTCCAGTTGTTCCTCATTGTTTTCTTTTTAATTTGACCCCTGCCACTTCCCTTTGGGCACTTACTCAGCGTTAAGAAAACCCACCGCCCTTCTTACCACCAGTATCCTCACAGCTGGCTCTCCCAGCACAGTTGAGCGGTAACCCAATCCTGAGCAGCAGTGATGACTCACAGCCCAGAGAGACCGGGTCCCACAGAGGACAGTGCTGCCCACTCCATTTCAAAAACAGCAATTTATCTGGCATTTCCACTTATGTTGGAACCCTAAGGGGTGAGTAAATCTGGGGGTTAGAGGGGGGCAAAGAAAATAAACTTCAGTGCTCTCTTTCTAGATTCCAAAGCCTCAGTTCTCTGAGTTAGTGAAGTCACAGACCACAGACTGACAGTCAGTCACAGACTGACATTGCCAAGTTCAACTCAGCTACCCCAGGTACTTTCCTTTTGCATTCAAATACCACACTTCTTTATAGGTGTCAGGGTCAGTCAGGTTCTTTAGTTTCCTTTCCCTATTTGCATCCATTTGCCAAGTGACAAAGTATAGGTACACATGGGTCTGACCTTCTTATTCTTAGATCCCTACAAATGAGTACAAGGCCCCACGTGTGGTTTCTACACACTGTGGTCTTCACTTCTTTTTTTTTTTTTTTTTGGCTGTATTGGGTCTTCATTGTGGTGGCTTCTCTCGTTGTGGAGCACGGGCTCTAGGCACGAGGACCTCAGTAGTTGTGGCGCACGGGCTCAGTTGCTCCGCGGCATGTGGTATCTTCCCGGCCCAGGGCTTGAACTCGTGTCCCCTGCATTGGCAGGCGGATTCCTAACCACTGCGCCACTAGGGAAGCCCTTCACTTCTTTTAATCACTCCTTCAGAACACACAATAGGTCAAAAATTGCTAATAAACTAAATGAGGTAGGGGAGTCTGACATAACTCTGTGCCAAGAAAACTTACCTCCAGTAAGGAGTGTGAGGCATAGTGTTGGTAGCTGAAAGTACCATCAAGGCTGAGCGTCTCCTGACTGTACAGGGAGCTACTGTAGAGACTGAGCTCCTGCCTCTGGGAGCCTACAGAAGCAAAACTGCGGAAGAAATAAAATGTTTGACCCTAATCCACAGAGTTTGGTCTTCTAAAGCAAAAGGAACCTTAAATTATAAACAGCCTCATTCAAAGGGAAAATCTGTGAAGCACCTACTCCCAGGAACTCCCCATTCTGCCCTAGGCCAGCCTGGGTTCAGCAGGCCCATAAATTGGCACTGTTGATATGACCTTCCCAGACTCTAGCTCAACAAGAGATAACAACAAAGCTGAGAGCTTTGGTAGCACTCAAAGGAGATTTGAGGGACTTAAAACATGCTGCTAAATACGGCAGCAAAAGTTCCTGTTTCTTGCAGTTGAACAAGGAAATCTCTTTATAATTACACTTGTAGATAAGATGCACCAAGCTACTCGGTACTACTCCTTCTTGTGAGGAACAGGTTAGAACCTCCCCGTCCCAATCCACCGCTCCTCCGAGACTCGTCTCAGTACTCGTCTCAGTGTTCACTGTCGGGGGCAAGTCTCACCTGGGGCTGTGGAGACAACGTGTCTCCTGGAAGATAAAGTGCCAGGAGCTTCTTACACAGCTCACTGTCTTAGCCACAACCATTTGCCTGGGGATAGTCACCACTCTTCGTTCCCTAGCTCTCTCTGCCCCTGAATTTACACTCTCCCTCAGCCCACTTCCCTTCTTCTTCTTTTGCCCAGGGCTCTGCCACAGAACATGCATTACTCATCAGAGAGGGTCCTTTCAACCTAGATGCTCCTTTGTTCCGCCAGATTCCCCCTCTGGTTTACATAATTCTTTACAAAAGCAAGGTACAAGAGCTATGACCTCTGAACTGACAGGGGACACTTACTACTGCCCTGCCGATACTAGATATCTGTCCAAGACATGGAGGAAGGGGATAGCGCCTCACATTTCTCAGCAGAACACACTGGACAGACAGACTAGCCACTCAGAAACAAAGCCTGCTTGGCTTACAAGGGAATAATAAATATAACTATAGTGGCTCACATTGCATAAAGTGCTAGATACGAGGTGCTATTCTCAGCACTTGACATTTAGGCCTCACCACGACCCTATGAAATAGTACTATTACCACCTCTATTCTATAGAAGAGGGACTGGGGCATGGGAGGCTAAGTACCTTCCCCAAGGCAACAGAGCTGGGACGTGGCAGAGCCAGAATGTGAACCCCGACAGCCCGACCAGGCTCTAAACATCACTCTTTCATTGGATGGCTCTTCCCTTAACACACAGGTTTGTCTCTGAGCACAACTGGCTCACTCCAGACTCTAAAGGAGAGAGGGTCTGTCAAAAAACACTGCCAGTTTTCTCCACTGAGAGAAGGAAACAGTGTTGGCCGCATTTATTCACAGAGCTGGTCTAAGTCGTTACAGCAGAACAAATGAGTACTCCAAACATGTGTTGACCAAAATTTTTCCAGAGGCACTAAGTGAAACCACCACCTCCTTTCTTAATGACCTGGGAGACCGTCTAACTTACTAAGGGCTAGAGCCTCTCTGCAAGTTGTTGCAACCGAGCCCTATGCAGCTGAGAACAAGTTCCCAGTCTCCAAGTTATACGAACCAAGGCAAAATGCTTCTTAGACTCCAGCTGATGGGGTTAAAAAAAAAAGTTACCCAAATATGTTTTTAAGCATAAATTAAGTATGTTCGTCAGTCTGAGGAAATAAAATGTATCAAATATTTTACTTAGCTTCATTGGACTTTAGGGAAATCTAGTTGGAAAGATAAGATAATGCATATCAAGAGTCAAGTCAGAATGTCAATGAAAACACTCAATCCAAACCTCCCACTTCCTGGAAGAGGAAACTGAAGCCTAGAGAAGCCAAGTTACTTCCCCAAGGTCACCCAGCAAGTCGTAGCTAGAGCCAGGACTAAAGCTCAGATCTGCTTACTACCTGGCCAGGGCTCTTTCTACTCCTGTGTGCGGGCAGAGAAGTTCTTAGGAGGGAGAGATCTCTAACAGCAGAAGCAGCTAGCATTTTTTTTTTTTTTTGCGGTACACGGGTCTCTCACTGTTGTGGTCTCTCCCGTTGCGGAGCACAGGCCCCGGACACGCAGGCTCAGCGGCCATGGCTCACGGGCCCAGCCGCTCCACGGCATGTGGGATCTTCCTGGACCAGGGCACGAACCCGTGTCCCCTGCACCGGCAGGCGGACTCCCAACCACTGCGCCATCAGGGAAGCCCCAGCAGCTAGCATTTTTTGAGAGCATATGTGTGCCAGAAACTAAGATAAGTGCTTTATGTAAATTATCTCATTTAACCCCTGCAACAGATCTTTAAGATGGGTAATATTACTCCCAATTTACAGATAAAGACACTAAGGTTTACAAAGGTTAACTCCAGAGGTCCACAGATAGTAAGACGAAGTGCCAGACTATGAACCTCCAGAGCTGGCTGCAAAGCCTATGTTCTAAGCTGGGTCTTGAAGGATACAGGATAGAATTCATGGAAGCAGAGCTGAGGAGTGCTAGGGTAGCCAGTGTCCAGAGCACTGAGAGCAGCTTGGGAAGGGCCTCCAATGCTGCGTTAAGGGGGACCTCAAGGTCCCACCTGGGCCTGTAGGAAAGGGGCAAGCAAGAAGTAGTTCTAGACTCCCATGACTATGAAGGGTAAGCATCCTACAAGAGGGTAGAGCTGAGCCTATGAAGCTGGGTTGAGAAGGACCATGTCAGAAACTCTCCTGGGGTCTTGACAGAGAGCTGAATAAAGTACAAAGTATACACCCCTTCTAAAAGAAGAATATGATTTGACTTTCCTAGCCTAGTAACCCCAACCTGATTAAGAGATTCCAGCCTAACTCTCTTCAAAGAGCTGCTCCAAGTTAATAATAATGGAAAGCACTGAACATTTACTGTGTGCCAGGCACTGGGCTGAGAGCTTTACATGTATCATTTCATTCAATCCTCACCACAACTGTAACAAGCTAAGAGTTATTATTATATCCATTTTACAGATGCCTCACAGAAAACTGGGACTCAGAGAGATTAGATAAATTACCCAAGGTCACACAGCTAGTAAAGAGTAATGTCAGATTCTAAACCTGTGTTTATATGACCCCTGAGTTCCAGCCCTTAATCACTTCACTACGCTGCATGTAAGATACTCTCATTATGTGCAAATAATTCCATCAGAGCTGCTCCAAGGCAGCACCATACACTCACTGAATATCTAATAGTCACTGAGAGTTGAACAAACACATTACAGGTTGACTCACTTAAAAGCAATCTATAAAACTCAGTTGTCAGAACTCCATAAGGGAGCCTGTGTTCCAAGACATGAATGAACATACCAAAATCAGTTCCTCAAACAAATCTAAAGAGTTCTAGAAACTAGCTGACTTTATAGTTTTCTTTCCAATTTTCCCATTTCCCTTTTCCCGTTCCCCACCCCCTGCACACACGCACCATGGTCAGACACTGTCAGAGAAGCCTCAAACACCCTCCTCCTATTTCCAGTCCTTTAGTGGGCTCTCTCCCATTACTCAAACAGTGCTTCAAATCAGAGTCTAAGAGTTGGACCCTCTTCCTTTTTCCCAGACTAACGCATGAGATAGCCATTAACCCTACCATCAAAACCTAAAACTTCAGTAGGTCTGTGTTTCTTCTCAGTCACACGGACAGAGGCTCACACTGGGGAGGAAATAACTATACTACAACAAGTAATACAATATATATATGGGATAAATCCCACACTTGATACTTTTTTAGATCCTCCCCAGCTCTTGGCCCAGACCCTCTGTATTCACTGACTAAATGGGTAAACAGACCAAGAGAACATATGGGCACCAGAGATGTCTCTGGGCCCAAAGAGCAAATGAACAGGGGTGTTGACCGCAGTGCCAGCCGCTCCCACCCACTCCTGCCCTCCCAGTGCTTGTTAGGATCTACACAACACTGTCTCTTTGAGCCCCTGGGGGCGGGCCGGCATTCTGCTGTATCACGAAGGCCTCCTAGGTCAGCCCAGGTACACCCTCTATCACCCTTCCTGTCCCTGACAACTACCCTCTCCTCAATCCCCCTCCCAGGGCCTCTCTCCTGTTCCTTCTAGTAATCTTCCTACTGCTTCAGATCTTATCTCCCATAACCCTATGTTTATCTCCTTTTTCCCAGGTTCAAATAGTCCTTCATCCACTGTGACGCTTCCTATTAGCCAATCTCCAGCTCATATACAAATCCCTTCAGTGACAAGTCACACAGAAAAAGAGTCTGGATCTTTGAGAAACAGGTGGTTTCATGACAAACTCTTAGGAACAGGTCAGCTTTGGTTAAGAAGGCTTCATATCCTGATTGCATATAATTCACCCTTTATACAGACAGTGCAATCTAAGATTCAGGCAGTTTTCAGAGAAGAGTATTGTGATCATTTCAACAGCCCCTCAACAGCAGTATACCTGAGCCAAAAAAAATGAGAAGGGATCTTTGGAGAAATCCTTCAATAAGGTAGTCTAGACTCATTCAGCATCTTCCTCTCCCCTCAAAACACACATACACACATACACACGTGCAGGCCAGTTTTCTAGGGCCCATGGCTAGAAACAGAGACCCTGGATTTTTTCTATCAGACAATATATCACGTGGCATGTTCCCCTCAGATGGATACACCCGCATTTCACCCCACCCACCTATTGGGACAGGTGCACAGAGCAGCTTCTCCCCAGCATAAAAGAGATGCACAGTCTCCCTCCCCACCCCCAGAAGAAGCCACTCACTAGTGCAAGTTTTCCCACAGAAAGAGAACTCTCTGCAGACCATGCCAGGTGGTCTTTTTTTTTTCTTTCATGCCCTCCTGGCCCCTTTTCCACTTTCGCATGGTTCCTGTGAGGCCCCCTCCCTACAGCCTGCTCTCCCAAGCTAAGGTGGAGGGACAGAAGGAAGACAAGCCAAAGCCGTGCAGGGCTGCTGCCCGGCCTCCCCCAGGCTCCACACACGTTCCCTTTGCTTGGCTGCCTCAGCAAACTCTCTTGGGCCCAACATGAGAAATCAGGAGTCTCCAGGGCAGTGACAGGTAACAGCTAAGAGAAGCAACAGGATGACATGCTCTCAGCCTCTCAGTCCTGCCAGCCTGCAGGGAGGTGCTTTGGACAGCCCAGGACTCAGACCCTCTACCTGTCTCAGGTTCCTACCTCCCGGAAGTAGTCATTAGAATCAGGTGAGGTGGGGACGGGACGCAGCCTCTCTTAGTCCCGGGCCAGCAGTGTGGCTATGATATCTGGAGTTGTGGTGCCCGTCCAAATGGTACACCCAAGCCCTGCATTCCAGGGACAGGGGCAGAGCCAGCAGAACTGAGGACGGCCTTGGCCTGTCCTCCAAAGTATTTCAGAATTGCAACTTCCCTGGGTAACTGATTATTCTAATTTTACAGAGAGAAGGAGCCCAGGGGGAGAGAGTGCAGGAAGAGGCGTAAAGGAAGGGGGAGAGAGGGAGTAAGAACAGGAATGTTACTTTTTCATCCTTAAGGAACAGGGAGGGATCCGATTTGTGACTCAGCTCTGGGAAACTGGACTGACAAGGAGTGGGGAACAGCTGCAGCCCCAAGCTAAGCTGTGGACAGCTTCCCCTCAGGCTGGAGAGGCTGCTGTGACAAGATTCACCTGGAAAAAAGGCTCCGTTATTTAAAAAAAAAAAAAAAAAAAATCTGTCTGTTCAGGGGCTTCTTCCAAGGCACTACTCCAGGGCCTGGCTGGCAGGTGTGCCCTTGCCCTACAACAAAAGCTGCGGCTGCAGGTGGGGTGCCGGCCCTTTCCCGTGTTCCCACCTAGTATGCCAGGAGCCTCCCGGAGTCTCTGAGGACAGAGCTGGGACGCCCTTGCCCAGAGGCTCCACTCCCCTGCTATTCTGTTCCTTGCACAGTCCCACGGCATATCGAGTATCTCTGCCCTTGGAATTCCCAATTCCTTGTTTCTTTCTTATTTCCCTCTAAGCTGTAGCCACAGGTTCCTAAAAAAGCTGCCTAGCCCCCAAGGACCTTTCAGAGCAATAACACTTCCTGCCAGTTAGAACCCTGCCTTTCAAACCCAAAACGGAGGAGAAAGGCCTCCCTGCTCACTCGCAACAGTTTCCCCAGCAGAACCTAACAGGATGAGGGAACCAGCCCTGGCAACCAGTAGCCTCTCTTCCAGCTTCTAAAATCTATGACTCCGTAAGCGCCAGGCAGCTGTGGGAAAAGCAAAGGGTCTCTTGGAATCCCTCTCCTCCATACTAAAACATGTGAGTCAGGTGACCCAAGGAAAGCTTCATCTCTGAAGGATCATTTATGGCTCAAAGTCTACAGTGAACATCACTAAACTTCCCAACCCAAAGAAAGCACTATTTGTTTCTTTTCACATCTTGAAGAAGTTTTAAAAGGATTTTCTCATTTTTATTTATAAATGCAAAAGAGAAGAAGGGACTTTATAAATGGGAAAACCAGAACAAAGTGACTTTCCAGAAGAAAGAGGGACCATCCATCAAGTGTCAAATCATAACATCTTACATCATATAGGACTTGACTTGTTTAAAACTACGTTCATGGAAATTATTTCATTTGCTCCCCGCAACAGTCCTATGAAGGAGCTATTATCATTATCCCCATTTCACAGCCAATAAATCTGAAGGTCGTAGAGGTTGAGGGTCTTGCCCATGGCTACCTTTATGGTAAGTAGCAGAACCTGGCCACGGTTCACGTCTCCTAAACCCAAATCCATTATTCACTCTGCTACACCAAAAGAAAGATCATCTGCTAGCCCTCTTCACACGTGCGGGGACCATAAAATTGGAGGAGCTGCCCAAACACATCCACACGAGTAGAGGAGAACTGAGATCCTGGACTTGCGTTGTCCACCGAAGGGGCCACTGACTCAGAGAGGCCTCCTCTTCACATCCCCCAAACTGAGTCCCAGCCAACAGCGCCATGCCACATCCCCCCAGTTAACCGAGGTGTCAACCAAGCAGAGGAGCCCTGGAGTGCAGTGAAAGGAGGCATCACTTTAGAAGTGGCCCGTCTGAGGTCCAGGGCCATGGAGTTCACCCTTATGGAGCCTCAGGCCACAACAATGATGTACACATGTCCACATTCAGGGAGCCCGCTTGGGGACATGGCCAGTGCTTTCATTGGCAAGCTGACCCGAAGTTAATCAGAAGGCCCCCCTCATTGTTTGCCAGAGTACAAAAGACATTCTGTTCAGAAAGTTCAAGAAGAAAAACCAAAGAGCCAGGATGGCAGCTGTTCCCTCATCCCACAGAGAAACCAAAGGCACCCACCAAGTTTCCTGAGGCCCAGCAGTAAGTTTAAGATATAACATGGCTGAAGCGGAAGCACATCCCAATGGGTCTCCACTGCAGGGAGTGTCCACTGCGTTAACCCTCCTGATAAGATCACTGACAACCTTAGCTACCTCATCACCTATGAAAGTGCCTTTCTGGAACAGTCTCCTCTCCTAGGCCACAATGAGTTCACCACACACTAGTCCTCTAGGTCAGAACAAGTTTTACCGAAACATAGGACAGTGTAGAAGGGGCGTGCGGCATGGACACTGCATGCCCTGAGAGTTGGTTAAAATATTAACCAAGGAATCCATTCAGCACAACCACAGCGCTTCATGTCTCCTCAGGTAACCTAGCTCTTAGCAGCAGCTCACTCTGAGATATCTGGATAAGAAAAACCTCTTTGCAGGTCCCCCAGCCCCCAGACACCACCTGCCTCCACCCCATGTATTTTCTAAGGAAAGCCTGTGATGGACTTTATTAATGAAGGAGGACAGCTTGCTTCTTACCAAGCTACCTGGGGGCCAGAGAGAGAGACCAACCCCGGTTCAGATATCCCTAGGACAGTCCCTCTGTCCTAATAACTACTCCGGAGAGACTTGGAGCTCACCACAGGCTCCCAGCTGAGTTAATTAGCTTTTTTTTTTTTTTTCATTAGGTCAGACATAGCAGCACCAAGAGACAAAACAGACAGTGTTCACTAGAACAAACCAAGCCACTCAAAAGACACTGGAGTTTCCACGTAAGAACTACAAACACAATGCTGGAGTGATGATAACTCATTTTTCTACATAAAAGACCCTTCCTGTAAAATATCCTGAGACTTTGTGCTAAATAAAAGTAAGATGATGATTCCTATAGTGAAGTCTAAACACCTCAGGTTCAGTAAGAGTGAGATCAGCTAGATCTGCAAAGTCAAGAAAATTGGCTGTTTCCCTCCTCCTTAAGCTAATAGAATCCAACTGTTGGAGCATGACATCATTCCTGAGCCCCAAACCCCGAGCACAGAGTACAGACACTTGCCTGCCTCCCAGAAAACAGCCCAAGACTGGCCAGGAAAGGAGGAAAAACAATCCAAGCCTGGAGCTGACCTTACCTGAAAGTCCCGGTGCTTTCCTGCCCACTCCATTCTCAGCAGTTTGGCTCACACCACAGTCTGTTAGGGAGCCCAGGGCCCCCAAATCCACTCGCTCCGGCTCGGATACCTGCTGCGAGCTTCCCACGGCTCCTTCCTCTGACCTTTCGTGGCGCTCCTTCCAGCCAAATGAGCGGAGCACTGCTGGCCGGCCAGGCCAGTCGTCATGGAGACCCTGTTCTCGCCAGCGCTCGCTCCCGATCTCTCCCTCCCTCCCTCCCTTTCTCTCTCTCCCTCCCTTTCTCTCCCCCGACCCCTCCCTCGCTGTCTCCCTCTCTCTCCCTCAGTTCTGGGAGGCTTTCACGAAACAGCACTGTCTTTTGATCAGCTCGGTCTCTGCACGCATTCCACTCCTCCTACCTCCCTCCCAGTCAGACAAGGGCTCTGGGCTGCTCCTGAGAACTCGCTTCAACAGCTCAGAGGGGAGAAGGGAGAAGACAGTGAGTGGACTTGTTCTGCTCCCCACCAGTGTCTCATTTTTTTTATAACTTGGAAGAGTCCTGGTCAGGGGGGGAGGGAGCTAGCTGGAACACTTGGAGGGGAAGCAAGCCCTTCCTCTGGGTCCTGGAGTGAGGGGAGGGTAGGAGGACCCAGATGCACTGCCTCGACTTGTTTGTGCGCTTGGGATTTTCCCCGGCAGCAGCTGAGGCGGAAATGCATTCACCTCCCTGGAGCTCGCCTGGACTGGCCTCTCTTCTTACCTTGCTGCCTGCCCAGGCCGTGGTGATGGCTTTAACCAGTGCAGGGACTCATGGTACTAGTGCTGGTGCCAAAGCAGTCTCTCATCTTCCTGCAATGGAGAGGAAAGACACCAGGTCAGGTCCAGTAAGTGTCCTGGGCAAGTCAGAGTCACAGCCCAAGCAACAAATGTGATACAAATACAGCCTAAAGCCCAGGCTTTCTGTGAGCTGTCGTCATGGCCAGAAATAATACCCGTGCTGTTAAAGAGCTAGCACAGTGCCTGGGACACAGCAGGCCCTCTAAGCGTAATCCCCCGATGCATATTTCTGCTTTGTAATATATTTTTTAAAATATTTATTTATTTGGCTGTGCCGGGTCTTAGTTGTGGCATGTGGGATCTAGTTCCCTGACAAGGGATCAAACCCGGGCCCCCTAAATTGGGAGCACGGAGTCTTATCCACTGGACCACCAGGGAAGTCCTCTGCTTTGTAATATTCTTTTACATGCACTATTTTGTTCGATCCCCAAAACCTTTTGAAGTATACTGGATAGATATCATTATCACCATTTTATAGATGGGAAAACTAAGGCTCAGAGGGATCAAATATCTAGTCCACAGTTACAAAGCCAGTTTGGCAGTCGAAGAACTAACAGTAGAGACCAGTCCGCTGCCCCCTAGTCTGGTACTTTCCTCTAAGGTACACTGCCATCTGATCTTACAAACTAACAGTTTTTTTGACAGCCAGTTATGAGATACAAGGCTGGGTTCCCTGGGGAAGATAGAGACTCCTTCTGAGTCGTGATCAAATAGGCCCTACTATCATCTTTTAGCCTGAAGGCTCTACGATAGCCTCTATGAGATGTGAAACATACAGGTGCACAGATGAGAGAAAAAAAGTCCTGCCCTATAGCTATAAATTACCTTACACTTCTCCAAAGTACTCTTACAAATCTTGGCTCATCTGTTCAACCCAAGAGACCCACAGTTAGGATGGTACTATCATACTAATTTAACAGATTTTTTCAAAAATCTAAAAGAGAGGCCAAATAACTTGGCCCAGGTCACAGAACCAGAAGATAACAGATCTAGAAATAGTAGCCAAGTCTTTCAACCCTCTTCCGTATATTAAGCAGAGTAGTTCCAAGAACACCAGACAGAGCAGGGGTCAGAAGATCAGGTAGCGCCGGCTCCACAGCAGCCATGTGCCTCCGGGCAGATCACCTAGCCTCCCAGTTTCCATATAAAACCTGTCCCCTGGGCAAGTGACAGGGCTGGGATGAGCATGAAAAGATGTGTGTGAAAGCATTCTCCTTCAACCAGGCACTGAGCTAAGAACTTCATCTCAGCTGCTCTTCACCACAAACAAACAAAACCTGGGGCAGTTGGTTTGCCCCCAAGAGGCCCCTGAGGCTCAAGGAAGACTTTTTTCAACGTTGCTTCCTAAAACCATGCTAGAGAGATTCTGATGGAATCTTTAAGGCTGAGATCCCTTGCAGAATTTCTGTGTTTTTCACTAATGTCCAATATACCACAAATTTCTTAAAACAAGATTTTAATTCAGTCAAGTTTAAAAGGTAAATATATGTCAGGAGATAAGGTAGGAGGTGTGTCACAAAATACAACAGGAAATAACAGAATGGCACAAACCCTAAGTGGGGGGCACTTTTGCTTCAGTGAAGCAATCAGAGCTTCAAAGAGGGTATACTCAACCACCTACTAGAAATACCCAACCCAATACCCTGACCCAAGTACCAACTCAGGAATTCCTCATAGGCCCTAGTGTCCCCCACCCCCATCTGCAAAGGAAGACAAGATGAAACGGCAAGGGCAATACCATCAAATCACTAAACTTCTCCCCCATCCCATTCCCAACAGGCAGCCCTCTGCTCTGCTCCTGATGCCCAAAATGCACATTCCACTTGCCCAGTCTCCATGATGAGAAAGCAGAGGTGATGCCCATTCATTTTTACAATAAGACAATAGTCACAGTTATAATATTAATACCAACTAATGTTTATTGAGCACCTACCATATGTCAGGCATTCTTCTAAGCAGCATGAAGGGACAAGGTTGAGTACTAAAGCTGATACAAGTCAGTCTCTAAAGTAATGCAAACTTCAAAAAGCCCTCCAGACCAGACACAGAATGCAGGCCATGCTCCCCCTAGTGGCACACCGGGGTTACAGCGGTTCCTTAGGGCCCTCCCCTGGGGGGACCAGGTAGGGACATAGTAAGGGCCGCATTAGTGGGAGAACTGAAATCGCTGCTTGGGTGCTGCTATTGTGTATAAGCTCCTTGAACTGGGCAGAGCGAAAGGACAGCTGAATCCTTCTGCTGCCTCTGCAATGCTGGATTCAGATCAATCCTACCTGACCTTTCCGGAAGGATAGGGCTTTTACAGCCGTATGTGGTCTAGTATCTGCTGGGAGGCCCACATGCAGACTTCAGCCAGAAACCCAGGAGATATCCTTGCACATCCCTACCTCACACTCCCCGCAGCCAATCCACTTACCGACTCCAAATAATTCTACTTCCAAGATTTATCTTTTATCTGTCCGTTTTTCTGCACCTCCATTGCCACCCCAGTCTTTCCCCTTAACCACTGCACCAACCTCCTAATCGCCCCAGCTTTCACTCTTGCCCTCACACCTCCGTTCTCCACAGAGCTGTCTGAATCACCCTTTTACACCAAATCATGTCATTTCCTGCTTAGCACACTTCAATGGCTTCCCACTGCATTTAGGATAAAATCTGAATTCTTACCAGGACCTATAAGGCCCAGCATGATCTTTCTCCAGCCTCCTCTCCTCTCAGCACATTTCCTACCCTCCCACTCTGGGTGCCAGCTACACAGGCCACCTTTTAGTTTCCCAAAGTGTCAGATCTTCTCCAGGCTGCTCCCCTTGCCTGGGACACTCCCCCACACCCTAGTCTTCACCCAGCTGAATCTTACTCGCCTAGCCTCAACTTGCCTCTCACCTCTGCAGAGAAGTCTTTCACGATCCTCCAGTGTAAATGAGGACTCACCCTCCATGGCACTTACCATAACCTGCAATTGCTCATTTGTGCGATTACTTGCTTCCCCCCTGAGTTCCTTAGGAGCAGGAACCTTGAAAGTTTTGATAACCACCATATTCTCTGCATTTAGGATAGGGCCCAGCTCATAGCTGGCACACAATAAAAATCTGCTGAATGAATGCATAAAACCCCCTTTCTTCCTGTCCAACAGGAAGAAGAAACTTAGAACAGCCATTTCACGTCACTCATTGTATCTTTTCATAGACTTACAAACTATAATTACATGTCTTTTCCTCATGTGCCTTGCCTGTGGGCTCAACCAAAAATTCCTGTAAAGTCTCCCTGTGGTTTGTTTCCCAGAACTTTCCTCGTAAGGTCACTCTTCCGGGGACGCGCTCCAGGGTTTTACAGCCTTTCCCAGTCCCAGAGTGCCCACTCACAGGCACTCCAGCACAAGTATCACTGCCAAACCAAGTGGGATGCAGGAATGGCTCAACGCCCACAGATGGGAAGGCTCTCCCGGGTCAGCTCCATTCAAGGACAAAAATGTTTTCTCTCACCTCCACTGTGCAGGTCACTGTGCTTACAGAAAATACACTTTTACTTTAAAAAGTCATCTTATGTTTTATAATTTGGAGATGGGTGTAAATATTGTTTGAAAAAATGTTTTTCCATTACTGAAAAGAAACTGAAAACTACTGTCTGGGGG
Organism: Stenella coeruleoalba; assembly: GCF_951394435.1. NCBI lineage: Eukaryota > Metazoa > Chordata > Mammalia > Artiodactyla > Delphinidae > Stenella > Stenella coeruleoalba. The sequence goes on along the minus strand of NC_137154.1, from coordinate 46,292,535 downwards.
AAAAATAATGAAGGCCTAAATAATAGCAACAGCAGTGTGCCTAAGCCCAAACCCCTCCCGTGACAGACATGGCCACCAAAATCTGAAATCCCTTCCGGCTTCCTCTCCTGCCACACTCCCCCACGACCACCACTCCATTACAGGCACAACCATCACACACCAGCTGGTGCTCTGAAAACTGCATTTCTCCTCTCCCTCCCCAGCTGCCCACACTGTTACCTTTTTCTGAGTGCCTCCCCTTCCCTAACTAGCAAAACCAAATGGCCTTCAAGGCCCAACTCAGTCATCACCTCCTCTGTGAAATATTTCTTGATCTCCTGGCAGGATCTGTTTGTCTACTCTGCAAGCCCACAGCAGTTTAGGATGCCTTTATCATGGTATTTATATCATTTTATCACTGCTACTTGCACTCCCTCTCCCCCACAGTTGTGAGCCCCTTGAAGTCTATCTACTTTCATATTTCATTCAGAGTGGGCAACCAATTAATGTGTTCAATAAATGAAACACTTAAAAAGACTCTTTAAAAAAAAACCCCACAGAAACAGCTGCCCCCTCCATTAGATGAGGGAATTTGAGTGGATAGCCTTACATAGTCTATCCACTCAGATTCAAGAGAAGAAAAAAAATTATATATATATATATATTTTAATATATATGTGTGTATATGATCATTAGGTTCTAGATTTGATCACTAGAAGAAATTATAGTCTTTTCTTTAAAAAACTTTTCTTTAAAAACTGAAATGCCAAATCTGAAAACACAGGAGCAGAATAAATCTTTTAAAGTCACTCCTTACTTTGGGATCATTGGAATTCAAGAAAAGAAAGCTGTTATCTCAATATTACTGGCTGGATCCTGGAATGCCTAAGAGATGCAGTATAACTTCAGATGCCTCTAGAGAGCCTAGCTCCCAGTGCCCACCAGACTGGGGTCCAGCAGCATGTCCACTGAAGACACCCAGTTCTACCCATGTGTCCTGCCCATTTTCCTACACTGGGCTCTGGTTGCCATGTGAGTAGGCAGGTTTACACAAGAGCTCTTTAGGACTTTACAATTTTCCTTTTCTACCTCTGAGTGGCAATGTGGTTAAGAAGGGAAAAACTAAAAATTCAGGAGTAGAGAAAAGAGTCATCAGACTGGAGTCCAGGTCCTGGTTACAGGGCGGTGAGATCCTGAGCAAGTCCCTGTCCCCCACAGGGCCTCCGCTTTTTCCTGCATATAATGAGAGGGGTATTGGGCTGCTGGAACTAGCTGTTCTCCAATGGTCCCTTCTAGCTTCAATGTTCTACTGCATTGTTCTTTGGCAGTCACCCAGATCTGGTTCTAACCTAGTCACCTAGTCCCCTTGCTTTCTGAATGAATCCAAAGCAGCAGAAAGGCACCTTGTTTCAGGAGCTACAGAGCCTCCATCTACTCCTTTCAGCAGAACCCCATGGGGCTCTGGAGTCATCTGCTCGGGATCAGATAGAAGAAGACCATCACCACATAAGGCAACCTTTCCTAGAGGAAAAGATGGGAGATTCAGACTCCCTGCCTAAAAGCAGCTGGCCTAAGAGAAGAAAGGCACCAAACACAGGGTGGGGAAATTAGGAAATGGCCTGGGAAGTGCCTGGAAGAAGACTACAGCTCTGCCAGGGACTCACTCCTAGCCATCAGTCTGAGACAAAGCAGCCTTTACAAAGCAGAAGCACTGGCAATATCTAACGAAGTTCTCTTGGAAGACAATCTGCTTACTGCCAATCAAGCAGTCTCTTCATGGGCTCTACCAGGGCCTTTGCATCAACAAAACAAACGCGTTCCTCCAGATGGCAATTCCAGCCCTCCTCTGCCTGGGAGCCACAGCTGGCAGGACCTCCAGTGCGCTGGCCACTGCTACACATACTTTGCTTCACAGCCTTCCTGGGAAAACAGAGAAATACCGATTCTTTGCTCAAGTCCTGGCATTTTATGGTAGGAAATTCTTCCAGGTCCTTATTCCTGACCTAATCCCGCCTGCCTCCGACCCTTTTCCCACCTACTCCCCTCCGACCCTGAGGCTCTGAACTCAGAAAGTGTGGGCTCAGCCTATAATTATCCTAGATCCCACTGCCCTGTGGTGAAGCGGCTACTGGACATCTTCATGCTGGGTTGAGCACACTCTCCTTCTGTGCGCCAGCCTTCCGGCCCCAGTCCACCTCCACTCGGCTCACAACCCTCAATATGAGGCTCAAAGTTCAGAACCCCAGGACACAAGGTACTCAGTGCCTTGATCCAGTCCCTCAGAGTATCCGTCACAGAGTGTATATATGGGCTAATTTCTGGACTCTCTCAAATCCACAGGCCCCTGACCACTGCCCCTTGTTAAGTCCAAGCATTTTAACACTGGGCCACATAAACACAGTCTTGGGGCCAGGAACAACTGGACCAAGGAGGCAGTATCCCAGACGCCCTCTAGAGGCCCCATTTACCCTTCCAGAATGGGCTTCTCATGTTTACTTGGCTCAGAACTCCAAGCTCAACCAAGATCTTACCCGTCATGACTAAAGCTTCAGGTAGGGTACAAAGTGAAGGAAAAGGAGATGGAGGAATAAGAGGAATGTGCACTCAAACAGCTTCCATGAAAACACCTTGAGCCTCAGAAAGGAGTATCCCTTAGAATAAGATCTGGGCACAGCTGTGGGAAATGTGGGTCCAGCCATATCACCTCCTCCATACTGTCTCCCCTTATTTTCCCAGGTTGGACTGGATTCTCTACCTCCACCCCCTGTACTCCCTGGGACAGTCTACTACTCCTGCATCTGCCGTGTTCATATTTTAGTGATATTTAGCTCATATTTTCATATTTTAGTGCACCAAGGCTTACCCAGCTCATTTCTCCTACTAGCCTATGTCTTAACTCTGAAGCCTAGTTTAGGGTTCTGTACCGAGTACAATTAATAAATTTTTAACATATGAACTAAAGAAACCAACCAACTAATCGATCTAACAAATAAGGGATCAACAATATCACCACAGAACCTAAACCATTTGGTGCTTAGCACCTCAGGGTGGTCCAAGGTTTTCAAGGTGTGGTACCTATATACAAGATGATTACAAGTGGTATAAGAACATTTAAAAAAATTTTAATGCTCTTGTATTTATCTTAATGTGTATTTTTTTAAAAAGATAACCAGCTATTAACTCCATTTTCACTGAAGTCATTGAGTAGACCAATGCTAAAGAAGGTATATATGTTTTTTGTTTGCGTTTAGTTTTGTTTTGCTAAAATTAGTGGGTAAATATTTAAAGAGAAATGGGATACTTACACAACCTCAAAGTATCTCTCTCAGAATATATATTAATTACAAAGGAAGAAACAGGAAACTTGTCAGTGGAGAAACTTGGCAGACATTACCTTCACCAAGTGATCAAAGTTAACATTATTAGTAATAAGATACACTGACATCATGTACCCCTGACATGAAGCAATGAGAAGGGCACTGCACTTCTGTGGTGTTCTTCCCAAAAATCCATAACCTTAATCTAATTATGAGAAAACATCAAACAAACCAACTTGAGGGACATTGTATAAAATACCTTCCCAGTACTCCTCAAAAGTCTCAAGGTCATAAAAGGTAAGGACAGACGGAAGAATTGCCATAGACTGGAGGAGACTAAGACACAACACCTAAATGTAATGTGGGATCCTGGATTCCACCCTGGAACAGAAAAAGGACCTTAATGGGAAAGACTAATGAAATACAATTAAGGCTATAGTTCACATTATACCAACGTTAATTTCTTAGTTGATAAGTATACCATAGTTATGTTAGATTAGGGGACTTTGTACTGTCTTTGCAGACTTTCTGCAAGTCTAAAATTATTTAAAAATAAAAAGTCTTGTAAAAGCTAATTTAAAGATAAATAAATAAAAGTATATATGGTACATATCATAAGCATGGGTGAGAATGACTCAAGTTTGAGAAGCAAGAGTGGCCACCCTTCAAACCCTACCTCCAAGGAAAGCTTCCCCAGAATAAGAAGAACAGCTGTAGAAGAATATTTAGTAAAATGGGCAGTGTTCAGTTTATATTACTTGGAGAAAAAGTAATTATCCCATTTTGTTAAATATATATATATATATATGCCACATATATAATGCATAGAAAAAATGTCTGTATTGAAATAAAGATAACCTATCCTGAACCAAGTACAGATGGCATTTATTAAATAGTAAATGGGATATAGCTTTTGGAAAGCATCTTGGCTAGATCAATTAAAATGCTCATATCCTGTGACTCAGTGGCCTCATTTCTGGGAAGCTGTCCTAAGAATAAAATGCCCAAGTATGAGGGAAAAAAATGCATGTTCCCAGCATTATTTATAATAATGAAAATTCGAAACAAACTCCATGTGAGTCATTACTAAATTGGTAAATGTCAAGTGTTTTTTGACCACTACCCATACTAAAAAATAAATTTTATATAGTAATACAGAATGTGCATGTATGAAAGAGCGTGTGTGCACGTGTGTATGTATACAAAACTGAACCAAAAAGTTTCTGCAAACAATACTTATCTTTACTATGTGTGATGCTCTCTGCCATTTTCTACCCTAATCTATTTCATTAAGGAAGCAAACAAAGCTTGTAGAGCCCCACTAGATTGATTCCCCATCCCACTAATGATGACCTGCAGTCTGAGAAACACTGCACTAGATGGACAATTGTGCAGCCATTAAAAGAAATGACTACAATCCACAAACTGGTAACAGTGATTGGCTCTAGGGAAAAAAAAGAGAAAGAACGTAGGAGGAAGATTTGCTTTTCACCGTACATCTTTTTGTACCTTTTGAATTTGCAATACATACATGTATTATTTATTTAAAAAGTGACTGTGAAGACTTTAACAGTATCAGACAATGCTAATTTTGCATAACAAAGTTATAACTACATTAAAATGTAGAAAACACATACAAGCGAAAAAGGAAATTATACCAAAACAATAACCACATTAGCAATTTTTCCCTTCTTACTAAGTTCTACATATGCCACACGGTTACTGTTTTACTTCTACAATTTAACATGTATTTATTTTCTAAAATTAATGCAATTATTGGCAAGGGTACATAGGAGATTTCAAAGCTAATGGTAATGTTTTCTGTATTAAGCTGGGTGGTAGATACATGAATACTCACATTTAAACTGTACATATAAAAAACATATACTCTATATTTTAATAATATTTTTAAAATGAAAGATTGCAAAAGTGGACCATTTTTTCAGGTCTGCCTCTCCTCACCCTCAAACTCAAGCAGACACTCCAACAAAGTGTGGGATAGGATTTAAAACCATCAGTCAAATGGATACCTTCCATTTTTGTAAACAGGTTGTAACATGTTAGAACCTGTCTCCTAAAGATTTCCATTTAGAACTTTGTAGGTGGGCTAGTTTCAGCGTTCCATTCACACTCAGGACTCTCTTTTAGTGTGTTTCCTTGATTTCCCTTTCCCCCCCCTCCCACTAAGCCATTGTTTATGCCTTCATACTTTAAATCACATATAAGCTCTTCTGAGCAAAAGGACCGTTTCTTATTCATCTTTGAACTTCCAACAGGCTATAATGCAGTGTTTTCTTTACACACAGCAAATGCTCAATAAGTATTTATTAAATAGGCGATATCATAGGCAAAACTCCAGAACAGAGTATATGAAACACAAAAAGTAGCAAGGACATAAAGAAGGAAGCACTGATCACTGGAGATTAAATAAAGTCATGCTAAAAAACTCATTACTTTTATTTAATACAGTTAACATGGAATTATAGTAGAGAATAAAGGAGATAATATATGTAACACACTCAGCAATAGATAGTAAGTGGTCTATAAATAATAGTCTGGGGGTTTAAAAATAATATGCACACATATTTACATAATATATATTTACATATGATATATATTATGTGTCACATAAATAAACATATGCACACACATATATCAAAGAATTCCAGGACACAATTTATCTGCACTTCAGAAAAATCTCTCTTGATCTTATGGATAAAACAGGAAGGCACTGGCAGTAGCACCATCTGGTAACTCAGGACAGCTGGGTCCAAATGGAAGCGCAAAATGGATCAGTATCAACTACGAAGGAGTACTCTGGAACTCCTAGAAGTCTGGACATTCCCATCTGTTCTAATCCTAGCCTGGTCACCCTTTTTTATCAATGACTCGGGTAAGGCACGCTTATCAAAAATGCACATAACAAATTAATTGGGAGGGAAAATTAACATATTAGAGATAATTCCAAAAAAAGGGCCTCCAAAAACTTAGAACCATAGGTTAAGTATAACAAGATTAAATTTTAAAAGGACAAAAGATATCATTTTACACTTAAGTTTATTAAAAAAAACTGCATGACAACAGGACGAAAATGGTAGAAGTAAATTTTTGTGACTTTCTGTTTGAATAAAAAAAAAAGAATGGTATAAGTGAAAGATACTTGAGGAATGGTTCAATATGAGTCAACTGATGAGTCCCTGTGATTTTGAGTTTACTGACCGACATACAGAGTCCAGATCAAATGAGGTCCATGTCTTACTTTGCTCCATTCTGGTTAGAACAATAGTGTATCCAGGGGACACACACTATATTTGCAGACCCAAGGGTAACAGAAGCCCTAATAATATCCCAGGCAAGTATGCTGAAGAGAAAAAGAAAATCAAGTCTGTGGAGTCCCTTAAATTGAGAAATAAGATAACATCTCTGGTTCATGAAGCTCTTAAGACCCCCTACAGAACAGGAAGATAAAAAACTACCCCATGACTTACTCCCCATGGAGTCATCTCTGGGAACTAGTGGCTAGATGCGATAAAGAAAGCTCACAGAAAGAAGAGACAGCTGAGCCCTGCCTGATCTGCCCTTTGTGCCTTCCACTACTTACATGAGAGCCTCTCATTTGGGGCTCTGACCATCCAAGTTCTAGTGAGGATGCTGAGAAGCTCAGGAATGCAAACAATTCTTACCCGTCATCTCCCCAAACCATGGTTCATCATGATCAGAATTACAAAGTGATGTTTTTAACCATCAGAGTGAATTCTTGTGGATCTTTAACCTTCTATACTAAGCTGTCATCTGATAGCTCTTGTGAGCAAGGACTCGGCTTTGACTGTTGTAACTGAAACATTAGACAGTAGGAATGCAGCAGTTCAGCTCCATCAGGCATTGCTGGGACGTATACATACCAGCGTATCTCCCGTAATGAGAAACTACAGTGCTTCTAAGGACTTAAGAAGAATCAGGAGGAGAGAAGAGCAGTGGCCCCTCAAAATTCGGTGCTTATCCTAGGGACATGGATGGTGGCCCTGGTCTACAGATGAGTGTCCTACTAAATAAACTTCAATGTCCTATGGTAGAAGATGCCATTTTTTAAACCCTTCTCTCTTTTCCCCCAAGGATAGGAACCTAGAAGTTTCTAATTTATGCAATGATTAGCTCCTTCCTTAACAATACATACACTAGGTGTATCCCATTTTTATGTAAAATAGAGCTAGTCTGCCTTTTGTATAAAAAGAGGTGCTTATAAACATTCATTTACTTAGAGATCAACTCAGAGAACAGGTGAGATGATGAGAGGAAAAACAGAGAAACGTGGAGGGAGAGAAGAGTGCAATTCAAGATCCTGAAGGACAGAAACAGCAGGAAGCTTGTTTGGAAGTCTGAGAATAGCATATCTGGGGGAATTCCTGAGCATTACTCCCTGGGATGTCAAAGAACATATCTGAGTAGCACTTAGCCTTTGAAGGAAAGAAAAAAATTCAGAAAGCCTATATTCCTTACCTGGGTGAACATGATTGTCTATAGCCCATGTAACGGGTTAGCTGACGCTGCTAATGACAGCATTATTAGGAAGAGGGCAGAGTAAAACAAACAAACAAAAAAACACACAAAAGGTCAAGGACTACTGTCCCCAGCACAGCAGTTGCCAGCAGAAGACTTCTTTCTCACAAGCTGTGGGACTCCAGAAGCTATAACTGGGAGACACTGGCTCTCCTCATACCCAAGCAAGCAAAGGAAGTCAACCACGTTAAGAGACCTCAAGGTGATGAAAGACTGCAGCCACTCATCATCGACGCAGATAACATCTGCAGTCAGTGATGCAGGGACACTCCTCTTCCAAGGAAAAGGCCCACAGGAGCTGAGGAGGGGAAGTTTACTCAGGAAAAATCCACCAAGAAAATGAGGCATGACTGTGTCTATGTGCTTCCAAGAGAGTAACCACTGCTTATTAAATTAGTGTTCCTCTTCAGACTCAGGATTTCTCCAAACACAGCCCGCAGAAACATAGCCACCAGCCAATCACGAAGGGTCAGAGACCCAGAGACAGCTGTGAGAGCTGTGAGAGGCGAAGAGGAGACTAAATTGGGCTGTGGAGGTTTGCAAAATGATTTTGAGGACAGTGAGGGTGACCCCAACTCTATTTTTCTTTCTTCAACCGTGATCTCTCTCTGCTCTGTCTCCTGCTGTATGGGGCGGTGAGAATGAACACAAGGAGGGAGATCAAGAGCTCTTTGAATAGAAAGCAAGAACTTGAAGGGTAATTGACTGTGGAGGTGAAGGAGGGTCCAGAATGACTCCCAGGTTCCGGCTTGATCGCTGAGCACCAGCCACCACAGCAGGGAATAGAGACAAAACAGAATATTCCAAGGTGCTATGCTGTAGTCATGTCTGAGTTTAACCAAGAGAGGAAGTTGCTCCAACACAGGAAGTTATCTAGACAAGACAGACAAGAGTGGAGAGAACAGAGATGGAGGAAGGGGAATTAGACTAGAAAAACAGTTAAGGAGAAAAAATAAAAAAGGAAAGGAAGGAAAGAGGAAAAGGGGAATGGAGAGAAGTGCATGCATGCGTGTGTGTGTGTGTGTGTGTGTGTGTATGTGTGTGTGTGTGTGTGTATTTTAAGAGGAGGTGGGGAGAGGACATGGATAACACAAACAGCCATAACTCTGCAAATACTGAGTTCAAATATCGGCCACAGCCTACTAACAGCAGAGTGTGTCCTCTTCGGTAGTTAGGTTCTGGGGTCAGCATATAACATGAAAATCATGTGGAAACAAATTACTCTTGAAATTCCCTTCAAAAGGCACCACCCTGGAAACCAGCCACAGCCTCTGAGGAAACCCAATTCAATACTTTTCATATACATTATTATCATGCACTCTTAAGAATCTCAGAACTAGAAGGACCCGAGGAGTCCGTCCTCCTTATATAGTGGTTCTCAAAAAGAGTTCCTAGTAGCAGAACCACTGATTTAGTCTGAAGCTTCTTGAATAAGCTTCATTTTGCTCAGAGAGACTGGTAATCACCTAATGTCACCTAACTAGACAGGACTTTTCTCTGACCCCAGACTCCTTCCTCCATGCTTCTCGTCTTAAATTTCCCCCAGGAGATAGAAGGCCAAGATTGGAGGTCCCATTATACCACTAAATAGTTGTGCGAGTTGGGAATAGTACCCTCTCCTTTCTTGGCTCTAATCTCCCCATCTGGACAATGAAGCCAGATTAGATGAACTCTAAGAGCCCAGACAACTCTGAGATACGTACTGAATGAAAAAGTGCTTTGAAAAGCACTTCATAAACATAAGATATCGTAATGGTCAACTCTCACAGGGCAGAAATGTTGGCATCCTACGTCTTTCCCCTCAACTTTACCCTTAATATCCCATGTCCAGGTCCTACTTATTCTACTTTTGAATATTCTCTAGGATTCACCCCCTTCCTCTCTATTCCAGTTGCGGACGACCCATACTCTTTGGTGGGTCTCCTTACTGCCAATCTCTGTCCTCTCCAAAATTAGCCTACTCTCTTCCACAAGACTGCTTCCCACGAAATTCCACTTTCGCTGCATCCCTTCTCATCCCCTGAGCACCAAGGCAGATCGTCGTTGCAGGGACCCTGGAAAGCCACACCCTTTCTATGTCCCTGCTGTTCTCCACAACCAGAACACCTCTCCTTTGATTATATAAAGTCGATCCAAACTTCAAAGATCAGAAAAGATCCTGCCTCCGCCAAGAAAGTTTTCCTATAGTTTTAAGAACCTTCGTATTTCTGAACTATAAACACATTCACAGTTAGTAACCAAACACAGTTAAGATCTCTATATTCTCTATTTGTTTAACAAATTTTGTCTCTCCCAATAGATGATAAATTCCCTCGGTGATTAAAAAAGCTTTGTATAATATTTGAATCACAATGTTGGTTAAGCTGAAAAATTCAGCTAGTATTATTGACTGTTTGATGGCTGAAAAGCAAGATCTTTTGCCCTTGACCTTTCGCAGGAAACGTTGGGGGTGCGGGGAGTGGGGAAGGGAAGGGGTGGAATCAATACTCCCCCAACTCCTGAAGTACCTTCCCACCATTTCCTCCCAACTTTCACCTATTCTGTTTGAACCCTCTATCACAGGTTCAAATCAACTTCTTCCCTAAGGATGAGTCTCAGCACATCAGAGCAGTATGCTCTGTAATATTTAGTTATATTTAGGCAGTTATATTTAGCTCCATTCTTAATCCTGATCAGTCTTGATCAGTCCGCATGATAGCAGCAGCTGCTTACAACCCCTGACAGTGATGGGAAGGTAAAGGCAAGAGAGAAATGCAGAAGGAGGAAGAGCCAAAAACTAGCAGGGATTTTGTAGTATACATTTCAGATTTGGGCCCTTGAGGGAGGTCTGCTTCAAATTAAGCCCCATCTGTTCTCAAGCGCCAAAGAGGCAGGACATCCATGGGAAGGCTCTGTAACCTGTCAGCACACAGACACCTCTACAGGCCATGCCACTGAGGACTGCAAAAATGCTTCTCATCCTTAGGGAGCCAACAAACTGGAGGTGGGGACTCTGACTGGCCATCCCTGCCAAGGGATGCTAACATGTGCTGTCACCACCCAGAGCGTCAACGTAACCAGACTGGAAAGACACCCAGAAGACACATGCTCTTACCTGCCGCCTCTAAGCTCCTTCCTCACAAAAGGCATCTGCTGCACCCATCTCCAGAGCCAAAGATCACAGGAAACCGAGCACTAATCTTCCTCCTCGGACCCTTCCTTCCAGAGTGGCAAGGAGACAGGGAAGCAAGTCAGAGAAAGTTTTAAGGAGAATCAATACCACACGGCACCCCATGAAAAGCTAGCTCCTGGTCCCAGGACTGCAAGAAAGGGCAACTCCACATTCAAACTCCTGGTTATCTCCAGGGGCTGATCTCCATGGAACTGCCCTCGCATTCTGCATCACAGAGGCACGAAGCAACCGCACCCCACAGAGCCCCAGAGGCAGAGAGTTAGGCAGAAAGGAATGCAGACGGCTTCCCAGAAGTGCCCAGCAGAGAAGAAAACCAAGAGCTTACCACAGCTTCCTGGGCCCAGAAGGGGAGGAACTAGGCTCTCAGAAGAAAGACTTCAGCAGCTCAGAGACCTTGAAGGTCCTCATATCTGAAAGCCCTAAAGACGAGAAAAGTACCGTGGTGGGAATACGCCTGGACAGAACAAGCCTGGGCTGGCCCCAGATGGCTTCCAGTAAGCAGTGGCTATGCTGAACGTGAGCAAGAGTCTTACAGAAACACGAAGCTATTGATGGCCCCAAAGGAACCCAAGGCAGGCCTGGGATGGGGATGTCTGAACCACCTAGTATAAGCTTTTGCTGGTGGCTTTACCACCTGCTTTCCATGCAGGGGCTTCATTTTTTTCCACATCTTGGGGGAGGAGGATGGAACGAGAGCAGGTACCCAACATCTGACAGGAACACAAAGCTACTCAGCAGATGGGCTTCATAGGCTCCAGTGCCTCCCAGCTCTGTTCTCTTTGTCATGCTCCAGAGGACACAAAGCTTCTTCCATTCCTACTGTGAGTTGTAGGCTTCCCAAGGAGCCCCACCACAGTTCCCAGAAACCCATACAGAGGCAAGGCTGAGCAAAGAGGAAGATCTTCCTTGCAGACGTGCTTTCTCCAATTTGTCACATATTATGGCTTTGTGAGGCTCTGTTCTAGGATAAGCATAGGGGAAGGGGCAGAACGTAGAAAGGAGGTGATTCGGAACACCTCCTGTTGTATACTAAGCAGCCACATTAAACATACCAAACAAAAATAATCAAATAATTTTAATTGAAAAATGAGTTAAATCATAAACTGCTTTCCCTTCCAAGAAAAGGGCAATTCCTAATACAGATTCCCAAAAACCCAGACAACGTTTCTCCTTCTCCTCTCATATCTAACCCCAGTTTGGAAACCCTCATCAGTTGTCAGCATTAAAACAAAATACACACAGACACACAGAGACACACACGTCTGTTCACTCCTCAAAGCCTTGTTCCCACAGCCAAGGTTACAAGACCCTTTCCAACTTCAGGTCCCTGTGGGGACAGCAGGAGGCAAGAATTAGACGAAGGCTTTTCCCAAGCAAAGGCCTTGTCTCCCAATAGGATTGGGGGTGGCTTTAGACACCCCCAAGTGCAGGAAGGAGGCTGAGCACCTGGAATCCCCCCTTCCTCCACAGCACCAGTAAACCAGCTGACGTCATCTCTCTGGTAGCCACATGTCTGCCTCCCAGCCTCTGGGATTTTGCCCATCCTCACCTCAAGATTGCAAAATAAGTGTCTGGAGCTAGTTAGTTCAGTTACTTACAGCCTGGTACCAGTGAGACAAAGGTGAAAGGTTTGCTCCTTATACAAATCATTAGTTTCACCCTGCCCTGTGGCCATAGGTTTTACTCCCGTCCCTTGATCAAAATGCATGCTGCTTTTTGCAGAGACGAGACCAAAGATGAGCTCAAACCATCTCTGGGCACCACAGAAAGAAAGACAAAGGAAGAGGTAATCAGTTACGGACCTACTTCTTTAGAACTACATGACATATACTATCCCCAGGCAAAAACATATGGATAAACTTTCCCACTCTAACAGGAAATTCTCAGTCACTTGGAACCTAGTAGAGCTTGGAATTTTATTCAAAAAATTGTTCCATTTTCCTGAATTCTTCATTCCACAAAGAGATGCTACAGTTTACACACAGAGCACAGGGACATCATCAGTTTTCATAAATTGGCAGCAGATTTATCCCACTGGAAATAGACACAGCTTCAAACTAGAAGCTTTCCATTTAAGACCTGACACAGCAACACAACAAGAATGTATTATTTCCTACTCAAGAATAGGAGCAGATAATTCAATTAACTCCACTAAACCATTTGTTTCAAGAATGTGGTCCTGTCATAATTGGATCATGATATTCAAAGTAGGGGGACGTCTTCAGGCTTTAAGTTAAAGTATTTCCTGAAGTTACACATAGCAAAAAAATAAATAAATAAAAATAAAGAGGGAGAGGGAGAGAGAAGAGCTTAGTCAGGCATGGCACACTCTAGTACCTCCAGCTGCCACGCAGAGACTCAGACCAAAGGAAGGACCCAGCTTTCCTGATGGAGCACCAGGCCTCCTTTGGAAGCACTTATCTTCCTCTCCATATGACAGGAATGGAGTTGGCCCCTTCCACAGCAATATCACCCTTAGGGGCCAGAGGATGAAGACTGGTTTTGCACTGAACACTCCTTTGTCAGTCAGTCATCTTTACAAGTTGAAGAAATTTTCCCAAAGAAACAATATTAGATATGGTAGCTGCATGCCCAAATAGGCTCATTACTGAACATGGCTAAAATACTGTTTATATAAAGATACAAGAAAAATTACCTGTGTAAATAAATACTTGCAATAAAACAAAACATAAGAGAAATAAAATTAAATAATTTTTACATATCCCAAAATTGTGGTCCTGGAAGAAGGACAGATTAATTGAAAGATAGGTATTTTTAAGGATTCCAAAAGGTATTCACACGGACAAGACTGACAGCACTCATTCTTCACATCATCTCATTTCACTCCCAAATGTGTGACTTTCCTTTCCAAAGTATTCTTGGTATCATGCTTATCAGCTATGACTGGGGCTAGCTTTCACTCCACAATCAAAGAGGGAAGGGGACAAGGAGAGTATTTCTTGAGGTAACTACGCAAAATAGGTAGAAGAGAAAGAGAGTGGAGGAAGAAGGTTAAAGAAGATGTGAGTAGGATTTGAAAAACACCACCTGAAGGGGAACTATGAGCTATGACTCCTGAGAAACACAGAAGGCAGAGGGTTTGTGAGTATCCAGGGCTGGAGTGGCAGGGAGGACACATCGGGCATTACGTGACAGCTATCAGTTGGGCCATCTTCCTAGGACAAGTTGGTTTAAGAACAAGTGAGACGGGGGAAAGTACCAAATAGCCAGACATGGGCTCACAACTCTTATCAAGCCCCAAATCAAACCATTATTTCGCCCAGACGATGCTGGCATTCACAACAAACACATCTATAGAGCCTATAGGAAATGTTTATGCCTGTTCTCTTAGAGCTGGATGAGTTGGAGTACCTAGCTATCTAAAGGAAAGGAACTATCCCAGAGCTCCACGTCATCTAGCTCTAACAGTCCCAGTAAAGTAGAAGGCATCCTCACTGGTGATGTAGGGTCAGGATGGAGTCAGAGCATATGGAGTACGTTAAAAAAACAAAAACAAGCAATTATACCCCAATAAAGATGTTAAAAAAACAAAAACAAAAACAAAAACAAAAGAGAGAGAAAGAAAGAGAGAGAGGAAGGAAGAAAGGAAGGGAGGGAAGGAGGAAGGAAGAAAGGAAGAAAGAGAGAGAAAGGAGCACTGTGGTGTATGTCACAGGGACTTAAGATAAATTAAAGGATTGCAGAATAGCAAAGAAGGCCCAGTTGAACACATACAGAGTCAATTATGTAACTCTTCTCCCCAGAACTACTCTACTCAGTTCCATGACTTTCCCTAGCAAGGTGCAGCAGCCTGAGAGCCTCCTGAGGTTGGGTGTAGCAAGAGTGAGTGCAGGTCCTTATCACTAACCCTGCAGGGACAAATATCCCTCTGAACTCATTTACCAAAGTTTCTGCTGATTATGCCTGACACAGGATCACAGGGCAGCAAAAGACTGTGGAGATGTCTTCCAAATCTGCACTGGAGGAAACCAACACAAATCTTTAACTGGAAAGAAAAAGTATAAACTAGGCAAGACCTGATTAAATCCCAGAATCATTTCAGAAGGGGACAGGGAGAGATCAGGAAGAAATGTACCTCTGCCTATCTGAGTATGTGTGTGAGAGCTATGGTTTACATAGGCAGACGTTAAACTACTTTGTTCTTCTTCAAAGACTTGCCTCTCATGAACACCAACGGGGCATCTCTCAGTTCTTTTGTCTACTTTTAGTTCCTAGTTCCTGGTGATAGGATCCCCCAAATATCACCCCCTTCCTTGCTGGAACCAAACCATACCACCTTCAGGGCACAAGAACTGGAACGCAGCCATGCACAGAAGGAGTGATCAACAAATGCAGAAGTTGGACATGTTAGCAAACATTTAAGGTTTCTGGAAACTACTACTTCCAAGGACCATTCTCCACATGATGAGGAAATCAAAGCCAGGTGAAGATCTGGGCTGAGTTTCAAATATTTCTGGGTTTATGAAGGAGGTGGAAGGTGGGAGGCAGAATTCTGGAACTGAACCCACAAAAGGCCAAGCCTCCCACACCTCAAGGGTGACAGCAAACAGGTGTGGACCTAGAGCAGCCCCAGTGGTGGACAAGGCAGTTATCTCTTGAAGTCATCCTTGTCAGAGAATTTCCACCACTTTGTTATCACAGTTTATACTTTTTCAAAGTGACTAGACATATTCATTTTATCTATATTTGGATGTGAGTTTCCTTCTGGCTCCACTAATGATAGTCATGGTCACGGTTCTCTGCCTCTAGCCCATCTACTCTCCTTGATCCCCCAGGCTTACTCTCTGGGTTCCTAACTCCATAGATTCCTGTCTTCTTTATCATAAGGCCCCTTTTGACAAAATGAAATTGAGACATAGAAATGTGACTTGCACAAGATCACACTGCAAATTAGTAGCACAGCAGGGATTAGAATCCAATTCTCTGAACTCTAGTCCAGCACTCTTTCCAACTGACCACAATACCTCTGTTATAGGAGAAACATCTGCTCTGGAGCACCAAGACCAAGAATCAAAACAGTTTATCTGCATGTCTTCTTAAGCAAAACAACACAGCCAGAATGTTTGGCAGAGACTAACTAAATATTTCCTCTGTGATCTACGCCGGAGGGGAAGACTGTGGGAGTGAGGTAGGCACAGGACACAGGGAAACTGAAGAGAAAACCACTGCAAAGCCAGCAGATGGGCGACAAAAGAGGGAAAATGCAATCTTAAACTGAGGACAAGCTAGGGGCACAGGAATCAGATTTTTTCTTTAATGTTGAGATTTAAAATTAGGATTCCAGACCTAAACGTGAATGTAAACAGACTGTCATCTAAGAACTGACTAAAGAGAAGCCAGAAGAAAATGTATCACAATATCAAGTCATAAAGACAGGAATCTATGGGAGTGAGATGGGGGTGCCTAGGAACTCAAGGCTAGAGGCAGAGAAGCACTACCGCGGGGCATCACTAGTAGAACTGGAAGGGAACTCAAGGGACCTAGACAAGGTTCTTCCAAAAGGAGAAAAAGCACCAAGATCATTCAGCTGAAAGAAGGCTGGGGGAACAGAAGTCGTCACTGTACAAAACTAGGTCCCCTAGTTTAAAAAAAAAAAAAAGAAAGAAAAAAGAAATCTACCTGATGATGCAAGAGAGAAACTCTCCAAAGAGTTCGAAAGCTGTGGAATGGGAAAGTTCTTACCACCAAGGAAATGCCACTTTAGCTTTCCCGGAACCTTTAAAAGAGAAAAGGCTTCAAAGGGCATAGGACTCCTCAATTGTGTTAAATGAACAAAAAGAAAAGGGAGGCTTCCACAACAGAACAAAGAGGTCTGAGGCAGGCCTTCTACCACTGCCCCTGGGGGCAAAAGGGTTTTCTCTAGCACTCCTGTGACCAGTTATCTTAGAGAGCACACAGTGAGGTCAGCCTCAGAGAGGCTGTTTCCTGTGCCTGCATTCTCGTAGGCAGGCTGATTGGGAGCAAGCATGAGGTAACCTCACCAGCAAACGTGGCCACTGGTGGTCACCCTCGGGCTGGAGGAAAGAGAAAGAAAGAACCTGGAGCTCTTACCCTCAACAGGTTTACGTTCTATTTGAGCAGCCAAGACACACATCCCAAAGAACTAAGAGGGCTTCCCTGGTGGCGCAGTGGTTGAGAGTCTGCCTGCCGACGCAGGGGATGCGGTTCGTGCCCCGGTTCGGGAAAATCCCACATGCCGCGGAGCGGCTGGGACCGTGAGTCATGGCCACTGAGCCTGCGCGTCCGGAGTGGCCCACTACCACACACACAAAAAAACAAACAAAAAACCCCCAAAGAACTAAGAAATCCTGCATCAACACTTTAGCTCAACAAGCTCCCATAAGCCATCCAGCCTCTGGGCTTGGAAGACTATTCCCTTTCTTAAAGAAGAGTACCGGGCTTCCCTGGTGGTGCAGTGGTTAAGAATCTGCCTGCCAATGCAGGGGACATGGGTTCGAGCCCTGGTCCGGGAAGATCCCACATGCTGTGGAGCAACTAAGCCCGTGCGCCACAACTACTGAACCTGTGCTCTAGAGCCCGCGAGCCACACCTATGAGCCTGCGAGCCACAACTACTGAAGCCCACATGCCTAGAGCCCGTGCTCTGCCACAAAAGAAGCCACCACAATGAGAAACCCGTGCACCACAACAAAAAGTAGCCCCCACTCACCCCAACTAGAGAAAAGCCCGCGTGCAGCAACAAAGACCTAAGGCAGCCAAAATTATAAATAAATAAATTAAAAAAAAAAAACCTTTAAAAAAAAAAGGAGAGTACTGGCAACTAAGACAGTGATGAGCAAATGAGAAATGGTCTAATAGTCACAGAACATAGCAAAAGGGAATTTTAGGAGACAGAGGAATTGCTTCCTGATTGTGAACTGATTCACTCACTAGGCAAAGTCTATGAGACAAGGAGCTAAGCCAAGGAAAGTATTTTAAAAGGATAGGGGGAATGGAGAGGGCAGCTCTTCCCCAGGTGGAAAAATTGAGAAGGCAGACAAAAGGAAGGAGTGAACTCCATGGAAACAGGGAAACCCCCCACCCCAAAGCTTCATGTGTAATCAAAGGCAGAAAGGACCAAACTAATGTAAACAGGCCAAGGGAAGCTAATGTGCCCTTCTCCAGAGAGGCCAAAACACACACTTCCCCAGCATGGCCCTGGAAATGCAGAAGTTAGGTGTTCCCTTAGATGAGGCAGGCAGCCTGGGGGAGTTGGGGAATTCCCAGGCTGCTCTTGGGCATTTTTTTCCTCCGAGTTCCCAGGCACTCAGAGAGTTCACAAAAACTCCCGGGCACAGAGACCAAGTAGAAGGTAAAGCTAAGACTTTACTGCTTGGAGGAAAATGCAGTTTGCCCAAAGTTCCCACAAGAGAGAATCAGAAGAAAATAACCAGGAGGAACAGCAGGACAACCTCCAAATCTGAGCACCTAGGCCACAGGCCTGCGGGCTTCCCACAGTCCTCCTTAGCTCCGATGCAATAAACAGCTGCCCTGGAGAAAACAATGGGCCTTTGTCTGTGCCTCTGCCTTTAGATTATCTTGGAGAACCAAACAGGATAATTCCTTTAGAGGAGTGGTTCTCTTAAATACTGGCCCAGGCCATGATTAAAGTTTTTATCATGTACAGCATCCCTCTCAAATTCCTACCTGATCCACAGTGGGCAGTAAGGGTCCTGTGCAGCCCTGGCCTGGTACATGAACCAGTCCCAGACAGGTTCTGGCAGCACTCTTCCTGGAGCCCTCACCAGTCAGACACCAGAGCTATGACTTCTGCTTTCTCCTTGGCCTGGCCACAGAATTAAAAGCCGAACAACTTACCCACTTCTCTCCATTCACCAGAATATTCCATGTTGTGTGAATTACTCTGACGGTTGATGCTGTTTTCATCAACATACCTGTTGAAATGCACTATCAACAGTAACTGTGATAAAATAAAGTGTGAAACAAGCTGGAGAGTCAAGCTTCTCCTGAGGTACTAACAAATAAAAATTCCCCAAACTGACAAACACATCAATAAATTTTATGTTGTAATTTTTCTTGATTCAAAATAGTTTAAATCTAACCTAATTTTGTAAAAGAGGAGAATTAGGTGCTTTCTTGCAAAGAGCTGCCCTATTATCCTATTTTAGTTATTGTTTTTAATTTATTATTCTGGTTTTCAAATGTCCTTTCTTATATGATGTGATGATGACAGGTTTGGGGTTTTTGTTTATTTTTGGCCTCTTTTCCTGGGAAAAATATCTTAAAATCTAGGAATTCTATATTGGCCTCAAAAAATAAACAAACAAACAACTGTGTTTTATGAAATTCAATATCCTATAGTATGCTAGTCTTTTCCCATCTTCCTCCACAGAGACAGCTGGTGGCAAATGAATTGAGGAGCCATTTCTTTCAAACCACCAAGGACTAGATGCCACAGCACAAAATCCCTTCACATGAAACAGAGACAGTCTGAAGAATTCCTAGTATCTTCCTCCTCAAGACCTCTCTCCTCACCAGCATTACTCCTCTCCCCAAAAGCCTCCAAATAAAGCGTACTCAGAGTTTTTCAGAAAAGTTAGCTGGATACCATGAGTTCCCTAATTCAATCCAGAAGATCGCTCATTTTCCATGATTTCAGCACAAAGCATCATCACAATGTAGTGGAAAGGGCTTTGGAATCAAATGAACCTGGGTTCAAATGTGGGATCTTGGGAAAGTTACTTGATTTCTCTGAGTCATGATTTCCTCCTCTTCAAGACAATCAGTGGAATTTAGGAGCGTATCAAGCAGTGACTAGCACAGAGTAGGTCTCCTGCACTGACTCAGTTCTTGCTTGTCAGCATTCCCTCCTACTGTCCCCCAAGAGTCAGGCTCTTCAGAGAGTTCTTTGAAAACAGAGATCTGGAAATAATGAAGCCAAGTACAACCTTTTCCCACAAGAACTCAAAGTCATGCGGCTTTCCTTACCTTGCCTTGCTAGTTACATTCCATAGCTGTCCACAATTCCTTTCCAGCCTCTTTTGGAAAGGCCGGGGCACCTATTTTATGGTATAAATCTCCCTCTTCTCCTTCTTAAGAGCCTAGAAGAATAAATAATTAGGTGGCTCAGGGTTCTCTAAGGGCAGGGCTTTCAGTGTCATCCTGGAAACTATTAAAATGTGGAAAAACCACTCAGCTCACCACCTCATGTTTCTGTGTAGTATCGAATCAACCCTTCTGGAGTTCCTTCAATCTGCTCTGAGCAAATACTGAATCAGGTCTCTTGTACTTTGCTGAACAAATGTTCCAAACAGGCAACAAAAAAACGATAATCAATTTTTTCAAGACTACATACAGCCTCATGTTATAGTACTCCTATTTTGATCCCTATTAATGGCAGCCTCTCCATCAGGAAAGCAAAAGAATTCCCAGTACGAGATGGGCCAGAAGAGTGACCTCACATACTACCTTTTCCAGGACCATAGAATTTTACACAGTTGAATTCTTTATAACAAGCGTTATTTAGTAAATGGAAATGTTAAGCTTGATTTAATTTGCAGAAATTTGTAAAAGTTTTTCATGTAAACAAATTCAAAAATCGGAAAAAAAAGTATTTATTGGTCCAAAGATCTCAAATTTCAATTCCAAAATTAGAGTCACCCTTTTAAATGACAAGCAGATGACCTCAACCAAGCAGGTGGCCAAAGCGGGTAAGAGCCCTTGGACTCTAGCACTAGTCTCAGTCTGCCCATTGCTACTAAGGTAACAAAACCTGTAAGAGGAATAACCCTGGGTGGGCCTCATTTTACTCCCCTAGCAAAATGTAAACAAGGAACAGAAGATTACCAATAAGGAAAACAGTCACTGGGAAGGAAGCACCATTAATGGATCGCTCTTGCCCTCACTACCTCATGCCTGGCCGAGAGCTCCCTCCCCATACCTCCAACCCCACTGCATCTCCCTTTTGGGCCATCAAAGTGTACTTCTGGGCTGGCTTTAAGGCACCATCTGGTTCATGCCACTCCTGCCATCTCCCACAAAGTTTTCATGTTCTTTTATACCTCTGAGCCTTTTGCATAAACTGTTCCCTCTTCCTGGAATGTCTTCCCACCTCTATTATGCTAGCCAGCTCCAAGAGTCCCTCAAGATTCAGTCCCCACAGCACCGCTTCTAGCTGCTTTCTCTGACCCTGGGGCTTCCTTTGCATTTTTCCTTATTATTCTTCCCTTTCCTCGCTATCATACTCTATTGTAAATGTTCATTTTTCAAAGATGCCCTAAGTGAATTTTGCAAAACAAGTACTCCTTCCATATATTTAAATCAACATTTAAGAGATATACCTTCTGGCACGTAATAAACATTGACATTTTAAAATAAAATTACTACGTTACTCTCTTAAATGAATCCAATGAAATCTAAATACCACAGTGATTTGAAATCTACCATCATTCATTTAAAAAAAAACATGAAATTTTATGCCATTCTTTTTTTTCCATATACACTTATCATTTTTACTTCCTCCTCAGAATTTTACCCTAATATTTTACGCTTGAAAATATTTTACTGGTAAGCCTATGATAGTTCTCTGCATTATAAGTATTATATATAAATTGATATATATAAATTTTTTAATTCTCCTATAACAGTAAGCTCTAAACGTTAAAAAAAAATTTTTCTTCTGGATTGGGCTTTCATTACCTTTGTTATTAATATACAATTGATCAAAACATATTACAAATTTGTATTATTAAATATAAAAAGTAAAATTGTATTGCAAATACATTAATTTTCCATTTTTATAGTTGCAAGTGCCAAGAAACTGTTTACATAAATAACTAGACAGGAATGAAGGAAGTTTTTTTTACAGTAATATCAGTCAACCTTTGCACTCCTGAGCTAAATGCCAAAATTAGACAGATAGACAGTGGTCTATCATCAAAAATTTTTAATGATCTACCAACTGACAATTCTTTCAATTTTGTTGAAAGCAAAAACTAAAAACCATCTGATTTAGAAAAGGATTTGTTACTCAGAGTCACTCACTTTCTCTAAAAGTATTTTTAATTGCTCCTTTGCTAGCCAACTGGGAAGTTTTCACACAGTCAGCACACAAACAGCAAGATTCAGGATGAGAAATGCTATGTCTTCTTTTTGTAAAGTGAGAGAAGAGTGACTGAGAAAGGGGACATCTTGAGTACAACTGTATTCACAGACCTGGAGGCTGTAGAACCAAGCAGCCAGCGCTCCAGAAACAGGACCAAACGGTGTGTCTCTCAGGTACAAACCACGTCCATCAAAAGCTTTCTCTTATCACTGGAGGGCTCTTCCTTCAAGTTAATCCTAACAAAGATGAAATGGGAATTCAGAATTCCATTTCTCTTATACAAAGTCATTTTCCAAAATGAGGGGTTTGTAATTAAGTGACCATTAATTAAATTCAACATCACAAAATTTTAAATGGCCCAATTCCTTAACCTTTATAATGAGCCTGAAATGAAATCTCGATATATTGAAAAGGACTTCTCACAAATCTCAGTAAATACAGTACAAACAAAATAGTCTGAAGCTATGAAAGGAGGATCAACAAGTAAACTTACAAAAATGAATAAATAGGAAAAAGATATGAGTCAAAGAAAAAAAAAAAAGCCTTACGGTAGAAAAGAAGAAGAAAGCCAATCCCTTTAACTGGATGCCTTCCTCACAGTAAACAATCAATCAAATTTACAGAATGGCTGATATTGATTCTCGAGGTATAAAACAGACTATCATACTGACTATATAAATAGTACAGGCTGCAAAAGAAATAGTAAAAACATGAGGTCCATACTAAATCAATGAATAGATGAATGTAATAAAAATAGAAATGATGCTACAGAAAAAGCTAATCAGAAAAAGATATAATATACAGAAAAAAATTTTAATGAAAGAAATAGATTCAAAGAATGCAAAAAATCACAATCATGAGAAGGGATGCAGCTCAGAGAACCACCTGCAAATAACAGAAATCTTTGAACAAATGACCTCAAATCTGTAATCAGAATTTTAACAGAAGCAAACTGTCCAGAAGTGATTAAAGAGTTTGGTCCGAAAATAAGATTACAGAATCCTAAACAAAATCAACAATGAGGAACTAACACTATGTATGACATTCTCATACCTTTTAAGTATGAAGAGAAGAAAAAACTCTATGTATGGAGAAGACCCAAATTTGACTTTCTTCCAGTTTTGCAGAGGATATAATTAACGCCCAGATATGTATGAAAAGCTCTGAGAAAGTATTTCACCTCAAATTTTTTAACAAGATGAGAAGATGCCTTGAGAAAATGAAAACAAATTAAGAAATATACCCATCACATACCTCAAGTCCAAAATACAGATCAAAGAACAACTTTAAGTGAGACTTAAATGTTTTAAGTTTAAAAAATAAGATCAAATAGCCACAATCAACAATTTCTTATTAAAAAGATAAATAAAATGCTAAATAGGGAAATAACAATTGTCAAGAATAAGTCATTAGTAAAAATATACAAAAAGTAAGAAGCAACAGACAAGAGGAGAAGCAGTATCAGAACATGAAGATAAATTAACAAGTAATTTATACAATGTCAGTGACATTTACAGAAGAGGCATACCAACCAAATGCAAAGCGTGGGCATTGTGTAGATCCCCATGCAAACATCCAATTCAAGTAAAAGACATCTTTGAGACAACTGAGGACATTTGAATGTGGCCTGGGTAATAGATGATATTAAGGAATTGTTGCTAATTTTGTTAAATGTGATGAGAGTGGTTATATATATATATATATTTTTTCTTTTTTTTAACTTGCACAAAATTTTTTTTTTCTTTTTCAAATTCTTTTCCCAATTAGGTTGTTACAGAATATTGGGCAGAGTTCCCTGTGCTGTACAGCAGGTCCTTGCTGGTTATCCATTTTAAATATAGCAGTGCGTCCATGTCAATCCCAACCTCCCTAACTATCCCTCCCCCCTAACCCTTCCCCCGTGGTAACCATAAATTCATTAGCTCTAAGTCTGTGAGTCTGTTTCCGTTTTGTAAATAAGTTCATTTGTATCATTTTTTTTTTAGATTCCACATATAAGCGATATCAAACAATACTTCTGGTGGTTATATATTTTTAAAGTCCTTATCAGTTAGATATGCTTTCTGAAATATTATTGGGTAAAATAACTCAAAATTCCAGAAATGATGAGAGAGTTAAATAAATAAAACAAAGTTGGCAAAATGTTGATAATATTTGATGCTGGATAAGGATATATGGGAAAATTTAAAGTTTTTTTAATTAACATATTTATTGGGCATGTACTAAGTATCATGCTCTGCCTTGGTATTAGACACAGTGATAAAACGGCCTCAAAGAAACACAGTAAAGTAAGTGTTCTTAACCTAGGGTTCACCTAGGCAAATATCTATGATTTCTATCAGTGACAAAGTCACAGGTAGTACTATTACTACTGTGCTCTATCGCCTATACTCATAATTAAAAGAAATACTAAATCTCAGTAAGGGGTCAGTGAAAATGATGATGTAATTTTTCTACCCAAGTTGCAGATCCTCTGAATTCTATCCATGAACCTCCAAGGATTACAACATTCTGCAAATATTCATTAAACATCTACAAGGTGACAGTCACTACTAGGCACTGGGGGTGCAAAGGTGAGGAGAATATAGTCTTTAAGCTACACAAATTAAAACAGTTTGGCATTATCACCATAACAGACAGACAGCCCAATGGAACAAAAGTCTAGAAACACACTTAGGTGTGTTTCTAGACTTTTGTTATATATATGAATTTACCATATGATTAAAATTGGCATTTTCAAAACAGTGGGGAAAGAATGGATTCTTTAACAAATAACATTAGCACAATTCCTTGGCAAAAATAAAGTTAGCAGAGTAGTTAAAGCATGGGCTCTGTGGTTCAAATACTTGAACCTGAATTCTGTCTTTGCCATTTACTAGCCAGGCAACAGTCAACAGGTCAATTTCACAGTGATACCAACAGAGAAAATAACAGTGCCGACATCACAGGTTTGTTGAATGTATTAAATGAGTCATTACATGTAAAGCATGTGCCTGGCATTAGTACCTGGTGTATAATATGCACTCAAAAATATTAGCTATTACTATTATAACAGAATAAATTCCAGATTGAGTAAATATTAAAATTAAAAAAATGATACCATAAAAGAGGTAGAAGAATATATAATGGATATTTACTTAATCTTTCTGAGGGAAGATCTTTCTAAGAATGACACTACAGGTAAAAAATTTTTGTTAAAAGATTAATATATTTCACTACATTAAGTTACTTTAATTGTTTATATGTGGAAAGCAATAAAGTCAAAAGTTAAACTGGGGGAAATATAAATATATAAATATATATATATATAAATACATATATATATATATATATATATATGTGTGTGTGTGTTGAGTCAATATCCCTAATATTAAGGGTTGGTAAAATCAGTAAAAATAAAATATAAAAATCATGAACATGTAAATCACAAAAGAAATACAATTAAATGGCATTAAACATATGAGAAAATATTCAACCTCAGTAGCAATGCAAATTAAACAACAATGCAATACCATTTTTATCATATCAGATTTGCAAATATTACTTTCATTCTTTTCATACTTTCATTCTTTCATTCTTGGCAAGGATGGCTATAAACAGACACTCACTCACCCTAGCAGAAGTGTACACACCTTAAAGACTTTCTGGAGGGTGATTTGGCTAAATGCATCAAAAGCCCTGGAAAATGTTCATCTCTTTCATCTATCCATTTTACCTCTGAATGAATCCTCCAAAAACAATCAGGGAACTGCACTAAAATACAGGCATCAGGATGTTCATCACAGTGTTTTTATAATAGAAAAAATAGGGAAAAAATTAAATTTAAATAATAGGTTAAAGTGGATAAGTAGTATTTTATGAGTGCATATTTATTTATTTGTTTTAAAGTGTTGGTACAGATTTTGGTATATATGTAAGCAATGGTCATCTCTGTATAGTAGAACTGTAGGTGATTTTTTTGTCTCTGTTTTCTAATTTTTCAAGAAAGAATATGAATTACTTGTATAAAACTAATTAGGAGGGGAATGCCCCATCCATGGGCTCTTAAATGATGAATAGAGAGAAAGACGTGTAAATAAGTAACTACCTATAATAATCATGCCTCCAGAGTGCTTTCTGCACTGGATTCTGTCTGGAGCTGAGTTTTAAAGGATGAATTTGCCAGGGAATGAAGTCAGAAGGCCAAGAGAATATCAAGCACAAAAAATGAAAGGGAATAAGAGCCTGTGTTGGCAAACCACAGGCCATTTCAGCATGGCAGGAAGGGGAGGCCATGTGTGAAGGACTTGAAGTAAAAGCCAGATGACAAAGATTTTTTAATGTCATGTTAAATGAGTTTGGAATTATCCTGTCAAAGAAGATTCAATAAAGAGCTTTTGTGATTCACTTACATGAAGATCAAGAAAAGGCAAAACAAATGGTAACAGAAGAGTGGTTAGGGATAAGGATGCATATACTCGCTGGGAAGAGACAGAAAGCAACCTTCTGGGGCACTGAAAATGTCCTTGATCTGAGTGGTAGTTATATGGGCAAACACAAATGTTAAAGCCCATTAAGCTATATGCTTAATATTTGTGCACTTTACTGTATGTTATTTCTCATAAAAAGGAAAGTTTTTAGCAAGGAAGTATGGTAAGTGACTTGTATTTTAGAAAGCTCACTCTGGGAGCAGCCTGGGAGATTGACTTAAGAAAATCCAGGGGCAGGCATTCTGAGATATTAAAGCTGCATTCCAGGAAGAAGATGGTTAAGACTTTAAATGGGTTAGAGGCAGCAAGAGAGCAAGGAGGACTTTTGAGAAATGGCGTGACAAGACTTTATGAGTGTGATTACTGAGAGAGAAGGAAAAATCAGAGATGAGTCTGTAAAGGAGCTGGTGAATACAGGAGAAAAAAGAGCAGCTTTCCACAGATAAGTATTGAATCGGGCAGTCTGAGGTGCTTGTGGATCATCCAGCTGTCCAATAGCAATAATTATATACACTAACTACATGCCAGGTAGTTCTGAGTACTTTACCTATATTATATTAATTCATTTAACCTCACAAAAACCTTATGAGGTACCCACTATTATTACTCCATTTTACGGATGAGGAAACTGAGGCACAGAGAGGTTAAATGACTTGTCCAGGACCAGATATAAGTGGTGGAAAAAGGATTTGAACCTAGGCCATCTGGCTCAAGAGTTCAGGCTCTTAAGGTGACCACTGAGATATAGGTGATATAGTCTCTCACATAAAGGAAAGAGTTGAATCCCTGGGGATAGCTGAGATCTCACAGGAAGAGAGTATGCAAAAATACAGAATAACATGCTTCTTAGTGTTGTCACAAGGGTTAAATGAGATGACATTTGTAAAACTCTTAGTGATACACAGGTCACAGAGTCAGCACTCAGTCAAAGGAGTCTATTAAGGATAATTCTTTTTTTTTTTTTCTTTTTTTTTTCTGCAGTACACGGGCCTCTCACTGTTGTGGCCTCTCCCGTTGCGGAGCACAGGCTGCGAACATGCAGACTCAGCAGCCATGGCTCACGGGTCCAGCCGCTCCGCGGCATGTGGGATCTTCCCGGACCAGGGCACGAACCCACGTCCCCTGCATCGGCAGGCGGACTCTCAACCGCTGCGCCACCAGGGAAGCCCAAGGATAATTCTTCAACAAGAAAATATCATACAAAAGGGACTGACTGGGTTAGAATAAAAGAAGTTTAAGGGACATAACAACCAGATATAGCATGTGGTTATAGGTTCAACGTTGGTACAGAAAAAATGACAGGATGCTTGAGGATCAATGGGGAAATCTGAAACATGGCCTGGGAATTAGTTAAAATATAAATTCACTGAACAGGAAAAGTGGAGATAATTAAAAAATAAGATAGAATGAAATACAGTATGTATAGCGTGATCTTGCTTTGGTGAAAAACAAAGAATACAAATATGTACATAGATATGCTTAGAGAAAGGTCTAGAAGAGGGTGCACAAAGATGTTAACAGTGGTGATCTCTGGGTGTTGGGAAAGTGAAGGTTTTAATTTTTTTTATAATTTACTACAATACACATATTTATATATATGTGTGTATATATACTTTTTTTTAATATTTATTTATTCATTTATTTATTTGGCTGCTCTGGGTTTTACTTGTGGCGTGCAGGATCTTCAGTGCGGCATGCGTAATCTTTCACTTGCAGCATGCAGGCTCTTAGTTGTGGCACGTGGGATCTAGTTCCCTTACCAGAGATCAAACCTGGGCCCCCTGCGTTGGGAGCACTGAGTCTTATCCACTGGACCACCAGGGAAGTCCCACATATTATATTTTTAAAAGAACCAATTTAAAGTTGAAGATAAAGATAATTTTATATTTTGTAGTTCTCTATTAAAGAAGCCCACAGACACGAAGAAAGCAGAGCAAACCTCAGACTGTACACAAGCTAGCTCCAGATGCCAAGCAAAGGAAGAGAAAACAACCTCACTCCAGATGGCAATCCAAAGATTCAATAAAACACTCCTCTTTTGCAACTGTCTTCTTTTGTTCTGAGCAGCTGCTTTTTCCAAACGATGGGAAAATTTAGCATGATTGCCTCCCTCTCATTTGTGTCATTCATTCTACAAAAACGAGACACCATGCCCCTCTCAGCAACCCCAAAGAGCCAATGAAGCAGGCAGAAGTGAAGGGTCAGAGAAATACCAAACTCTGCGTGCCCAGTGTCTACAACACAGGCAAAGCAACTTTCAGAGGAAGGAAAAAAGTTCCCATGGAAAAGGCTCTTCTTAGGGATCACATGGGCAAAAGAAATTCTTCTGGAAAGACTGCAAACTTACAGGTTTCATCAGGAAGTGCTGCCCTTAATGGAATTTCCCAAACTTAATGCAAAGAAGCTAATTTTCATTTCTCTTAAATTTAAAGATAGGGCCAGGGACAGAGGTAAGGGAGAGAGGGGCGTGCCCAGTGTGGGTAGAACAAATGAAGGAGGTACAGTACTGCTGACAACACTCCCCTCTTGGCCAGGAATCCCAGCAAACTGGAAGCTACCAGATCTACCTGGCAAATTCCAGTCAACCAGTTGAGGACCCTCACCAGTTCTTACTTTTCTTCAAAACTGTCTCAGCATTCAGCATATTGGCTGTTACACAGTACACATCCAACAAGTGAATGCAAGCATAAGTGAACAGTCTGAACTAACTGAGATCTTATGGACCGAGCCATATAACCTTGGGGGCTTAAAGACGTTAATGAAAAATAGAACCAAATGTTAATATTCTATATTAATAACATTTGATGCAATATGATCAAAAGATTAAAGCTCCAATGCTCAGCACAGTATCTGGTGTTTAATAGGCCCTGCTCAATAAGTATCTGTTGAATGCTGAATACCCTAGGATTTTTTCTGCAACCCAAACTCTCAGATCCAGTATGAGATATTATTTGAAGGTCTGTGTTCTCACTTCTTGCTGACTTTTAAAGTTTTTCCTTAGAGATGGAAAAAGATTCCTGAGGATGGAAAAAACTTTTAAAGTATCACACCCTGAAAGCTTTTTGCTAGGCAAAAAAGGAAAGGAAAGGCATTCTCAAAGAAAGAATACCTGAGCCAAAACTTGTAGCTATGATTGGAAAACAGTGTGCAGTGAGTGTGCTGTGGTTCAGGTGTAGACATTATCAGAAGCGGCAGGAGATACAGCTAGAAAGATTGGCTCTGAAATATAAAGGGATTGTAATCTCCTTCATCTCTGAATTCCCCAAAGCACTTAACACGGTGCCTAATATGAAATCAGTGCTCAGACGCTCGGTAGGATGGATAGAGGCATGCAAAACCTGAGCAAGCTTTTCAGCCTGGCTCAACACTGTTACAATCAGTAATAACCTCGTATCTTCATCTAATGTTAATGAATTGCTTTTTATAATGCTCAGAAAATAATTTACCCACTGACACTTTGAAATACAAACATCTGTGATTCATATGTGAATAAACCTGACTTGCTGGAAGAGTCTGTCATTCCTCAACTAATAATAAATGCTCACTGAAACTACAGTTAATTTTATAATACCTCCCTTAGAAGAATTTGTATTAACTCTTTTCTTTGAAAATGTCTAAAAAGGAATGTTCCTTTCTGGTCCAAAATCTTGTTACAACATAAAAAATTAAAATAAAAAAAACCTCTCAGATTTTTTGATGCCATAAATAAATAAATAAATAAAATATCATACCCTGTGCCAATTCACTGGCCTGGTAAGGACTGTATCAATCTGTTCTCATCAGCTCTGGTGGAAAATTTATGTGGACTACATGTATGGGCCTGGGCTTTATTGCAACCCATCCACCCAAAGCATTTGTGGGCCCAGGAGGCAGGTCTTACTTCCATCGGCCTCCTGAGTTCTAAAAAAACAGTGCAAAGTTGGGGTCCCTGGAGGCCTGACTCCCCAGACACAGCACAGCTCCTCTGACAGAGAGGTCCAGGCCCTCTCTTAGAAGCTGCTCCCATTCATTGTCCGTCTGTTCCTCCTGCCCTTCCCCATCCCCTCCATCACTGTTTTCACACTGGTATAGTGTTATCTTCTATCCCTACTTTGCTAACCTGGCTTGGCTTCTTTAAGAGGAATTATCATTTAGATACTAAAATGTCATTTACAACCATGTACAGAATTAAAGTAAAATACCAGTTCTCCAGGCTTTTTACTCCCAAACTCTCTTAAAAACCTAGGTACACACATCTTACCAAAGGATTACATGTCATCTTCAAAAACCACGAATTTCCAAAAACAAGAAAAAAAACTGAAATGCTAGTAGGCCCCTAACTACACTAATACCTGGATCGTTACAAGGGCCTCCTAACTCCTCAAGGCTCCACTTTTCTTTCTTAATTCCAATCCATTTTCTATACTACCAATTATGTCACCTTCATTGGAGAAAAAAGACAGGGCAAGACTTAAAGCATTTTCACATGCCTCCCTGTCATTCTGAATTTAAAGTCTTCACGATAACATTCAAGATCCTCCAGGATCTCGTCTTTACTTTATTCAGCTTCCGATATCTCCCATGTATCTCTTGTATAAACCTTCTGATTCAGTTAGGATGGCCTAATTTCCATGCCAATTTCTATCCCACACAAGCCAACATCACTGTATAGAGGAAAGAGAGTTGACCTAGGAAATTTAATACCTGGATTCCAGAGACATT
Source organism: Stenella coeruleoalba (assembly GCF_951394435.1). NCBI lineage: Eukaryota > Metazoa > Chordata > Mammalia > Artiodactyla > Delphinidae > Stenella > Stenella coeruleoalba. The sequence continues at coordinate 46,261,255 of NC_137154.1, read as the reverse complement.
TCTGACATACACTAGTTGTGTACCTTTGGATAAGTCCTTTGCGTCTCTGGGCTCAGTTTCCCTGTCTATAAATAGAAAGATTGAGCCAGATCATCTTAATAATCCTCCCAGGTTAAAAAAATTACACTATGGTACTTCCCTGGTGGCACAGTGGTTAAGAATCTGCCTGCCAACGCAGGGGACATGGGTTCAAGCCCTGGTCCAGGAAGATCCCACATGCCCCAGAGCAACTAAGCCCATGCGCCACAACTACTGAGCCTGTGCTCTAGAGCCCACGAGCTACAACTACTGAAGCCCACGTGCCACAACTACTGAAGCCCACGCACCTAGAGCCCGTGCTCCACAACAAAGAGAAGTCACTGCAATGAGAGGCCCGCACACCGCAACGAAGAGTAGCCCCCATTCGCCGCAACTAGAGGAAGACCACATGCAACAATGAAGACCCAACAAAGCCAGAAATTAATTAATTAATTAATTAATTTTTAAAAACTACTCTATGATTCCTATATGACTAACTAAATCCATCTCTCCTTCAAAGTCTGCAAGTCCTCTGTGAATTTTCTCTAAGCACTCCAGTCCACAATACTCTCTCTTCTCTGAACTCCTATGTCTGGAATTCAAAATAAATCAAACAATGTATTCATTCAACTAAGATTTTCTGAGCATTTTCTTGGCCAGATATTATGGCAAAGCCTTGGTAATAAACATAAAGCCAAGTAAGACCCAGACCTGTATGTATCACCTGTATATCCCTTTCCTCTCCACTATTTTTTATCCAAGTAATGTTAAACATGAACATAAAATGCATATGACACCATTTATTCATTTAACAAATATTTAAGGAAAACTTTCCATGTCCTGTTCTAAAAAGTAAAGATACCAGGAAACAGATGGACCAACTCCCTAACCTCATGGCGTTTGTTTATTTTTGTAAAAGCAGACAGGAAAAACACACAAATATGTAATGTAATTTTAGGAAGAAAAACAAAGCAAGCATTAAAGATTGACTAAGAGTAGTTTACATCGGATGGTCAGGGAAAGCCTCCCCGAGGAGGTGCATTTGAGCCGACACTTGAATGAAGTGAGGGTGCAGATGAGCAATATTCAAGAAGCGCATCCCAGGTGCAGGGCCAAGGCTCTGAGACAGAAGAGATGGGGGAAGGTGAAGAGCCGGTGGGAGGGCTACGAGTTAGAGCACATAAGGACTTGGTAGTAAATGTGAATTCTATTTCTGAGTGTGATGGGCAGGATTCCTTATAAGGGCTAAAGAAGGGGACGAACATAATACTTAGGTTGCTATGGGAAGAAGGGACAGGGGTAGAGGAGTTCAGGACCAGCTAGAAGGCTAAACAGAACCAGTTAAGGGCTTGGCATCCAGTCTCCAACTAAGTTCACATCTTGACTCTCCAGTTTATGAACTGTGTGATCTCAAAAAAGTTCATTTCTCTGACCTCAGTTTCCACATCTTTAAGTGAGGGTAATAGTACCTACATCACCAAGTTGTCTGAAGATTAAACTAATGCATGTAAAGCCCCTAGAACAGAGTCTGGCACAAAGTAAACATTCCATGAACGCTAGTACTTTAAAGCCATGGGATCACCTAAGAAAAGTGCGGATAGAGAAGAAAAGGGGGCTGGAGCCTGAGCCCTGGGGCACTCCAACATCTCCAAAGGCCTCCATTCAACCCAAGGCTTTTCCATAAACCTGCAATGTCCTAAGCCTTGTCTGGGGCCCCAAAGGCCCTGTATGTAACTCACAATTTAAAACTTGATAACTTAATACTTTATAGAGTTCTTTAGGCAACAATTATATGTTCTAAGTTCAGGGTTGTTTTTTTTTGTTTTTTTCACATACTTGTATACCCACTACCATGCTTGGCACAGAGTCAGACACTTGTGGACACATCACATAAGTTAAAAATTTTAAAGTCAATATATTATTATATTTTTCTCTTAAGCAAAAAAACTTCTTCATCTTCTTCAAGGAATGATGTGGATTATAAGATATCTTTAGTATCACACCATCATCCAACCATCAGGCCCATCTTGCTAGAGATAGTCACAATGGCCAAAGCACCTGCCACGCCATTTTCCCTTCTGACTCCCAATCCTTATGCTTTGTGTATAAACTTTTCTGTCTCCTCTTTCCTGGAGATTTGTCTAGGTGTAAAAGTCTCTCCTATCTGGCAACATGTCACACTCAGGCCCCTGGTCCCCAGTCCCTATAGCCCTAAAGAATTCTGGACACTGAAGCCAAATTATTCCTTAAGAAAACAACAGCATCAAAACTTAGGTGAAAAGAGGGAAAGAAAATGGGCAGAAGCCAAATACACATCCAGAGAATCATCTAGGAGGGCTCCTTCCACCAATGCACAGGTGTCACAATGCCTCTGGCTAGTGACTCTGAGTATTTATAAAATGACCTCAAGTGATACGAGTTTCCAACAGAACAACGGTAAAAGTCAATGAGGGGGGAAAAGAAGTTCTAAGAGTTTATTTCTTTACTCAATTTCCACAGAACTATATGCCCTTCTGGGGTTTTTTTTGGTTTTTTGTTTGTTTGTTTGTTTTTTTGCTGTACGCGGGCCTCTCACTGTTGTGGCCTCTCCCGTTGTGGAGCACAGGCTCCCGATGCGCAGGCTCAGCGGCCATGGCTCACGGGCCCATCCTCCCGGACTGGGGCACGAACCCACGTCCCCTGCATCGGCAGGCGGACTCTCAACCACTGCGCCACCAGGGAAGCCCTGCCCTTCCATTTTTCTTCATTGTCCCACCCACCTTCCTCCCCACGCCCCCAGCGCTGGTGATAATCACAGAAAATAATGCTGACCCACCAGGACCAACTCTTGATGTGGCTTCAACCACATCTGCGCCTCAGATCCTGAGATCTGCCCCTGGGCCCCCAGGGACCAGTAACAGTGACAAGGATATGGGAACTATGTCGGCGATTTGAATGTGGGCAGAGCTGAGCACATGAAACTGCTTCCAAATTGGCTTTCTCACTCATATCTAAACCTGGAACAGACAAAAGGCTGCTAAATGTTATTTTACCAATACATTTCAGCAAAGCTATTTCTAACTAATTTGGACCACTGAGCTACTTATGGGGGTTGTAAAAATGGTCCATCTGAAATAAGATACAAAGTGTCCTCTGCCCATCTCCCATGACTCTGCTATCACTTTCCTTATAAACACTTTGGTACTAAATTCTATTCTAATTCAAGGCAATGACCTGTCAAAACACAGATGTGGAGGGAAAAAAACAGCAAAACAAAACGTCACTGCTGTTATCTCTGATTAATTGTACATTAAGGACTCAAATGAACACTCTGACCTTAAATCCCATTTTTCCATGCTCTTCCTAACCCTATACAGCACTAAATATTCATTTGTAAGCTGGTTTTCTTCATCCCTAGGTCTCTGTGTATAGAATCTAATGTCCACTGAGAAGCAAAAGCTTTGATTCCTCTCCCATAGCTGTACAAAATTTCAGGAGAACTTCCATTCCCTTTGGATCCCAGTGTTAGGATCACTCTGGTTTGTGTAGAAGCCCTTCGGGTCTAAGCACCTAGAATCCATCCCTGGCTCAAGAGGCAAGGCCAGACTTTCAGGAAAAACTTCTCCAGGCAATCCTTACTACTAACGCACTGGGCACTTTCTAATGCAGGAGATATTACACTAAGTGGAGTTCCCAGCAACAGTATACGTAACCTAACGTGACTAATAGCAAAAATAACTGACAGCACCCCGTTCACTCACTAGAAAATACATGCCCACATGCTAAGCCTCTTTATCAGGGGTCATCTCAGCATCTAGAGCAGAAGCCAGAGTGATGTACAAACAGCCACTTACCCATAGCAGTAATCCAATCGGGGGTATCCAAAAATTACTTCCCATCTAACTTCTTAACTCTACCCACGAATCAATTCATCAAACACCTAATATTAAGCATGTTCACTGAAGAAAAGCAATAAGAGAACAAACAGATGCTTGAAAGCACTAGCCAGTGCTTTGTCCATAGCAGATATTCAAATAACATTAGTTGAACACCAGAGTGTACAAATGGTAGCAATACAGAGTGCTTCCTTGAAGACCAGTGTCTGACAAAATGTCCCAAGACACTGACTCCTTCACTAGAGGCTATATCTACTCCAATCTAGCCTTCGAGAAAGGGAAGAGTAGGGAGAAGGGGAAAAAAACCCTACAAATATCTATATTCAAACTTGTCCTTAGCTAAATTAACACCAAGATCCCAACTACATGTCAAAGGAAGACAAAAAGCCACCAACATTGACACTTGTCCACTCAAAGCAGTTTCCAGAACACTGACAATCAGGACTCTCAGCATGTTCTAATCACTATGGCCCTTTATCACAAGAGGTCCATTAAAAAGGGTTTTCTTTCTTATGCTATTAATAAAGGGTTAAGCAGATTATTTCTATCATATTTGCTTGGGGGTCCTAAATTCCGGTTTGAACAAATGATTCCCACACTTCTAGAAAGGCCTTAATTGGGTTACTCTGGTACTTTTAGTGCAATCTTGCAAAGGCTGGATTCTTTTTAAGTCCTTAAAGGACTTGGGCAAAATTCTTTTGTTGATAATTTTTTTTAAAAAGATCATCTCCAGAGTTTACATATGTTCCACAATTACTCATGCTGATAGGGGAGAAAAAAAGCACATTTTATTTCCAAAAGGCTCCCTTCAATCTGAAAGCTCTAATTGCCAACATATCTGATATTGACTTCCTGCATAAAACAACACACAAAACAACAAGTATAATCATCGGTCTAAAAAGCAAGACTTAAACGGAGAAAGCTCAGCTTGTTTAGCCAGAGAAAGGGAAGGGAAGGATGGGTACAGAAGGAACAATCTGCACTTTTGGTAGCTGACGTTAGGGTCCAGGAAAGACCATTTGTCCACTCTGTGAACAACTATGCATTGAAGAGGGATGGGAAAACAGTAAAAGTAAGAAACACTAAAAGAAAACTCAGGCTAACGACAAGGAGATAATCTGTGATCATCAGTCTGGAAAGACCAGAAAACATTTCCTGGAGAGGCTGCGAAGTCTCTTGAGAGAGAGCAAATCTCTTGAGAAAAATTTAAGGATATTTGGAGGTGGAGATTTAAGGATATTTGGAGATGGAGTGGGTTAAAATAGTCAAGTGGTTCTACTATACTAGGAGATTACATCTGAGTATCAAAAGGATATTCTAGTCTTATTTTTCTAAGCTTTTAGCTATCTTAGAAAATCTAAATCACTCCTTTAATAAATTATAAAAATGACAGATGCTTACGAAATATAAAAACATTAACAACTGTGTAAGCAATGAGCCAAAAATGCAACCAAACATCTCTGACATTTAAACAAGAGCACTGCCAAAGTCTCTTTCTGAGACCCCAACTCTCAAAACTAACCTCAAGGGCATTCTCACAGAAATCCATACCAAAAGATCACCAGTAAACTGACAATGAGATCTGCCATTCTCTGGAGAGAATCCTAGATGGTTTTCCTTTCTCATCTATAACCACAGGCTACAGATAAAACAAAATGGCTTTCAGGTGATACAAGATACAAAATGGGAGAAGGAACCAAGGGATTTATCAGGGCATGAACTACAGTTCATCCTGGGAGATTACCCTGATCTAGAAGAAATAGATAAACTGAGCTAAGAAATCCCTCCAACATCGAATTCCAGACACTTCTAAATAAATGGCAAAGCTGGAACCTTAACCCATATCTTTGGACTCTAAATCCCCTACACCAAGAGGTCACATTCCTCAGAGGTCCAAAACCCAAACTGAGTCATGTCCTGACACATTTAGAGGAGCTGGTGAGAATTTTACACGCCAAAGCCTCATTCAATAGGGCAAGCTCTCCAGTTAGAGCCTCCTAAAGGTAAAAATGGATTTGGAGAACTGAGATCAAATTTTGGTTTTGCATTTTTTTATTTTACAAAAAAAATGGTTGACTCTAACATTAGTTAAAACTTCTCTAGTTGACAAACTTGATTTTTCCGTCAGCTGCCCTTTTTTGTGCAGCCTCCTGTTACCTGATATTCCTTGGCCTAAGAACCAAGTCTTCAGAGCACTGACACATTCAGAGGAGGAAAAGGCCTAGAGGTTGCACAAGGAAGAGCAAGAAATCTAGATTGTATTCATTCAAAGTGGGAGACAATTCCAACAAAATGGCTCCACCCACTGCTGCCCTTCCTGAGCCCATTATCTGCAGAGAATCAAAGGGCCTGCCTATAAACTTGGATAGTCTATGGCCCTGTAAGCTCCCTAGCTGTACACATGAATAACACAATTAACTGGTAAGAAATGTGGCCAGGTAGAAAGAGCTTTGCACATCTCTAAATCCTGGCTTTCCTATCCCTTCTAAATTCCCACACAGTAACTACCCCAAGGCATTCTATTGCTCCTCCATAACAAAAAGTGAAATAAATGTACATTTTCTCTTAATTGGTCTTATTAATAAGAAAGGTAATCTCAATTCATTTTTCCCTTGCTAGTGCCAAGTTTTAAAATTCAGCATTTATGGGCTTCCCTGGTGGCGCAGTGGTTGAGAGTCCGCCTGCCGATGCAGGGGACACGGGTTCGTGCCCCGGTCCGGGAAGATCCCACATGCCGCGGAGCGGCTGGGCCAGTGAGCCATGGCCGCTGAGCCTGCGTGTCCGGAGCCTGCGCTCCGCAACGGGAGAAGCCACAACAGTGAGAGGCCCGCGTACCGCAAAAAAAAAAAAAAAAAAAAAAAAATTCAGCATTTATAAGAAGCAACAGAATGTTGGGGGGAAAAGGGCATCTCAACTTAAACATCTTTAGGGCAGAGGCCCTAGTTTGGGAGCTCAACTTTGCCACTTAGGAAAGGCTTTTAAACCAATTACAACATTGATCTACATCCCAGGGTAGTCAGGAAAGAAAACAATTTTTAACCAAAGCATTGAAAAACACATGGGGAACATAAATGACAAACCGGCAGTCGTGCTGCTTCACATACACGTTCCATGTCAACGCTCACCTGCTCGGACCCAGCTCTTCTCTGATCCCTGGCAGCCCTGTGGTCTGTGCAACCCATTCTTACCTAGTGAACAAAGCCATCGAAGGATACGGGAAACGGGGCAGGAATTTACACACCCAGATATCCTGACTACACTCACTTTCTTTAACCTGCTAATTAAGAACTACATCTTGCACTTTACCTAAGATGAGTGTGTCACCTTCCTGTACACAGATGTCACATTAATCTAAAAACATTGCCCATCACTTCTTTTCTCAAAAATCTTTAGAAGCTAGACAACGTTACAGGATAAAGTTCCAGCTCCTGAGCCAGAATTCAAGCTGACCAGTCTGCTTCCACTGAACCTGCCACTGCCATTGTGGAAGGCAGCTGGGGAAGCACAAGCTTTAGAATCAGACCTCAGGGAGCTGCAATTCCAGCTTTACCTCTTACTATTTGTGTGATCTTGAACAGGTTGCTTATCTTTTTGATCATTTCTCTTTAAAACAAGAACAGCAATACCTACTTCATAGCACTAGAAGATGGAAGAGAGAACATGGCATATGGCACAGAGTAGATGCTCAGTAAGCATCACTTCTTTCCCTAGCTCCAATCCAAAAGGTCGACTCTCTCTTCTCTTGAAAATTCTCCCCATCAACTTTCCACTAATTTCAGAACCATGCTTTGTTTCAACGCCTAATTGAAATCTTTTCTCTTCTATGAAACTACCCTGGCTCATAATCATTTTCTCCTCTGAGCTTCTATAGTTCTTATAGTCTAAGCCAATGGATCTAAAATTTTTATTGTTCTCTTATGTGTCACTCCTCTTTCCCCGATGAGTCCACCAACACAAGAGCAAAGTTTTTATCAATTGTCAAGCCAATAACAATGTAAGTGTTCAATGAAAAATACTTTGAAGATTCAGTTGCCTTGGGGTTGTCTACCAATAATGGTTGCCCTTCTGGCCCAATTAGGGGATAATACCACTTCCCACATACACTTGACCAAATCTCGCCCGTATCTTGGAGAGTTTTTCCAAGGGTAATACTTATGGGGTAAATGAAAATGAAGCCTTCATCTATGTAGTCACAGGGGGACTCTCAGCCAAGCTGGCAGAGTCCAAGAAGCTTTAATTCACTCCATGCATTCAACAGGTTCTTTTTGAGCCCTTGCTTTGTGCTGCCCTTAATTCACCATGGGAGACAGATTAAGAGCAATCTGGTCTCTACCTTTGATTAGCTTTCTGGAACCTAGACTATTTCTGATCCATTAGAAACCCCTATTTCTGAAAAATCTCATCAGTGAAGGGATTCACTTTCTGAAAATATTACTTGGAGAAAAAAACAAACAAACAGTAATACAGTCACTTGGGTTTTAACCTTGTGGCCCGTCCTAAGATGGCCAATTGACGTATGTGCACATAAGGGATAGCTCAAAGCAGCCCTGGAGATGGGATAATGACCCCTTCACCATTCCCAAGACCCTGTGGTCCAAACAGCAGAAACACCTGCATGGGGATAAGAGCTGGACTAAGGCAGCATTAAGGCCAATTCTCTCACTTAGTTGTTTTACTCAGGTTCAAGTAATTATAAACCACAGTCTCATAAAGACCACAGGAAAATGCAATAATCTCTCTTTAGAAACACTTGAAAACGTTCAGTCTCTTGAACTCTACAAACTACTGAATTCTTTAATAAGGTGGCATAAAATGTTGGCTGAAGTGTGGTCCTTTAGTCTTGGGTCACTTAACACTACACTTTTAATACTTAGTGCACTTCAGAACAAGGGCGAGAAAGGAAAGGTAATCAAAGTAATAGAGTGCGAAGTTCATTTTCCTTTGTTTGAGTTGTGTGTGTGTGTTCTTGAAGGAGCCTGCACAGAAACTACCACAGCTCCAGGTAAGAGCTGTAGAGCAGCCCGGGCGCGTCCAGGGGCTCGCACAGAGCCTACTCCCAGGACCGCTCGGACTTCGGGCTCCTCGTCGCACACCGCAGCTCTGCACTTCCCCAGACCCTCGGCTCCATGTTCCCCACCCCTAACTGCGCGCCCCAGCGGAGCCGGGAAGTAGGGCTAGCCACGACCGTCCGGAGGGCAGCCCCCAACAGCCCAACTCGTCTGCGCCTTCAGAGGCCCCCGAACGCAAACACTCCCAGAGCTGGAACACCTCCGGGGCGAGGAGTGGTGAATAGCGGGAAAAGGGCTAGGACTGCAGCGGCAGGGCAGGGCGCGGCAGACGCAGAGCCGGAACCGGCGGCCCTCCTGCCCGCCACCCGGCCTGGAGCAAGGGCACTGGGACAAGCAAGCAACCTCCCGGCGAGAAGACGGGCAGGGAAAGCCGGGGCGGCGGCCCGGACGCACTTACCTCTGCGCTTCCCAGCCAGGCTGGGCGCTCGCACGGATGGGGGCTTGACTGCAGCCGCGCAGCCCGGAGGAGGAGCCGCTCCGGGAGAGAGGGCGGGAGAGGGCGGTCGTCGGGCGGGCATCCGCGCCCAGGGCTGCGGCCGGGCTGGAGGGAGAGGGAAGGGAGGGAGCACAGATTTGAGCGGAGGGGGGCGTGGAGGAGGTGTGCCTCCACCCGAGACAGAAAGGGTGGGCTGCTGGAGCCTGGCGGAGGGGTTGTGCTCGGAGGCTCTGGAGGGAACAAGAAAACCGCGCTGAGAGTGCGCAAAGGGGGAAGGGAGGGCGCTGGGGATGGGAAGACAGGGCGCGGGGGCAGGGTGAGGAGTTGTTCCTCAAACTGGACCGGCCCTCACCTCGGACCATCCGACCAAGAATTGTCTGGGTCTGGAGCAAAGCACAAGGGGGTCTGAAACTTTATGTCATTTTCTCATACACACGTGACCCCCCTGCAGTCCAGATGGTTTCAATCACTGGAGGAAAAAAGCGGCTCTGCTGGTATGCATGAAAAGCCGGAGCTGGGAGAGTCTGGGAAAAGCTGCCTGTACAGCCCGCCTGCCTTCAAACTAACCGATGAGCTCTTTCCGCTCTCCCAGCCCTAGGCTAGGGGAGCCCTGCAAAACCCAAAAAGACGCTAAAAGAAGCTACATTTGGTATTGCAGGAGTAGCGGAAGAACTCTGAAAGCACTAGGGTTCCAAGGCGTCTGGTCTGAACCGAAAGTTCTAAGGGCATTCTGAGAATTTGTTTTAAATACTCCATTAGCTTGCAAAACCAAAAACTGGAAAAGGGTGTCATTAAAGAAAAAGCAATGTAATACTAGCAGTGAGAATCTGTGATTTATTAGCGGAATTCTTAAAGAAATTGTTAACTCAGTATGACTATCCACTTGTAAAAGAATAATGCAAATCACTTAAAATCGAAACCCATACATACTTGGTGGGATGTTAGGAAGCCATGTAGCCCAATTTCTCATCCCATAAGTCACTATAAATAGAACTTAATGTTGAAATGCACAAAATTGACTTTCACAAACCTAGTTACATTTTGTAGGAGCAAACGTATATGAATGACCATACCTGATTCGGGAAGATCCCACATGCCTCAGAGCAACTAAGCCCGTGCACCACAACTACTGAGCCTGCGCTCTAGAGCCCGCGAGCCACAACTACGGAACCTGTGTGCTACAACTACTGAAGCCTGCCCACCCTAGACCCTGTGCTCCTCAACAAGAGAAGCCACTGCAATGAGAAGTCTGCGCACCACAACGAAGAGTAACCCCCACTTGCCACAGCTAGAGAAAGCCCGCACTGCCAAAAATAAATAAATAAATAAATATACTAAATAAATAAATAAAATTTGTTTTTTTTAAAAAAAGAATGACCATAAACAGACTCTAAGGCCAAGACATGTTTCCAAAGCCCAAGCCAATTCAACTGTCACATACCCTAAAGAAGTACTTACTCAGTTGCAGGGCAAGCGTCAAAAATAATGGGGGGAAAAAATGGGGAGTTTAAGATATTGATACATCTTGAAGATAATTTAACTTGTTCTTGATCCAACAGAAAAAGTGGCAAGAACCAAACTGATAGTCTATTGTTCCTTTGCCAAAAAAGGATATTAACATGAATTACTAGTATTAATGCTTTATCTCAATAAAATTGGTGCCAGAGCATATGTTTGGCCTTTCTAGCAGAAGGCCTTACATAGTTGTCTATGTGTGAAAAATATGTCAGTCTTTGGTAAAGTGAATTGGTTCTACATAAGGAAAACCCAAGATTTTCATTTCTCTACTGGTAAACACAGGAGAAAACCTGAAACTAGGGAAATCAAAACAAACTTTACTCCAAACTCAAAAAGTTCACTGACATGCTTGAACCCTTCAGGAGACTTGGGCTATCTGGATGGACTGAGCCTTCTCCAGTCTTCTCCAATCTCAAATTAGGGTGGTTCTACCCTCCACAAGCAACAAGAGAAGTCATGTAGAAGAATCCTCAGGGAACACAAGCCACAAAACTTAACAATGCTCCAGGCAAATTCCACCTGCAGCTCCCAAGCTCTGTACAGAGGTACTTAAGTTTCCCACTTCCAAAACTATTAAAACTTCTATTAAAGTCTTGTTCTTCTTGTGCGTGACACCTGTAAAGAAAGCCAACTCACTGGAAAGCATCAAGATGTTCTCTCTTCAGACCCAGGATAGTAACGGTTTTCATCTCTGGCAGCTACTGCTGCTGCTGTCTCTTACATGTGCTAAAGAAAAGTAAAAGAGCAATAATGACATACAAATAGTTGTTCTTTTTGTTTGCCAATGCTTTGCAAACTATGCGTCAAACTTTTTTAATTCCTAAGAAAAACCTTAATTAGATATTCTCTTTCAGAAATAAAAGTAACATCCCTTAGCTTTTCTAAATATAGTCTTGAGTCTAAACTCCACTGATGTCAGTGTTAGTTCATCTTAATACTAGCCAAAGATTTATTAGAGACACTGACATCTGAAATGTTTTTAAAGCTATTTTAAATGGTATTAATTTAGTGATTTGCATTAACCTAATGTCCACATCACTTGACAAAAAAAGCCAACTATGTATAAGGTGCTAAGGGAGGTATAAGCTCTATGAGGACACGGACTAGGCCTATCTTGCTAAAAACTGTAGCCTATGTGCCTAACACAGTGCCCAGCATGAAAGAGGTGCACAATAAATATATGCTATTTGAATAAATGAAAGATAAATATAAACACTCCTCATAAGGTTACAATTCAGTAGAGGCATGTGACTTGTAAACAACAGAATGAAATAACATCTTTAGAAAGGATACCAGCAACAAAAAGAGAGGAAGGAATCATTAGCATTAGCTGGGTTTGGATTTTAATCACAATATATATTCAGAAATGTGCAGAGACTGCTGCAAATAAGAAGCGTTTATAAGAAGAATTTGGTGTATTTCGTGCCTAATTTAGGGATCTCAGAGATACACTTTCCCATGTCCCCATTATTCAGTCCCCTCAACACAGAGCCAAGACAAGATTTGAGCATAAACATCCTGGCTCTAATTTGGATAGTATGAATGCTGTTCCTTTCATCCTCTCTCATACATCTCCTCCACCCCCAAGCCATTTCCTCTGTACTGTCTTCTGTCAGTCTAATGAAAGTTTCCTAATCTTTAGAAGCAGTAGCTTTGGTTCTCTTTGTGTGGAGAAGTACAATACACTCTGATTACATGGTTATATTCCATACAGATGCCTGGCAACACATCTTATAGCTAAGGGTCTGTTTAATATTTTAACTTTGAAGGACTTATAATTCAACTATTTTGCCATATACCAAAATAGCACTTGATGTCACAGAGATGGGCTTTACTTCCTTTTGCTATTTTAAACTCTGTGCTTGAGCATGGTGAGTAGTTTGGGTTTTCTGGTTCATGGATTTTGCTTTGGCATTTTTTTTTCCTTTGAGGAACAAAGGGCTTAAGATTTTCAAGGAAGTCTTTCAGGTGTACAGGTCTAGTACTCATGAAGCAGTTATTTCCTCCTAGGTACTCTGCCTATAATATTATATGTGGTCATTAAAAGGGCAATGGTGGCTTACTTATGCCACATGATCCAAATAACCAGGTTTCTCTAAGGCGGGCAACTGGAAAAGATGGTCGGCCCAGATGACCTTTAAGTTTTCTAGGTCATGCTCTTCCACATATCACTTCCTTTTTTCAAAAATTTTTGTTTTTAATAAAAATAGTATGTTTTGTTGAAACAGCTACACTTAAATGCTAAAGACTGAAATCATCCTAAAACATTTTTTAAAGAAAATAATTACTAATCACTAATCCATAACCTCAACAAGTACTATTTAATCCAATCCTGCTTTCCGTTCTCCCTAAATGTAAGTAGAGCCTCATTTCTAAAGCACCCCATTATTTATCCTTGGAGTTTTTCCATAAGCTTTAAGACTTTGGGCCAGTTTTGACATAAAACAACCTCTGATCTGTAATCTCCAGGGCCCAGCACACCTCAGAAATAGCTATCAAGAGTGCAAAGGGATGACCTTGTCACTCCCTTTGGCTTTTTACTTTCCTCTTTTCCAAGCCCCTCAAAAGGCGAATGGGGCTTACTTATATTCACACAGATGTTAACTAAGTCAGTAGTATGAATCCTAGCAACTAGTTTTTGCAGTCAGTAAAGCGTAATAGTGTGTACTAGATTACTAATTCCTACATCTCCTAACCCTTCAGAATCACATAAGAAGCTTGTCAGAAATACAGATTCTGGCTCCAGTCCCAGATCTACAGAATTAGAATCTCCAAATTTAAAAAACACTAGACTAAACTAATTCTAAGATCTTTGTCAGTTGTATGTATGGCAATTTTCCCTTAGAAGAAAGCCCCTCTATCACCATACATTCATAGAGGCTTTCCTAAAGGAATCAAGCAAGATATCATATGAATTGAAATAGAATATAGTTCTTTCCTTCACAGTAAGCAACATACTGGAGCACAGTTACCTTTACAGCCTAACTTTGAAAAAAAAAAAAAATCCTTAAACTGAATGCTTTAAAAAATTATTCCTACTACACATTGTTTACAAAAGTTTAAGAAGATTTTAAAATTGAGGAATTGATTGTAGGGGGAAGAATTACAGAACCCAAAATTGTGTACAAAAATTTTTAACATTGTGACTTAAGAAAACACATTAAAATATATATATAGGGCTTCCCTGGTGGCACAGTGGTTGAGAGTCCGCCTGCCGATGCAGGGGACACAGGTTCGTGCCCTGGTCCGGGAAGATCCCACATGCCGCGGAGCAGCTGGGCCTGTGAGCCATGGCTGCTGAGCCTGCACATCTGGAGCCTGTGCTCCACAACGGGAGAGGCCACAACAGTGAGAGGCCCGCATACCGCAAAAAAAAAAAAAAAATTATATATATATATATATGTAAGATATATACCTGGTTTAAAAACTTCAAAAACAGTATAAAAGAAAATATAAAAAAGTCTTCCTTCCCACTCTTGTCCTCCAGTTCCTCTCTCTTCAGGCAATCACTGGAGTTTCTTATATATTTTTTCAGAAATTTTCAAAGGGAATGCAAAATTATTTATGTGTGCATAATACATTTTTGAGAGGAGAGGTCCATATACTGTAACAGATTTTCAAAGAGGTTCATAATCTCAAAAAAGGTAAAAATCACCAGCAAGGCTAAGGGTTCAAGTTCTACCCCAGTGTATTGGTAGGATTAGCAGGATTCAACTTTCAGTTTGCTTGTGAATATTACTATGCACAATTCCAGACTACAAAATAGCTTCAGCAAGCAATGTTAGTTAACGTACAGATATGGTTCAAAAATACCACATCTGTTTGTAAATAACCTCCTAATTTTATGTTTTTCTCAAACAATCCCTCCAATAAATAGTTCCTCCTGTTGACTGACTGACAATGAAAATCTGTAAGAAATTTCTGGCATATACATACACAAAGACAGTAGATATTTTTCTCTCACAACCTGAAATTTTTCTATTGGGATAAAATAAAGATTTTATTTATATCTACACAGAATTTAAAGGGGAAAATTAACAGTATTGCTGGTAGATATAATTAACATATGTTTGGGGTTATTAATAAAGATCTTAAGAACCTATCCTTTAAGATACAAATTAATTTTGTCAAGATAGTAAATCTCCTTTGGATTTCAGTGATTATTACTTTCGTAAGTGTTTTAACTGGGATTTTAACATAAAATTACAAATAAGTTATTAGTTTGTTAAAGTATTTAAGGGATAATGGAACTGAACTACTTCACTTATCTCCTTTTTCATAGTAGAATCTATTTTCCTTGCCTAAATAGTGCCTTTCACTCTCCCCTTCCAAAGTACATGAAAGATATAGTACCTAAGAGCAAGGTTTTTTTTCTATAATCAGTTTACAAAAAGGTTCGGTCAGACCTAAGTTCATTTCTTTTCTTGTTCTATAATGTTGTTTGGGGTTTTATTCCAAATACTAGGCTATTTAGTATTTATTTAAAGAAAGTATTAGGATAGCTTGACTGATGATGCTGGGTGGGCTGAACCTGACAGAGAATAAGATGAGATGCCAGGTGCTCATTAGATGGATTAGAGACAAGAACAAGCTCAGAAAGGCTGGCTTAGTCAGCCTTATATCGAAGAAATATCTCTACATTAAAGAATGACTTGCCCTTGTCACTAAGTTCACTGAATTTTGCCCAACAAGCATCCCCGAAATAAGAATTATAAGAATGTAATATCTTCTAGTCCATATTACTTGCAAAAAAAGAACCTATAATAAATAAGAAAAAATGATTATATAAATATAGCTATTTATTCACTCAACAAGTGTTTATTAAACACCTGCAATAAACTGATTTTGATCACGGGGAATAAAAGAGAAATAAATTGTACAAGCAAGTTTATAATCTATATATAAACAACTAGTCAGAATAAAATAAGTGGTATAAAAGAGACAATGAGGAGGAAATATAGAAATTTGCAGAAGTAGTAGAGATTCTTACTGAGAACTGAGGGAGAGAGGGCTGGAACTGAACCTTAAATGATTGTTAGAATTTCCATTTCAATAAATAGAAAAGAAGGGAAGATAATTCAAAACCAAAGGAATTGCCTGAGCTGTGAAATAGTAGCTTTAGGAACAATGACCGGTCCTCATTTGACTACGGTAACACAGACTAAAAATGTAGATTCAGTGGAAAACAGTTTGGCAGTTCCTCAGAAAGTTAAACACAGAATTACCATATGACCCAGCAATTCCACTCCTAGGTATATACCCCAAAGATTAAAAACAGATGTTCAAATTAATACTTGTACACGAATGTTCACAGCAGCACTATTCATAATAACCAAAAGGTAGAAATAACCCAACTGTCCATCAACAAATGAATGGACAAACAAAATGTAGTATATTCATATAATGGAATATTATTTGGCCACAGAAAGGAATGAGGTATTAATACATGCTACAATGTGGATGAACATTTAAAACACCATATAAGTGAAAGAAGCCAGACACAAAGGTCACTATATTGTATGATTTCTCTGAACTATCCAAAACAGGTAAATGTATAGAGACAGAAAGAAAACTAGAAGTGATGGTTGCACAACACTGTGAATGTAATTAATGCCACTGAATTGCACATTTTAAAATGATTAACTTTTATGTTGTATGAATTCCACCTCAATTTTTTTTTTAAATGGTAGATTAAAGGTCGGTGGTACAAACTACTAGTGCTTACTAATATTCTTCCCAATCCCCAGAAGTTTATATCATCCAGTCACCCTACAGTTACGCAGGGCCATGGGGCTGTTTTAGCAAACAGGCTGTGAGCAGAAGCAACACATGTCACTTCCTGGCCAAAGTACTGAAGAATGGGTAAGAGAAGAGAGGCCATGCCTGTCTCCCCTGCAAAGCCCTGTGAGACAATGGAGAAGACTGTGTCCCTGAATAAATGAGGGCCTCCCTATTGGCCCACGCTGGACTTGTCGTATGAGTAAGAAATATGCTTTTGCTATCTTAAATCACTGAAATTTTAGGGGTTGTTACTGCAGTGTAAACTAATCCTACTCTGACTAATAGAGGGTCAGATCCAGGAAGACCATGAGAACAATATTAAGAAATTTTAATCTTATTCTGAAGGGCGTAGAGAAACAATATTTTTGAGGAGAAAAGTGACATGATGTGTACTTGAGGAAAATAATTCTGGATGCAATGTGCTGAGTAAAGTATGAACAAAAGCAATCCTCAACCTCTGGTGCACATCAGAAATCACCTGAGGAGAACTATAGTCATCTTCTAATTTCTTTATATTTCTGTAAAGAATAAAATATTTGTCCTCTGGGGAAAAAAATCATCCGAGGAGGTTTTCAAAATGCAATGCTCTGGTCCAGGGTGTCTCTAGATATTCTGAACCAGAATCTCTAGAGGTAGGGTCTAGGCACCTATAACTGAAAAAAACTCTATGGGAAATTCTAGACTACAGGTTAGAGTCAAGGAGGAGATGTCTAATCCTAAAATGACCAAGTTTACACGTTTAGTGATTTCAAATAAACAGTATAACAAAATAATTATTTTCTTGACAAATGGAATGATAAATGTTTAGGGAGTTTCTGTTAAAATACTAAGTTATTGAAAGGTTACTCACATTAACATTTGTATATTGCTACTAAGAGCTGAATAAAGAATGTTCATTTGGTATGCAGGGATTTAAGCTTTCGGGGCTTTTTGTTTAGTTTAGTTTTGGTTTGATTTTTCTTTTTAAAACCATGCCACAATGCCAAATCTTACATTTTTTTCTTTTTCCTGTTGAACTGATGCTACATTAAGATATAGGCACAAACATCTCCTAAGTGTTTTAAATCCATCCAATTGTTTGAGAAGGCATACGTGCTGGGCCAAAGAAGCCAAAACATTAGAGCTAGGAATTTTGATGAAGATAATAATTGCTTACAGACCAGCTTGTTTTAACTTGCTGAACAAAGAACACAATTTTATACCACATTTTCATCACAGGCTTTTTCTCTGCATAATCACTACTATACATAATGAGCACTTTGAAAAGGGAGATTATTTACAGGTTAAAGAGTAAGGAAGTTATCAGTTAGATTCCACCATCTTCAAAATTTCACTTACTCAAATTTTACATTAATTAAAAAAACTTTTTTTGCTGGCCTAAGCACTGTTTTGAATATTTATAACCCATTTGTTTAGTGTGCACAGCAAAAATCTAGGAACAAAGACACTGTTAATTTCCAGTTAATTTCCCTGAATGGTTCTATAACCTTGGATAGGTCAATAATTTCTTTGTGCCTTAGTTCTTTTCTAGGACATTTCTATATAGCAATACAGTTCCATCTTTCTCACATCTGAAAGCTGTATTCAGGCTCTGTGCCTATGTCAGGAGTTATGCCCTCACTCCTTCTCCCATTCAGTTACTTCCATCACTTGCAGACCCCATAATTCAATACTCAACCAATATTTATTAAGGGCTTAATCCAGGACAGGCAATGCAGTGAGGGTGGGGATGAGTTCAGTCCACAAAGAACAGTGATGCTAGTTTCCTGACTAATAGAATGGATGTCTCAGTCATTTAGCTTGTTTCATCCTGATTCTGGATTTCCTATTCTTTACTTCCTCTGGAATATGTAGCTGGAAGTCCTAAAAATCAAGGTAGTATAAATTCTGAGTATCGGGTTAAGGCAGTCACTCGGTGATCAGATGGTTATAGGGCCACAAAGTCCAGAAGTCAATATGGTTTCAAGACACAGATTAAGAAGTCACGGAAGGGACCAAAGCCACCAATTCACAAGGCCAAGATAACTCTTTGTTTGTGGTACCAGTGATGACCCTACGTTTGCTTAATCTTTTGCCCTTACAACTCCAGCCTCTAAGGCAGAACTCTGTGGACCTCAGCAAGCTATGTAGATTTCTGATTCCCTTAAAGCAGGGAGCCATTCATCTCAGCACCTAAGCCTTCAGTATCAGTGTGCGAAAGCAGGGTCATGACTTCCAACTAAGTCTGAAATCTTGTAAATGACAGAGAGAAAGGAGGGTGGGAAGTGAGAGACCTATGTCGTCCAGATGTATAAGGGGTCAGATTCTAATGGTAGACCTTAAGTTTGAGACTCCAGACCCTGGACATGTGCTCATTATTCCCCATCTACCCATGCCACTGGTGTTTGTATGTCAATCTCTTATACTCTGTCTTTGATCTGTTGCTTGCCCTGAGCCTTGCCATTCAGAGGCTATCTGATTCTGATCCATGGCCTTGTTCTGATCTTGGATCATGGATATGCCCAATCTCAAACACTTATCTGGCTCTGGATCCCTAGCCCAGGCCTGATCACAAACTTTATTCTCTTGCCACCTATGCTCATGCCACTTATTTCAGTCTCACCACAGTTTCTTGTCCTCCTTCCGCATACATTGTTGCCTATAGTTTGGGGCTGCCTAGAATTTTAGAATCCTTTCTAGCTCATTCTGGCAGGACAAAGGAGGTAAGTAATAATTAGTTTATTTAACAACAGTGTACAGAGAAGACCTAAATTTGCTCACATTTAACTGTAGTATGTACATCACGTAATTATACCTTTCTGTATCTCAAATTTCTCTCTTTAAATTAATACATTTGCCATCACATTCCCTCAAAGATATATTTATACTTAATTAAAATAACATGTCTTCTGAGGTTATAATAAAGCTATATATAGTATGCTCTTGCATTCCTAACTGTAAAATGAGTATTAAGAACATTTAGAAACAAATTGGCTCCCTAAAAGGAATAAAAATTTTGAGTAATTTATTTTAAATATAGTACAGCCCACTTAACAAAATATTTCTGAAATGTTACATAAAAAGAAAAATATTATAAATGAATTAAGTAGAACATATTATTCAGAAGAAATTCAATGGTGGGTTCTTTTTCTTAGTGAGGAAAGATTTTGGAAATGTTATCAGTTGTCCCATAATTTAATAAGTTTTACATATTCAGATATAATTGCATTGAGTTTTCTGAAAGAGATTTATCTTAACAATCTTAGGGGAAAGGAATATTCTAAGTACATTTTATTGGGTTAACTCAGTTAAAGGCTTTGATTTTCCTAGCAGGGAATTACTAAAACAGACGCATTTTTCTTTTAAAGGCACAAGAATTCTCATTGTGCTAGTATAAAGAGTAGATTCTAAAGTGTTATATAAAGTATGCTTCTAAAATTTAAAAGAGTTAAAGGAGATTCCTCATCTCAATTCCTAGGAGATGCTGTATCTGGAAAGGGTAAACAGAAGCAAATAGTTTCCTGAAATTGTGCCAAGGCTACATGTCAACTGCCTGGCAGGAAATGCTTTTGGAGGGCCTAGATAAACAGACTATCATCTTTTTTTGGAAAAATCTTCTTCTTTGACTTCTTACAAAGCAAATGTACTGAGTCTAACTAGCATCATGAACACAATAAGCAGAAAAGGGCACAGAGGATTTTTAAATGATGGTATCTTTAGAATCTCTAACAAGTGATCTGTCCTTCACTTTTAACATACATGGACCTCACTGCTCAACAAGCATATACTCAGTACATGGTTGTTGAAATTTGCTGGTAAATTAAATCTTATCTTTCTATTAATTTTCATCATGATTTTGGTGAAGCTTTATCTTACAAGAAATTTTCATTTAGCAGCAGCTCTAAATACTTTAGCATTATACAATGATAAGATTTTCTTGCATTTATATAGCAATTAATTTTTCAAAATATTTTACATCCATTATCTTAATTTTTGTTCTAACATTTTATTTTACAAGTGCTAGCATTGATGCTAAGCTAGCATCTAACTAACATCTCGTGAGATGTCAGTACAAAAATTAAATCAAAGATTAAGTTAGAGGACCAGACCTAACCTATTTGTCTGAAATATTTTCTAGTACATTTCCTTCTGTCCCCACTATGTACCAGATAATGGATCCAAAAATCCTACTGTCATATCTACTAAAATAAACCTTTGACCTCACCTCACTTTCTTAAACTGCAAAAAGCATGATGAGGATCTAGGTGTTGACTCAGAACACCTACTATCAGCTAGAGAAACCTCCTGCCTTGTATACAGCCTAGTCAGCTTTTTTGTACCTCCTCTCTCCACCAGCCTACCTGTTCAGTTCTGCTACAATCCCATCACCCATATTCTCTTCCCCTTTTCTCACACTGAAAGCATCCTATGCCCCACTCATCTTATGCCAAATCTTACCCAGTCCACAACCCAGAGCAAAATTTCCCTGGCCCAAGTAACAAAGTAATATGAAATGTGGCATACCTCTCCACCTGCCTGCCTTATCCTGTAGTCAGGGCGCCTCAGATAACAATTTGAGCCACTGCAACTATGAGGTCCTTCTCCATATTCCACAGCCACCAGCCATTACTTCCAATATCCACCCAATCTGCTCCTTCCCTCCCAAACAGAACATCTTTACCTTAGTTACTATTGGGCCTCATGGGAAAAAACAAGACAAAACAAAACTTTGTGTGTAGTCCATTTTATGCACTCTCCACAAAATGTGAAGGGGATGGTATGTGACTGGACGAAAGAGTCACAAAACTGAAAGATACAAATATTTGAGTGTAAATAGTACATTTTAAATGATATAGTCACCCTATTATTTCTTTAAAATCTTAATTTATTTCTATTATTTCTTAAAATAGAGTATACCTATAATTATAATTAGGTAAACTTAGTACAGACCAGGAAATATAAGTAAAGTTTTCTCTAGGACTGGTATAAAACTAACCCTAGAAATTTGGTTTCCTACTCCACTTGTTAGAGCTTCCGGGAATGGAAATACATCCAAACATCAATACAGAACAGAGGCTTAATAAATGACCACTGAACAAATAAAGAAATATTGATGGAAAGAATAAACATAAATTTCATCCTAAAGAATATGTAAAAGTAAATCTTAAGAGAGTTAAGAGTTATTAGGAGTTTGGGATTAACATAAACACACTACTACATATAAAATAGATAACTGGGACTTGCCTGGTGGCACAGTGGATAAGACTCTACACTTCCAATGCAGGGGGCCCGGGTTCGATCCCTGGTCAGGGAACCACATCCCACATGCATGCCGCAACTCAGAGTTCTCATGCCACAACTAAGGAGCCCCCATGACGTGACTAAGGAGCCCACCTGCCACAACTAGGAGCTGGTGCAACCAAATAAATAAATAAATATATTTTTTAAAAATAGATAACCGGGCTTCCCTGGTGGTGCAGTGGTTGAGAGTCCGCCTGCCGATGCAGGGGACACGGGTTTGTGCCCCGGTCCGGGAAGATCCCACATGCCGCGGAGCAGCTGGGCCCGTGCGCCATGGCTGCTGAGCCTGTGCGTCCAGAGCCTGTGCTCCGCAACGGGACAGGCCACAACAGTGAGAGGCCCGTGTACTGCAAAAACCAAACAAACAAAAAAAAAATAGATAACCAACAAGGACCTACTATATAGCACAGGGAACTACACTTAATATTTTTTAATAATCTATAAGGGAAAAGAATCTCAAAAAAATAGATATATATGTATGTATAACTGAATCACTTTTCTGTATATCTGAAACTAACACAACCTTGTAAATCAACTATACTTCAATTTAAAAAAGAGAGAGAGTTAAAAGAGTTATATTTTAAAAGGTTAGGAGGGTTATAAAATTGGAAGGGAACAGGAAGATCAATATATTAATTTTTAAAAAGCAGCTGGGTCTGTGAATATATACTGTGTCAGTTTTTAGGACATTAAAACTCCACATTGGCATGTATTTTTCATTTGCCCCAAATGCAAAGAATTTTTCCCTTTCATGGGATTTTTTCCATGATGCACTTTTTTTCTGGAATCATACCTAGATTTCCAGCCTGGTACAGGTACCTCTCAAGGTCGCCAAACTGGAAGTAACCTCTGCCACTCTCAACTCCCCAGACATTGTTCTATGCTACTTATCAAGTTCCACTGTACATCACCGTTACTCAGTCCTCATGTTTACATAGTACGTACCTCCACTCTTAGATTATAAACTTCTCAAAAACAATGACTTTCTTACTCATTCCTTCTTCTCCTCACAGCAAACTGTAAATGTCTATTCAATGTATTTAGAAAGGGCTTACAATTCTTTAAATTACTGTTATCAACATTCATCCAATAAAAGACTAGAACATTAAAAAAAAAAAAAAAAAACCTCCACATTGGGAACACTTCCAGAATGATGGACTGAGGAGATTGACAAATCATCTATCCAAAAAGTCACATTAAAATAATACAAAATTATCAAAACAATCATTTCAAGATTTTGGGGGGGAAATTAACCAGAGGTACACAACAAATTGAAAAGCATTATTTAAAAGAACAACAACAACCGAACCTCTGTTAAGAAAAGTAGGGATCTGGGGCATCAGAGGCTGTTCTCATTCCCTATTCCCTACCCCCAACTCCAACATGATGATTCTATCAGGACAGGACAAGCCATGAAAACCAGCAGCTCTGCTGCTTGGAGAGTGATGGCTTAATTTGGTGTCCAGAGTATTGTTGGAAACAAATGATCTTAGAAAATAAGTGGTAAATGATCACCAAAAATTAATATTACAGCTGGCTGAGACTGCAGCACTGGTTGGGGCAAGCAATAGAGCAGCCAGAAATTTAAGTGAGACCCAGGGAACAGTCGTAGTAGACCTTGATAAGCTCTCACATATCCGTGGTGGTCTGGAAGGTGTGCCCATGTCCAAGGTTATACACTGGCTGAATGTGAGGCCTTGCATATACAGAAAATAAAAGTCACAGCAGACTTGACTGAACTTTACATGTGTTGCTCAAGTCATACACAGATACTCAGCAAAGGGTAAAGCCAAACTAGGCTCAAGATATTTAAGTACAACCTGTTACCAATCATTAGCTGACCACTAAACTATGCTGACAATCCCTAGGAAGTCAGGCTTAAAAATAAAAACAAGAATTAAAAGAAAAAAAAAAAACTGAGGAGACACATCAGTGGCCACACATTGCAGGGGAAACAGACTCTACATACTTAGTCCAGGCAAGTTACCAAACAGCCAACAAACAACAGTAGCAGCAACAACCCCTGGTGAGGGGGAAGATCAGAATCGAGAGTTGCTATATTATCTAAAACAGAGGTCAGAAAACTATAGTCCACAGCCCAATTATGGCCCATTGCCTGTTTTTTTTACATAAAGGTTTTTTTGGAAGACATCTATGCTCATTCATTTACATATTGCCTATGTCTGCTTTCCCACTACAACAGCAGAGTTAGTTAGTTACAACAGAGACCACATAGCTTGCAAAGCCTAAAATATTTACTGTATGGTCCTTTATAGAAAACATTTGTTGGTCCCTGATCTAAGATGTTCAGTTTTCAACAAAAAATTATGAGACATACAAATAAATAGGAAAGGGAGGCCTATATACAGAAAGAGGACACACTTAATAGAAACTGGCTCTGAGGGGGCCTAAATGTTAGACTTAACAAAGATTTCAAGGCAGCTGTTATAAATATGTTCAAAGAACTGAAAAAATAGACAAGTTTTTTAATTAAAGTATGACAACAACTCAATAGATAATATCAATCAAAAGATAGAGATTATAAAACAAAACAAATGCCAGAGTTGAAAAGATATGAAATGAAAATTCACCAAGGGATTCAACAGCAGATTTGAGATTGCAGAAAAAAAGAATTAGTGACCTTGAAGATATATCAATAGAGATTATCCAATCTAAAGAAAAGAAAGGAAAAACGATGAAGAAAAATAAACACATACTAACATATGTGTAAGGGGAGCCCCAGAAGGAGGAGAGAGAGAGAGAAGGGCAGGAAAAAAAGGCCCAAAACTTCCCAAATATGAGGAAAAACAATCTACCCATTCAAGAAGTGTAATGAACTCCAAGTGCAATGAACACAAGAATCCACAAAAAACCTACTAGTACCAGCAAATGAATTCAGCAAGGTCACAGGACACAATATCAATATGTAAAAATCAACTATATTTCTATATACTAGTACATAATCTGCAAATAAAATCAGGAAAACAATTCTATTCCCAATGACATAAAAAAATAAGTATTTAATACATTTGTTAAAAGAAGTGCAAGAGTACAGTAATAGCTATACAACATTGCTGAGAAAAACCTAAAAAAAAAACCTGAAATACACAGATGTTCCGTTTTCATGAATTCAAAAACCTAATGTTAAGATTACAATTCTTCCTAAATTGATGTATAGATTCAGTACAATCTCTATCAAAATCCTAATAATTATGCATAAGCTGATAAGCTGAATTTAAATTTTATGGAAATACAAATGACCTAGAATACCAAAACAATTTTGAAAATTAAGAACATAGTTGATGGATTCATAGCTGCCAATTTCCAAACTTACTAGAAAGCTATAATAATCAAGACAGTGTGATACTGACATAAGGACAAACACAGATCAATGGAACAGAATTAAAAATCCAAAAGCTGATCCTTATATTTAATTTGTTAAATAATTGATATTTAACAAAAGTGCCAAAGCAATTTAATGAGAAAAGGATAGTCTTTTCAAAAAATGGTACTAAGATAATTGGATATCTGCATGTAAAGAGAAGAATAAAGACCCTTACCTCATAACACATACAAATGAATGCAAAATGGCATAAACCTAAATGTAAAAACTAAAATATAAAGCTTTTAGAAGAAAACATAGGGAAAAAATTTTCAAGACCTTGGGTTAGGGAAAGATATATTTAGATATGACACCAAAAATATTGTACAATCCATAAAAGAGAAAAATTAATAAGTTGGACTTCCATCAAAATTTAAGATGTTTGTGCTTCAAAAGACACTATTGTGAAAATGAAAGCCATGACACAGACTGGGAGAAAATACTTATAAATCATATGACTGATAAAGAATTCTTGTTAAAAATAAGAACTCTTGGGCTTCCCTGGTGGCGCAGTGGTTGAGAGTCCGCCTGCCGATGCAGGGGACACAGGTTCGTGCCTGGGTCTGGGAAGATCCCACATGCCGCGGAGCGGCTGGGCCCGTGAGCCATGGCCGATGAGCCTGCACGTCCGGAGCCTGTGCTCCGCAACGGGAGAGGCCACAACAGTGAGAGGCCCACGTACTGAAAAATAAAAAAAAATAAGAACTCTTATAACTCAATTAAAAAAAAAAATTTAAAAATGGAGAAGATTTGAATAGACATTTCATGAAAGAAGAAATAGGAATAGCTAATAACCGCAAGAAAACATGTTCAACATCATTAGCCATTAAGGAAATGAAAATTAAAATCACAATGAGATACTACTTCACACCCATTAGAATGACTATAATCAAAAAGACAATAACAGGGACTTCCTTGGTGGTCCAGTGGTTAAGAATCTGCCTTCCAATGCAAGGAACACAGGTTCAATCCCTGGTTGGGGAACTAAGATCCCACATGCCGTTGGGCAACTAAGCTAACGCTCCACAACTACTGAGCCCATGCACTGCAACTACTGAGCCTGTGCACTCTGGAGCCCATGCGTCACAACTAGAGAGCCCACATGCTGCAACTACTGAGGCTGCATGCCACAAGTAGAGAGCCTGTGAGCCGCAACTACTGAACCACATACTGCAACGAGAGATCCCGCATGCCACAACTAAGACCCGACGCAGCCAAATTAAAAAAAAAAAAGACAATAACAAGCACTGAGGAGGATGTAGAAAAATTGGAACCTTCATACATTGCTTGTGGAAATGTAAAATGGTACAGCCACTCTGGAAAACAGTTTGGCAGTCTCTTAAAATGTTAAACATAAATTTACTGTAGCACCCAGCAATTTAACTCCTAAGTATCTCCCCAAGAGAAATGAAAACCTGTATCCACACAAAGTCTTATACCCAATCTTTTATAGCAGCCTTATTCATAACAGCCCCAAGCTGGAACAACTGGTAAATGGATAAACAAAATGTAGTATATTAATATAGTGATGCAATATTATTCAGCCATAAAAAGGAATGAAGTACTGATACATGCTACAATATGGATGAACCTCAAAAACATCATGCTAAGTGAAAGAAGCCAGACAAAAAGGTCACATATTATATGATGCATTTATAGGAACTGGACAGAAAAGGCAAATTTATAGAAATGGCAAGCAAAATAGTGTTCGTCTGGGTCTAGGGGTGGGAGCTAAGACTGACTGCACATGGTGGACACTAGGGTTCTTTTTTAGGTCATGAAAATGTTCCAAGACTTGATTGTGGTGATGATTGCATAAATTAACTAAAATTAAAATAAATTAACTGAATTGTATACTTCGATCAGGTGAATTTTATATATAAATTATGCCTCAAAGTAGTTTTTAAAAAACTCTACATGGATTCCAACTATTTATATCTTCCAAAATTACTATTCCTTTAATCTCTGATGTTTTTAAAATGACAAAACTTTTCACTAATCATTCCTGCTCTGCAATCAATTTTTTAACTTCCAGTCAATTTTTAACATTTTGTGAAAGCTAATTCTCAGAAGTTGGATTCATTTTCTTTAATCTATATAATTGAGATGACAATTTTGATGAGTTTCTTTCATTCCCTAATAACCCAATGAGTTGATGTAATCAGGCAAAATGAATGATCTAATGACTCACTCAGTCATGATATAACGACTGTAATACTACTTTACAAAGCTATAATGATTCTAAAGCTCTCTAAGTCTCCTGAAGAAATAAAAATACCACCTGTCAGATAAAATGATTTATACATTCTTCGGTATGTGCAGTATAAATCATTGTCTAACTGGCATGATACCCACTTTTGCATCCTACGTTTTTAACCCTTTTTGCCCCCTCCACATAGAGAAACAGAATTTACACTGCTCTTCACTAGATTTGTTTTTTGTCCTCAAAAAGTCCCAAATACGGCATCAATCTCTTTCCTCAGATCTCAGGAATAAACACTTCCTCCAGTCATCTATTCCCCCAAACATAGACAAATAACTTCTATGTGTTCTCTGTAATGAATTTACCCTTATGAAGAAAGAAATCATGGAAGACTTATACCAATGGTTTCTTTCTCCATCAATGATCAGATACATTCCTGATTATATGCCCTCCCTCTATTTTTCGGTCTATTTCTAAGTCTCTACCAGTGGCTTTCAGGAGTACCTGGCTTGGGCTGTGTTTGATTCACAAGGGTCCTGATGGCAGGTCATGTTCCATCACTTTTTTCCATCCAATCTTAAAAAAGAGAAAAAGGATTTGCTCAATCTGTGGCTTACAGTACGAACGTTGAAATTATTTTTAAATATATATATATATATTTATAAACATAAAGACAAACACAAAGATTTAATTTCATGTCAGTCTTCAGGCTTCAGTTTCATTCCAAGCAACTTCTTTCCCATATATTTCTAAATGTTAAATTCTGGAAAAATTAGTTACAACTGAATATTCATTGAATTCATTAAAGTGTATGTATGTGGATTTTTTTAAGAAGCCAATTCTTATCTGGCCTAAAAGGAATCTATTTAAACTAAAAATTCAATCAGTAAATTCAACAAATATCTATTGAACACCTACTGCTCAACAGTCCCTGGATACTTAGGGACAAATAAGGAACAGTTTCCACCTTCAAGAAGTTTATAAGCTGATAGGAGAGAACTAATCAGAACTACATATAATTTAAATCAGATTGGGATAAGTACCACAATATTAAAAAAAAAAAAAGCCATGAAAACACAGGTTGTACTTGGGAATCATGCAAGATTTCAAAAACTTCCCTTGACAAAAAGATAATGCTTCAACTGGAATGGAATTGGGAGTGGAGAGTAGTAACAGAATCCTGGGGAAGAGAGTCAAGTGGGGTGCAGTGTAGATGTAGTCTCAGATGAGTGAGGGCATATTGGGAGAGAAGG
The DNA here is from genome assembly GCF_951394435.1 of Stenella coeruleoalba. NCBI lineage: Eukaryota > Metazoa > Chordata > Mammalia > Artiodactyla > Delphinidae > Stenella > Stenella coeruleoalba. The sequence continues at coordinate 46,232,440 of NC_137154.1, read as the reverse complement.
CTGAAGTCTGATGAAGATAATAATACTAGCTAATATTTATTGAGCATTTACTATGTGCCAAGTACTATTTAAAGCACTTTACATATATTAACTTATTTGATCCTCACAACTACCCTATGAGGAACGTACTGTTATTATTCCCATTTTATAGATGGCAAAACTGAGGTATAGAACAGTTAAGTAGTCTGCTCATGGTTACACAGACACAGATAACAGTTATGGAGCCAGGATCTTGAAATCCATAAATAATAAAAGAAGAACAAATTCTATCTCACCCCTAACTACATTCATTATAAGAGCAATTAACAGGTATCTTAACTACCCCTTCTCCCATTAATTCCTAAGCCATCCTTCAAGGCCCAGCTCCAATGTTTCCTTCCTACAAAACCTTTCTTGATCCCCCAGCTGAACAATATATATTTCTCCTCTAAGCTTTGTAGCACTTACCTGGATCAATCTTACAGCAAACAGCATATGAACAAAATCTTAATATTTCATTCCTAGCATTACGGATTTTATGTGCATCATTCCCTCTTTTAAGTTCTCCTTTATACTTTGTATTCTCCACCCCTCCTAGGGCAGTGCCTGGCACTTAATGGTAGCTATATCTATGGAGCACTTATTCTTGGCAAGGCATTGTGCTGAGTATTTTACAGGAACTCTCTCACAAAATCCTTACAGCAACCCTATTCAAGCATTCAATCGCTATTTTCAGTCCCTTCTGTGGCAAATAAAATACTAGATGACTCTTAAACTCAGTAAACAAGGCAGATATGGTCCATGTCCTCAAGAAGCTCACAGGCTATGAAGAAGTACTATTGGTATCCTCTAGAATAGAGATGAGGAAAAGTGAGACTCAAAGAAATTAATTTGTTTGCCCAGAATCACACAGCAAAAAAGTGGCAGAGTCTGAATTCAAACTCAGCTCTCCAGACTGGATATTTGGAACCCTGTGCATAAAACCACTATGGTCTAAAGGAGGCACCTAAGAAACACTTATTGAAGGAAAAGTTTTAGAAAACTCCTACAATGAAAACTATCCCGAGGATAATGAAGACTTCCATTCAATTTCGCTCTGAGAGGAAAGCAGGAAATGAGCAACAGCGCAGATGGAGGTTGTAGTAGTATCCTCATACACACCTGATAGCTCAGAACTGCTAATCAAGCCATCTGCTGAGGAGACCTGCTCAGCACTGAGGATTTCCTCGTGTGCCTTAAAGTGGTCCCTCCTGAGCAACAAGGCCTCGCTGCGCGCCAGGATGGTGTAGCGAAGTCACTAATTCCCAATGAGACCCTGTATCTCCTACCAGATAACCGGTGGCGTGGAATGGAAGGTAGAGACGCACGGCTCCTTATTTAAACGTGGGGCAACTATTCTCGAAAGGTGAACCCCCGCCCCCGAGAGAAGCGGCCTCCAAAAAAGGTGTGTCTATACTTCTCACCGGAGGAGTGAGGAAGCAACCACGAGGGGATTACGAGAGACCCAACAAACAACGCAGGCACCCCTGGCCCTGTGGGCGGACATCCCACAGCCCACAGCCTGCTGGCCAGACAGACTCCCTTCTCCAAACGCCACTGTGGCGGCCGCACTGTTTGGCCTATCCTAGTCATCTCCCAAACAAAAGAGGTTTTGGAGTAGCGATATCCCAAAATATAGACCAGGCATTAATAGGCACCTGGAGGCACGCGTCTTACTCCCCACGATTTCTTAGCCCAACAGACCACCTGACTTTACACCAGGTTCTCCGCGTTGGGCGGCGGAGACGACCTCTAAGGGCCAGATCCTGACCCAGGGCCTCCTGCGACAGCGTGGACAGACAGCCTCCGCCACTGGGTCGACTCCGGTTCCCGCGACCCGCCAGCTGGCAGGCCCCGCCCCGCCCCCTACGCTCTGGCAGTTAGGCCGGCAACCCGCTCACAGGAGCAGCGGCCGGGACACAGTAGGCTTATCCTGTGAGGGCCGCACGCTTCACCGCCCCCGCCACGCCCCTCGACCCCGCACCGCCAATGGCCTGCTGCGCCGGCGCAGCATGCTCCAGGCCCAGCCCTCCCTCGACGACCGTGCGCTGAGCGCATGCGCCTTGAGAGGCCGGTTGGGTGAGGGATTCTTAGCGAGGGAGGGGGAGACGGAAATGGAGGGTCTCCGCGCGCATGCCTTCGCCCCTGACATCAAGCCCGCTAGAGAGCGCGTTGGGCGGAGCCGGGGGCGGCGGTCGCCGGGGAGATCAAGGCCCTGGGTCCGACCCCGAGCTGGAGCGGGGTGCCGGAGGCCCGCTAACCCGCCGGTGTTTGTGTCTATGTGCCCTCGCAGGGAGACATGGAGAACTGTTTGGCGGCCGCGGCGCTGAACGGAGTAGACCGACGTTCCCTGCAACGCTCGGCTAGGCTGGGTCAAGAAGTGCTGGAGCGGGCTAAAAGGAGGGCGGTGGACTGGCATTCGGTGGAGCTTCCCAAAGGCAGCGTGGGGGTCGTTTCCCGGGAGCGGCCCTACAGAGAAAGAGGGCTGGCAGCCGGCCCCCATCGCCTTCTCCCAGGAGAGGTGAGGGCCCCAGTGCTGCGGGACCAGCCCATTCATTCGCTCAGCAGCGGCTTGCTGAGAACCAGGGCACGCCACACAGCAGCACCCGAGGGATCCTGTCCTTGGCGGAAGCTGTTAAGTATCAGGACAGTGAACCGGAAAGCCTTTTGAAAACTCTTGACGTTTGACAGATTCCTATCGGCTAGCTTTAGGATACCGCTGGAGACCGCTAGTGCTCGGCCCTGGTTGGTTACTTTTTACAACAATTCTTACAGGCTACCGTTTGATATTAGAGGAAAGCCAACAAACCTGTCTTTGTCCTGGAAAAATTGCATGTCTGTGTATTCCTTTTAGAGTTGGAATTCTTTCTCAGTAAGAGCCTTTTACTGACTTAAACGAGCCGTGGCCTTTCAAAAAGTAAAAAGGAAGGTATTCCCAAAATGACTTCCTTCTCCAGTAGGGAATACAGATCTCACCTGTGACTTGCCGTTTATTCACATAGAGAGAAGAAAGACACCCAACCCTCAGTGCTTCCTTCAGAACAATGGCTGAATTCATGGACTATACCTCAAGTCAGTGTGGGGTAAGTTGGTGTAAGCCAAAGTCATGCCCCTGATCTGCCTGCTGATGGATCACAAAGTGGATTTTTGTGGAATTTAGGGAGAATCTGGAGACTGCCTGTTCACCCTGCCCTGCCTTCGTGGGCAGGTTGTAATCAGCCAAGGGTTTAAACCAGGTGATAAATCCAGGTTAGAATTCATTCAACAAATATTGGATGCCTAACTTTAACTGTTATGAGGATAAAGCAATGCACAAGCCAGAAAAGATCTGCCCTCACTATTGTTTCGGGGGGCGGGGCTTATTTGCTGAATTCCAAAACAAGTCCGAATATTAGCGGTATTTAAAACTTTGAACTGAAAATTTTTTTTTAATCAGTACGATCGTTCTAAACTGGAACCGAGCCTCTCTGTTTTCAAAGCAAAAACTGAAACAGAATCCCTCCATTAGATCTTAATCTCTGTTCCAAGTCCCTGGTAAGGTAGAGTGCTTTTGTGTGTGTGTGTGTGTGTGTGTGTGTGTGTGGCCACACAGCATGTGGGATCCTAGTTCCCCCAACCAACTTGCACCCCCTGCATTGGAAGCACGGAGTCTTAACCACTGACCACCAGGGAAGTCCCCCTGGTAATGTAGTTTTTAAGTATGCCCCTTTGGGTCCATATCACTTGTTGGCCACAGAGGTGGTTATGTGGCACAGATGCAGTGCCCTCATCAGAGGTAGTGTGGCTTAATGGCAGGAGCAGCCTCCCAGGAATCAGACCTGTGTTCTGCCACTTTCTGGCTATAATGCCTTAGGCTAGTTAGTCTCTCTCAGCCTTACCTTCCCACATGGTACAATGATGATGTTTCAAGTCCTTTCCAGCCCTTATAGTCTGTTTCTTTGGTTTCCACTGAGAGATGAACACCAGAAAATTGTCATAAACTGTAGCACAGGGTACTTATGTGAGATTTTTGGTCCCATTCATTGAAGTGGGTAAACAAAGGTTTTAAAGGCCCTCTTCTCAAAACCATACACTAAGGTCATCTTTAAGTACTTTCAGGGAATGTTGAAGGCAGGCAGCCAACATTCAAGAAAATCACCTGTATGGAAGGTACTCTCTGTCTTCTAGGAATTAAAACAGACTCTGTGGTCTCTTCCAGCCTTAACATTTTATGATTCTTATGTGTTTGTAAGGGTGCTTGGTCTGTACGGCAGAAGGAAGAGAATACCTTGTTTCTGTCCTGCTTTTCAATTTCATAATGAATATTAAGTTTCAAAAAATCTCTAATATTTCTACATCTTTTATAAAATCCTTGTGACTCCAAAAATAGGATTCCAACCAGTGAGATACAGTTCAGAGAGTATTTTTATGTTATTATTTTGTTAAATGGTTTTAGAAAAATCCATAACTTTGGCTCTACTATAAAGTGATCAAGTAAAACACTTTGGTTCATGGTTCAGTAAAAGGAATAATATTTGTCTTTGGTTTGAGGTTTAGCAAATTGATGTTCTTCGTTTTGGTTTTCAGTTCATGCTTTAGTTCAAATCTCCATTAAGGAATGGAGGCTCAGAACCTCTCAGCTTTCTAGAAATAGAATTAAGAACAGTGTTTGAGTTTGCTTTCAGAATTTTGGAGCATCCCCTAAATTACATCATTAGAGTCATGTCCTGACATGCTTTCCCCAGCTTCTCATTCTTTTGGTCTCTTGCCTTAAACATTGTCCCTACCTTCTGTTCAAAGCAAGCAGGCTTATGTTGTCCTCATCATTAGTCACAATCAGGGGCAAGTCTAAGGTTAACTTTGAGGGGGAGGAAGGAAGTAGACAAGAAAAAAACTGCATTCTGATCCTTTGGATTATTTTTGCTTAAATCGGAGTCTTCTCCCTCCCCTCCTCCGCATGGGGAGAACGGCTGCATAGCTGTTGGGTTTATGTTATATTTCCTGTTGCATTTCTAAATCTCAAGGAGATGCACCTCTCTCTTCTCTTGTCCTTGTCTGAGACTTAGTAAACCCAGACCTGTTTGTCAGAACTTGTCATGAGAGGAGATGAAAGGGCTTGTGTATTTGACCTCAGGGTGAGGATGTTGTGAAAATTATTTAACCTGGCAGAGAGCATGGTCCTACCCAGCTTGAGTTGCCAGAGTTCTTGCCCTACAGAGGCAGCAGATGGCAGCAAAGTAAGGCGAAGTGCAGTTTCCTTCTCTGCAGCCACTTTACACGGGCTAAGATTTGTTATATGACTTCAAAGGCCTCTCAAGAGGGCAGGTAATTTACCTTTGCTCTCTTGCCTCCCTCCTTAACCACATTTGCCCAAGTAACAAGGAGTTTTTTGAAAATTTGACCAGTCTATTTGGTTACCCAGCATCTTTCACATTACTTCTCTAGAAATATTATTCATCTGTGCCAGAGGAAGGAGGGGCAACCCACGTCTATCGTTATCACAGAGGGAAGTCGAAGCTGCACTTGTGCTCGGACACTGGGAATGGTCAGGTATGTATCCTCAGCTGTGCTGTGCTGTGCCCTCAGCTTCCCAAGATAGGAGGCCTTACATCTTGGAGCTCCTGCTGGATTGTATTATTGGATGCCTGGGTGACTCAGCATTACAGCGCTCCACAGAAATCTATCACCTCCCAGCCTTAGAGAACTTACAGCAATGAACATGAAATAGGAGGTTTTGTCCAAAATAAGATATTAATGCCACTGTCGGATCTTCAGTTGAACCTGCAGTCCTGGGCCAAGGGATTCTTGGACAGGCTTAACAAAAGGCCTTTCAAATATCCTCTTCTGCATCTAGGGATATGAAAGAGATTTTTAATAATCACATATTTCACTCTAAGGTAGTGATAAGTATCATGTCTTTGGTAATTTTAAAAAAGGAAATGCAAGGTGAGGATTTCTTTTAACAAAATGCTTTTCCTAAAGATAACAATTACAAGCCTCTCACTGCAAATTACCTGTATTTTACCACATGTCACTCTGGGAAGCCAAAGACTCTACTTGTTGAACTGATTCAACAGGAGTCCTTTGTTGTTGTTTCTGGGGAGAGTAGGCTTTTTTTGCTTTTGTTTTTCTTTTTAAACTCCCCTGGTTGTACTCAAAGATAGCAAACTTAAGTTCAGAGTCTAATCCACAGGTTGGATTCCTGACTTCTCTGGCCTGTGGGTTTAGGGAAGGGACGGGAGAGTGGCCGCAGGGATGTGAGCCATCCTGTTTCCCTGGCCTGGGGTACAAGGGGTAGCACCAGAGCCTGGATCCTGGGCTTCCTCTTCTGCCCTGGCCTAGGTCCTCTTAAGAGTACTTGACCCTAAGGGAGTTATATGTGGGCAAGAGTCATTCGTATCCCTCCCATCCCTTCCTATAAGACGTAAATTGGTGCCTCTAAGGGAAATTGACTTTCTCAGTTCAGCCTCTTCCCCTCTAGTACTCCCACTGCTGAGAGAACCTTGGAAGAGAATTCTATTTTCTGAGAGCCTGTTAAATGTCAATCACTTTTGCCCTTTAGATCTTCCTTACAGCGTAGTATGCCGAAGCTATAGACTAGGAAACCAAGGCATAGAGAAATTAATCTGTCCGTCTCAGTAAATGACAGAGATAGGATTCAAACTCAGGTCTATCTGAGTCCAAAGCCCATGTAAGGATAAAAGGTAATCATGGTAAACATCTGACTAAAAATACTTTGCAGAATTCACTAAAAGCCTTAAGAACTTAGGTGACAACTTGGAAAACACTGACAGAACAATTGTTAGTTCCTAATTAAGTAGGAAAAATTTTCTACCATCCAGAAGTCAAAGTTTGGGCCCTAATCAATGTTTCTACCTCACTCTTCAGAGAAAAGACACCCCCCTTGGTGTCGGAGGCATCCGTCAGACGTCAGAGTGTGCGCTAGAGGCATCCCAGCCTGTGAGTACAGAACTTCTAGGGTACTGGGCTCCACCACCACTGCAATTCCATGAACTGATCTGGTTACTATAGGGTTCTTTGTACTGGATCTATAGTATTTTTAAGTTGGGATATTTTTACCCTTGGGGACAGTGTACAACATTTTAGTTCAGTGTAAAATTATGTTTTCTTGGTATCCTTCCTTCACTTGAAATTTCAGGGATACTCTTTGTGCCTGAACTCATAGTTGCGGTTGGAAAGAATGCAAAGTATTCATATCTCCATTCCTACAGCTCAGCTGGGCTGGCACTGGGTCCTGTTGGAATTCCACCATCTGTTCAAGCAGCAGGAGGGGCCTGACCCTCCTGCTTACAAAGTGAAAACCATTGCTGAAATTCTGAAACGTATACATTTGGTTAGATCAGGTTCCAAAACATTTGAAGGGATTTGTTCCTATTTTCCGCAAATGTTTCTCTGTGAAAACATACAGTGATGTTTTTAGGATAAAATATTCATTAGTTCATGAACCCACGGAATCTTTTGGAACTTGGAAGAGCTGGAATTCTGAGGAATGGAACTCTGGTGTGTTGCTGCAATAGTTTGCTTAATTTTTGTTTGCATACAGTGTGCTACTAGCCAGGATTCAGAATATACTAGAGTTAGTAGCAACTAAGACTATTCTGCTTTTAGTACAAGTTGTTAGGCTTACATGCCTCTAATACTTACTGTATTTTGGTAATGCTAATCTTCCTGATGTTCACAGTGTAGGAATCACAGAGGCCAATCTTGCACCTTTTATGCAGACAAATGAAGCATCCTTGGCTTTCTGCAATTCTGATACAGCTGTATTTTCTGAAACCTTTTGTTTATTTTCATAGTTGATGACTAATAAATAGTTGTGGCATTGTCATACACATTCACGTCAGTTAAATGATGATAAGCCTCCAATTTTGCAGTAACTGGGCATGAAAGGATATAGCATAAAGCAGCTTTGGAAAACCTTGGCTTCAAATCTATTTGCAAGATGGAAAGAGAGGAAGTTTCATAAAAGTATAAATATTATCATTTATTCCTCCTAGCAGAATTTACTGGCAGTAGTTTGGTCCACCTGCCCCCCACCCCCAGGGGTGGTGTAGAAATGACAGCTTCTGCCTGTGGCTCCTTCTGAGCATTGAGTAAGCATTGGTAGTGGTCTCCCAGTTGTGGGATAGGCGCTTTGGCTCTTAATTACAGGCTCTTTTCTGGTTTGTGACTCTGCTCTTTGGCCATTTGAGCTGAGACCCTTCCTCTGCCTGCATATCTGCCATGACCACTTACCAGCCGGGCATGAAGTCTGTCCTTGGAGAATGGCTTGTGCTCAGCTCAGCTCTAAACATAAATCTTTCCACTAACTCCAGCTTCCAGTGTTTTGTAGTATCGATCTTCTTTGACTTACGTCCTGATAAACCCATTGTAAGTTGAAAATATCATAAATTAAAAGTGCATTTTTTTTTTTAATTTTTATTTATTTATTTTTGGCTGCGTTGGGTCTTCGTTGCTGCACGCGGGCTTTCTCTAGTTGCAGTGAGCAGGGGCTACTCTTTGTTGCGGTGCATGGGCTTCTTATTGCGGTGGCTTCTTTTGTTGCAGAGCACGGGCTCTAGGCACACAGGCTCAGTAGTTGTGGCATGCAGGCTCAGTAGTTGTGGCTCGGGGGCTCTAGAGCACAGGCTCGGTAGTTGTGGTGCACAGGCTTAGTTGCTCCGTGGCATGTGGGATCTTCCTGGACCAGGGCTCGAACCCGTGTCCCCTGTACTGGCAGGCGGATTCTTAACCATTGCACCACCAGGGAAGTCCAAAAGTGCATTTAATACACCTAACATACTGAACGTCATAGCTTAGCCTAGCCTACCTTAAATGTGCTCAGAACACTTACATACCCTGCAGTTGGGCAAAATCATCTGACACAAAACCTACTTTATAATAAAGTTTTGAATAGTTCATGTATTGATAATTTATTGAATGCTGTAGTGAAAGTGAAAAACAGACTGGTTGTATGGGTGCAGGATGGTTATAAGTGTATCAGTTGTTTACCTTCGTGATCCTCGTGGCTGACTGGGAGATCGCTCACTGCCGCTGCCCAGCATCACGAGAGAGTATTGTGCTGCACATCACCAGCCCGGGAAAAGATCAGAATTCAAAATTGGAAGTACGGTTTCTACTGAATGCGTATCACTTTCACACTATCGTAAAATCAAAAAACCGTAAGTCTGACCATTATAAGTCGGGGACCATCTGCATAGGAGAACCGGTCTCCCAAGGGAGGGCTTTAGCCAGCCAGCTGACTTTCTGCATGACAAAGTGGAATCTACTCATAGTGTTCTCAGCTTTAGGTGAAAAGAAATGTTCCATCCTCCTAATAATGAACTTAGCAAAGCACAGTTAAAAAGAATACTTCTCATTATCCCACAGCGCCTTGCCATTACTGCTGATCTGTGATAACAAGTGCCACTGCCTACTTTTGAGCCCTAAAGCAATCGTCATTAGCCTTTCCCTCTACCTGATTCTTAACCTTTCTGCTCCAACCAGAGTGTTCCTTTTATGATCCTTCATGTTCCTATAACAATTTAGTGTTTTCACATACATGTGTATTTGTGAGCTAATTTTAGAAATAAGGAAACAAGCATAAGGAGAGGCTGAGACTGGCCTAAATGGCAGTCCTATTACGTTGCCAAGCCAAGCCTTGAAAGCAGGACCTCCTTCTCCCACGTTAGTACCTCACTCCATCACACACCGAGGGAGCCGGGTGGAGGTGACCTGACGGCACTGGTACATAAAATCTCTAAACTGCTAATATCCACTTTTCCTTCCAGGCTGAGAACATCTCTAAGGACCTCTACATAGAAGTATATCCAGGGACCTATTCCATCACTGTGGGTGTAAATGACTTGACCAAGAAGACTTACATGGTAGCAGTTGATTCAGGACAAAGTGTGGACTTGGTCTTCCCCATATGATGTTGACCATCACAGACATCGCCTTTTTCTTGTTTGTTTTTTAAGTATCAAGAAGAATAAAGCTACCATATATCCTCTTAAAGTTTACACATTAATCTTGCTTTTAATGCTGACTGTAGAGGGTCAGCCTTCCTAGGAACTGGAGTTTGTCTCTTTCAGTGCCTATTTTAACTTGAAAGTCCCTTCACCCTCTTCTGCCTGAAGTAATAATGTAGTGATGCTGTCTGAATAGTTTTTACTGCTTGCTTTCCAAGTAAAGGTTAATTATGATAATAAAGTGAGAAATTTGGAAATGAAGAGAATTCCTTTTTATTGGCATTAAGAAGTCAAAACAAAATGTTGCTCATGTACGACTGAGGCTTCATGAAAAGATGGCAGAGAGGCTGTGGACACATTTGCCCAAAGCAGGCCAACCATGTTCTGTAGCTTCTGTGGAAGAGGCATCCTCAAGCAGATCGCACCAGGCCCCTGGAAGGGAGCCCTCGCCAGGGCCGCCACACTCCTGTGCCCCTTAGGACAGGTGCCTTCCTGCCACTTATCTGCAGGGATGTCTTCCTGGGGTGAAGATGCTGCTGCTTATTGGACTAGCACCTGTGGCCTGCACTGTACCATTTCCGTAGAAGAAGGCCTTGTGTCAGCCACTTTGTAACTAACTCCTCCTCAGGTATCTACTCTTTAGCTTCCTACAAGAGAAAAAAAAATCCTGAGAGTCTTATTTTGACTTTAAAATCAGTGACTTTCTATCCTTAAAATTACAAAGTCATTGATGTGTCCTAAACATCTTTAAGCTACCACACCAACAGTACTGTTGCATCTCTCAGTTTAGTTGCCTAGGGAGTCACCTCATTTTGAACATGTCTTTCCTCAGGAAAAAGGCCAGTATTTTATATGATGAAAACAAAGGTTTGGGGACCTCCCTGGCAGTCCAGTGGTTAAGACTTCACCTTCCAATGCAGGGGGTGCGGGTTCTATCCCTGGTCGGGGAGCTAAGATTCCACATGCCTCACAGCCAAAGCACCAAAAAAACATAAAACAGAAGCAATATTGCAAAAAATTCAATAAAAGACTTTAAAAATGGTACACATCAAAAAATATATATATCTAAAAAAAAGAATACAAAGGTTTAAGTAGAGCTGTATTCGCATTCCTAGCAAAGAACAGACTCTCACGGACCGAGGGCCTAGTAAAGCAGGCCCTTGCCCACCACCATAGGGTAGAGGGGTCAGTTAACTGGGGATCCTTGCACCCCTAGTGATGAAATTCGTGGGTTCTGTAAGCCTTCTGAAATCATATGCAAAACTGTGGGTGTGTGCAGTTTTCTGGGAAGAGGGGCCATCGGTTTTATCATTCTCAAAAGTGGTATGACCCCAGAAGGTCAAACAACCATGGAAAGAGTCCTTCAGAAGCCCCTTCCCAGCCATCTGCTTTACCTAGATCCTTGGGGCTTTTCGTTTAGGGGGAATTCTGGTCTCCTGATGTGCCGCAGTACCCCGACTCAGTTTTTTGTGTTCAGCTTCCTCTGGCAAGATCTGTAGTGGCTTCATGCCAGTGGCTTCCAGGACCAGCTCCCTGGGACTCCCCGCTGCTGCAGTTTTCACTTTCTGTTGTTTGTTGCCCTTCTCTTCTTTCCCGATGTTGCAAAGTCTTGTTCCTAAACCCAAAATTCAGTTAGTTGAATATGCCACCATTTTGATGGGATTAGACTTGACTTATGTAGAAGTGTATCAAGGATCACAGAATCCCTTAACTGTCTGAACCCTGTTTCAGTCATAAGCGAGGGTGGAGAGCAGCATGACTGCTGGCATGAATCCTGGCCCTCTAGGACTGTTAGGTTAGTCTCAGACAGTAACCTCACTGCCTGCAACTAAAAGGATCCAAAAGTGTGGAGGGCGGAGGACCCATACAAGAGGATCCTTAAGAGGTAGAGCCTCAGACCAGACTGTGAAGCATCAGTGCTTGATGGTAATCAAGCGCAGTTAGGAGAAGCAAAGCAGCACATTTCCTTAAAAGGATACAAGATCTGGAGGGGAGAGAAGCAAAGCTCTGGTATTTGCCATTGTTTCTAGCCCAGGCACACACGTCGTTTTACAAGCTTCACCTCCCCAGTTCACCTCGCTAGTTAGTGTGGTGTGCAGCACTCCATCTGGGATGGGGGCTGGAGATGGCCCTTTCTCCACGCCCCATGCAGGCATACTCTCCATAGCTTTGGGTGCAGAGATAGGACCTGGCAGAAGGCAGGCTCACTGATTCTCATGGTTCAGCTCCAAGAATTAACCTTTGCCCAGAGCATAACAAATGATCCAGTACCTAGAGGAAAGCCAGGCCAAGTACCTGAAGATACTATATTTCTCCTTATAGCCAATTATTAGAATGTATTTGGGTGCGGGGGAACTTTAGAGTGGATCTGTTTAAATATGGTGATGCGGGGAGAGAGGCTGAATGTAGGTGTGGGTGCGTGGGTAGTGGCGATAAGAGCGGTGTATGCTTGGGGCCAGGGAAGATTTGTTTGGCCTCAGTCAGGTTTAGAACCAGTCTGGATAGAACGCCATGGAGCAGGCCACAGCCATGGGAATGCAGGCCTGGAGTCTGGGGCAGGTCTGACCGCCATGGCTTCTGGTTACCCCACTGGCATTCCTCTCCCTGAGACTGGTCTCATGCCACCTCAGTTGCTGCCCCAGAGACTCCTCCCTGTTGGAGAGATACAGCTTTTCTTTTTTTTTCTTTTCTTTCTTTCTTTTTTTTTTTTTTTTTGCGGTATGCGGGCCTCTCACTGTTGTGGCCTCTCCCGTTGCGGAGCACAGGCTCCGGACGCGCAGGCTCAGCGGCCATGGCTCACGGGCCCAGCCGCTCCACGGCATGTGGGATCCTCCCAGACCGGGACACGAACCCGCGTCCCCTGCATCGGCAGGCGGACTCTCAACCACTGCACCACCAGGGAAGCCCGAGATACAGCTTTTCTTTCTCCAGTCTGTGCTGAAGCAGGAGGGCAGTGGAAACTATGGAGAATTTAGCTTGAAAACTCTAGACTTTGGCACCATTTTCTTTATATTATCACTTGTTGGAGGGCATACCCTGTAGAAACAGCTGCTTCCAAGCAGCTTCTACCAAGGCCTTTCACTGCAAGGAAGGAGGCCCAGGAACACCTATCCCTGCTCCTACCTTTATATTTTCAATACAAAGTGTCCTCTCAGGGAGGGGAGGAAGAGCCCAGCTAGTCATAGCTATAGCTTCTCGTCCCTCTACTTATTTCCCTCTCAGAGGTGGGGGAAAGATCACACACCTCGAAAGCCAAGGGAGGAACCTCATCTAAAATACAACAGCAGCCAACACATCCATCCCTGCCCACTCCGAAGCCCAGGGGTCCAGAGGAGTCCCCCAAGAAGGTTTCTCAGTGTAGCAACAATTTCTCAGCCTCCTGGAACTGAAGACTAATAAAGGCCTTACTCCTGGTGTAAGGTTAAAATCCTCGTGGGCTAAGAGGTCCTTCTGGTTGAGCAGCTGTCCTGAAAATAGGGCAATGGCTTCCCATGGGGACCCACAATGAGTCCCAGTGTGGGCAGTGCCTACAGATCCTTATGCCCTTAGCGGTGGTATTCTTTAGCCCTCAGTATCCCTGCCCCAGAGTGGATGTTCATTTAGTTCACTGAGGTTGAATTAGTCAGCACAGGGCCCCAAGAATCTAGTCTAGGGCTGGCTTATCCAAGTCACCTCCTTCACAAAGCTCTGCCAGCTGCCTTAGGCATCTGCTCTTTCTGGGCCCCACTGGGAATTGAGACCGCACGGCATGAGGCATATCAATGATACACTGCTCTAAACCTACACGGGCATGTTGCTTGGGTAGAGAAGTTTGGGGATGGCTGCAGGTTGCCTATGACAATGACACTGCCTCCCCTCTCAGTGGTAGAGTGAGACGCATAAGGCTGTGCCTGGTTCCTCCCGCTCTGACTTCCTAAGGGGCCCATCTGGAGAGTAGGGTCTGATGGCCAGTGTTTAAAGACCCGTTTCTGTGCTTCTCAGGGTGCTGAAAGACTCCAGTCAACACCTGGAGGCATTCTGACTGTACATCTAGAGAAAAATCAATGCCTCCAAGGAAAATGAGGGAGGGGAGGGTAGAAATGGACAGTGGCAGAGTCCTGCCGGTAGAGACTAGTGAACAAAGAAAAGACAGTTGTCAAATAGGGATGCAAACCTTAGCACAAAGATCTGCCCATCCTTTCTTGTTAGGTTTCCATTTAATCAATAAAACCCACGTTTCCCTCTTATCACAGCCCCTCCTTTGACATGACGAAGTGTTACTTCCAATCCCAGCACAGCGGACATGTGCATCAGATTCCTGAGAGACACATGGGAGGGAAGGGAGCAGGGGCCTCAGCCCTGCCTTAGGAAAAGGTCTACCTGGCTTCCTGGGATGCGGCTCGGACCCGTTTCTCCTCCAGTACCTCCATTCCGGCTGGCAGAGGCCACCCTGCCTCCTTGGAGACTCCTCAAGAAGGACGGGGGCCGTGTTGCCTGTGCTGTCCACCAGCAGCCTCTGGGGAAGGCCCATCTTCAGCTCATTCTCCAGATCCTCCTCTTCAGAAGAAGAGGAGGTAGAGGAGGAAGAAACAGCCATGGGAGCCTGCACTGCTACTTCTTCCTCCTTAGGACCCTCAAGGGGCAAAAGCTGTGCCGTGGGCTTCAGCTCCGTCTCTGGATGCTCTCTGGCTGTGACCCCTGAAGTTCTGGTTAGAGGCCACCAGGTGGGTCCAGCCAAGGGGCGGCAGCAGAGGCAGCCCTGGCCCAGCAGCTGGCAGCAGGCATGCGGGTGGCAGGGAGGGCACAGGAATGGAGTGGTCAGAGGAAGCCCGCCGGTGACACATCCAGTGACCGGCCCCACCAGAGAGCAGCAAGGGGCCCAGAGGAGGGGCCTGGGGTGCTCCGTGGTGAAAGGCTTGTGCAGCCTGTCCACAGCCTTCTTCCAGACAGCTGGGGGCACCCACCTGACCCCTCCAAGAGGCACAGGAGCTGTCCTGCCATTCCAGAAGTGAACAGTAATTTCTTCTTCTTTGGATGCTACATAACAGAAAAGGTCACCATTTTGTTACAGCCGCCTCTTTCATATCATGGGATAAGGGTTCTCCTCTCCCCAGAAGCAAAGCCTCATCACAGCCCCTCTGCTCTGCTTCCGCCTGTGTGCACCTCTCCCTGGAGAGCCTGCCAGGGACATTCCTCACCTGCCCCATGTTTACTACCCCTTCCTGTGCCGCCATGTCTTGGTTTTCACGTCAAAACCAAGATGCATCCGCAGGTGGGGGAAGGGAAGGAGAAACCTCCTTCTGTCGCTTCTCTGAACACAACGATGCTGACTGGCTGGCCTCGCACAAGGGGACTGTCCCAGTCCCTGGACGACTTGGTGGGGGACCAGTCATGAGTACTGGTGTGACCCCAGGATAACCTCACCACACCATAGGTTAAGTAACCAACATAGACATAGTAGCCTTGGGCTATTTTGCCCTGATAAAGAATATTTTATAATCTGAAAAATATGATTTGTCTCTCTGTGGCCACCCTCAGGACGAAGCTGCAAGTGAAAGGGTAAGGATTTTTTAAGCCTCTAAGACCCCTAAGCTGGAGAGACACCCTTTGCTCTCTCCTCAGCCTGATCACCAGCCTGGCTCCTGGGGACTGGGAGGCCAGAGCGCTCCCTTACCTCTCTGGGGGTCTCTTGCCTCCAAGCCCAAAGGAATGGTGCCGGGGCCATAGCACTGTTGGTCTGGTCCCCAGAGTGCCAGCACCTTGTCCCCAAGGCGCAGTGAGTATTCCACGGATGGCGAGAACTGAATGACATCTTCCTCCAAGACCACGCTCTGCCGCTGGGCTGGCAGCCCTGGGCATGTGACAAGGGGAGCCTCAAATTCCACCAGCAGGAACCCCTGCCTCTCCAGCTGTGGGAAAGAAAACACTCAGAATAAGACCTGGCATTAGGAAGTACTACAGGGAGCACCATGGTTCCCTACAACGCCTAGGGCCAGACCCAGGGTCCCCCTCGCATGCGGCAAGGCCCAGTTAGGGAAAGGGCAGGGCCAGGCTCTGCTCGGGAGCCCACTATGGCAGAGACAGGCCGGCTGTGAGGCGGACGCTCTTCCTTCTGCTTCTTGCCGTGGCAACTCTTGTTTATCACTTCTTGTCTTTCCTGTCCCGCGCTCTTCCTTTTCCTGTTTTGTTTTTTTGGTGGTACGCGGGCCTCCCACTGTTGTGGCCTCTCCCGTTGTGGAGCACAGGCTCTGGAAGCACAGGCTCAGCGGCCATGGCTTACAGGCCCAGCCGCTTCGCAGCATGTGGGATCTTCCCGGACTGGGGCATGAACCCGTGTCCCCTGCATCAGCAGGTGGACTCTCAACCACTGTGCCACCAGGGAAGCCCTCCTGTTTTGTTTTGTTTTTCTCCTATCTTTATATTTGGCCTGCAATTCACAGGAGTAACCTGGGTCCTCTGGATCTTTCCCCAAGCACACCCCGTCCTCCCAGCACTCCCAGGAAGTGTTGTCCCTGTGTCCGCGGCCAGCCAGGGGTGGGGTATCATCCACAGGCCCTCTCGGGCGAGGACAGGCTGGGGCTGTTGGAGCAGCCCTCTGCACTGCCATTACGTCCATGAGGGGAGGCTGGGCAAAGGAAGCAAATGAGCAGCCTGGCAGAGAGGGCAGGAGAAATACTAAGCTAATTAAAAGAACAAGCTTACAAATTGACTTTTATCAAACCACTAGACAGGATCTATATTTGAGCAAAACCCTGTTAATATTTCATTTGAAATTACATATTAGTTACTTGAAAATGACTTTTGATTAGAAATTCTATCATTTATATATATTTTTAGAAATCACACTTGTTTTCCCTCTATGGATCCACATTCACAAAGTCTGACTCTTTTTGGGAAGAGAAAAATCCCAAAGAAGCAAGTAACCACCAAAGTAAAGCCCAGGCCTGGCCCCAGCACGCAGGCACCGTGCTCCTGTGTGGAGGGACACAGGCTTACACGAGGAACACACATCTTGCTCCTCTTTCCCTTAGGCTGGCGCCCATCATTTGACACACTGAATTTTCCTGAACAAAGTGCTTTTACTGTATATTTTCTTCACTGTTATGGATTGAATATTTACCCCACCAAATTCATATGTTGATGTCCTAGTCCCTAGTACCTCAGAACGTGACCTTATTTGGGAATAGGGTCATCGCAGATGTAACGACTTAAGACAAAGTCACACTGAGTACAACTGAGTAGGGTGGGCCCCTAATCCAATGACTGGTGTCCTTACAAAAAGGGGACATTTGAACACGGACATGCACCCAGGGAGAACAGCATGTGAATATGAAGGCCAAGATCAGGGGATGCTTCTACAAGCCAAGGA
Organism: Stenella coeruleoalba; assembly: GCF_951394435.1. Taxonomy (NCBI): domain Eukaryota; kingdom Metazoa; phylum Chordata; class Mammalia; order Artiodactyla; family Delphinidae; genus Stenella; species Stenella coeruleoalba. Next base: position 46,215,124 of record NC_137154.1, on the reverse strand, counting down.
ACACCGAAGATTGCCAGCAAACCACCAGAAGTTAGGAAAGGCGCATGGAACAGATCCTCCCTCACAGCCCTCAGAATCACCAACCCTAACAACACCTGGACTTCCAGTCCCCAGAACCGAGAGACAATTTCTGTTGTGTAAGCCACTCAGCTTGTGCCACTTTGTTACCCAGCCCTAGCAAATTAATGCACTCACTGACATTACATTTTCACTTCTGCATCCTGACCATGGAAGATCTGTGCTTATCCAAGAAACTGAACTGCTGGGCACACACAGCTGAGGCATATCAGGTATGACAGGGCCATCCAGAGGAGCATATGGGGAGATGCTGGGACTTAGGGACTTGCCTCGGGAGCAGCCTTTATCTGAGCCCTGTAATAAAAGCCATCTGCTTCCCTTCTTGCCAGGACCCATGCGTCCGCAGCATCTCCACCTCTTCTCAGCCAGCCAGGCCCCTGCCATGCTGGGTCAGCAATGTGGAGACACGGGTCATGAGATGCATATCTGGGAAAAAGCAAACGGAATTAGGGAGTAGAGAAAACCAAGCCCTAAAACCATCAAGAAACACGTTTCAGAGTTAGATCTGAGCAGCGCCATGGTGTGTGCATGACAGATAAGGCAATATGGAACAGAAATCCATGTAAAGAGTGGCAATCTGTGACTTCCAGTAAGATAAGGTAAACTACTGGAAGGGGCAGAAGGAGAGGAGAGTGAAGGGAACCGTCGTTTGAGGATTGGGAATTGTTTCAAGGTAATCAGGGTGGGATTAGCTTTTATGTATTCTGGTTATGAGTGCTGGTCTGAGACTAGACAGCAGGCCAGGAAAGACTTCCAGGAAGGGAAATTCTGAGGCGGTGTGTGGGATTCCACGATGAGGCATGGAGGCTTGGATGGTGATGCCAAAGGAGCAAAATTGCAAGAAGGCTGAGCACTGTGGGGTAATAAGAGAGGAGGAGGTGTTTGAGCACAGGAAGCACAGAGGAGCTGACTAGGAGGCCGTGAGACAGAAAAAAGGAGAAGCTAGTTCTGGGAAATTTTGTGGACAGGACCAAGCTGTAGGGAATTGTTGAGTCAGGGTTGGGTTTCCGAAAAAACCTGTTTACTTTGTGGGCAAGCCCGGATACAGGCTTTGAATGAGATGGTCCACACAAGTGAATCAAGAAAGGGGCTAAAGTGTTCAAGCTGGCATGTCTCTAACCTGGGCAGACTGACTTGAATAGCTTGGACATGAATCCCTGGGACTTGCACAACCTGTATGTGCTTACAGGCTGAGGTTCCTTTCCCCTCTTGTATTCACACTGTAGACAGCCAACTAAAGATACCATTCACAAAAAGCCAGGATAACTGAGGGAACTTGAGGAGGGACCTGGAGACCTCACCTTAGCGGTTGGTAGCAGAAACCCTAATTGCTCATGTAGTCCCATGGCCAGTCTCAGAGCTGATGGTAAAATGAGCTAGAAGTTTATAACTGATGATGCCTGACTGCCTTCCCTCACACATGCCAACTCTGACATCTGCCACTCCGCTAAAAGGTGGGATGAAAGCCAGGTCAACCCTTGATGTCACTGGGAGTGCAGTTTAGACTAGGGGAATATTAAACCCCAAGCAACTCAGAGCCCACACGGTAAAGAACCCTTTCAGCCTTCCCAGGAAGCAAGCTCTTTCCCTCCTGGGCCATCTCTCCCACCATCTAGAACCAAGAACAGAGAGGAAAAAGGAAGCCGAGATCGATACCTGGTGAGAGGCCTCTGCCGGGTGAGCCAGGGTGCTTGGGAGGTGAGAGGGCAGGCGAAGGAGAGTTCCCAGGGAGGAGCAGTGCCGGCCCAGGCAGGGGCCTTCAGGGTTGTGGCCATGCTGCAGTATTTGGGCAAAGGCATCCCAGGCCCGGGGGAGGAGTCCATTTCCTTGGGAGAAAACACCTGAGAACAAGCGGCACTATTATCTGAGTTGCTGTTTATCTGAGTCGCAGCCCACAGCCCAGGAGAGGGCGCCTGGCCGGGGCTGGGCTCAGCTCTGCGGTTTGCGGCCTCTCTGCGGGCGCACCCGGTCCCACCGACGCGCAGGGTGTCCCCAGAATCACCTGCCCGGGGAGGCTCAGCTCAGGAAATAGGGGAGGGGTTGAAAGAGCAAGAGCTGGGATTTCAGAGAAGGATTTAGCTGTAGTAAATCCTTCACAGCCTGCTGGCTGCGTGCTCACTTCACCTCGGTGCTTCAGTTACCGCCCAGGAGATGAGATATGGAAAGCACCTGGCATATTTAAGTAGCTCAACATACGTTAGTTTTTTTCCCCCATCTCCACCCCAGTTGTAGGGGCTTCGGGGGTAAGACCACACGCCCCTTCGCAAATCGTAGTCCTGGTGACAAACTGACCCCTAACCCAAGCCACAGACTTCCCTCCTAACCCAGTCACCTGCGGGACTAGACCGAGCTGAGAGCCCAAGGCTGTGGCCTCCGTAGACGTGCTCAGAGGCGACAGGGCCACCCAGGGCCCGAGATACCACTCCGCTGGCCCAGCCCACCACGGCCCTGTTGAGTCTGCTCCTGCCCAAGTCCACAGCTCTGACCCCAAAGGGACTTATCACAGCCTCAAACTCCACCTCAGCCTCAGCCCCTTCCAACAGTTGGAGTTCACGGCCTCAGACCAACTGACTCCTGGTTGCCTAGCAGGTTGCCATGGATGCGAGCCAGCTGGCCGAGGGCGTGTACTGAGCATGTGCAGAGGGGGGCTGGGGCCTTAGGCCGCGTGCGCGGGGCGAGAGGGTAGGGGGTAGTTCTCCGCCTTTCTGGGGAAGGGGTGTTGGCGGGAAAGGCCAGTGCGACCTCAATTCCCCAAAAGCTCGGGCTTCCCCTCTGCCGGAAGAGTCCGTCACGGTGTGCAGCCCTCACGGATCCCAGGAGAGTCTCGTGATGGGGGGAGCTGGTCCCCCAGAGACTCAAGGCTATTGACCTGCCTTCACCCGGTGCGGGCAGGAGGCTGGAGTGGAGGGAACCACTGGGTGGCCTAAGGACTCTAAGCTAGAATTTGTCTTTAGTTTAAAAAAAAAAAATAACCAAAAGTGTGGGCATGTTTGTCTGTAACAGACAGGACTGCTGAGGAGCAGAGGTGTAATGATCTTGGGGTGGTGGGAGTGGACAATGGGGACCAAAGGAACAGAAGTCTAGATTCAGCTCTCATTTGAACATCCAGAGGAGGAGGCTGGTATTTGAGGCATCTGACAGTCATTGTGCACTGGCTGTGTGCCCAGCACTGTGTTCAGTGCAGAAGACCAAAAAAGTATGTAGGGACGTTTGTGGTTGTCTCTACCCCATCCATCCCTGCCTTCCACCAGTTCCTGTTTCTGTTGTGGCTCTGTGTGGTTAGGAGAGGCTAACTGTACCCCCCGATTCATAAGTGTCCATCAGCACATTCCATCCCCTGGCCACTAGGGCATGGGCATGTTCCCGTGCCTCTGGAATCAGAATGAATCTCAAAACTTTTGTTGGAAATCCTGGGTTATAGACTTTCTTTTTCCTCCTATACATAAATAAGAAAGCTTGAGGTTCTGGGAGCTTCTGACAGTCTTTCTGGGACACTGAAGCTATTCCCAGAGAGGACAGACCTAAAGAAAACAGGTTCTTGGAACAGTGTTGAGCCCTGCCTGAAGGCGGCCCTACTGCTAGAAGTTAAGGTATGTAAACCAATAAATTCCCTTTATTGGTTACACCAGTTTTTATCAGATTTTTGTATCGGTTGCCACCAAAAGCATCCTAACTGATGTCTACCCTCACAGAGCTTAATTTTGCAGCCAGGAGAACGACTGTTACCCTAAAGGCTGAGGGATTTAGTCTCTGGCTATGAGAGGCGGCTTCCTGAATAAGATAGGTGGGATTTCAATGGTGAAAGGAAGAAGGAGAATATTCCATTCCGTCTTGGTAGGAAGCAAGAGCTAAGACAGAAGGATGCATTTGCAAGACTGTGATTTTCTTTTTGGGGGTGGAGGGAATGGGGTGTCATGGGAAAATCAAGTGTGGATATTTGGGAAGGGGCCAAATTGATGGGAGCTTTGAAAACTAAGCAGATAAATGTCAACAATGTCATAGTCGAAAGGAAGTTGTCATGGGGCTTGAGCAATGAAATGACATGAAACACTTTAAGAAAGAATATCAGAGTGATGATAGAGCCAGTTGAGAACAGAGCCCAGGAGGCCTCGGAGTTATCCAGACACAATGTGACAGGATGGGAATAGGAAAATAACACCACCAAATATTTCCTGATGCCTACCTGACTTGAATAACTTTGCTGGGTGCTAGGAATATAGGGTGAATAAGACTGACCCCTATCTTCAAGGAGCTTACATTCTACTGAAGACAGAGATAGATGTGCAAAGATAGCAGGAGTAAAGATAGCAGGATAAGAACGGCAAGGAAATATGTCTTCAAAATAAAGGAACAAGTAATAGCTGTGGTGGAAAGACTTCACAGAGAGGTGACAATGGAGATGAATGTGACAGTGTGTTGGAAGTCCTGCCTGGGCTTGGTGACAGAGGGGACGTGGGAGTTAAGGAAGAAGGAAGAGCTGAAGCTCATCATAGGAACAGAAATAGAAACATTTTGAAGGCAGACTCCAAGATAGGGGACATCACTGTCCTTCCCACATTTTCTGGCCTGGAGAACCTGAAGAATGTTGATGTCATGGGCAAAAAAGGAAAAAAAGAGGATAATAAAGTTTAAAAATAATGGCTATGAAAACATTATGTGTTTTCATAATGTTTCACATTATGTTTTCACATAATGTTTTCAGTATGTTTCACAAGCACTGTTAATACTGATGATAAACATAAGGGGTAGCTGCTTTTCCTATAATTCTCATTCTGTGGATGAAGAACTGAGAAAACACAGTGGGGATGCAGCAGAGTCAGAATGCAAACGGAGGCAGTGTGACTGTGGAGCCTGCACTCTTAAGCGCAAACTAAGCTACCTGAGGATGTCTGCTGCATGCAGGAAAAAGATGACTCTGAAGTAATTTCAAATGACAACAAGGTTTTGTTAACTACTTTTGCTTTAGCCCCAAGATACTTCCGCATCACATTATGAGTGAGGTATAGATTTCTTGCCAACTCCAAATAATAAAACCCACCAAACTTTGACAAATCCAGGGAGGTTCATTGTGATTGCTTAGCATGAAGCGTCTGCAAAGTGCAGTACAGGAATTGAATAGTCATTAGTCTTACAATACTTTTGTGAGTTTCTCACAGCTGAGACTCTGGCAAAGTGTGCGAGAAGGGCAAGGTGAAAGATATAGAGAATTCTAGGGACTCCTGCTTCCCTAAAGTTCTTGAAAGAAATTACCAAAGGTTAAGAAGCGTTTTCTCAATAAGATAGTTTAGTACATCTGAAACCCAGGTAAGAAATATCCAACACAACTTAGCATTTGAACTATTATCTGCCCACCCAGAGATTCCATTAGGAAAACTATCACATGATGTAAGGGACCACATTTTGTGAAATTATTTGTTTCTATTTAGAAACACGGAATCAAATGATTCTGAAAATGGGGTCAGTGTGGCGGCTGGTGGCTGCCATTATGGAGGAATCTTTTCCTGGGGTTATTCTTGGCCTCAGCCTCATCAAGGTACAGAAGGGACTGCAGGTAATTAATGTACTTGATTGCGGCTCTGAGGGTTTCCACTTTGCTGAGTCGTGTCTCCAAGTACTCCTCTGGCAGATGATGTCGGAGCTGGGCATAGCCTTCATTGACACATTTCACACGCTGCCTTTCCCGCTCATTCCTTTTCTGGATAAAGGCTGGCCTGTAGGAGTCTTCACACCTTCTGTAATTTGGATAAGGCATTGGGAAGGAGAAGGCGCAGGGTTCCCCATAATCTTCCATGATCAGAGAGTCACTGGAAAAAGGCAGCAATGGCGGGTCTTCAGAGTAAGGAGATGGCACCGGGCCCTCAGGGTACAGGTGGAACATGATCATGGGGTCCAGATAGAAGGACCTGGTCAGTGGCAAGTGGGTGGAATCAGAGGAGACAGGCAGTTTGTCTGGTAGATTGGAGTAGCTTCTATTGTCCATCGTTTCCTCTTTAGCCTGGAAACAGAACCAAGTTTATTAATTTGGCCAGATCAAAAGAGAACAGATATCGACAGAGATTAGAGACTTTTCTGCTTTGATGAATAGTTTCTGAGCTCATTCTGAAAACTTGATGGGGTTACAACATTCTTTGGGTAGGATTTTTGATGGTACACAGAAACAGCATGAAATAACATTGACTTGCCTTGTGAGAAAGTTATTTCGTTTCAGTCCTTATGATTACAAGGATATATCTTTAGTCTGATGAGAGTGTGTTTTCCATACTACTAGAATGCTTTCTAATCCTCCTCAGATGGAAGCCTTCAACAGGAATAGTATCTAGTAGAATCTAATAATATTTTACTATTAATTTCTATTTATTGTGAATTATACTGATTTCACATTTACAGTAGTGATACAAAGTCTCTTTTAAAAATAAAGCTACTTGAGTAAAAAATGTAAATTGATTTACAGAAAAATAGTAAGTAAATAGCAGTACAGGTGGAACACTAATATAATGAAGATTGTGAAGGTGTATGCAAATACTGATGTTTGGGAAACACTGAAACACCACGATATTCAAATACGTGTTGGAGAAATTACAAACTAGTTAGTGATCACGCAACCTCACAGGCATAGCCTTCTTAAACGATACCTGATATGCCGGGGGCAAAACTGAAAATAAAAATAAAAAAGGAATCATTTGCTCTTAAAAATTCACTGTAAGATTCCCTTAATGAGAAACTCCCCTAACACATTTAAAACATGGTCAATTAACATATTTTTACTTAGAACTTTAAATATATTAAGTGCATCTGTATTTAGGGTTTTTTTTCCATGGAACTTAAAGTATAATACTCTAAGATGTCTCATATCAACACATTCCCTTCTTCTGAATAGGCCTGCATCCAGCTTATTTATTACACTACCATTACTTTTTGCCTTTGACTGTAATAATGTGGTCACAACGGATTTCACAGGAACATTACAGTGTAACTAGTTAACTGGAAGTCAAGGAAGTGCTGTAGGAAAAGAGCGTTTTTCTTTCAGTCATTAACATTCTCAAGTTTCAATCTTGGCTTTGCCTCTTCTTAGCTGTGTGTCCTTAGGCAAATTTCTTAACCTTTCTGAGCTCTGGCTTATTCCTATGTCCAACTGAGATATCAACTATTCTGCAGGGTGGCTGTGAGGATTAAATGAAAAAAAAATACATAATGCACTAGGTATTAGTTCTTTTCCTGTTTCGTTTCTTAACAGATGAATACTTGTGCAGCATCCCTTTCTCACCTGCACCTTATAGAAAACCTGGCCTATATTTTCCCTAACACTGGAAAATCAAACATTGATCTATCCAAAGCACATCTGTTGAGAGATGAAGAGCATACCCAAAATGGAAAAGGAAAAGCCACATGAAATCTAATTTTGGGCTTTCAGAAAAGAAGGAAAGGTGGCTTTCTTTTTCCACAAAAAACCCAGCCCTAATGTTTAAGGGCAAGATTAGGTAAACACTGGCACTTGTTTCTCTACCTGAGAAAAACAAAACTCTGCAGGCTGCACTATGTAATGACAGGAGCAGTCTCTAAGCACCAGAAGTCAAGTGCAATAAAGTGTATTACAATTCTTGTGAAAAAACCTATCCTATCAAGTATGGTTACAGAAAAGACAAATGACTCTGGAACCAGAAAGAGCGGTAGGGGATGGGGGATAGCGGATGAGGGGTGGGAAATGTGAGTGGTGGGGAGGGTTATAATGTCATGGTGAAAAAGGCTGAAAAAGGAATAAATGCCAGGAAAAGCTCTTCCTAATAGAAGTGTGGTGGTGAGGGAATGAGATAAGTGCCATAGGTCCAATTAAAAATCAAAACAGAGGAAATGAAAGATTCCAAATTACTGATCCAATGGCCTAAAATAACTAACATAAAATGAAAATCTCTGGATTACAAACTAGCCAAGATTCTGTCAAAAAGAAAAAGTTGCTGAGAAAAAGAGTTGGGAAATTCTCGAGCCAAGAATTCTAGAGGGTAAGAGATAAAGGATGTGTATAGCAGAAGTTGGGAGATGATGGCACAATGGGTATGGAGCCCCTATTACTACATTTCTGAGAACATCAGCACCTTATTTCTGCCTATAGCTAACGAGCCAGAACTGATACAACAGGGTTCCAAAAAGTAAAGCAGATGTCATCAAAGCTAATTACACACAGAATTCTTTCGGTATAGTTCATCCTGACTGATAATTTTAACAATATCTTAAGGCTTGACCCAGATGAAATCTGAGTAATTTGTATACACAACAGGTAATTAATAGTTTCTAGGTTTTAACAAGACGTTGCATAATTCTTGGAAAAAGAGCCTGGTGTCTTTGGAGACACACTGATGAGAAAGCCTTTTCTATTGAGCATTTCCAAAAAGTTCACCAATCAATGTAGCAGCATTTAAATGATCCTTTTTTCAAAGAAGAAAATTTAACAACAACAGTGATAGAATGAAAAAGGCAGTAGCGAAGAGGATCAAGATAGGAAGTCTAGTGGCAGCTGGACATGTTTGTAGACACTGAGTAAAGGTTTTAAAAGAGAGCCACACAGGCTGTTAAGTGCTGTGGCTCCAAAGCCAGATACACGCATAGCTAACAAATGCACCTGCCTTTTAGGGAAAATCTCAGGTGTCTGTCTTAGAACTCTTCTGGGAAATAAATGATGAGGTCTTAATGATAAAATCCTAAGAGATTCTGGATGCTCTGCTGAGCATAAAAGCTTCAACTTTCTGAGACACTACAAATATCTAGCATGGAAAAAACAAAAAGCTACAACTGCACATATAATTGAATTACTGAACGTTAGGCCTAGAGAAACCTTAGAAATCCTCTTATCCAATCCCTCATAATTGTTGCAGAGCTAGTAGCAGAGCAGAGGTCAGAACCTAAATCTCCTGACTTCCAAACCCAAAAACACTTTCCGCTCCTCCAGATGACTGAATCATCAGCAAAACTGACTCTTTCAACATATAAGCATATTTGATAGTTTAAGATAATGGAATAATCAGATAGCTGAAAAAATTCATCATTTATCAACCGTGCCTAGGGATTTTCTTAAAAACCATGTTTTTATTCTCCCCCATGGGCCACTCTGGAGAAGAGTCTCTTACCTGAATTTTGTTGCCGAGAGGCTGTACTTTGGGCTGAGTCAGACTTAAACTGATTTATAGGTGATCATTTAGTAACAACATGCAAAATAGCTTACAGTTAAACAGAACTGCTCAGTCTGGTTTATCTGTTTTCTCTACCTAATATGTAGATATGACAACATACAACAAAACTAAATAGAAAGCTTTGCTTGCAAAATTGGACTCTTGTAACAAATTCTTTTATAAAAAGAATGCCCCCCCATTTATCTGAGTTATATAATCTTATATCAAAATTATTTATGGAAAATATCTTTAAGTAATAATCTCATAATGTGCAAATATTCGCCAATATTTTTAAAACAGAGATTAAGGCCATAACCAGGAAGCTCAGTATGAACCTCCATTTTATTATATATCTATTAAAATTTTTTTCCTTCTAAATAAACTATTTTTCAGAGCAGTTGCAGATGCACAGCAAACTGGGCAGAAAGTACATAGTTCCCATTTACCTCCTACTCTTACATATATGCACATTCTCCTCTACTACCAATAAGCCAGCCCCAGAATGATATATTTGTTACAAGTGATAAACCAATACTGACACATCATTATCACTCAAAGCCCATGGTTTACATTACGGTTCACTCTTGGTGTTGTGCAATTCTATGGAATTTGACAAATGTATAATGACATATTATATACTGATTTTTTTTTTACTCCATAGTTTTGCCTTTTTCAGGATGTCATATAGTTGGAATCGTATAGTAAATAGCCTTTTCAGATTGGCTTCTTTCACTTAGTAATATTTATTTAAGGTTCCTCCACATGTTTTTGTGGCTTGATAGCTCATTTCTTTTTAGCACTGAATAATATTCCATTGTCTGAATACCATATGATATCACTTACATGTGGAATCTAAAATATGACACAAAGGAACTTATCTATGAAACAAACAGACACACAGACATAGAGAACAAATTTGTTGTTGCCAAGGGGGAGGGGAGTGAGGGAGGGATGGATTGGGAGTTTGGGATTAGCAGATGCAAACTATTATAATATAGAATGGATAAACAACAAAGTCCTACTGTATAGCACAAGGGACTATACTCAATATCCTGTGATAAACCATAATAGAAAAGAATATGAAAAAAAGTTTTTCAAAAATTATTTTTATTGTTACATTTCAAAGAGGACATAGGAAGAAAAAAGCCAGTTATCCAATAACTGCTATACCTTTCAGAGGGAGGCAACTGGAACTCCAGTGCTAGTTCAAAGCTGTACACACTACAGCTCAAACAGCTGCCTCTCAACCTGACTGGAGATGCTGACAAATATGTGTACGTCATCAATCCAGGGAGGCTTGGGTTTAAAAGAAAATTTCTTTATTGCAAGTGTCCAAGTCCTTAGGATTCATCCTTAAAGATACTAGAAGAAGATGAGAAAGACCACACACCAAGACTATGTTTATTCATTAGAGTAAACTAGTGAATGGCCACTTTGTTCTAGGATGCATTGCATCAGACATCACAGTACATGAAGAAAATCTGCATCTTATGAAGAGCCACCAGGCATTTCAGATCCAATTTACCATGAAGTGCAGCCACAGGCCAACCAGATGTCCAGATAATATAGTCAGTGCAAAATTCAAATAGGTAAGTCAGGGCTTTGATGAGGCTGGCAGACTTCAAAATATAAATGAAACTTGAAAATAAAAGGCAAAGTCTATTTACAACGATTGTTTAGTAAAGTGACTTGAGAAAAGTTATGTTAAGCACTTCCCACGTATCCCTCCCCTACTCTGCCAAAAACAAAAACAAAAACAAAAAACACCACACAAAAACCACCCCTGAAAATTATCTTGAAAACCAAATTAAAACTGTGTGGTAAAAAAGAGAGTGCTTTTTCCAGGTAAAGGACTTCAAGATAATTTACAGGCAGACATATTTTTATTAGTAAAAGTCACAAATAGGAAAAGGCTAACGTTGTTTGAGGCATGTGCTTTAAAAAATGCCTCCATTAATACATTAACAAGAAAAGAAAATACCAAGCATGTTTTTGTTTCCAGTTTCGAATTTTCCAGCAAGAGTTAGTGAAATCAACAGGGCATTAACACAAAACCCAGGAAAACTCAGTCAATTTTTTCCCATTGTCTGCCTTATTTCTTTCTAGTCACCTTGAATTCGATTCCCAATTAGCTGAGGACAACATGACGGTCAAAGACGGATTTTCGCTGCTCTTGAACTTGAAGCTTCCAACGCTGCTGGGCATACTCTACTTTATTCAGCACATTGGCTCGACTGCGGGAGCGGGCCAGCACATCGTGGGCATTTGCAAAAGGCTGGTGATCCTGAAAGTCCAGGAATGGAGAACATCAGACAGTATGGTCCGTGTAAAACACACACACACAGTTATCCAGCCACGGAGATAGGAGCAGCTGGCCTTTTCAAACAGACCATCTAATTTGGCCAAGCACTCTTAGGCACTCAACTACCAGAAGCAGGATGAACTCAACTACAGAAATAGTTGGTTCAAGTAAAATAAGCGATGAGGAGGTATTTGTGCAAAGTTCCCATGAGTCACCATTTCCAAAGACATTCCCTTAAGAAGTTGGGATCAAGACAAAGACAGTGGTCATTTACGTTAAAGAGAAGCCCGTCTTGATGAGTGGTGGAAAGAAAATCTATTTTGCATGTTAATATCTATATGTTACAGATACAGAAAGTGGGGCTTTTCCTTGTTTTATTCAATACTATATAGCTAATCTGTGGCTGAGGAAACTCCTATCTTTTAATTTCCTGACTCCCATTATATTAGAATTTTTACTTGCCAGCTTGGGGCCACATTCATCCTGGGAGATGAGTTGACTGGATCCTATCTTGGTTGGTTTCCATCTCTTCTTATGCCCTCAACACCTACATTTCCCCCCTTCCCCAATCTGTAATGAACAGAGACATAGCTCAAGTGCTACAATTACCCTCTAGTGCTAAGGACAGTAAGGAATTATTACTTCAGCATTTCTATTTGGTAAAGACTTGAATCTTTCATTGCTAAGCACACAGTAGCTTCCATGTTAGCTGCCGCATTAGGAAAGAGGCCATTGAAGGGTCACCCAGGTATCTGTAGAAAACGAACCTGTCCTGGTCAAAGTAAACCAAAGCCACTGATGTTTGTAGTCATTACACAGGAAACCACCATGCTTATCTATCTATGCATGAGATATAAACACAGCTGCCTAAATGACAAACGGCATTCAGTACTAATTTATTGCTTTTGTTTGCCTTTTCCTTGATCTCTTTTTCCTGAACCTGGGTTAGCAAAGCTCCTAAATGTTCCAACATAGGATAAAAGTCACAAGTCAGACCTCTTAAACTTCGCCTCTCAGAAAGAAACAATATTGTTTTGCATGTTTGCAAAAGCTCTATTATATACCCAGGGCAGCAGTCAGCGTGTCTATGGAAAGCTATACATAACTGCATAACTATATATATAAAACTATAACTAAACAGTGTTTTAACACCTGGTCTTCTTTTTAGAGCAAGATATTTATATAATGTCAACATTTCAAAGACATCAAAGAGTTTTCTATAAAGAATCTATCCCTGCCTTCTTTACCAAAATTGCTTCAACTTTTCACTTAATTTAGGTAATATCTTGTGCAAACCCCATTCTTTTTTTAACCTTACAAATGAAAATAATAAAAACAATTCCACAAAGTTCAAATGTTTCAAAGATGTAAGAAAGAACATTAGGAAAGAGGAAGGCAGCTAATGTTGTTAGATTACTTTATTTCCCATGAGGAAATAAACCGATCCAAGGTCATCTAACAAATGAGCACAAGCACAAGTCTTAGCTTCCCTAAACGTGACTTGGTGTCATATCTTACCACACTGATTTTGTTCAGGTAGATTAAAATGACACTATCCGAATATGGTGCTTCAGTGAACTTGTATATAAAACATTATTACCATTGGTTTGTTTTGACATAAACAAGACTGGGAAGAAGGATGTACTTTACCAGCAGAGTGCTTCTCAATTTCATAGTCCTGTTATCTACTCTTCAAGGTAGGGAGAGAAACATCTTCTTAAGGAACAAATTTAAAGGACTAAACACACAGTTAATCCTTCTGGCCTATTCTCCATCCATCAGAACAAGACTGAACTAGCTGCTCATAGTCATGGATGCCAGGAGAATGCAAATAGAGATTTACTCTTTATATATGTTTGCACTTTTTATACCTGATAAAATTACAATAAGTACAAAACATGTTTTAATGTAATGCTTTGATAATAGCAATGATGTGTCGTGGATATATAACACAGTCACTATTGTGACTACTTGCAGTGAGCTTCTTAACTATTTGTGCTAACTCTCACTTGATTCAAAGTACTTTACACCCAACAAAAATGGAAAAAATTAAAACAGAATTTAACTGAGAATTTAACAAAAGCATGTATAAAGGCACATAAAGAGTGAAGAACTATCATCTTGGATTAGCAACAATTGTAGGAATTTAAATTGAACTTCTTTTTGAACGGAGTTGTTACCATAAATTCATACCTGTGTTTAGAAAACCTCTCTCTGCCCAGAATCAACTTAACTGATATGCAAAAGTCAGCCAGGCCTCTCAAGACAATGTTCTCACATGATCGACATGCTCACAGAATCAATCTCTGGTGAACAAAATGGTTACTAAGCACATGGTCCCATCAAATGCCTTTCCTACATGTTTTTATCTATACATTTGTACATCCATTTCTTTTATGCTCTGTGTATTACATTAATATTGTCTATCCCTAAAATCAGGAACCAGATATTTAATGCTATAAGGGATGTAGTTTAAGTCACAGTTTCTGTCTCTGTGCCTATAATGAAACGGTTTAGGTGGCCTTTGATACATAACGTCTTCATATGTTAGTAGTTCTCACTGGGGGTGATTTTGACCCCCAGGAACATTTGGCAATGTCTGTGGGCATTTTTGATTGTCATGATTGGGATGAGGCTTCTAGTGGGCAGAGGTCAGGGATGCTATTAGATATCATGCAGTGAACAGGACAGCTCCCTACAACAAACAATCATCTGACCCAAAATATCAATGGGAAATGTTGTATGTGAATGAAAATTAACATGGGAACAGTATTTGAGACTCTAATTCTTCCTGATATGGAAAAGTTACTTGTTATGTGTTGGTTGAATTACTAAAGGAAGCAAAGGGAAAGAGGCAAAGAGAGGTATTTCTATGAAAGTTCTTCACAAAACAAAAATGAAATCTTGCTCAAATTAAGTTGAGTATTCAATATCGATATTCATGAGACAAGCAGGCTCTGTAATTATAACAAGCCATTCATTCGGGATCCCCTTTCTCATCTTTTACCAATGGGTCCACAAGCCATTCCAGAGTAAAAGGACTTTTGACTGTGATTGGCAAGGCTTTATCCTGGCTTTGGCTTTTGGAATTGATTCTTGACACTCTACTAAATTTTATTCACTTTAAGAAACATAGTTCAATAAAGTAATCCAAAATAAAAAGTAATTTCTAAAGAATATTATATATGTAATAATGAAATAGTGGAAAATTTGGAAACAAACCCAAACAGGATAATGACAAAACAAACAATATAATTCTCTAAGCCATACTGAATAACAAATTTGCGGACTATGTCAATTTCTCAAAGGTTTTGAGTGAAGTAATATTATTATATATACAAATATGAATGTGTTTTAAAGATAGGAAGAGAATCAGGAGTGATGGTTTTATTTTTCTCTAGAGTTAAAGATCACAGATTTTTTTAAAGAAGGAGGAAAATAGGAAATATAAAACATCAGCAGGTTATCAAGCTGTACTTCATTAAGTAAAGAACATTACGGTTTTCATGCTTCCCTTCACTAAAGCCTCTTTGCCTTTTAAAATATTTGGTGATGTTGACAGGAAAGGTGTTCAGGCAGGAGCCTAGGAAGAAGACTATCTCCGATGCTTTTCTCAATGTAAACAGGAAAAGGCAATGAAAATTGTGCCCTTGGTAGTGAAAGGCAAAGCCTTGTACAGCACACTCACCAAGGATCATCGGTCAAACCACCACATTTATGGCTTTACAGAGCAATTTCCTCATAAAGACACATACACTAATATTAGAATTGTCTTTAGGTTCTCTGGTGCAGGATCTGCTCCAGATAGGGACATCTATTATGTAACTACTCTTTACATGCACTTTATATCAGATGATGACAGAGACTGGCCTTGAACACCTAGGGCATGCTAAGAACTTACCCCAACATCATCATCGCTCTGTATCAATTGTGAATGTCCAAATAGGCGTCTCTTCAGTATGGGCTCAACCAGAGTAAGATATACCATGTACAGGAGCAGAAGGCCCAAAATGGAGAGATAAATTATAATGGTAACCTAAAGGAAATTGAAAATAAGTTGTATCTCTGTTCAAGCCAAGAAATCTGAATTTTGTATAATAATGCTGAAGCCATAGTGAAGACTGATCTGTTAAGCATATAGGATTTCTATACAAACCAGATTCCAACATAAGAAATAAACTCAACTCTTCACCAAAGTATTATTTATAGAAAAAAAGGAAAGAAAGCATTTTGCCTTTGGGATCTTTTCACGAGTCTTCAAATTCCATCTTCACCTACTGCTAATCATTTGCACCACTGCTAGCACAGCAGTTCTCTTTTTTCACCTGAATACAGTGTCCTAGATTCAACAGCACTGCAGTCAAGACCACTTTCTGTTAGGATCCCTAACAGAAAATGTAATTCAGATGAATTTCAAGAGCATACTGCTTTAGATCAATTTAGATATACAAAAATACATTTTAGGCACATGATTTTCTTGAGATCTTAATTCGTGTGGTGTCAAGCAGTACAGTGTGACACCTCCCACTAGAATGGCTACAGTTAAAGACAGTCAATACCAAATGTTAGCGAGGATGTACAGAAACTTAACCCTCATATGTTACTGGTGAGAATGTAAAATGGTACAACTAGTTTAGAATACAACCTGGCAGTCTCTTAAAAAATTAAATATAGGGCTTCCCTGGTGGCGCAGTGGTTGAGAGTCCACCTGCCGATTCAGGGGACACGGGTTCGTGCCCCGGTCTGGGAAGATCCCACATGCCGCGGAGTGGCTGGGCCCGTGAGCCAGGGCCGCTGAGCCTGCACGTCCGGAGCCTGTGCTCCGCAACGGGAGAGGCCACAACAGTGAGAGGCCCGCGTTCCGCAAAAAAAAAAAAACTTACCTCTCTTAGGAATCTACCAGAGAGAAAGGAAAACATACATCCACACAAAGACATGTATGCAGATATTGATGACAGCATTATTCATAAGAGTAAAAATCTGGAAATAAATGTCCATCAACTGATGAATGGATAAACAAAATGTGGTATGTTCATGTAATAGAATGCTATTCAGTAATAAGAAGGAATTAAGTACTGATACATGTTACAACATGAAGAGACATGTTTTTGAGGTCTGTGTGAAAGAAACCAGTCACAGAAGACCACATATTTTATGATTCCATTTATATGAAATGTCCAGATCTGTAGACACACAAAGCAGAATAGTGATTGTCTAGGGCTGGGGGTAGGAATGGGATTAACTATAAATGGTTATGAGGGATCTTTTTGGGGTGATGGGCATGTTCCAAGACTGGATTTTAATTTTATAATTTTTTTTTAGAAAGTTATCAGGGCCAATACCCAAAGTATTTATTTATTTTTATTTTTTGGCTGCGGGGCATGTGGGATCTTAGTTCCCCAACCAGGGATTGAACCCGTGCCCCCTGCATTGGAAGTGCAGAGTCTTAACCACTGGACCACAAGGGAAGTCCCTAAAACTGGATTTTAAAAATTGGTTTTAAATTTGCTAAAATTTATAAAATTGTACACTTATAATGAGTGACATTTGGGGTATGGAAATTATACATAAAAATTTTGTTTAAAAATAGAAAAGTACAATGATGGTTTCTCTATGGGACAGTACCCTGCTGGAGCAGGAGCTCTCCACAGGGTCAATCACAACAGGAGTCTTTGTAACTGGCATAGCTGAGCACCCCAGATTCCCCTGAGGCTTTTTTTTTTTTGCAACAGGAATGGGGACCTCCATATAAAAAAATTGGGGAGAAGAACTATTAGCCACCATAATAAAGTAACTGAACTCATTAGAGGTCCAAATTGTGATGAGTGATCTACATTCCATTTCCTATAAAAGATAAAGAAAGGAAATCTTAAAATCCAGAAGTGATGTTTTCTAGGATAGAGCAGTCACTCTATATATAACTTTTTCTAAGGGTTGAGAGGGCAGGAAGAAGAAGGTCTAATCATCCTGCTTTCTCACTAATCTTTGGCGTACATGGCCCGCAGAGAAGCTGGAATGTCTTTCTGGGAAATGCTAATTATACTTAGGGCTTTTTTTGTGCCATTTCACATATCACATCTATCTAAGGTATCCTAATTAATGCACAAGGCATCTCAACGAGGCAGGCGGAGAGCAGGCCCATTGCTCCTTTTAGGGTGCGGGCTGGGGATGAGAAAGGAGGGGGTAAGAGGGTGCTGGGGAACAGGATGGAAGAGCAATAGTTTAGGTAACTAAATAGATTTCAAATGTCCAAAATTTTCTTTCTTGTCTAGATACCAACAAAAACTGTTCCAGAAGCAGAAAAGATGGATTATTGTTTTTTTACCTTGATCGTAACAGAACTTCTCTCCTCATATTTGCATTCACAGCGTAGACAGTATGCTTCTACATCAGGCCCCCGCACAGGCATGGGGTCCACAACATGAAGGCAATCGCTGGAAAAACAAAGATAAAATACTGCCTAAACCTAGCTGGATTTTCTACTTGCACTGATCAAACCTTTCCTGAAATCCGGAATAATCACTGAACTTTCCCAATGAAAGAATGAATATAAGGAACGAATAATCAGTAAAGGAAGGGAAATCATTTCCTCTCTAAACATTAGCAATTTGGTAAGCTTTAACAGTCTAAGAAACCATAAAGACACACATGTAGCAGCTATTTTCAAAAGTGCTATTTATAGTTAAAAATGGGAAAAATCCCAAATGGGACTGAAAACTACTTAGCAGATCAAGTCATATTTAGACTTGTTCATTTAGCAAGTAAAACTGCCTTAAATGATTTAAAGTGACCTGAAGCATTATTCAAATACGAGATTACCTCTTTTATGAATTAACTAATATCATCTAAACTGCCACAGTGTGGTATATGAATGGCTAATCACACATAACAGTTGGTAAATTATGAAACTCTAAAAGCTGAACACCAGAGTAAGAAACAATTACTTTTCTTAATGAGCAAAAGTCTATTTAAAAAGCATGGAGAAGTAGGATTAGGACAACAAAAATATTTTAAAATGAAAACACTACCTGGCAACAGTACCTAAAAATAATAACAGGCTGAATGTTTTTGTGGTTGGACGTTTATCTTCTCCCCATTTTCCAGGTCACTTATTTACAGCTTATGATAAGCAAGCCTAACCAAAAAATCTTTTTCCCAGAAATCTGTCAATTCTAGGAAATAATTAAATTCTTACTCTCCCCAGCTATTAAGAGCCCACTACCCTGATCACCTTCAGCAAAGGCAGGCAAAGCTTTGCTGTCCTGCTGCTGGCTGCTGGGCAGTTTCCCTCCCTCTTGTGCTCTCTCCCTTAGGCATGTCTAGCTGCCTCACGAACTCTACCACAGCATCCTGTCTCACTCCACCCACCTTCTTGAGGGCATCCAATGCTCCAGGCTGATTCTTTCCCTTTGCCCTATCAGAACGTACTTTTTTTGTGTTCTGTTCCCTCTGAGCTGTGGCATAAGAAAGAAAACCCAAAATGGCATAAATGATAAAAGTTCAGTCAGTTTTCCTTAACAGGTAATTTAATTTTAACAAAGGTAGTAATGAAAGAATAAGTCTCAACTGGCAGACTTTCAATAAGAGTAAGGTCCCACAATTCACACCATACAAGTGTGTGATA
The DNA here is from genome assembly GCF_951394435.1 of Stenella coeruleoalba. Classification (NCBI taxonomy): domain Eukaryota; kingdom Metazoa; phylum Chordata; class Mammalia; order Artiodactyla; family Delphinidae; genus Stenella; species Stenella coeruleoalba. Next base: position 46,195,959 of record NC_137154.1, on the reverse strand, counting down.
TTTGTTCCAAATGTACAGAAGACCAGGAACGTATCCAGCTGGATGCAGGCATAAAATAGGCAGAGGAAGCTAAATCCCACTGCAGGGGTATCTAGCTCAGAATCATAGAAGTCATCCAGCCCAGCACTCTCGGAGAGGTCACCTGTACAGGTCAGAGTAAAGTAATAGGTAAAAGGACCAGAATCCCGGGCTCCTGCCTCCTAGGACAGCCCCCCTGTATCTCTCTGAACCTCAGGAAAATGAGACTTATCTCCTACTTAGTTTTCTATTTCAGCTTCAGAAGCCTTAGTAACAATACTTAAGAATTACTTGGGGAATTTAAGTGTTGAGTATTTCTTTGGAAGTACAAATACAGTTTAATAACAAGGAGATTTTGAGTGCTGTGCAGGATGGGAGAGGAAGCAGGAAGGTTGGTTCTGGCTGGCCACTCATTGTAAACACAGAACCCAGATACAGAACACAACCACTTCAGGAACTAGGCGACACCTCCCCCTAGTGCCAAAAGGAGGACATTATCAGCTTCAAATCACGCCTCAAACACAAACCAGAGAACTCAAAATTTTTCTTAAGTTAGACAGTATAGGTCAATGAAGAATTAAAGCTAACAACTGGACAAAATGGAGAGGCCAGGAGGTAAAAATATATACAGGGTCAGATAAGATATTGGAAGCCTCGCAAAGCCATAACATCTTGATTAGTCATAACTTGCCTACCCTTCTAAAGCCAGTTAAAAAACTTTCAGTGACATCTGTGAACCTATCCCTAGTAAAAGGCTAAGCTGCAGGAAGGAAGCAAGGGAGAGAGGGAAGAAAAATTCCAAAGCAAGCCTAGTTTTCAACTGTTTACTTTCAAAGCTCCCTATTTTCACCAATAACCAGGGATAAATGATATACGGTTCTCTGTGAACCTGGAAAAACAAAAAGTCAGTGAAAAGGTTAGTGCTAAACACTTGAATAGTGAGTTCATTTGCCACTCAAGTAACAGGCATCATATTCTATTACTGACAATAAACTGATTGTAAGTGCTCAATATATTTGGAAAATTTATAGGAATAACTTATTTGAGTTTTCTTTTCATATAAAGTAACTTGCTGATATAAAACCTAGAAGAATAGCTAAATCACTGTAGTATGAGACAATTTAAAGTAGAACACAAAAGCTCACAAGAAGTTCTCAAGAATATACTCACCAAATGTCGGATTGAACCTAAATGCACATCATGGGAAGAACAGACAATGACATCAGAAAAGCTAAACATGCTCAAAGCCTGCCTTTTTTTACTCAAAGTCAGCCTGGAATATTGTAACAGAATGAATTTAATTCTGCTTTCAAACTTTCGGGGCTATTTAGCTGTGAAATCGGGCACATGTGAAAGTACAGTACATTTGGAGCTATTTTTCTTCTAGGCCTATCCTGGCAACCTTCCATTACAAACCATAAAACGTCCCAGTCCAGAGTAAGGAGCCCACCTATCCTGCTACAAAATAACTGCTTCCCAATCATTTTACGGCACATGTAGAAAAAGCTATTATTTGTAAGGTCCACTGGGATAAACAGAGAAGGCTGCTGGTGGCTAGCTAGTCAGGATCCCAGTCATCACAGGCCTACTTGATTATATGCCAAGGGTTGAAGGGATCAATGACTTGGCACACCTATAACCTATTAATAGCACACCAATTGGTAAACTCTGATATTCATGGCTCATTCCCATTCCTTCCTGAGCCTGTTGACACTTTTAAACATAGTCTCCTATATCTGACAAGATATCATCAAAACCTACAAATTGTAAAAGCTCTGACCCAGATAAATGAGGCTTGCTTACCTTCCACTGAGAAGCAAGAGGGAGGACCAAAATTTAAGGAGACACAGAAGGGTAGCTATGGGTAGTTTGGGTGCCACAAACTCAGCCCCATCCCAATGTAAAAGCCTCCCTGCCTGGGGATTTTGGCTACATTCTTTTAGGCCTACATCATGCACTCAGGGCCTTACTCTCACTTTTTCAAATAGAAATGGAATTCAACACTTTTGCTTAAAGAGAAAACAATACATTGGATGAATATCCAGGGCTAACAGTGGCAACCAAAGAAAGAAATTTGACAGGTAATTCAGTAATCCAGAATACTTACCAGTCTTTTTGGGATATGTTCTTATTATAAATACGCCCAGAATTATCTTTATAGGGAGGACAGATACATTTACATCGGACATCCTCAGAATTCTATAACCAAAATAGAAACTTGTTGACAGTTTATCATCAATATTTTTAAAAACTGCAACTTACACATTGTGCTAAGCATCCCCGCCAAGTATTCTAAAACCATTCATTTAAAATTTTAAATAACTGTGAGATATACAAGTTTTTAAAAGCCATTGGTAATGCTAATGAATGATTATATACTACATAAAATTATTTTGAAATAACATCTAGTATCTGTGACTTGTTAATCACATTTTTGTGTCACATGACAATCAAATTGTGCTAATGTTATCACCATCTACCTGCTAGTAGAAAGACAAGGTAGACAGACAGCTGCGCCTGCAGATAAGAATGCTGATTACAGAAGGATGGGGAAATATCAAACTAAAAATTACTCACAAAACAAATCACAATTCTTCTACTCACCATCCTTCCACCCTTTGGTAGAAAGGTATTGCTATGGATAAAATGGGTTGGGCCAGAGTCCTATAGAACGGAGGAAGTTTTGGAGGCACTTAGCTACAATTAGAAAGGAAGTACTGGGTTGGCCAAAAAGTTCGTTCGGTTTAAAGTAAAAATAAAACACATCTTCTTCATTTTCACAGAGAACTTTATTGAACATGTCCACTAACCGAACGAACTTTTTGGCCAACCCAATACATAAGGGAAGTAGTGTGAGTGTAGCTGAGATCAGTTTGGTCTACCCTTCCCAGGAAACTTTGCTTCTAATCCCTGGGAGACAGAGAGGACAACTACTGATAAAGCAAGTTTCAAGAAGTGGAGGAAGGGGTGACTAAATTTATGAATAGAGGGAGTAGGAGATGCTTCCCCAACAAAGGGGAATCTAACCTGAGAAGGCAGCAGCTCATTAGTCTCCAGAGGACCAGGTCCAAAACTCCTATATATGGTGGTATATCTGGCAGAGTTGCTAATTCATTTACTCATTGAGCAACTACTTAGTGAGCATCTGTCCTGTGCCAGAACTTGTGTACAATGAGGTGGATTCAGATAAGTGTGAGACATGGTTCCTGCCCAGAATTAGGACATGCCCAAGTAAAGGAGACTGACAAGTACATGGTTACAATATACCACTTAGAGTGATGACAGAAGATATGCAGAGGGTGCCAGCAGTGTTTTGAAAGTCAGGAGACTTGCCGCTGCCCCTGTTTCTGGAGGGACATAGGGAAGATTTCAAAAAGAACCCTTGACCTAAACAACAAGGATCTATTGTATAGCACAGGGAACTAAACTCAATATCTTGTAATAACCTATAATGGAAAAGAATCTGAATTACTTTGCTGTACACTTGAAACTAACATAGCACTGTAAACTAACTACATACTTCAATAAAAAAAGAACCCCTGACCAAAACCCCCCTGATCTGTATACTTGTCACCCATCTTTCCCAGTCCCTATATTTAAAGGTATTATAGAGTAAAGCTCCAATTTAAAAAAGAAAAATGTCATTCTGTTTTCCCATCACATTAATGTGCAGGCCATCTGTTTTCCCTAGTAATGAGCTAGCTCATCAAGGACAGGTCTGGAGGGTATGGGCACGAAGGGGACTAGATAGCAGCATGAGGGGGACCAGAAGGGCCAAGAAATGGAGCAAGGGAGAAGGCCACAACCTCACCTCTCCTGTAGTTTGGATCCTCCCTTACCCTCTAAATTATCAAGAAGAGAGAAGGCAAGAAAGGGGCCAGGAGGTCCTGGAGGGAGTCAGGTGAGGATATGAGGCCAGTGAGAGAGACTCCTGTAGGTCGTATTGAGAAGGAAGGCTGCCAGGAGAAGTAAGTTCCCACAGTGGGAAGGGATGAGTTCAGGGGTGAGTTGAGAGGAGTTAGTTCCTAAGAGGGAAGACAGCTGTGAGATGCGGGCTTCCTATCATTTTGGCCTGGGGAATTGGGGCAGTGGTCTGTGAAGCCGGTGGAGGGCGGCGGTGGACTGTCAGAGCTCAAGTGTATTAAGTTAAAGGCTCTTAGAGTTGGAAAGGCTGTCAAGTTTGCGGGAGCGGGGGTGCTGTCGGGGCTGGGAAGGGAAATTCAAGGAGGCGGAGATGCTGTCCCGACTCTGGGCGCCGTCAGGGCCGGGTGGGGCTGGGGCGGGGTGTCAGCTCCGCGGGTGGGAGGGGTGCGGGCGGGGACCGTCAGACAGCTGGAGCAGGGAAGGCTGGACTGCTCCCTGGCCGTCGGGAGGGTTCCGGGTGGTAGTCAGGGCTGTGAAGCTAGGGGTCGGGCTGTCAGGGATGGGAGAGGACTTGGGTGGGACGCAGGTGGACAAGGCCGGAGGCAGGGGAAGAGCTCCGGTCTGGGGCGAGCGCAGGGCGGGACTCACCTTGGCGGCGTCCGACAGCTGCACTAGCAGCAGCACCGAGAGCGCCAGGCAGGACAGGCTGAGCATGGAGCCGAGACGAAGGAGGCCGGCCCACAGGGTCGCCATCGCTGCCAGCCCCAGCAGTCCCCACAGCCGGAGCCCCCGAGACCTGCTCTCGGTCGGGCTCCGGCTCGGGCTCCGGCTCTTCCGCCCGCACTTCCGTCTGGGCCCTCGCGTCACGGGCCGCGCCGGGTCAGCTACGAAAAGCATTCGCCCCGGAAACGGTTCCCGGTGCGAAGGCCGGGAGGCTGCGCGGTGCCCCAGGAGCAAAGGCGGCCTCTCGGGGGCGCAGCGTGGGTCCGGCGGAGCTTTGAGGTGATAGGCCATCTTTCCCCGGCACCGAGGCTGCGGGGCTGTGGGCCGCCAGTGCACTAGCAGGTCCTCCAGCCCAGGGAGGACCCCCACCCCCACCCCCCAGCAAGCCCGGGCTGTCAGCGGGGGGGCGGGGCCAGAGCGACCCCTGCGAGGCCGGAGCAGTTCGTTGCCGGACCCAGAGTGAGCCTAAATAAGCCCCAGGAATTGCTGAGAGGCGGCCCGTCCCGGCCGGCGCCGGCGGGGCGGGTGTGAGGCGTGGGGACAGGTATGGGACTGGCCGAGCCATCGCTTCCCGGGATGCCCACCCCCAGTCAGAGGGTCGAGAGGTCCTCTCTGGCACTTTGGGTACTGACCTGCGGCCCACTCGCATCCCGGACCCCACTCCTCGCGAAGTTGCTAACAGTCTGTGAGCTGCCTTCTTGGGTGTGGCCTCCGTTTGGGGCTCCCCGCTTGCCTCCCACTGGGGGTCTGACCGCCTAAGCCCAGCCTGCCGCCAGGAACTGGGAAACAGCGGAGGGGCTGGGCTGGGCCAGGCCTGCCTCCGGAAGGTGTGGAGTTGGCGAGAGAACCGCCCTAGTAGCCTCCTCCGTCCACGATTCCAGAAGGTGGGGGATCGCGGCGCTACAATCCTATTCAAGGTGGCTGGTCCCCTAAGTCAGAAGCCGGGGAGCACTGACCCATCCTTCCCAGAGCGGGTCATCCTGAAGGGTAATTTAGGATAACCTTGGAAATGGCATAGTGTCTCCAATTAAAATATTTTTCAGTTAGTAGAGACAGTGGGGTTGTAGTGGAAAGGATGCAGGGGCTCATCATAACTTCTACGGATTTTTTGAATGACCTTGGTCCAAACACTTCCCTTTTCTGGTCTCAGTATGAGGTGACTGAACTCTTACCTATGGATTTCAAATTCTGCTTTCATGGAATACCCCGTGTTTCCTTTCTCTAAGCAAAACTCAAAAGGTGGTCTTTTCCTAGTTTGTGGAAATGTTTAATTAACGGATAGAATTTTCTCAATATTTTTCTCCCATGTGATTCTTGTTGATGCTAGACTCTAACACAAGGTGTCTGATGCTACGCCAAATATTTTTAGCCCCTTTCAGTCCCACATGGCAAGTGGTTCCCGGTCCCAACCAGAACCAGAATGGCAGGACTAGATGACTTTTCACCAAGGCCCCTCCAGGCTGCCTTCTGAAGATGCTGTTACGTTAGTTAATTATCAGGTTTTCTTAGCGGGTGTCCTGCTGGCCAGAGGACAATCTGGAGACACCAGGGGTCAAATGTGTCTGACTGTGATGCACTTGTGGATTTGTGATTGCTAAAAGCTGTCTTATCAGCAAGTTTGAGATCAGTTTTGGGTTAGTTGTCTAGGTCTAGCATCTGAAGGGAGTGATTACTCTTTGGCTGAAACCTCACAGGCCTTCCCGTTCTTCAAAATTGTTCTCAGGGCCTTGACTCGGGGTACAGAGACCTAGAGGAAATATATAATAGTGCCTCACCAAGTACACTCAGTCTGGGCAGAAGTTTAGAGTTACACTGTCAGATATTGTAGTCACTAACCACATGTGGCAATTGAGCACTTGAAGTGTGACTGAATTGAGATATGCTGTAAGTGTAAAATATACTGAATCTTGGGCTTCCCTGGTGGCGCAGTGGTTAAGAATCTGCCTGCCAATGCAGGGGACACGGGTTCGAGCCCTGGTCCGGGAGGATCCCACATGCACGGAGCAACTAAGCCCGTGTGCCACAACTACTGAGCCTGCGCTCTAGAGCCCGCGAGCCACAACTACTGAGCCCGTGTGCTACAACTACTGAAGCCCATGCGCCTAGAGCCCATGCTCTGCAACAAGAGAAGCTACCGTGATGAGAAGCCTGCGCACCGAAGAGTAGCCCGCTGCAGCTAGAGAAAAGCCTACGCACAGCAACGAAGACCCAGTGCAGCCAAAAAAAAAAAAAAAATATATATATATATATATATATACTGAATTTCAAAGACAATATGAAAAACAAAATATCTCAATAATGTTTTTATATTAAGGTTGAAATATTTTGGATGCATTAGGTTAAATGTTATTAAAATAATTTCACTTGTTTCTTTTTACTTCTTAAATGTAGCTACTAGAAAATTTAATATTTATGTTAGATATAGCTATTCTAGAATATAGGATGTTGCTGCCTTGAGTAGAGTGACTGTAATAAGATGGTTAGTTGCCTGGCTAGAGTCTGAATGAAGACTCAGGCCTGGGTAAGGAGAGGGGTGACAGAGTTGAACTGGCACAGCTAGAGCCAAAGGTTTGAGGTTGGGGGGGTATATGTCACTAAACAAGGAATGTAATTCCAGGTGACACAGTGGAAGTGGAGGAGTCAGTTCTTGTTCTGCCCTGCTCATGCCTAGATAACTCTTACTTTCCCCTTAGGTCAGGAGTCTCTTCAACTAGAAAGCCTTCCCTGACTTAGGTGCACTTCCATCTGTATTTGTGCAGATCTGTTTCCAAACTTAACCCATTAGGATAAAATTATGTTTTCATATCTGCCTCTATACTCCCAACCTCCATCAAAATTTTGCAAACTCTTTGAGGGCAGTGGCCTTGTTCATTATCTTTGTACCTGGAGACTGGGACAGAGTAAAAACCAATAAATGTTTGTGGGGACCTGGAAAAGGGAAAAGGAATGGGAGAGGCTCCTCTGGTCAGTCTCCAAATATCAGGTACCTACTTGAATCCCTACTTTATTCCTTTATTATTATGAGAGGGCAATGCTGAGATGCCCAAAGAAGTACAGATGGGATCTGGGCACCACAGTAGGCAGGAGAGGGGAGATTTTCTGTCCTAGGGTCTTCCTAGACCTTCAGGTCACATCAGAGTTGTTCTGTTTACAGACAAGACTCGCCTTAGTACCCACTCTTTTCCCTGCTTCCCTGTGACTATGTTTCCTTACTCTATTCCACTTAAGGAGTGATAAGTCCAGGTGCACCTTCCTACCAGGTATGCGCCCTCTCACTTCTTTGTAAGGCCTAAAAAATTCCCTGGTGGGGGATGGTCAGAAGAGTAAGAAGACTCTTCTCTAAATTTAAGTGTGGAAGTCAGAAGGTTAGGAAGCAGAAGTGACAATTTATGTATCTGGGACCGAGGTTTTGCTAGCTCTGTCTGCAGTCCCCTCACCCCTTTTCCCTCCAGAGCTCAAATAGTTCTCTGGATGCCCCAGTCTTCTTTCTCCACCTCATCCTTTCTGATCTACTCAGCACTTTCCCAGGCCACAGCAGTCCAGGAGAACAAATGGAGTCATGCACAGCATCAATATGATGGTTTCCTTGGATCATGTCTCCAGTGGTTACAGCAGGACACACAGAAGTTCTTCTGAGCATACCCTGGGAATGTCTCATGTGAGCCCTCTCCTTTACCATGTGCATTGCCAGGGTGCTCCCTCCTACTCCTACTCAAGCCCCCTTTAGTAAGATTTTCTGCCCCCTGCTACTTGTAAAGCCACATAAGTATACTTGCTGGCTCCCACCATGGTAACAGCAATGTATGAGGCCAGAATTACATCTTTCTGTTCCTAGAGATGCTGGTATCAGCAATAGCTGACAAGTTACTGGAGACTGTAAAATAACAAAGCAACACAAGGTTTAGTACCAAAGCAGGGAGAATTTTTAAAGTTTCTTTCAGAAGGGTGCTAAATCAGTATTCTTGGTTTCCCAGTGTCTTATATCTTACAATACCTAAGGGAAACAGTTCCTCCATTCTGACTGCTAAGATTTTCAAATAAATGAAAAACTATACTACTTGTATTCATCTTTATTTTTACCAATATAGTATTTTTTTTTTTTTTTTGGCCGCATCACACGGAACTTCCCCGACCAGGGATCAGACCTGTGTGCCCTGCAGTGGAAGCACGGAGTCTTAACCACTGAACCACCAGGGAAGTCCCCAGTATAGTGCATTTAAAGATATCAAATGGTATTTCACAGTTGACCCTACCCCAGCACTCTACATTCTGAATTTCTGCTCCCCAGAGACAACTTCTTTCTTATCTTTTAAGATAAATCTCTTCTGGGATTTTCTCCCTATTTCTTAATAGCATGCTTACACTCTAGTTCTTGATTTTTCAGTCTGGGCTATTATCTTACTTCTTGCTATAGGAAATAAGCTATGTACTTACACTCCAATGTCCTCTCATAAACACATGTATTATTTCTCCATCCTCCATCCCTCAATATATCTATATCATCTTACTTAGGTAAATCACTATTCCTTACATTATTATAACTGTGTACGTATTTATTCACGGTTGAATAAATTAGCATAATATGATTTCATTTCCTTTTTTTGACCGAAGTTAGCCATTGCCTCTTTTTCCATGTTTCTTAGCATTCAAGTATCTATAATTAATTTATCCCAAACTCTCAATACTTTCAAACACATCAGGTAGCCTATCAGTTTAGTTATTTTTTTTTTAAATTGAAGACAACCCTCCAGGGCTTCATCATCCTCCTTCATTCTGGACTAGTTATTCTTTGAGCCCACTACACAGGTTTTGCCCTAGAGTAATTGAATAATTTTATCATTTCTTCCCCATTTCTACCTCTTTTTGTTTTTCTGAAAGGCTTCTATCTTCCAACTCTTCTTTTGAATTTTCACATTTCTGTTATCCTGTTTTAAATTTACTACTTTCTTGACTGCCCTGCCCCCTTTTAAATAGCAATCTGTTCCATCTGGGAATACAGCATCTTATTTCTCTGATGATATTTCTAATGTTATGAGTTTTTCAGTCTTTGTTCCGTGGCTGTGTTTTTTTTTTTTTTTTTTTTCTGTTAGAAGCTTTTTTTATGGCCACACCATGAAGCTTGCAGGATCTTAGTTCCCCGACCAGGGATTGAACCCAGGCCACGGCAGTGAAAACACAGAGTCCTAACCACTGGACAGCCAGGGAATTCTCAGAAGCTTTCCTTAAATGTCTGGAGATCCTTGGCTATCTATTCACATGTAAGAGTTAGGCATTAGAAAACTGACTGGAAGCTCTGTGTACATAGACAGGGCTTGTGATTAGTAGAACACACTGCGGTATTTTTCAAACTTCTGGTTGCAAACCCATTAGTGGTTTGTGAAATCAATTTAATCACTTGCTACAAACTGTTTTTCCCAAAAGACAGAATAGAAAATACTATGTCAGAATATATCACACATAAAAAGGAAATTGTTTTGTGAAACTTTGGTTTCACATACACACACATACACACATATACATCATATGTACATATTATGTACTGGGTCAAGTCCATAAAATGGGGATTTCTTATTGTGGGTGTTTTCTCGAAGAAGTTTGAAAAAAATACCACTTAGGGCACTCAAGATCAACTGCCAAGATGCATAGTTTCTTTCTCTTGGAAGGAGAGGTAAGTTTCTCTAGAGAAAAATTCTCTAGACTCCTACCTGCTGGTCTGGTAGCCAATGTTCAATCAAGCATTTGTTGAGCACTTACTACATGCTAAACACTCTTCTAGGTACTTGGTATACAGCAGGGTGTAAAACAGATAAAACTTTCTGCCCTCCTGAAACTAACATTCTAGTCGGGGAGACAATAAACACAGTAAGTTATACAATATTTTGGTTTTGTGCTATGGTAACACAGCAACAGAAGGGAAAGCTGAATTCATGCATAGAGATGCTGGTAAGAGGTTAGATGTGGTAGGAGTGGTGAATGTTCTGATTATTTCATGAATGAAGTAGAAAGCAAGGCCATCATCTGGCAGTATTAGAAGGCAGTATTAGAGACTTGAGAAGAAAAGAGAAGGTGTGAAATAACTTAGGAACACAGCCCAGCAAACTAGAGCCTGTGGCCAAATCCTGTTTTTGTACAGTCTGGTAGGTAACGATAATTTTTATACTTTTAAATGGTTGGGGAAAAAAACCTAAAGATGAATACTAAATTGCGACACATAAAAATTACATAAAATTCAAATTTTATGAGTTGTATGGCAATATGTAAGGCAATGCTTATATATTGCCTTTGGCTACTTTTTTGTTACAATGGCGGAGTATAGTAGTCGTGAAAGAGACTGTATGACCTGAAAAGCCTAAAATACTAACTATCCGGCCCTTTGCAGAAAAAGGTTGCAGACCCCTGATCTAGAATAAAAAGGTGAATGACTAGGGAAATATGATTGTTGGGCAGTGTTAAGGGCCTGGGAGTTATGGACATGAGTTTAAAATGAGACCAGTCAGCATGGTTGCTGCATAGGGGTAGGCAAAGAGCTGGCTCTGACTGGAATTGTGGTTTTGCAAAGTGAGTGTGACAAAAAGAGAAGGTAAACTGAGTTAAAAGTATATGCAAGTGAATCATTATATCCATTGACCCAGGGATTTAAGTTGCTTATGAAGAGAGGAGAGAAACTCAGGTTAGGGACAATGAAAGGTGATAATCAAGGGAGTGTTGCAATCAAGTTGCTAGCAGATATCTGGAAGACAGAGCTGGTGGTCAGACAGTCAGATACATGAGCCTGAGATCATGAAACGGTTATAGGTTTTGGTAATAACAAGATCTAAGGTATGACCATTGGAGTAAATGGCAGGGAAAGGTAAAGGATAAAATCAGTGGAAGACTGTTTATTCAAGGAACCAATATGTCAGGGAGTTGAAAGGATCATCCATTTATGTAATTAAATTACGAAGAATTAAATCTGGAGTAGTGTTGTGGGGAGTGAAATGAGCCAAGAGCTAAACTTATTGAAAACTGAGGCGGAATGACCCAGGGGCTTGTAGATTTTGTAGATGATAGCAACAATGAAGGGACAGAATTGATACAATTTGATGGCATGAGGCTCAAAGCTGGGGGGTTTTAAGGGAAAGCAGAGGGAGAAATGTCTGCAAGAAGTAATAAGAAGCAAGGAGACCATCTACCCCATCTCTAGGACCAGTAATAGAACTGTGGGAGAAAAAACCACCTTGAGAGAGCTGCAGTGAAAGCACTGTCCTAAGAGAACAGCCACATTTCAGGGTTCTGGGATCCAAGTCAGCTTAAGAGGTATCTGACGCTTCAGAATGCTGAACCTTAAGTCCCCATTTTCAGTAGGATGCCTCCTCTCAGCTACCAGTTGTTCCTGGTGGCTCCAACTAGTTCAGTTTCTCCAGGGGATAAACAAATTAACAAATGAATGACTAAGGGGTGAGGATCTCAGGTCTAATTTACTTTATAGTCTTTCGAGTAATCATCTTGTTTTTAGTGGCTAATGGAGTCTTTGGTGATGTGTATTTTACCACCATGAAACAGAGCAAATTAAAATTATTATGAGATGTATAAGTCAAATATGAGTTATACAGTATGGTTTGTTAATTTAGGTCTACTTCAGTATTCGTGCCCCTTATTTGATTATCAACGTAGGCTGATGCTGAGCTTCCCACCGATTTTCCCTTCCCTTTAATTGTCACTCTTTTCAAGTCCTGGCCTTCCTCCTAGCCTTTACCTGCTGATACTGAGCCTTTATATCTGAAATTCTACTCTCCATGGGGCATACCAGTTGGATTCTCCTCTCTGGCTACCCTTCCTCAGACCTTAGGACAGACCCCCTTCATACAGCCCTGTGACTGAACTGATCTTTATGAAATCTATTCACTTTAATGTACTTTCTATTCTCCAACCGGTTCCTATCTACCACAGAGAAACTGTTATGAACTCAGACACGTGGGGGATAGTTTCTGTAGAACCTTCAAAACAGAGTAGTTGACTCTTCATATGGGCAGCCCAGAAACAATGAAATTCTCATGTCCTTACCCATTTTCAAAATAAGTAAGATGAGAACCACTATAGCAGCCCCCCAAGTACAAGGGCATCCAGTATATCCAAGGAGTTCAGAATTTCACAACAGAATCCCAAGATATCCCATATTAGTTTGCCAAATGATGAAAGCAAAGTTAAATTCCCGTTATCCAGGCTCACAGCACAGGAGATTAATATGTCTCCACTCCCTTTGTCCTCGAAGTCTCTCCTCTGGCAAACACAAGTATCTCTACTAGATCAGCCACACCCCATCTCCCCAGCTTATTTCTCCTGTTCAAGGGTTTGAGTACGTCAGCACTGGAGTATGTGGGTCCCCTGAAGAGTTAGGTTTTCTGTATTAGTTACACGCTGGAAGGCTACTCTGCCTCCAGTAAAAACAATGCCAGGATTGAATTCCCCTCTCTGATTTTGGTGGCTGGGGTTTGCTGGTTAGGGGCATAGGTCCAGGAAAGAGTGTGATAAAGGTGCTGAAAAGAAAGAACAGGGCTTGTAGTCATCAGGCTGCTAGAACCTTGGGACAAGTCACTACCTAAAAGCAGGTAAAGACCCAGCTTTTTCTCCATTCTGGTCAGGCATCTGGCAGCCCCAGTCTTCTGAAACATACCACAACCCTTGAATAAAAAGGTCTCTGAGAAAATAGATGTCACAATGCCCACATGCTTGACACCATGTGAGAAACAGCTGCCAGTAGGTCACTGACCAGACAAGCAAGCATAAAATAAGATAGTAGCATAGTTTAGGATGCACTGATAATGGAAGGAAGAAGTAGCGGCTAACAGAGGAGTCCAAGCTATAACACACAGACTAGTACGTCTCTGCTTTCTGATTTCTTGAGAACAGTAGCCTGCAACTCTTCAAAGCTGCATAAAAAGCTCATAATTTCAGTCCAAATTAATGAGTCTATGTTTGTAGTGATGGCAATGAGTCAAAAATAAGCTACATTTGATTCACAATCCCATTTAATAAATATGTCCTAGAATCAAAGAATTTTGGCATTAGAAATGACTTTGGAAGTCTCCTTATCTAACCTTCCACCCAATGCAGAAATCTCTCTCCAATACTGCTAGGAAATGATCTCCCACCTTTCACTCCCAGTGAAAGAGAATTTAGAGACAGTCCATTTAATTGTGCTAAGCAACTGTGTCTTGATACTACTCTGAGCCTTAGCTTTTCCTTCTGCAAAATTGTGAACACTACTACCTTCTTTGTATTAATTAGTATAGTCCCTGGATTAAAGTAGATGCTTCCCTCCAACTGAGTCAGGATATACCTCTCTGCAACCTCCACCTATTGGAAATGCTTGCTTTCTGGTGCCAGAAAGAACACTTTCCACATGACAACTCTGAAGACCATAATGAGGTTACCATTGCCCTTTTCTGGATGCTCCACAGATTATATACACATCCCTGTCTTACAAATGACATCTCCTACACACAGAGTCCTTGATACTTCTACATAGAGAATGCGCAATCAACTAAACACCAATATCATCTTCACAGGAATTTCTGTTAATCCAAGTTCTCCCCCACTATGCAAGTGCAATAGATTTTTTAAAAATGGAAGTCAGAATATATTTTTTAAACTCTGTTAAAACAATTTTGTTGGCTTCATTCTATTAAGGTGATTATGAATCTTGATTCTGTTGCTCATTGCTTGTTTGTTTTTATTTTTTTTTCTGTACGCGGGCCTCTCTCCGTTGTGGCCTCTCCCGTTGCGGAGCACAGGCTCCAGACGCACAGGCTCAGCGGCCATGGCTCACGGGCCCAGCCGCTCCGCGGCATGTGGGATCCTCCCGGACCGGGGCACGAACCCGCATCCCCCGCATCGGCAGGCGGACTCTCAACCACTACGCCATCAGGGAAGCTCTGTTGCTCATTGTTTAAGAGTCAGATTGGTTAAGTCTTTTTACATTTATTATATTTAGAATAAATGGACAAAAGTAAGACAGAAAACCTTTTGAGGTGGAATGATAATATCATCTGAGTAGTGGTAGAAACATAATTCTAGATTGTGATAACCACTGTCATAGGTATAGAATGTTTCTTGTTGACTAATAACTACACTGTTTAAATACTAAAAATATTAACACTTAAAAGGTAAGTTTCTATCATCTGTAAAATGCAGTTATTTGCAACATCATTTAGACCTTAACTTTAACTATATATTAAGGTTCATTCAACCCTTCCCCTTCCCAAACCTCTTATTTGTTTGAACCAAATAAATATTTCCTTTCTAAATAAATAAATATATTTATAAAAAGTAAATTCGTAAACAAAATTTCTAGAAGTAAATGTTCTCTCACACACTGGGGATCCACCATAAAAGATTGTTCTCACAAACAGTTAAATCTTTGAGGGACTACCATAAGCCAACCACTTTACACAGGTTATCTCATTTGATACTGTGAAGTAAGTACTATTATCACTTCTGTTTTGTAGATTACAAAGCCAAGCTCACAGAGGTTCACTAATTTGCCCAAGGACATACAGCCAGTAAGAGGGAGCAAAAGGGCTAGTAGCAATGGAGGAAATGAGGACCACAAAGCCTTGTGTTCAGAAGATCCTTTAAGAGAAACACAGATGCAGCTGGGCTATGCCTGTGCTCCGCCATCTTCCAGGGGACCTGACACAAAGATTTTGTCAGACAAGCACACAGAGGGGAAGATTTCACTTTATTGTTACATTAATCTCACAAATAAACTCAACACAGTCACGAACACTGAGCAGATAAAGTGCCAATGCAGAGGCCTGGCAACAGAAGGAGGGAGGAATCCAGTTCGTCTCCTCCATGTGCCCAGCCTGGAAAGATATTTCTATTATACAAGAGTAAGGGCAGCTGACATACCAAGCAACCCATCTATAGACACTTTGAGCTAAGGAATAGAAAATCTTAACAGGTGGGGTCTGTGCAGGGCAAGGAAATAGAAAAGTCAGAAAACATTTTTTCCTCAAATAAGTCAGGCACAGAAATACCAAACGACAAAGACAATATTTTTCAAACTCCCTGTATTTTATTTGGACATCTAATAAGGAATGAGAGGGATACAGTTCTACAGGGTTACTTCTTGCTACCACCTGTCTTCAGAACGGTGACCTGAGTAGACACTCTCTTCCCACACCCTCAATCAGAGGTACCAGAGAGAATTTTCTAGGATTCTGGGAAGAAATGACCTTCCCTGCTTAGCTAGCCAGCCTCAGAAAAGTGGACCAGTGCTTCCTCATGAATATCAAGGAGATATGGGCTATCAGAGTAATCAACCTGGAAGCATTTGAAGAAAATTAATGAAGCTCAAGACTTCCTATAATTATCTTTAGACAACTTTAGGTACCTCTATCAAGCCTGAGGTTTAAAGCACAATTATTCGGTTAGTGAATTCAAATGGTCTGACTGCATGGAGTGAGATTATGATACCATAAGCTCAGATCACCCCAACTGTCTCTATTCCAAAACTGGGACGTCACTGACTGATTTTCAGAGGCCAGAAAGATCACTAAAGGCCACCTGATCAACCCCCTGATGCTATATAATCCTGAACTCCAAGGGTCAAAATCAGTGGCATCTTTCTAGCACCTGAGAATTCCTGGCCTCACTTGGTCCACAGGGAATCTAAATAAGGATAAACCAGGCCAAGGAACTTCTAACATGCCTCACTTGTGGCCAAGAATCAAGGCTCAGAGTGGAACTTTCAACTAGGGAAAAGGTGAAGTATTTCAACTCAGTCCTAGGATGAGAAGCAGGCCAAAGTGGTTCCATGATAGGCAAGGGAGCAGAGTGGAGAGGCCTCAATGGAAAGGTGCAGGTGCTCCCATGTAAGAAAATGGGGGTAGTTTGAGGGGGCACTGAAGGCTGGTAACATGGGATCACCTCTGCTGAGCTTCAGATGTGGCCTCTCCTACTGTGGCTGTGCTTAGTTTTCCATCTTGCTTTCTCTGTAGAGGCTGATAAGAAGGGCCTGGGGGCGACGCAGTGACAACTGGCTACAGTATGGCTGCCTAGCTGTTCAAATGGGGGTCACGTCACCAAGTTCCTAGTCTTTAGGGAGCTTCTGAAAAGCTGAAAACACAGTTCCAAAAAACTGTTTGATAAAGACAGTAGCTTAACGCTAGACAAGATTGTTGGTGGGATCTGGCAAAGTTTGAAGTAGGATCATTAAATACTCGAGGAACTGCTGCTATGAACCAAGGGTAGACTTGGGAATCTCTTAAAGGGACACCCACAGCTGGCTATTTTTCTGACTTCTCTGAGTACATCTCTGACCAAACTGAAGGGGAGATTCCATTACAGGTATCTATGTGCCCAACTGACACCCCAACAGAAAGGCTTCAAGAAACCCCATGACCTTTTTGAGAGGGGTCAGGAAATACTGAGGAGTCAGAAAAAATTGTTGTGAACTCTTGGGCAGGCTCCTGCCCTGCCTCTTTCCTTATTCCAGGACAGAACTGAAGAGCTTCCCAACCATCAATTCCCTGCCAGGAAGTTTCATTCCTCGCCCCCATCCCAGAAATGTTTCCCTAGGTAGGCTTTCCCACCAACTGATTCTATCCTTCTATTTTGGACCTGCTCTGGGTTTTTTCATCTCCTTTCCCCACTCCTGTTCCCAGCTACTTGAGTCTGATGCAGACAAATAACAGGCTAGACAGAAACACTGACTGGATCTTGGGGTTATCAACACCTGACAATGATGCCCAGATTATTTACTGAAGCCTTCAATTCCATCTCAGAGAGTGGTTAATGTTTTTCTGTCTGTGAGTCCTTCCTCCTCCTACCCTCCAAGACGTTCAAGGTGAGAAGCCACCTCATTCATCTTTATACCCATGGCTTTTAGGCACCAAGATAAGCACCTAAATGTGACAGTCTGGGTCAGGGGACTTCTAGTGGGCTTAGCACACAGGAGGGAGGGCTTCCCAGATCCTCTGGCATCCATCCCCAAAGCATAGCCTTCCCCTACCCTGCCTTTTTACAAATCCTCACCTCTTCATCCTCCTCTCGAGGCTTGACGCAACAAATGAGAATGAACATGGCCTTGGCCTTGGCTTGTCAGCTCTGAATTCTAGGTCCCCTCTGCCACCAACTCAGTATATGAGCTTAGACAATTCAATTGACTCTCCAGACCTTTAAATGAACGGGTTGGACTAGATGATTTCTCTGGGCTCTTTCAGATTAATTCATACTTGAGAAATCAATGAAAGAATTAGAAGAAATTCGAATTCTGAGCCATAGGTACCCTGTATCTCTTTGAAATAGCTGAAAGGAGGTAAAGGTCAGATTCCTGTTCATTATACACTTTAACTACAGGAAAAGAAGCAAGTGTATCTATGGAGAAATAGAACCTAGCAGCCCCTATACTTGACTAATAAAAGCAATTTCCTTGAAGAAGCAGAGAAATAGGCCACAAGTGGGACCTGGCAGTGTCAAAAAGGTCTATAAATTAAGTGATCAAAGGAGTAAAAAACAACGGCTATAACCAGACAAGATCTCTAAGCACAGACTAAAGTCTAGAGAGGTCTGGGTGGGAAGGACCCCCTGGAGCTTCTATTAGAGGGGAGGACTTGGTCCAAAGCAAGTTGCTACTGCATTTGGTTCAAACCCAGTTTTCTTAATCTGTCAACCTGGTATGTGTGCACACGTGCAGACATGCTGCAGGCTGTAGTTATGCTTCTGAAGTGCTGAAATGAGAAAGAAATAAAAGAAATGATACCAAATTCAAAGAAGTTAGACTGAACGCAAGTACAATTTTAGTTTAAAAGCTACTCATCTTCCCCACCACTCTATGCAGTATCATCACTGCTCATTCTGAAATGTGGGCTATAGTTTTGTGGGATTGTGAACTCTGGGGGTGAGGAGGGGTATACTTGTGGAATGATTGACGGTCAAAAGCAGGATACAACCCAATATCCTGTGTGAGAACCCCTCCAGTTAATGACCAATGGATTTTACTTGACCACACCCATTTGGGCACTCACTTGTCTTCATTCAAGGAAACTGTCTCCTCAAAAGGGATTTCTTGCTTGTCTGTCTTCCCCATGATCAGCCGGTGCTTATCCAAGTTTATGATGCACTGAAAACAAAGAAGAATCACTGGTTACCCTCAATGATCCCACTATGGGGTCTCCATGTAAGAGGACCCTTGCCTCAGAGAAGAAGTACCAATGGGAATATAGAATCAATCCTACCTTCAGGGATCGGAGAGTCTGGAGACCAAGGGACAAGTTTTTCTCATTGTCCTCTAATAAAAAAAATTAAGATTTAACCATTTTCATGTTGGTTTAGAAGTCAGCCTTATCACCATTAGGTTCTATGCAACCTGACCTCCCTTCCTTCCTTCCTTCCATCCATCCAATAAACATCTGTTGAGCATTTATTATATTAAGTAATTTTCCCAAATCATTATAGTTAAAAAGTGATAGAGTCAAGATTCAAACTGAAGTCTTTTTAACTCGAAAGGACAAAGGCCTTTGGACAAAAATCAGGAACTTAGAGTACTCTCTAGAATAGAGTACATGAGGGAAAGTATAGGAGTTGGTGGGAAATTATGAAGGGATTTATGGCAAAGGAGTAAGAGGATCTTGCCCTCTACCTCCAACTAGCCCACAGAAAGCTCTCAGGGGCACACAGAAATGTTTGTTTTCTTACCCCTTGAATTTTTTTATTCTCTGAGTGATTCTCAATATGTCTTGAATGTAGCTCAAGGCCCATCTGGTACTTCAGAAGGCAAAAACTGGGACAAGATTTATAGTACAAAAAAGTGGAAACCTGGAATTTTGAAGAAGTCAATATTTACAGGCATAAAATCCCATGAGGGTTTGGTGGAAGGAGGGAGAGGGTTTAACTTAGGGGTCCATAGGTCCAGTCCCCCATTCTACTCACCAACCACGGCTGCTGGGCAGTCCAGATGGAGGGAGCCCAGAGTGATCACTAGGTGCTCAATCTGGCCCACTACTTTCAGATGTCGGGGTAGAGAAAGCTTCTCTCCTTCATGCTTGTGAGATCTGACATGCTCCTTGAGTCTGCACCAGAGAGGAAATAACAGAATCCCCTTGGCAGAAGTTTCTGGTGGAATCTGGCAATGCCTACCTTCTGACACACAGCTGGAATTTTCCAGAGATTTCCTGGGTTAATTTACCAAAAAAAAATGCTAGTCTACAATTCTTGTTTCAGCACTTTATCCTAAACATGCCAGGAGATATAAAAAACTAAAGATTCAGCTCCTATTCTCAAAAAGCTATGTCACTATCTGCACTGGTGGAATATGAGAGTTGACACACTCAGAGAATCCTTTTCTGCATCTCAACATCCCCACCTATGTGCAAGGCAATTTAGTTAACATATCCTTTTATCCATCTGTGGGTAACAGATCTCAGAGAGGGCAGGTAAATCCTAATTTTAGAAGATGCTTTGTTCAGTGTCTAATTTTCTCTTTGTCTATTTCAGTCTATCCTCATCATTTAGTCTGAGGCCATAAGGATGGTGGAGGCAGGTACTTATTTGTTAAGTGCATTGATAGTGGCATCAGCAAGGCATATTGCGGAGAAAGTCCTAATTAATTTAACTTGTCTGTCTAGGGGAGGAAGGAAAGAACAGCACCAAGGTTTCACACAGTTATGTAAGCTGATTGGAACAGCTAGCACCGAGCTATTATGAGTTGGTGGATAAATACTTAATTACGGACTTTCTGTGCCAAAACTTCTGCTTTACTCCATTTCCTCTCTTTTGGTGTTATAGCCCATCCAAAAGAAAAATAATTGCAATTTTACAGATGGTTATTAATTCCTCTGGAATCATGGCAGTCTTCTGCCTAATTATGCACCAGGACATTATTAGTCTTTCTGGAAACATCATGTTGCACTACAGCTCATCTCTTCACCCCATAAAAATGCTCAGGATTCTTCTCATAGGAGCACTTGTGTCCTTGGACTCCACCCCCACCCCACCCCGTCCACCGCCCTAAACAGCAATGCACAAAACCCATAGAGCCAGCTTCAAAGAGTCACAGTTGTGGTGAGGGGTGAGGAGAAGGTAGAAATGAGAAGGAACAGAACATGTGGCAGAGGTCACTGATTATACAAATCAAGACTTGTGCAAGCCCTGCCTAATAGGGATATTTTGAAAGTAGCTTAAAATGGGCCATTACATCTACCCTAGTGATTGTTTCAATACAGAGATTTAGGCTGGGGAATGCTCTGTTGTACTTAGGGCTAGAGAAGTGGAAAAGGATATTGGGTTGATCCTCCCAATCCTGGGCTAGACCTCAGGGCCCATCTGGTACTTTGGAGGAAAGAGAAGGAAGAAGAAAGGAAATAAAAGTACAGATTGAGTGAAAAGGAGGAAAGATACAAAATGGCTTTCTCTGACTAAAAAAGAGGGAGAACCCAATTCCAGCTGTTAGAGAACTGAAGATATTCAATATATGAGGTGTCTGCCTCACACCCAGGCCCCAGCAGGGGCAGCAGTAAGAGCTGATTTTACCTGTTATTTGCAGAGAGGAAAGGTACTCATCACCCCTGTGATGGTTCAGGCCCAACAGCAATAGCAGCTCTATTCCACGGTCTGACTGATACTTCTTGGGACAGGCAGTGTGGCCTCCAGAAGGACCCCAAGTAAGCTAAGGCCAACCACATCCCTGACTTTACTTCTCTCGGGTACACCACCAGGGCAGATCCTTCTAACTTGTTGTCTGGGCAGGGCACAAATCAGGATCAGGGCATGGCACGCAATGAGCCAAGGATTTCATACTTTCTCATTCCGGAGCCCAAAGGTCTTTGCTCAAAACTTAATTGGTGGGAGTTAATGGAAAGCCTGGACTTCAAAATAAATTCAAGCAAAGAGTGTATTAGCATCTGACTTCCAGCACAAGTGACTACTTACCCCAGTCTGTCCACACAGGCTGAAGAGATGAGATTATATTGACAGCCTGTGTCAACCAAGGCTTTCACATCCTTTCCAGCACACTGTAGAGAGGAAACATACTGTTCAATAGGAGCCAGAGAAGCAAAAGGGAAGGGAGATCCAAAGAGCAAGCAGCAGGTGTCGTATGAAAGGCAGGGTTGGGGAGCATCCTCACAATTATGGGTTGGTAGTGTCCCATCTTTATCCATTGCTGAGTCTCCTTTGAGGGGTTCTTTTTCCTGCGGAAGCTAGAGCTTACAGAGGATCCCAAAGGACTTTGGGTATTTCATTCTATACACCAAGTGGCTCTTAATTGTGTGTGTGTGTGTGTGTGTGTGTGTGTGTGTGTGTGTGTGTGTGTATCACATACTCCTTTGCAAATCTGACGAAACATTTAGTCCTTTTCCCCATAACGATGCACATGCATACAAATTACTGCATATATTTCCAGTGTTGCATTGAGTGCCCCCCTTAAAACTCATTTATGAATTCCATGATAAGACCCACATTCTATACAATTTGGAGGAGAGGTCCCCATTATTGGGATAATGGGCCCAAATTCTGTTCTCCAGAAAACCTGGAAAAGCTATTCTCAGAACATTACCTGGCAAGAAACCAAAATCATGTCATCAACCTCAGACTTCTTTAGCCCCTCAGACTTGGCATGATTGAGTTTGTTGGTCTTGGAGGCCCAAGGGACACGACTGCTTCGGAGCTTTGACAGGTTGGTTTCCATGAGGCGCCTCTGCAGAATGTTATGAGGTTGCTTGAGGAACAGAAAGCAGAGGCTTCTTAATGACAGGTCATTTCCCCCCTTCTCTCATTGTCCCCCAGGTGCTGCAGAAATAATGAAGGAGCTGCCCATAACTGAGCTCTACCTTTGCTTCTTATTTATCCTTCCTTCAAGTAGGGACTTCATGGGTATTATCAGAGCAGGAACTATAAACCAATTTGCAGTAGGCAACCCTGAGTGAATGAAAGAGCAATGTGGGACCCTGGGAAGCGTGGACAGGGCTAATAGTCCATGGCTAAAGAGAACTAAGGGACCCTTGTGATTTGTACTACGTGGGCTTGCTGCTTTCCCTTACCTTACAAGGCCATTTCAGGAGGAAAGTGGCCATAGTCTATGTGGAATAAATGTATCTTTCCAGGGGACTTATAGAAAGGGCAGCTAATTCTCACAGGCCAAAGAAACCTTCTTAGCGCTGGTTTTCAGGAGTTCTGTGTACTTCTGTTTCAAGTCTCACTCCCTCACAGTATTATCCTTTGGACCCAAATACATGTGCCTTGATGACGTGGCTCTCCTGTGGGCTGAGTTATCCATGGGTGGATGAGGTAGGAAGACAGGGATTCATACCTGCTGAATAACCCTCTTAGAAGACACACTTTAGAACCTGGCAGAACCCAGAGGAATCATCCTTACTGTTATTCTCTGGACCTCAAGGAGCATAAGGCTCCTCCTGCCATGTGCTTGTCATCCATTCCCGCTCTCTTCAATGGGCCAAAAGTGGAGTGTAAAAGGGACAGAAACTGACCAAGAAGCAGGGGACTTAATTAGACCTTATATCTGTGCCAGGATACCTAAGGTTAGGAAGAAGAATGAGGAATATGAAATCAAGTCTGCTCTTTAATAGAGCTTAGGAGAGTTACTAGGGCAGATATATCTGTGCTCTACTGTTTCTACTCAAAGTGGCCTCCAGAAGGTGTAAGCCACCTCTTAAAGTCATTTGACCTGAGAAATTTCTATACAAAAGCATATTATTCCTAGTTTACAATAATATTGAAAATCCCTCAAAGGATGGAGTCTAACCCCAAGTTTCTATGTGACACATACTAGATGGCATTCCAATTCTAGGGGGGGAAGAGAGTTACTCCTAGAAGCCCAGAGCCTAGAACCTTCCCCAGGAAGTGGGTAGAAGTGCAGGAGGTCTTCATTTCCACCATATTACAGATTTCTGAGGAAGAATGGAGTCAGAGCCATGACTCGCTGTAACCCTGGTGAGGCGAAGAAATGGATTCCCAAAATACACTGACTCTTGGCAAGGCAGATTTTAAATTAGTATTCTTGGGAAAAGGAGAGAGAGGGGCATTTAAAAGAAAATGAGAGCTTCTTAATTTGACAAGGAGCTGGAGGAAGTGCTAACTCTGATTTCCTGATTGGACCCAGGGAGAATGCTTTGCTCCTCAAAAGAAACAGAAATTCTTCATTCTTATCTCTCTCACTAATAAGTCTAGATTCATACTAAAGCAGGTGTTTGTTTCTGTCAGGTCCATGCTTAGCATGACCAACTCAGATAAGCTGGATCTGTAGAACTGAAGACTGGAAGGGACTTCAAAGTCCATCTAAACAAAGCCCTCATAACCTAAAGTTCAAGGCTTTCCTTCTACAGTGGTCTTGCCCAACACCACTTTACCTGGTTATTCTGAATCTTGAGAGGAGTCTAATCATCACTGGACAGATCAGGCAAACGAGGAAGGTTCTGAAATCGTTTTCCTTGAAGTCATCTCTCTTTGAATTTTCCTACTCTACCCTTTCTCCACAGGCTATACACATACTCAAAGTTCTCACACACTGGGAAGAAAACACCTCCACAAACCCTCAGACCCTGCCTCCTCAGTGCCACGTCCTAACCACAACCCTGCCTTAAACGGTCTTAAAAAAAGGTCGAAATCACTAGTCAATTTCCTGATATCCTATATTTTCTTCACTGAAATCACTTCTGATCCCACAACACCAATAACGATCTCCTAATTTCCAAATCTGACAGACATATTTCAGCCTTCATTTTACTTGACTTCTCTAGGGTGTTTGGCCCTGCTGACTATTCCTTTATTTAGTAACCCAAAAAAGGTTCAAACGTAATACATCTTCAATATAAAATATTCAAATGTCACTGAAGTATATACAATTAAAAAGGGAAAGCCTCGGGCTTCCCTGGTGGCGCAGTGGTTGAGAGTCCACCTGCCGATGCAGGGGACACGGGTTCGTGCCCCGGTACGGGAAGATCCCACACACCGTGGAGCAGCTGGGCCCGTGAGCCATGGCCGCTGAGCCTGCACATCCGGAGCCTGTGCTCCGCAACGGGAGAGGCCACAACAGTGAGAGGCCCGCGTACCGCAAAAAAAAAAAAAAGGGAAAGCCTCTGCAACCCTTCAAACCTTCTCAGTTCTACTCCCTACAAAGAACAACCATTAAATTTAGAAGTACATCCTTCCAAAAATTTTAATACATCTACAAACATAAATAAAAACAGGATCATACTATAACACTCTTCTAAATTTTTAATTTTTGTTTAATATATGAAAGGCATTTTTCTATGTCAGTACATATAATTCTTTTCATTCACTTTTATAACTACAAGTCTTCATAGTATAGTTCAGGAGTTGAAAATTCACAGCCAATTAACTCATATGAACCTCAGAGATGCTCTTCTGTAGCCATTTAATTATGCCCTTATGTTTGTTTGTTTGTTTAAAATTTTTTTTTTTGGCCGCACCACATGGCATATGGGCTCTTAGTTCCCTGACCAAGGATCAAACCTGCACCCTCTGCACTGGAAGTGTGGAGTCTTAACCACTGGACCACCAGGGAATTCCCTGCCCTCATGTTTTAAATGACAATGTAACTGCACATTTACCTTTGCTCCCAACGAAAATTTCACTAAAATCATAGTCAAGGAACAAGAAAGGCCTAAAACTATAAGAACAAAGAGAATAGTAAAGTAAGCAACAACAATAACAAAAGAAGAGATTTTGACAAAATTTTGGAATCTAAATAGCAGACGAAAAACTGGTAACTGACCTAGACTAGAGAAAGCTAAGTGCTTCACACCATTTTACTTCATGGAACACTGGAGTGGCAGAGACTGCCAGTTACTAATTAAAATCCATGATCTCCTCTTCTTTCTGGAAAGATACCTAGATTATGTTTCCCAGCCTTCCTTGTAGTTAGGCAAGGCCATATGACTGAGTTTGGCAAACAGAATGTGAGTAGAAGTGACACATACCACTTCTAGGCCTGGCCTGTAAACCTCTCCTGTGTACACTCCTCCATATTCTTTTCCTCTTCTGACGGGCTGGAATGGAGATGACCCTTAGGGTAACCTACCTGGAGGTAACGTGTTGAAGACAGAAGAGCCACTCACTGTCAGCCTGGGTCACTAAATGACTACATGGAAGAGGGCTGTCTTGTTGACCTTCCCACTAGAACTCTTACCTAAGAAAAAATAAACTATTATATTTGAACTAGTTTATACTTGGGGGTCTAGCTGTAAAAGCAGTTTTCCTACTTAAACTAAAACCCTGGAAAAGCTGAGGAATTAGAGGTATTAGAACCTCTACAATTGGAGGGTATGATTAGGGTTGGAAAGAGATTAGTATAAAGCCTGCATAAGACTCCTATGCATAAGACTCCTTCCCAGTTGATCCAGACAACTGGGAAGAATGCCAAAACTTTATTCTTTTTGTAAGAGTAAATCAAAAGACTCTGGCTGGTTGACAGTTTGGCTAGGCTTAGGACAGATTCCTTCAACAGCTAAGAATGAGAGTGGAGTGCCATACTATACCAGAACTGAAGAATACGAGTTGAAGGGCTCACATGGAGCCTTGCATAATGAAAGATACAAGACCCAAACCAAGATTTCACATCATTAAGAATCTTTGGAATATCATGGATGACAAAGATTCCAAAAGTTTCCAAAGAGAAAAAGATGATTTCAAATACAAAGGATTAGGAACCAGAATTACATAGGACTATTCAGTGGTAATAATGGAAGCTAAAAGACAATGGAATAATACTTTTAACAAATCTGACAGCACATAATTTCTAAACCTAGCCAAGCTATCAATTAAGACTCAGGAAAGTTATTTCCCAAGAATCCTTAAGCAGCTTCTGAAGGATATACTCCACCAAAGCGAGGGAAACCAACAAACAAAGAAAAAAGCATAGGATCCAAGAAATAGAGTATACAATAGAGAAGAGAAACAAGAGAAATTCTGAAAACGGTGTTGAAGAAAAAGTCCAGGATATTGGTTGTGTAGTGGGCCGTGAGAGCAACCAGTCCAAAATGAAATGCGAGGATAGAGCACTCCAGGAAGGATGTCTCCAAGAAAAAAAAAAAAAACACCTGCTAGATCATCTGCAGTTTTAAGGTACTTGGAGGAGATTTAAATTTTAGATAGAAAATTAAACAAAGGGAAAAAACTAGGCAATTATTAATTTTGATAAAAATAAATATTTGTATGAGAAAGAAACATAATTATGGTATAGTATTTGACTCAGCTGTGAATAATATGAATATAGTCATAATAATGTAAGCAGTAAATGCTGATTTGACCCAAGATAGCTATTTAATTGTTACTAATATATTACAATATTAATATAGTAGGAGAGGGGACATGATGGGAAGGTATAAGAGAATTAAGGAACAGTTTAAATTTTTTTTAAGTTTTAAATTATATACATGTGCTTTTTGATAAAAAGTAAATTTTAAAAATATACCCTATACATTAAGAAAGCATACAGCCACAAGAAAAGCCAACTTATGATGGCTTAAATGGAGGTGTATTTTTTTCTCACATAACAAGAAGACTGGAGGTAGGCAGCTGCTGGCATTAATTCAGCAGCTTAACAATTTCAGGGCTACTGTTTCTGTAATTCTCTTGGATATTCCCTCATGGTCATATGATGGGTGCCCCAGCTCCAGGCATTACATCCACATCTAAGGAAGGAGGAAGGAACTCTGTGCCATCTATCCTTTTTATCAGGAAAGCAAAAGCTTTCCCAGAAGTTCCCTCAGCAGTCTTCTGCCTATATCTTCTTGGTCAGAATTCCCACAGCCACTTCTAACTGCAAGGGGGTCTGGGTGTATTTAGCTTCTGCGTAGAGGAGTCAGGTAGATAGAAAAGGGCTGAAAATGGGTGATGATTTAGCCAACTAACAGTGTTTGCCAAATCATGCAAAAACTGAAGTGTGTGTACATGTGTGCACACACACATACACGCACACACCAACAATGTAACTTAGGCAGATGTAATGTCAGGTTACCCTATAACCAACCACCTTAGCACCTATTTTTTTTACATCTGCCCTACTTTCTGCATTTTTTTTTTTTTTTGCGGTACGCGGGCCTCTCACTGTTGTGGCCTCTCCCATTGCGGAGCGCAGGCTCCGGACGCGCAGGCTCAGCAGCCATGGCTCACGGGCCCAGCCACTCCGCGGCATGTGGGATCTTCCCGCACCGGGGCACGAACCCGTGTCCCCTGCAACGGCAGGCGGCCTCTCAACCACTGCGCCACCGGGGAAGCCCCGCTTTCTGCATTTTAAAATAGCACATCATCTATAGACCTATGAGTCTGTGGTACAAACATACCTCAGTTTATTTAACTACTAATGGACATGTAGATTATTTCTACATGTTTGCCATTAGAAACAATGTTTCAATAAACTCAACATTCCATTTTTTTGAAACTCTCCTCCACTGGCTTCTAAAACCACTTTTCTGTCTATTCTGCATCTGTCTCATTTATTGGCTCCTTTGCCTCTGCTCATTTCCTAAATGTTAGTGTTCCTTGTTGCTCTATCTTAGGTCCCTTTCTCACTCTACAAAACCTTTTAGGGCAATCTTATCTGCTTTCATTGTATAAATTAGTACCCTTATGATGATGACTCCATCTCATGCTCAGCCCTCACTTCTGAGTTTCAGACCCATAGAACCAACTGCCTCTTTGAACTTCTCCACTTAGACACCCCACAGGCACTTTCAAACTTAACTTGTCCCACTGATCTTTCCCACAAAACTTGTACTTTCTCCAGTATTCTCCGTCTTGGTGAGTGAAATTCTGCCTCTTTAACACCTTGTAGTTTCCTCTCCATTTCTGCTGTTATTGCTAAGTTCAAATAATCTCCTAAAACATTATGTTCATGGTCTCCTTCCCCTACAGTGGCTCCCTTGCCAGCTGTATCAAACACAAAATACTCAATTTAGCATTTAAGATCTTCCACTAATTCATCCTCCTTGCCAGTCTTATCTTTAATCCTCCATGAAGGCGTTCTACTTTAGCAAAAGGACCACTTATCACATACTACCTTGGGCAAATCACTAATCTCTCTAAGCATTACTTTTCTCTCAGTCTCACCTTCTTCATCAGTAATAAAAGAGGTTTGAGCTCCAAAGTCCTGTTCTATTTTAACATTCTGGATTATTCCCTTTACACCAATCTGGTAAAATGGCATCACTACACGCCCATCCATTCTTGATTCTTTTCTTTTCCTAAACTTCCATCCCAAGTATAGATAGTCCCCAATGTACAATGGTTCAACTTATGATTTTTCGACTTTGTGACGGTGCTAAAGTAATACACATTCAGTAAAAACTGTACTTCGAATTCTGATCCTTTCCCAGGCTGGTGATACGCAGCACAACACTCTCTCATGATGCTGGCAGAGGCAGCAAGCTGCAGCTCCCAGTTAGCCTCATGATCATGAGGGCAAACGACTGATACACTTACAACTATTCTGTACTCATACAACCATTCTGTTTTTTCACTTTCTATATGGTATTCAATAAATTAGATGAGATATTCAACACCTTATTATAAAATAGGCTTTGTGTCAGATGATTTTGCTCAACTGCAGGGTAATGTTAAGTGTTCTGAGCACTTTTAAGGTAGGCTAGGCTGAAATACGATGTTCAGTAGGTTAGGTATATTAAATGCATTTTCAACTTAACAATATTTTCACCTTACAGTGTGTTTATCAGGATGTAACTCCGTCATAGGTCGAGGAAGATCTGTACTGTTGCTACTTCCTCCAAAACTTTTCTGGTATCGATCTACTTCTCCTCATCTTTACTACTTCCAATCTAATACAAGCCACCATCATCTCTTATCTGTGCTACAACAGCCTCCTAACTTGTCTTCCACCTCTTCCTTCACCCTTCTCCAAATCATTCTCTACACAGCAGCCAGAGTAAGCTTTTAAAAATGTAAGTGAGATAATACATTCCCTTACTCAAAAGCCCTTCAGTGGGGCTTCCCTGGTGGCACTGTGGTTCAGAGTCCGCCTGCCGATGCAGTCCGCCTGTGCTCTGCAACGGGAAAGGCCACAACAGTGAGAGGCCCACGTACCACAAAAAAAAAAAAAAAAAAAAGCCCTTCAATGGCTTCTCATTGTTCTTCAGACAAAATTCAAACTTCCTACCACGGTCTAGGGCTCTGTGCCATCTGGTCCCTGTCTATCTTTCCAACCTCCACATACATACCATATACACACCACTCTACCCTTTATTCATCCACACCTCCTTGCTCAAAAACTCTTTCCCATTCTAATGCCCTTGCACCTGCCATTCCCTCTGCCTGAAATGTTTTCCTCTAATATTTCAAATAGGTAGCTTGATCTCATCTTTCAATTCTCAGCTCAAACATCACTTCCTCCAAAACATCTTCTCTGACCATACTATTTAAAGTAGGCACTCCACTTCTTTAGTTACTAACATATCCCACTATTCCTTTCAGAGTAATTATAAGTCCAGAATTATTTTGCTTTTCTAGTTGTTTATTATTTCACTCCCCCACTAGAGTGTTAATTTCACAAGGGCAAGGACCTTCATTGTCTTGATCACAGCTATATCCCAGCTCTTAGCATAATACCAAATGAATAAATCTCTACCCTTTACTTCTTCAAAAAGCCTTTCTTGATTAATATCATCCAGTTCTTTCCTTCAGAATCCCTTCAGTACTCATAAATTACATAGTTTGTACTACTTGCATTCCCATTCCTTGACTGTTGCTTTGTAAATATGCTTAAGTGGTTTGTTTTTGTTTATTGAAATATTGCCTTTCCAAGGGCTATCTTCTACTTTCCAGGTGTACTTCAAGATACACAGTATTAGTTAGATAGGTGCTGCAGGTACTCTGGTGGCCTTTTGGACATAGCTATGTCATCTTCCTGACATGGATCCTGCTTTATGCTTTAGCTCAACAAGGCAACACTAAGCAGTCACAGGTTCTCTACTGTTCCTGCAGTGTGGCTGCTAAACCCTAACCAGCATTTAGGCATCTAAATCCTAAGCAGGCAAACTCAAATGTGCTGCCTTTATCACCATCGGGAGCTTCTGAAAGAAATGGGCACAGTGGGCAATGCTGTATTCCAGGTAGACAGAGCTGAGGTTCCTCAATCTAGGAGCCAGTCTGATTAAATATCTCTTCTAACCAGGCTATAAAGTGGGAAGAAAAGTGAGGTGAGAGGAAACAGGCTATACTGCAGGATACCACAGAATCATGATTTGAGCAAGAACTTCTAAGGCCACCTTTTCAATCCCTTTACCTACGCTGTACTGAATCCAGACAGAATCAAACTAATGGATTTCTGTGGTCCACAGAATGGGTCAGACTGGAAAATAGGAGAAATTATAGAAGTCTGCTTTCTTTGTAGCATTTACTCTCAGAGGAGAAACCCAAGGTTTCTAGCTTCCAATAGAACTACAACTAGAACCACTTAGAAATAGGGGTCAGCAAATATGGCCCACAGTCCAAACCCAGCCTGCTGCCCATTTCTGTAAATAAAGTTTCATAAGAACACAATGAGCCCCATTTGTATTGCCTATGGCTGTTTTGCATTACAACAGCACAATTGAGTAGTTGAGACAGAGACTGGCCTGCAAAGCCAAAAACAATTAACTATCTGATCCGTTACAGAAAAAGTTTGCCAACCCTTGACTTAGAGTATTGTTTAAACTATATATGCTTTGGGGTCAGACAGAGCTCAGTTCAAGTTAGTAACCACCTTGCAGAGCTTTTGAGGATGAAATGAGATGGTTTGTACGAAGCATTTAATACCATGTCAGGTATAAAGTAAGCACTTAAATTTTAATAATTATATGTATGTGTACATATGTATTTTAAATTCTCATGCTCGGCTTAAAATTGAAGCTGATTACCATTCACTTTTTTTTTCTTAAAAGGGCATGAAATCATCTTACTCCACTTTTGTCCTCATGTACAGTTTGTAGACAGACATGGGCTCCTGACTGACTCTCACTTCAAGCCCAATATACATGTCTCTGTCTGGTCTTGGAAGTCTAAAAGGGCACTAATATCTGTGCCTTCTCTTCTTTATTTACTAGCTGAATATACAACACGTGACCCTTTCATCACCATAGGATCATAGACAGATTGTCCTTAGGTTTACTGCTGCTCAAAAGCACATGGAATCTACCTAAGGCAGTCTTGTCACACTGCCCCAGGACTTCTGTGTTCTCTCTGCCTTTACCTTATGACCCAATAGACATGTTATTTCAAAGAGAACAGCCTTATTCCTGATTGTTACCTGCTGGTGTGAGATGGTGGCTTCTCAACCGCCCATGGCAGACTGCATTTTTGTTACAAAGGACTCACACAACTGCAGGGACTTCAACCAGATAACCTGTAAAGTTCTTCTTACTCTGAGGTTCTATAGGGCACACTCGAAGCAGCCCCCTCTCCATATAATCTCATAGTCAGTTGACTCACCAGGGAATGATGAAACTCTAGTCAGATGTTGGTCACCATCACTATTGTCACACCAGACCAGAGTAATCACTGCTTCCACTGAACTCCTCTAGCGCTTATTGACTACAATATCTTGACAACTACCATAGGCTTCCTGGTGGTATTATTTACATTTTCATGGAACTATCTATTCAACATCTACAACTGAATAGCTAATAGACATCCCAAACTTAACTTCTTCAAGAATCAAATTCCTGATTTTTTTTTTTTTTTTTTTTTTGCGGTACGTGGGCCTCTCACTGTTGTGGCCTCTCCTGTTGCGAAGCACAGGCTCCGGACGCGCAGGCTCCGTGGCCATGGCTCACAGGCCCAGCCGCTCCGCGGCATGGGGGATCTTCCCGGACCGGGGCACGAACCCATGTCCCCTGCATCGGCAGGCAGACTCTCAACCACTGTGCCACCAGGGAGGCCCCCTGATTCTTATTCCCTATCCCTAACCCACTCCTCTTGTATTCTTAGCCATCTCAGTAAATGAGAAACTTTATTCTTCCAATTGCTAGATCAAAAACCTTGAGGTCATTCTTGACTACTCTTTCTTTCAGATCTTTAATCCAATCTCTCAACTAAACTTGTCAGCTCTGTCTTCAAAATAACCTGAGAGTCTGATCTTTTCTTGTCCCCTTAACTGCTAGCACACTGCTCTGAGCCACCATCATCTTTCACCTGGATTACTATCTAACAGCTCCTAACCAGTCTCCCTGCTTCTACTTTTGCCCTCTATAGTGAAATCCACACAGTAGTCTACTTTGTGAAATAAGTCATGTCGTGTCACCCCTCTGCATAAAATTTTCCACCAGTTTCCCATATCAGATTAAAAGTCAAATATCTGTACAATGATCTATAAGGCCCTAAGTAGTTTGGCCTCCCACTATCTCTCTGATGTTATCTCCTATCGCCCTCCTGTTGCTTACTTTGCTCTGGCCACAATGGCCTTCTTACAGTTTTTTAATCACATCAAGCACACTGACAATTCAGGCCTTTGCACTTGCTGTTCCTTCTGCCTAGAACATTCTTCTCCAAGATATTTTGCTCTCTCATTTCCTTCAATATCTCGTATAATGTAATGTTATCAGACAGGCCTTCCCTGACCACCCTAGATAAAATAACAGGGCTCTACTCCATCCTACCCTGACCATTATACTCCCTATTCCCTTATCCTGGTTTATTTTCTCCATAGCACTGATTACACCCTGATATATTATATATTTACTTGATTTATTTTCTGCCTTCTCCCCCCCACCACAAGAACGTAAGTTTTATGAGGGCAGGAACTCCGTTTTGGTTCACTACTATATCTTCAATACCTAGATCATGCCTGACATGTAGTAAGTGTTCAATAAATATTTGGGGAATAAATTAATTAATCAGTCCTATCCTTCCCCCTAATCTATAAACTCATTGTACAGGTAAACTTTGCTGTCTTCTTCTTTGTGATCCTAGCACCTAGCATTGTGTCCTGAACATAGCAAGTGTTCAAAGAATGTTTGCTGTAATTAGGATTCGATCATGGCTCTGGAAATCTTCAGTTTGCACTAGATCCTGATGTTATACTGGTATTTCATGCTCCTCTTCTAAGACTCCCAAGTTCTCTGGTCCAAAATCTATAGCATTATGGATGTCTTGTGGCATTATGAATAACTTATCTACAGGATACCACCCAGGGCTGCCCTCATTGACAGAAATTCTGATCAGGTAGATCAGATACTAGGAGTACAGGGCTAGTCATTTCATGGTCAGTTGGCTTTGCTGTGTTACACCATCCTTCCCCCAGCCTTCTCCTAATTCTAGTGAGTTTTGCTAAAGCATTTGGCTAGAAGCAGAATCAATCATAAATAGGAAAGCAAAACTGTCTTTCTATTGCTGAATAAGTAAGGATATAGCCTGATGGTCAGTAATATTATCATATAGGAAAGACAGCATAATATCCCATGATATGACTGTTTTTAAAAATTAAAAAGTCCTTACCTCAATGAGAAGAACATTTATGAACCTGGTAGCTAAAACAAAAGAAATTAGAATACGCAAAACTCCAAGAGTGATTTTTTTCTCTACCCTCATCAACTTAAAAAATAATAATAAATGAAATAAAATATTACTCATATCTCTGATTTTGATTCTTAATCTAATACACAAAAAAGAGCACAAGATAAAAGGACAAACAAAATAAGACAGCCAGACATAAGAAATAAAATTAATTTCCACAGTAGACTTTGTAGCAGCCAACTACTCACAAACAGGAAAAGGGCAAAGGCACCTCCCTAGGGTCAAGAGAACAAGAACACATTTCACTGCCCATGGATGCTCTTTGCCAATCCAAAAAAAGTTGGCAGGCTGGATTCAAATAGTGAATGTTATAGAAACAGCATGGTAAAAGGTAGATGATTCAGAAAACTCAGCAGTATGATTCTAATATAGGTCACTAGTATGAGGAAAACAACCCACAATCTTCTCACTGGCACAAACCCCAGAATCAATGAAAACTAATTTGTCCTTTCCCCGCTATCTCCCTCTGATGCCATCCCTTCCCTTTTCTTGTCCCTCTTTTATTGAGTTTGTACTATAGATTTATACAGTCAATTTTTGTATCCTCAAAAATTTCACTTTGGTGAGAGAACACTGAGTCAGCACTGGTCTATACTACCAGATCTACCCATATATATATCCATATATATGAAGTGATATAGTACTTCTAAGGTTATTTCTAAGATTATCCTGATCCAGCAGCATAAGTTCCAAGAAAGCTTAAGCATGCCACGTCACCCCAGTACTCAGAGCTCTCCTAGCCCTACCTCAGTCTGCCTTGGCATCTGTGACCTGTTCTAGCTCTTCTGTGCAATCACTTGCACATTACAGGTGTGAGAACAGTGAGAGAGGGACATCAACTCATGGCAGTGGGGGGAGGCAGGGGAGAGAAATTGTGAACCGTGGTTCAGGGTCTCACAATAAACTGCTGTGTGTCACATCCACAGCAATAACCTGCTTCTTGAGGAAGCTTCTTCCTTCCAGCCTAGTGCCTATGTTCTATGCTATCAGCTCCTGTGTGGCTCAACTAAGACAGACTGGAGTCAGAAAAGCAGATGGAGTTCTTCCTACACAGGATGAAGCAGTATAAAGAATGCTAGGCAGAAGAATCGAGAGGCAGTTCCTCAGGGCTAGGAAACTCCTTGACATCCCAGGACAACCAAATGTCAATCATATCTTAAATCCAGCATGAAGGGGAAAAAAATGCCACATTGTACTTATTTTCCTATTACTGTTTATTGGCTGAGGCTTCCAGGAACTAGGATTATTGTGACAGGAACTAGGATTATTGTGGTCTGAAGGTAAGAAGACTTGAACCTGATTTGCTAAATGAATCTAGACTGTAGTAAAGTGAAAGGAGGGAAGAAAGACAGTTATCGCTTTTCTAGGAATACATTTCAGTCACTCACCACTCTGAGTTAGCATGAATCAGATTAACTATCCTGTGGCTTGTGCAGGTAAAATACCTTTTAAAAAACAGAGCAAGATAATTGAGTAGACATCCCCTGTACAATAAATAACTAAAAATAATTCTCTATCACAATGGGGGAGGGCAAATCTGATCTTGGGATCTATGTGCCATTAGAGTTGATTAAAACAAGAAGAAGAAGAAGTAGATTCAGCAGCTCTGCCCTCCATACCCATCTTGTGGTGGGAAATGGCAATTTCAGTGGCCCAGGCTGACACCCCGCTTCCCTGACAAATTAAACATTCCAAAAGCTCAAAAAATACTGGAAAAATTAAACAGAGCATCTACTTCATTTAAGACATTTAAGTAATGCTTCATAAATTATTGCCTAGATGAATAAAGTGATTGTGAAATTCAAGAAAACAAGTTAAACTACAAGAAAATTCCAGATAAAACTACAAAGCTAAACATCAATTTGGTCCAGTGACTTAAATATAAGAGTCAGATACAGTTCTTTAAACTAGTAACCCTTAGGCCCCCATAGGATCCCTCCTATAGATAGAGAACAGTACGGTCTTTGAACTCAGACCTCCAGTCCTGGAGTTTCTCCTTCTTAATGCCAAGAACAACCCTGCTAGAAAAAAAGACTGCGCCAGCCCCAGCTCCAGCTCCACACATCAGCCGGTGGAGCAGCTGGGGCAGCCTGGCCTCCTCCCTCTATCCACTCTTTGGGGGTGGAGTAGCAGGAGAGGAAGATGATGAAGAGAGGTTTGGGGCTCAGGAAACCTTCAAGGTCCACACTGTTTCTCTCCCCGCCCCCCGCCCTCCTGTTGGAAGGTCAAAGGTAGGTGAGACCAAAATCAAACGGAGAAGTAGATTTTGCATAGAGGGGAAATGGATTCAACAAAAGTCAAGTGTATCTGGATGTGGTGACTGCCCAGAAAGCCCCCTTCCCACTTCGTTCTCTCCTTCTCACACCACTTAGGAGTCACCTCTGTCTGGGTCACGGGCCCGGCCAAGCAGCCTGGGAGGCAGCGGGAGCTACCCTGGCTGCGAGGCTCAAGCCCCAAGCAATCAAACTCGGTACTGCGAAAAATGGGAGGGAAAGGGGACTTGAGGGCAAGAAGGCAGGGCTGGGTCTCTTCTGCTCCAGAGGAGAGACACGAAGGGAGGAAGCTGCGCTGAAGGGAGGGCGAGCTGGAAAAGCTACGACGGAATCCCGAGAGAAACTAAAGCAGGGGAATGCTGGATGGAGAGGAATCCGAAACAGAGCAATAGCGAGACAGCCGACAGCGGCCGGCGGCCGGCGGGGGCCCGGCCGCTGACTCAGTGAAAGCTGCAAAGGGCGGGCCCCGGGAGACCTCACAGCGCGATGGTGACTGGCCGCCGCGCGCGGGGACCCCGAGGCGGGCGCGGCCGCGGGGGCTCACCGTGTCCTTGGACGAGCCCAGCTTCTTGAGGCCGTCCAAGGGCAGCAGGTCGGCCGAGTCCTTGTGGATGAACTGCACGGCCTGCTTCATCCGGCGCTGCTGCCGCAGCGACGCCCCCTCCCGCCTGTCCGTCTCCTTGCGGCCGCCCTCGGTGAGGAGTCCTGAGTAAAACATCGCTGAGGCGCCCGCGGCCCAGCGTCCCGGTCGCTCCCGGAGCCCCGGCAGCCCTCAGCCTCGAGCTTCTCCAGCGCCGCGAGAACCGCGCGCCGCCCTTTTTATAGCCGAGCGTGACGTCACTGGGAGCAGCCAGTGTACACGCGGGGGGCGGGGCCGCCCCAGCCTGCGCGCTGCTTCCCAGAGTCCCGGGCCGCTGCCCACACCCGCACCACCCCACTGGGGCACGGGGCGGGAGAGGAGGAGTGGCGCTGGCGAGACTGACTCCGAGCGCCAAGGTCTACCGCGGCAGCTTTACCCAACCGGTCCCTCGCGTTGTGGGTGCCCCGCATCCCCTGGACCGAGATGAAGTGTGGGGAGGCCAACGCAGGAGCGGCCTCTCCCACGGCAGCCGCCGCCACCTCCTGGTCCCCGCTCACCTGTCCACGCCGTGGCCGACCCCGGGATCACCGACAGCCGGGCCATGCCCCGAGTCCTGCTTCCTGCGCCGCTGCTCGGCTTCACCAGTTCCCACTTTCGCGCCCCTCCTGGAGCCCTAGCGCCCAAAGCCCCGGCTCCCGAGGACCGGCGGCGCACTCCGAAGTTGGATTGCTAGGGATTTCTCCAACTTCAGATCGGTCCCCACCCACCAGGCCCACGTGATTGGGGAGGGGGCAGCCCCTGCGGGCCGGCCGGAATCTGCCTTCCGGGGACCCTCCCTCCTCCCTGCTCCCTCTGCCCGCGGGCCCAGGACCCGCACATCCGAGCCAGGGAAGCAGAGCTTGGTGGATGCCTGCGGGTCACCCTGGGGCTGAGGAGTGGCAAGGGTCCCCGCCTCCGCACGACTGCACACGAGTGCGAGCCCTACACCTGCTCTTCGGAACACCCGGCAGAAAAGCACGTTTTTCTCAGCCAACACTCGGGCTCTCTCCAGCATGACTCCGGGAGCAACTGGAACCCGGTTTTCTTTGTGAATCTGTCATACTCTCAAGCCATTCCAATCGGGCCTTCAGGCATCCTGGGTCCTGGCCTCGACGTTGTGACTTAGTACAAACCACGTTTTCCACTCTAGAAACTAACACCACTGCACTCTCCCACCCCATTTCACAGGAGCAGGCATGAAATAGAAAGATCTGCTCCCTGAAGAGAACCAACAAAAGTAAGAATAACGACATTTACTGAGCCTTTACCATGCACCAGGCACCAGAATAAATACTTAAAATGCAGTCTTTCATTGAATCATGGCAATAACTTATGAGATAGTATCATTATTCCCATTTTACAGGCGAATGCCTGAGACCTCCTAACTGGTCTCCTGAATGTGCCTTGGTTCCCTTCCAATCCATTGTTCCCTGCTGCCAGAATAATCTTTTCAAACTACAAATGTGATCATCTCACCTCCCTGCTTAGAGCACCACAAAAGTCTTCCTATTGCTCTCAAAAGACCCATATTCTTGCATGGTCTGCCCCACACCTGCATCTCCACTCTGTACTTCAGCCTCATGAGCTTTCTTTCCTCCAGTTCCTTGGAGAAGCCATTCTCCCTCCAAATGGCTGACCTTTGAATATCCTGTTCCCTCTGTGTGGAATGTCCCCTCCAAACCTGTGTAGTAAACAGACCTCAATTCCACTGTCATGTCTTTAGGAAAGCCTTCTCTAACCTCCCAGAGGGAGTGAGTTCTTCCTAATTATAAACTACGCATCTCTCCTGGATGTTCCACTTTTTT
Organism: Stenella coeruleoalba; assembly: GCF_951394435.1. Classification (NCBI taxonomy): domain Eukaryota; kingdom Metazoa; phylum Chordata; class Mammalia; order Artiodactyla; family Delphinidae; genus Stenella; species Stenella coeruleoalba. The sequence goes on along the minus strand of NC_137154.1, from coordinate 46,157,131 downwards.
TGGTGGTAGTGGTGGGGGCGTTATTGGTTGTTTGGTTAATATTTATTTCCTTAATTAACTGTAAGCTCCAAGAAGGCAACTGAGTCCATTTTTTGCTTACCATTGAATCCCTAGCTCACAGAAGGCACTCAGTAAATACTAGTATAAGTACAGCAAGAAGTTAAGGTCTTATCTGAGGAAAGCAAGAGGTAGAGCTGGGATTTTAACCTCAGACTGTCTGCCCCCAGAACCTGTGCTGGACTTCCCAGACCTAGAAGGGCTGGGTTTGACCTTGCTTCTTTCCCTCAGTTCCTGCCTTCAGCACTTGTCCTAGATTCAGAGCTCACATATTCCTGTGGGGAGATAAATCCAGAAGGTCAGAAGGCTGCTCACCTGGCTTCAAGGAAGCCCCAGGGATTCCTTGTCCCCCAGCACACATTGAGCGCGCAGCCACCTGGAGGGGGGCAAAGGGGGGTGGGGGTGGGATTGCAGCTCACCTTCCAGTTCCCTGGCACACTTCCAGCAGTGAACAACAGTGGCTGCCCTGGGCCCTTCTGTCCTGTCGCCTGGATCCCTGCCTAGTCACTCCTCCAGGCCTGAGTCGCCCAGGGAATGGTAAAAGACAGCCTTGCCTTGTCTCTCTAGGATAGGTGCCTCTGAGCTCAGCAAAACATCAGGACAGGTCCAAAAGTGAGGGCCCCTGGGGCTCCGGCCAGGACAGCTACTTTCCTCTGAGAGGAAGCCAGGCAGGCAGATTCCAACTCCCCATCCGCAGGCAGCTCAGCTCAGTCTTGCAGCCTTTTTGTTGGGGATGGCCCGACAGAAGAAAGGGGCTTCTTTCATAGTGAGATTCCCCCGACACCCCTACCCAGAAAACCAGGAGCTGAATGTCTCTGATTGAACTGGAATTTGTCCATATCAAGTGTTATGGGAAAATAAATAGAGCCTTGGCTGGAGCTGAGAGTCTTTTTGTGAATGCAGAGCTCTTTGTTATAGTGGGATTTGTGTTCTGCAATTGGATCTATGGCCCCAACACCTACTGGTCCCCTCATCTCTCAGAGATCTTCCTCAGCCAGACTGATACCATCACTGCTCTTAAGCATGGGGCAAGGTATGAGGCCAACCCCACTCCCTGTAAACACCCTATGAGTTTCTGCAGACTGCAGACCTCTGGGCAGTTTATCCCGTTTGACCAAATGACTTTGAGCAAGTCACTTCCTACCTCTAAGCCTCAGTTTCCACATCTGTAAAATGGATGCAGCAAGATTGCTTATAAAATTGGGCTTTGTAAACTCTGGAAGGCTGTACCAAGGAAAGGTCATTATTAATTCTCCATATAGCCAACCTCCCCTGCCCCACTGACCCATCTAGAAAAAACTATAATATAGTTGTGAAAAGCACAGGTTTTGGAGTTTGATACACTAGGTTTGAATCCCTGCTCTTCTACTTACTAGCTATGCAACTAGTAAGCTACTAAGTTACTTTGCCACTCTGAGTTTTAGCTCCTCATCTAGAAAATGATGCTAGTAATGTATCTACCTCTCAGGGCTGCTGTGAAGATTAAATGAAATAATAATACACATAGCACATTGTGGCATGTAGTAAGGGCTCAGCAGAAGGTAGCTACCGTAATTACCTGGGACAGTCTCAGGATTGCTGAGCCTCAGAATGGGCCCTGGCCTATGCTTCCTCCAAGCCTCCCTACAGACCTGAGCATCTCACCCCCTCCTTGGAACCAAGGCCTCCTGGGGTAGCAGCTGGCCTCCTCTCTTCCTCTCTGTGGTGTCTCTGGATTCTGAATTTACCATGTGAAGTAAATTCTGCTTTAAATTCTGTTTTAAATTCTGTTCTAAAATCCTAACATCCTGCCTTGGCTGTTATAGAGGGTATGTCCTGGAAAATTATGCTAGATAAGCTGATGCTGCTTCAGTTAGGATTTTATTCATGTTGTTCTTATTATAAGTCACAGGAAACCCAGTTGAAAATTTCCTAAGCAAAAATGAAAACTTTTTCCTCCTGAAACTAACACAATATTGTAAATCAACTATACCTCAATTTTTTTTAAGAAAAGGAAAACTGTCCCCTTAATTTAAAAGTGCAGGGGTTTCAGGCATGGCTGAATCCAGGGGCTCAAACAACATTAACACTGTCTTTCAACTCTGAGCTGATGCCACTGTAGGCCGGCTCTTCTAGTGTGATGGCTGTCAGCAGCTCCAGGCTTATAATCTGTTCACCTAGAAACTCTCTTTTGGGTCTTCAGGTAACAGGGAGACCTTTGAGAATGGTCTACAGGATGAGTGCTGGGGGTGAGAGTCCAGAAAAGTAGATGAGAAGATCAGAGGAGAAAGAGGAAATAGTCAAGGAACTTTCATCCCCCTGACCTTGCTACCCATGCATCTTTTGCTCTGACTTTGCCCTTGGGCACACACTGGAAGTAATGGCCACTGCCCGGCTCACCCTTCACTCACCATCTCCAACCTTGTAGTTGCAGAGTCCCCTTCTTCCTCTGGTGCCCTTAGTACCACTCCAAATCCCTCTGGCAGGAAGATTCTTCAAACAGCTGTCCCCTGCAGGTGTTGTATGTCTACCAGGATCTCTGGCTACACGTTGCCCCCAAGTTGACACCCAGCCCTGAAGACTGTCGACTTTGGCAGGTTAACGCAAAGACAAGCGTTACTTCTGTCTTCTTCCTTCAGGGTAATTGCCAGTGTCACCATAGCCTCATAAAACAAGACTGATGGCAGCCCCGCTGGTGTTTTCCAAAGTTGGCTGGGTCTTTTGGATCCATTCCTGTCAGCAGTGATTTTGTTTCATTTCCTGGCATGAGAACAGGATGTAATCTCAAATAAGATAGCAAAAGAGGACAGAAAAGTGGGGGGGAAATCTCAGTATCTCAAAAGCGAGAATGTCTGGTGGAAAGAGGCTTGGCACTGAATCCCGGCTCTGCTCCTTGCTTGCTGTGGGACCATGGCCAAGTTTCTGCAGATCTCTGAGCCTCAGTTTATCCATCTGGCCAGGCTCTGTGTGGTTTAAATAGGATAACATGTAAAGCAAAGGGCCTGGCACAAAGTGAGCCCTCGATAAATAAGAGCCCTGTTCCTCTTTCCTTCCTCTGTCCAACATAGGTAGAGAACCTGGAGAAAGGGCGAGAACAGAGGCCAGGGGAGAGCTCTACCGTCTGGAAACAGACCTGTGAAGATGGCAAGCTTCTGAGAATGCGGCACAGCCTTGGCTTGGCAGGCTGGCTCCAAATCCCTTTCTGTCACACCCAGCCAGAGGTAAGAGGGCTTGCAGGGCAGCTCAGCGCACCTGGTTACCTCTGTCTACCTCAGGAGCACGGAGGCCTCCACTGCCTTCCCCCAAAAGAACTAAGCATGTGGCTTGTGTGTGACAGTGACAGGTCAGTGGCCCTCACTGGGCAAGCTCTGGCTTGTGGGCAATGGCAGCAGAGAGGCCAAGGGCTCTGTGCTTGGGCGTGCAGACATCTACACACCACACACACTCACACTCACACAGCATTCACTGACCTATTTTCACACAGCTCTGTACTGCCTGGGGAGATAAGTCCTTGTGATTATTTTTAAAGGTTTTATTTGGAAACAATTTCAAACTTACCAAAGTTTGCAAAAATAAAAGCAATAAAAGAACACCTGTATATTCTTTAACCAGATCATTAACATTTTACTGCGTTGGCTATATCATTTGCTTTCCCTCAACACAAACACACAACAAACACACCCAAGCAAAACACTTTTTCTAAACTTTTTGAGGATAAGCTACATACATTATGACCCTTTACCACTAAGATTTCATTATATATTTCCTGGGAATAGGAATTTTTCTCGTATATAACACTGCAGATATAAACCTCATAAATTTTCATTGATACAATACTTTTATTTATTATTGTTCGTGTTTCAGTTTTGTCAATTGACCTAATAATGTTCTTCATGACATATTCCTCTAGTACAGGATCCAGGCTAGGGTCAGGGGTTGTATTTGTCATGTCTCTTTCTTTTTCTTTTTTTTTATAGATTGTTTTAATTATTTATTTTTGGCTGTGTTGGGTCTTTGTTGCTGCGCGCAGGCTTTCTCTAGTTGCGGCAAGCGGGGGCTACTCTTCATGGCCGTGAGTCGGCTTCTCATTGCCGTGGCTTCTCTTGTTGCGGAGCACGGGCTCTAGGCGCTCGGGCTTCAGTAGTTGTGTGCGTGGGCTCAATAGCTGAGGTTCGCGGGCTCTAGAGCGCAGGCTCAGTAGCTGTGGTGCACAGGCTTAGTTGCTCCACGGCATGTGGGATCTTCCTGGACCAGGGATCAAACCCGTGTCCCCTGCATTGACGGGTGGATTCTTAACCACTGTGCCACCAGGGAAGTCCCCTGTCATGTCTCTTTAGCCTCGTTTAATCTGGAACATGTCCACAGTTTGCTTTGTCTTTTATGACACTGACATTTTTGAAGAATACAGCACTCCATCTTTTTATTAAATAACTGTTTTTTTTAATAAATATGAGCAATTTTATTCTAGAATTCCATCTTTTAGGATATGGGGGGATGACATTCTGGGTACCAATAATTCTATTACTTAGGGTCGCTTCAAAAAAGAGATGCTATTCTTTATTTATTTATTTATTTATTTTTATAGTCAGCCATCTTTTTTGAATCTTTTTTTTTTGAATTTTATTTTATTTATTTTTTTATACAGCAGGTTCTTATTAGTTAGCCATTTTATACATATTAGTGTATATATGTCAGTCCCAATCACCTAATTCATCACACACACACCCTCACCCCGCCACTTTCCCCCCTTGGTGTCCATATGTTTGTTCTCTACATCTGTGTCTCTATTTCTGCCCTGCAAACTGGTTCATCTGTACCATTTTTCTAGGTTCCACATATATGTGTTAATGTACGATATTTGTTTTTCTCTTACCTCACACTGTATGACAGTCTCTAGATCCATCCACATCTCTACAAATTACCCAATTTCACTCCTTTTTATGGCTGAGTAATATTCCATTGTATATATGTACCACATCTTCTTTATCCATTCGCCTGTCAATGGGCATTTAGGTTGCTTCCATGTCCTGGCTATTGTAAATAGTGCTACAATGAACATTGGGGTGCATGCGTCTTTTTGAATTGTGGTTTTCTCTGGGTATACGCCCAGTAGTGGGATTGCTGGATCATATGGTAATTCTATTTTTAGATTTTTAAGGAAGCTCCATACTGTTCTCCATAGTGGCTTTATCAGTTTACATTCCCACCAACAGTGAAAGAAGGTTCCCTTTGCTCCACACCCTCTCCAGCATTTACTGTTTGTAGATTTTCTGATGATGCCCATTCTGACTGGTGTGAGGTGATACCTCATTGTAGTTTTGATTTGCATTTCTCTAATAACTAGTGATGTTGAGCAGCTTTTCAAGTGCTTCTTGGCCATCTGTATGTCCTCTTTGGAGAAATATCTATTTAGGTCTTCTGCCCATTTTTTGATTGGGTTGTTTGTTTTTTTAATATTGCGCTGCATGAGTTGTTTATATATTTTGGAGATTAATTCTTTGTCCGTTGATTCGTTTGCAAATATTTTCTCCCATTCTGAGGGTTGTCTTTTCATCTTGTTTGTAGTTTCCTTTGCTTTGCAAAGGCTTTTAAGTTTCATTAGGTCCCATTTGTTTATTTTTGTTTTTCTTTCCATTACTCTAGGAGGTGGATCAAAAAGGATCTTGTGGGCTTCCCTGGTAGTGCAGTGGTTGAGAGTCTGCCTGCCGATGCAGGGGACACGGGTTCGTGCCCCAGTCTGGGAAGATCCCACATGCCGCAGAGCAGCTAGGCCCGTGAGCCATGGCCGCTGGGCCTGCGTGTCCGGAGCCTGTGCTCTGCAACGGGAGAGGCCACAACAGTGAGAGGCCCGCGTACCGCAAAAAAAAAAAAAAGATCTTGCTTTATTTCCCACTGACCAAAACTTTAAGTGTTTCATGGAATAAATAAATGTTCTACACTAAGAAAAAAAAATCTTGCTGTGATTTATGTCAAAGAGTGTTCTTCCTATGTTTTCCTCTAAGAGTTTTATAGTGTCCAGTCTTACATTTAGGTCTCTAATCCATTTTGAGTTTATTTTTGTGTATGGTGTTAGGAAGTGTTCTAATTTCATTCTTTTACATGCAGCTGTCCAGTTTTCCCAGCACCACTTATTGAAGAGGCTGTCTTTTCTCCATTGTATATCCTTGCCTCCTTTGTCATAGATTAGTTGACCATAGGTACGTGGGTTTATCGCTGGGCTTTCTATCCTGTTCCATTGATCTATATTTCTGTTTTTGTGCCAGTACCATATTGTCTTGATTACTGTAGCTTTGTAGTGTGGTCTGAAGTCAGGGAGTCTGATTCCTCCAGCTCCGTTTTTCTTTCTCAAGACTGCTTTGGCTATTCAGGGTCTTTTGTGTCTCCATACAAATTTTAAGATTTTTTGTTCTAGTTCTGTAGAAAATGCCATTGGTAATTTGATAGGGATTGCATTGAATCTGTAGATTGCTTTTGGTAGTATAGTCATTTACACAATATTGATTCTTCCAATCCAAGAACATGGTATATCTCTCCGTCTGTTTGTATCATCTTTAATTTCTTTCATCAGTGTCTTATAGTTTTTTACATACAGGTCTTTTGTCTCCCTAGGTAGATTTATTCCTAGGTATTTTATTCTCTTTGTTGCAATGGTAAATGGGCATGTTTCCTTAATTTCTCTCTCAAATTTTTCATCATTAGTGTATAGGAATGCAAGAGAATTCTGTGCATTAATTTTGTATCCTGCTACTTTACCAAATTCATTGATTAGCTCTAGTAGTTTTCTGGTGGCACATTTAGGATTCTCTATGTATAGTATCATGTCATCTGCAAACAGTGACAGTTTTACTTCTTCTTTTCCAATTTGTATTCCTTTTATTTCTTTTTCTTCTCTGATTGCTGTAGCTAGGACTTCCAAAACTATGTCGAATAATAGTGGCAAGAGTGGACATCCTTGTCTTGCTCCTGATCTTAGAGGAAATGCTTTCAGTTTTTCACCACTGAGAATGATGTTTGCTGTGGGTTTGTCGTATATGGCCTTTATTATGTTGAGGTAGGTTCCCTCTATGCCTACTTTCTGGAGAGTTTTTATCATAAATGGGTGTTGGATTTTGTCAAAAGAATTTTCTGCATCTATTGAGATGATCATATGGTTTTTTTTTTTTGATCATATGGTTTTTATTCTTCAATTTCTTAATATGGTTTATCACATTGATTGATTGGCATATATTGAAGAATCCTTGCATCCCTGGGATAAATCCCACTTGATCATGGTGTATGATCCTTTTAATGTGTTGCTGGATGCTGTTTGCTAGTATCCTGTTGAGGATTTTTGCATCTATATTCATCAGTGATATTGCTCTGTAATTTTCTTTTTTTGTAGTATCTTTGTCTGGTTTTGGTATCAGGGTGATGATGGCCTCATAGAATAAGTTTGGGAGTGTTCCTTCCTCTGCAATTTTTGGAAGAGTTTGAGAAGGATAGGTGTTAGCTCTTCTCTAAATGTTTGATAGAATTCACCTGCGAAGCCATCTGGTCCTGGGCTTTTGTTTGTTGGAAGATCTTTAATCACAGTTTCAACTTCGTTACTTGTGATTGGTCTGTTCATATTTTGTATTTCTTCCTGGTTCAGTCTTGGAAGGTTTTAACTTTCTAAGAATTTGTCCATTTCTTCCAGGTTGTCCATTTTATTGGCATAGAGTTGCTTGCAGTAGTCTCTTAGGATGCTTTTATTTCTGTGGTGTCTGTCGTAACTTCTTCTTTTCCATTTCTAATTTTTAAATAACTGTTTCACTGAGACATAATTCATATACCATACAATTTACCGCTTAAAGTGTAGAATTCAATGTTTTTTAATATATTCACAGAGCTGGGCAACCATCACTACAATCAATTTTAGAACATATTGATCATCCCAAAAGAAACTATGTACCCATTTCTTTTGGGCAGTCATTCCCCATTTCCTCCTAAACTCTCCAGCCCTAGGCAAGCTGTCATCTACAGGTTCTGTCTCTATGGATTTGTTACATTTCATATAACTAGAATTGTACAATATATTTTCTTTTGTGACTGGCTGCTTTCACTTAGCATGTTTTCAAGGTTCATCTATGTTATAGCATGCATCAGTATTTCATTTTTTTGTGTCAAATATTACTCCATTTTATGGATTTCTCACATTTCGTTTATCCTTTCAACAAATGATGGACATTTAAGTTGTTTCCACCTTTTGGCTATCATGACTGATGCTGCTGTGCACTTTTGTGTATGTGTTTTTGTATAGACTTACGTTTTCATTTCTCTTGGAGTGGAATTGCTGGGTTACATGGTAATTCTATGTTTAAACTGTTGAAGAACTAACAAACTGTTTTCCAGAGTGGCTGCACCATTTTACATCCCTACCAGCAATGTATGAGGCTTCCAACGTCTGCGCATCGTCACCTACACTTGTCCCTTTGATTATAGCCATCCTATAATGGGTGGGTGTAAAATGATGTCTCATTGTGGTTTTGATTTGCATTTCCCTGATGACTAAAGATGTTGAGCATCTTTTTCATGTGCTTATTGGCCATTTGTTTATCTTCTTTAGAAAAATATCTATTCAGATCATTTTCTCACTTCTAAACTGAGTTATCTATTATTGGGTTGTAAGAGTTTTAATATATTCTAGCTATAAGTCTCTCATCAGATATATGATTTGCAAATTTTTCCCCATTCTATGGGCTGCCTTTTCACTTTCTTGATGGTGTCCTTTGAAACACAAAAGTTTTTAATTTCGTTGGTGTGAAAGTTATTTCTCTTCCCTTTTAAAAAATGGAGTATTTCTCATTTTGTGTTTATCCAGTTTTCTTGTATTGGGATTGAGGTTATTCATCTTGGTCTGAGTACTGTGTAGGTGATGTTATGTTCCTCTCAGGGTATCACATCTGGAGCCACATGTTGTCCATCTGTCTTCTATTGAAGATGCTAATTTTGATCATCTCATCAAGGTATTACTTGATTTCTTTACTGTACAATTACTGGCTTTGTTTTTTTCCTCTCCCATTCATATTCTTTAAAAAAGCACTGGGAGTTCTTTTCCCAATGGTGTAACAAAATTCTTTAATAAAACTTATAAAAATGAATATTTAAGAATAGTTTTTTCAGCTTGAATTGTTTTCCTTTTCCACTCCCAAAGAAAATACAAAATTACCAGCACCCACATATACACTCAAAACTATAGTGATATTCTCTACACAGAACTACTTTAGAGTTTAAATGCATGTAATACTTTTGCAAGTATTGCAAGTTTGGTATGTTTTGAAAAGAGTAATTTAATTTTGGGGTGTCAGGAAATGGGTTTTGTCAAAGTCCATTGCCGGCAATGAGCAGGCCTAATAATACTGGCACAGAGCATTAACTGTACATCTTATTAACAGTGAGGTGAATAACTTTGAATAAGTTTTAGAGAAATAAAAAAATAACTGGGATTGGAAGTTTGGGATTGGCATGTATACATTACTATATTTAAAATAGATAACCAATAAGGACCTACAGTATAGCACAGGGAACTCTGCTCAATACTCTGTAATAACCTAAATGGGAAAAGAATCTGAAAAGAATACATACATGTATATGTATAACTGAGAAAAAAAGAAGAAAAGAAAAGAATTTTCAAGTTTATCAGTTACGCTGCAGTGACGCAATGAAGACGTGCTTTTTGGTTCTGCCACATGTTGTTTGAAGGTGGGCAGGAGGCACCACTCTACTCCATCCTCAATATGGAAAAGAGAGTGTGGTGAAGCACATGCTGTTTTCTCAAAATGTCAGTCTAGAAGGGACCCAAGTCTCTCTTGGGTGACCAAGAGTGACACACATTTCATTGCCCAAAATGAGTCCCATGGACACATTCAATTTTTTTTTTTTTTTTTTTTTTGGTTGTGCAGCATGCTGGATCTTAGTTCCCCGACCAGGGATCAAACCCATGCCCCCTGCAGTGGAAGCACAGAGGCTTAACCACTGGACCACCAGGGAAGTCCCTGAATGCATTCAGTTTCAAACTCCATGAAAGTGCAATAGCATGGCAGGATCGATGTGGAATACTTGTGAAAAAACATACATCTTCTATTGAATATAAAAATGTTGAAATATATGAAAAAATAAATGTCAGTGATATAAGCGATCCATGAGGAATGTCAAAAAAAAAAAATAAACTCAGGATAGACTCTCAAGCAGGTATTTCACATACCATAAAGATCGCTTCAAACTAAGGAAAACCATAACAGAATAAAATTTTGTCTTAAGTTAAAAAAAAAAAAAAAAGGATGAAATTCTCTCTTTTCAGACTGTCTACACTCCACCAGCACATTTCACTTTGAGTTCTGTGCTCTCTGAGGCACATGATGGTCAGACCCACCTTGGCCAGGCCTATGTCCTCCTCTCTCATTAGGGACTTTGTCCCACTGACCACAAGCCTCATGCAAATTACTCATTTTTGGAACCTGAATTCACACCCTGACAAAGTGAGTGTGTTCATCGGCCTTACTTGCCTACGGCCCTGGGCACTGCTTCTCTGGGGTCAAAGGTTGGACTTCGTCATGCTGGAAACATCAAACCTGAGATGAGCAGCTCTGAAGAATGTGTGATTCTGAGCTCAGCAAGGAGATGTACTGCCATCTTCATACATCAGAGGCTGAGGACTGAAAATAAGGAAAGATGATGGATTGACAGGTCTCTGTATATGGGTGCTGTTTCTGATCTGAGAGAGATAGTCTTAGGAGATTGGAAGAACACATTTCTCCTTTCCAGCTCAGGAGAATAAGGGTTTTCAGAAGGTCCTGTGGAAGAACCCTAGTCAGGCATTATGGCCTTTCATTCCTACTTCAAGCTCCAATTCTTCTGGTTCTAGAACAAACACATCCTACTAGAAAGCCTGAAACTAAAGGATTCTCTATTTCAGTGAAATGGGAGAAACTAGCAGAGTACGAACCCATTTTTTAAGTGTATCTTGGATTTAACTTCTCTAGTCTGAAGTGGTGGAAGATGATAATGATGATGATAGTTAACATTTATTGAGCCCATACTACATTCCAGGTAGTTTTCTAAGAGTTTTCCATTTGTGAATGCATTTATTCTCACAACAACCCTATCCAGTAAGTACTATCTTTTTCTTTATTTACTATATGAGGAAACTGAGGCACAGAGAGGTCAAGTAACTTGTGCAAGGTCACACAGCTATTAAGTGGCAGAGCTGGGATACAAATCCAGGTACTGCAGAGGACATAATGGGAGTCTTGGAGAAAATGAACATTATGAAACATAAATCTTTGAGAAATCTTTCACTAAGATAAACAGAAAGAATGCATTCTCAGAAAAGTACATTAGGAATACTGAGAGGGGGAATATTGGGTGAGTCATGCTGCTTGAGTCCCCTTAGTTCCTCGTTGGAAATCCCAAGTGAGGGTTTACCAAGCCTCTTATAGTTGCACCCACATCACTCAAAACTTCAGCTTTGGTGCCTGATGTGGCTGCTAAAAGCTGCCTTCCTCAAGCCAAGTCACCTGGACCTAACATTGGGATTCTGAGCACATATTTTTCCTTTGCCACCATTACCATCTGGCTATATTGTCCACAGTTTTATGCAATGGACAGGCATCATTTACTGCAGCTGCACTGGCACTGTGTAACGATGACCAGTTTGTGGTCATGCACAGTGAGTTACACACAAGGCTGCAGAGGGCTGAGCCCAGCAGGCCCAGCCAGGGTTCACCACAAGCTCACACTCTTTACCACCACACTCTTCTGCTGGCCATGACTGTGTCAGTCACACATTGCTGGGTCTATCCTCCCTGGGGCATTGGTTCCATTTTCTGCTCAGAAACTATTAATTATTTTTCAACCACAAAGTGTATAATAAGGCAAAGATAGCACCAAAGCTCAGATTTGAGGTAGGTTTTCTATTTCTGCTTTTTGCGCTGCACAAGGAAAAGACAGAAAACTCCAAACTATGCCTCAAAGTTATCCTTCAATCCTAGGTAGGATAAAATATAAGATCATAAGACAGTCCAAGTCAGTGGGGTGTGTAAGCTCTTTAAACGACACGTGGTGAAAATCACACAAGATTACAATTTGGGACTGATTGTTCCCCTGCATTCTTTTTTTTAAAATTTATTTTTGGCTGTCTTGGGTCTTCGTTGCTGTGTGTGGGCTTTCTATAGTTGCCACGAGCGGGATCTACTCTTTTGTTGCGGTGCATGGGCTTCTCATTGCGGTGGCTTCTCTTGTTGTGGAGCACGGGCTCTAGGTGCGCAGGCTTCAGTAGCTGTGGCTGGCAGGCTCTAGAGCGCAGGCTCAGTAGTTGTGGCACACAGGCTTAGTTGCTCCGCGGCATGTGGGATCTTCCTGGACCAGGGCTCGAACCTGTGTCCCCTGCATTGGCAGGCAGATTCTTAACCACTGCACCACCAGGGAAGCCCCCCCTGCCCCCCCTCATTCTTTCAAGTCCTTTTTCCTCCTGTCTCAGGAATATGTATCCAGCCTAGCATGGTGCCGAGACCATAACAATGAATAAATGAATGTGGTGTGTGTGTGTGTGTCTTTGGACATGGATGTGATTCAGAGAATTGTTGATAGTTTGAAAGGACCTGAAGATCAATGACTTCTCACCTGGTCATTAGTCATTAGGCCAGGCAGAGGGAAGGAAAAGACCTAAACAGATACATTCCGAGGGCTGTTTGAAGCAACATGCAATCAGTTGTCAAACCACAGCCCTAGTCCCCAACATCCCATTGGTAACATTTTGTCTTGAATTATGAGCATTTAAGCTCCAAGGTTACTTAAGCTCCAAGGCTGTGGGATGACTGAAACACAGGTGGATTCCATTTACAACCACTAGGTGGCATCTGTTCTAGGAATTGCAAAATGGCTTGTTCACAAGCTGGAGCTTTCCTCATGCTGGCCTGAGCCAAACTGTCAAGTTCCTGCTGGGTGGGCAGAGGAACTTGCCAGGGCCAGTGCTGCCAGGCTTGGTTTAAGGAGCCAGTGCCCTGGGAGGGGGCTGGATTCATGATTCCAATGATGAGCTCACCCTATCTAGAGTAGCCGCTCCCTCCCACCACCTCCTCATACTCTTATCTTTTCACCCTTTTTAACTTTCTTTATAGCAGTTATCACACTTGACTTTACTATATGTTCGTTTATTTTCTGTCTCCCTCCACTAGAATCTAAACTCCACAAGAGCATTTTGCTCATTACAGGATCACCGGTTCCTCAATACCTAGCACTTGGTAAGCCCTCAGTAAACATGTTGTATAAATGAATGAATGAGCAAACACGTTAACAAAGAATTATTAGTAACTAAGGTCTGTAGTCCATTCCCCTAATGAGATACTCTGAAAACCAAGCAATGCTGAGTTATGATCATTGTTTATAGTAGGTGGGTTTAATTTGTATCCCTTTTATTCAGCTAGAGCAACCTGCCTGTGAATGAGTGGTTTCACTTTCTAAATCTGTTTCAATCCTGTGTTCCCTGGAAAGTGATCCCTGCTGAGTAGGTATGTCTTTATAGCTGTCAATCACAGGAGCAGCCTCGCTGGGCCATCAAGCCCCAGATGTTGGTCTCCTGTAGGCGGATCAGGACTGCCTGAACGGAGAAGGAAGCATGTTACCACAAATATCCAGGACACCCCTGAGCTGGGTTCACAAGCCCCTGGAGTAGATGACACAGGGAGGAAGCCTCTCCGAGGCTTCTAATTTCCTGTGGTTGGGCTCCTAGTGGCAACACCCAGGACCTGGATTTGGAGGCAGCTGATGGCTTGCCTAGCAAGAAGGCCACAGGTAACAAGGCTCCCTTGACTTGGTGAGGAACTGCTTTACTCCAGCCTCACCTAATCCACGTGCCTCCCAAATACTGACTAAGAGTAACGTAGACTTGGGTAAGGCTCCTGGGATCCATCCTCCCGCGTGAAAAGAAGCAGATATACTGACAGCCCCAGTAAGAGGCATGTCTTCTGAGTTAAGGAGGAGATCGAGGTGTGCAGGAGGGAGCCCAGGGTTTCCCGGTGCACAGGCCCACTGGCTGCAGTGGTCTGCAGTGGTGGGCAGCATGCAGCAGCCCTGGTGCCTCTTCCTGCAAAGATCCACAATTCCTTGCTCTGTGCGGTGCAGCTGCTGCCTTTCCCAAGTTTCCACATGACAATTATAAAATCACCTGCAAACCTAAATCCAGTGAGTGCCTACAGATGACACACTCAACAGCTCAGAGAATGATTCAGAGGAAGCAATCTTCCAAAGTGAAGATAATCATCCGTTAGTGTGAAAAGGCAAGCACTCTTTTATTAGCATTGGAAGCTCAAGGGAAACGTGGCTGAAGCCATAAAAGCAGCACTTCAGTAAATGGCTCAAGAACAATATCCACAGCTGGAGGGAAGGACATGTACAGATTCCTCTCCCACTCAGAGTTCTACCACAAAATTTGTTCTCGCGGAAGGAAGGCAAAGCTCAGCTCTGACCTCTTCCTGTTTACTTTATCAACAGCTCCCCCAGAGTTCAGAGTTGACTGGTCTTCTTTTATCTACCTACTTTTCCCAGGTGACCTCAAGCTGTCTCATTCTTTATTCTGTGACATTAAAATTAATATTCCAGCCCTGAGCGCTCCTGGGACTTCATAGAACCAGTTGCCTATTTGAAATCTTTATTTGGATACTAATAGTCATGTCATACTTAGAATGGCCAAAATTAAACTCTTGATCTTCTCTTCTTTTCCAGTGTCTTATCATTGCATAAGAAAGCACCCAAAGCCTAATGACTAAAACAACAATAATCATTGATTTTGCTCACAAGTCTGTCATTTTGGTACGGCTCAACGGGGACTGCTCAGTGAAGCATCAGCTGGAGAATCCATTTCTAAGGTTAGCTGGCAAGTTTTACTAGCTGTCACCTGGGAGTCAGCTGGGTTGTGGGGAGGTGGGGAGGTGGGGAGGGCTTGGTTTCTCTTCACGAGCTGCTATGGCTTCCTCAAGGCATGGTGACTGAAGTCCCAGTGAGTTTCCCAAGGAGACGAAGTGGAAATTGCCAGTATCTTAAGTCCTGGGCCCAGGAACTAGTAAAATGTTACTTCTGCCATATAAGATTGGTTAATCAGTCACAGATCCCAGGTTCAAGGGGAGGGGCAAAAGGCCCCCAACTTTGCATGGAAGGAGCATCAAAGAATTTGTAGACAGGTTTTTAGATTGTCACATGTCCCAAACCTGCTCCTCCTGCAGTCTTCTCCATCTACCAGTTATTCAGACAACTAGGGGTCACCTTCAGTTGCTGTCCTTCCCTTCCCCTTCCACCCAATCACCAGCAAGTTCTGGTGACTCTCTCCCAAAACATGTCCAGAATCCTTCTGTTCTCTCCTCTCCACTACTCCTGCCTTACCCAGACAACCTCATCTCTCACTGGATGGCTGCTTGGTTGGTTGCAGTAGTTTGTTAACTGTTCTCTGCCTCCGTGCCTGCTTTCTAAAACCTATTCTTCATACAGTAACCACAGCTATCTTTTAAAAACAGAAATCAGGTCACCTCACTCTTCTGTTTAAACCCCCTCCAAAAGCTGCACGACATATTTAGAATTAAACCCACAACCCTCATTCTGAATTCCAAAGCCCAGTGTGCTCTGGCCCCTGTCCAGTTCCCTGGCCTCATCTCATACCACTTGCCTTCTCACTAGTCTATGATCCACACACACGCTTGTTGCTGCCTGATAGCCTTTGCACCTGGCTTTCCTCTATCTGGAATGTTCTTCCCCCGATTTGTCCAAGGCTGGTTCCTTCTTGCCATTTATTTTTCAGTTGAAATACCGTTTACCTAGAGAAACCTCCACAATTCTCAAACCTAAAGAAGCCACACCATCATCTGTTATATTAACCTATTTTAATTTTCAACATAGCACTTACTACTAGTTGATACTTTCCGTGTTGATTTGTTCATTGTCTCCTCCCTCTAAAATGTAAACTCTAAAATGACAAGACCTTGTCTGTCCTGTCACTGTGCATCCCTAGGACCTAGAACAGTGCCTGGCAAAGAGCAGATGTTTGATAACTATTTACTGATTTAACAGGTAGCAACAGTAGCCCCTGCCATCCAGTCTTCCAACAGGACCACAGAGTCTCTCAGAGTGGTTGATGGGTATAGAGAGGAAGCTTCAGGAGGGCTTCAGTGAATCATGCATGGCCCAGCTCCTGAAGGATGCTTCACAGAGACCAGGTTTATGCAGCCTCCTTCCAACCCCCAGTGTACTGCCATCCCTAGCCTTCTTGTGAAACCAGCAATACAGAATCAGACAGTCCTAAGGACAAAGTTACTAACATGCTTGGACGGGGTGGCGCAGTTCTGCTGCCATCGGTCAGGTCATTAACTCACATTGTATTACATTTGAATTTTCATCTTAGGGTCAGACTCAGAAATGTAAGCCAAGTTCCGGCATCACCAATTCCAAGTACTTGTATTAATGATTATTTTTTAAAACGAAGATGCTCAAATTTTTGAAGAGAGACTTAGAAATGGGTATTTAGGACCATCCAAATAAATTTTTTGAAGTTTGATTGGGCTTTTAAAAACTCAATGTTATTAATAGGTTAAAAAACAAAACATTGAGGTCAAAAGAGAATTCAACAATAAATGAAATAATCTTTGTTTTCTTCAAAAATGTTTGTTAATCTTTTTTTTCTTTTGGTACTTTGGTGTAGAGAATTGATTGTGTGCAGAGTTAGTTTGCTACTGAAATAAAACACTATGGTTGTGTGTAGTCAGCCCATTCATTAGGGAAATGGCAGCTTGTTTGATAGAAGTCTTTTTTATTCACTGTAATGAGATTTTTGCCTATAGATTTCAATTTTTAAAAATTCAATAATATTGAAAAATCAAATTCCTGTGGGAGAAAGTGACTGTGAGGTCCCACTGTGCCGAGAGAAAATGAGATGATTCTGCGGTACTAAGAGGCCGGGATTTGTGTGCTTCCGGCAGTGGGTGACCATTAAGGGCCTGAGACCACCCTGAGCCGTGCAGCCCGTGCCCCTGGACCCCAGTCAGGCTCTGAACTTGGCGAGGGGAAGGAAGGCAAACATGACAGGCTGGTCTGTACCACGTCGCACCTGGACCTCGCACGCCCTGTGCTGGGAAGCCCACGGAGGAAGGAGAACCCTTGGCGGTATTGACTCGGGGTGTGTGAAATCTCCTTTTCATGATGGATGGATTCTCATCCATCGAGGAGATCACATCCTATCTGAACTCTCCAGGCTCTACTGCAGCACCCAGAAGAGTGCTGCCCTGAGGGCACAGCTGAAGGTGTAAGACAAGCACTGTGCATTTGCTCTGAGGTGGAAACTGGCAACAGAGAAGGCCATCGATAGGTCTACATTACGATGTCTGTGGAAGTGCTTAGTTTCTACCTTTTTATTTCTAATTCTTTCTGCTGTAAGTAATTTCTAGTGATCACTGCTTAGGACTCAAGCTTCTGGGATCAAACTTAGGTCACACAGGCTGGAGAAGGCTGTGGAGTCACCGAGTCCTCCCAGGTCCCGGGTGGGTAGATGATGCCTGGAGGACTCTCCCTCCCTCCCTCCCCCCTTTCCTGCTCTGCCTGGTCGGAGCCGACACCTGAATGCAGAGGGCTCCCTTAGGGAGGACTATGCTGGAAGAAGCTGAAGTCTCAGACAAGGCAGCCCCCTCAAGGAGGAGTGAGGACCAAGAAGGACACGTGCATCTCACCTGAGCTGACTGAAGTCCCGCTCAGCCAGCCCTTGACATATCCAAGACATGTGCCCACAGCAATGAGAAGCGAGTAAGACTCAAAGCCGTTCTCAGTCCACATCCACAATGCTGGGAAAGAAAAACCAAGTTCAATTTACCAAAATATCTGTATTATCTATAAAAATTGAACTCTAACCAGGCACTGCTACTAGAGGCAGCGTTATCCGGCTATGCTGGCTGCAGAAGCAGATCGCTGTGTTCCACCAGCCCACAGCCCAATGCTGTGCTGAGTGGCACGTGGGCAGGCTCATTTGTAAGGTCTCAGAAACCTGGACACTTTGGAACGGAGCAATCGGATGAAGGATCTTGGAAACATTTCCCGGGACTCCTGGGCTGTGTACTTGAAATAGTTCTGGGGGTGGGCCAGAACGTCAAACAGAGCCTTGATCAGTTTCTTATCCTGAAAAGAACAGAATTTTGTTACTGGGCCAAAATATTTTAACATTATGACATTTTGCCAATGGAACTATAATGTCCCACTGTTAGGCGGTAGGTTGATCAGCTGAAAAACGCTTTGTGAAAATTGTCTCCTCTGATTTTTATCTTTTTTAGTCCCAATTTTTGTTTCCTAAGTATCTATAAAGAGCACATATTACTTTTAGTTTAAAAATTTAATGTGTAAAAAATTGTTTTTCTAAACCACGTGGTAACTTTGGAATTTGGGGAATATTTGTAGCGTTAGTGATATGGCCAGTGTTTATTTATACTTATAAGTATCTAAAATTTGGTGGACTTCAGGCTGGAAGGATGAGCAAGGAGCCAAGAATCCTCAACTATTTGGAGAATGAACATGGAAACATGAGTTGCCGCTGGCTTGGATTTCTGATAAACAAGTTTCCCTCTGCTCCTCCACACATTTCCAAACTAAAAAATACTACTTTATTTGACAACACTAAAAATGGCCCCTTGAGTTTTTTTTAAAAAAAACCTAAGTCTGGTGAAGATATAAAACTGACCTCAGCCCAGAGCAGGCTCAGTGTCTGAAAGGTAGCAAGAGGAAACCCTTCCTCGGTGGCGCCTGGCGAGCCCTGGGGGTGACTGCCGTGGCCACCTCGGGTGCATACTCACCTTCAGTATTTCCTGATGGTTCTCTGATGCGTAGAGCCTGCCATCTCGAACTATGTCTTCAATGAGTTCCTGGTAGTCCTCTGTTTGAATAAAGGACATATTTTGCATTTGTATGCTTTAGTTCTTTCCAGGCTGACTCTTTCATTTTTCAAATAAGGTTCTGAGAAATGCCCCTTCTGTAGCTGCCATCAGAACAATGACCTCTCTGATACTAAGAAGGCAATCAGAGAGAACTTCCACAGACTCACCCGCTACCTCCTCTCACCCACCAGCATCTGCATCCATCTCTCCTGTTCCTCCCTCAGATGAACCTCTGTATATCCAGCCAAGACCCATCCCTCCACTTTGCTTACCAGCTCCATGTTCTCTCACCAAATCAAGGACGTTGTTCCACTAATCCTGCCCTTCCTTTCCTACGTGATGAAATTTTCTCTCTGCTGGTCTTTCACACTAGCATGCAAACATGCTGTTGTGTCTCCAATGTTTTTAAAAAAAAACCTCTCTAGACCTCATTTCTCCCTCCAGCTTCCATCCCACGTCTCCGCTCCCCTTTGTAGCAAAACTCCTTGAAAGAATTGTCAGCACTCACTATCTCCAATTCGATTCCTTTCTTTCTCTCTCACACCCATTCCAGCCAACTCTGGCCCCCAGCACTCCTCCAAAACTGCTTGTTGGGGTCACCAGTGACCTTCATGCTGCTCAACTCTTAGTCCTCATCTTCCTTGATGCATTCAAAGTCTAGCCTATTTCCTACA
The DNA here is from genome assembly GCF_951394435.1 of Stenella coeruleoalba. Classification (NCBI taxonomy): domain Eukaryota; kingdom Metazoa; phylum Chordata; class Mammalia; order Artiodactyla; family Delphinidae; genus Stenella; species Stenella coeruleoalba. The sequence goes on along the minus strand of NC_137154.1, from coordinate 46,137,507 downwards.
GTCATAATTCAAATCAAGCATATGCAAAACACAATCTTTTTTAAATTCCAGGCAGAGAAGAATGCCTCTTTGTATGCATATTATGTGCAACAAATCCAAACAAATCATAAGAACATCACTGGAACTGTGTGGGAGAAAAAGTGTCTCCTGCTCAAGTGATGGGAAGTGGAAATTCATAGGATAATACTCATAATTACTAATTTAATACATGTACAATATCGCTGGTCCTCTCTTCCTGTGGTCTCTTTCTTCTTATCCTTTCATTTTCGTGAATACAAAATCTATAAAATATGAATGAGGGTACGTTTTCTTTTTTTTTAATCTTGAATTCCTCTACTGCAGAGTCTCTACCTCAGAGAATTAGCTCCTTTTGATGAGGAGTTCACCATTAGGAACGCTTGTCACTGTTCTAGAGAGCTGTTTGCCACTATCCCAAATGCTTCCAAACCACCATCTTTTAAAGAAATCTTTCCTCTGCTTTTAAGAACTACAGTGTTGGGCTTCCCAGTGTCAGGCACAGTGGTTAAGAATCCGCCTGCCAATGCAGGAGACATGAGTTCCAGCCCTGGTCCGGGACGATCCCACATGCTGTGGAGCAACTAAGCCTGTGTGCCACAACTGCTGAGCCAGCACTCTAGAGCCCGCGAGCCACAACTACTGAGCCCGCATGCCACAGCTACTGAAGCCCGTGCGCCTAGAGCCCGTGCTCCGCAACAAGAGAAGCCACCGCAATGAGAAGCCTGCTCACCACAACGAAGAGTAGCCCCAGCTCACCGCAACTAGAGAAAAGCCCGCATGCAGCAACGAAGACCCAGTGTAGCCAAAACTAACTAACTAAATTTATTAAAAAAAAAAAGAACTACTCTGTCTCCTCACTTGCTCCAACTGTCATGAGAAAAGCGCTCCAGTGTTGTAGGTAAGAACTCAGGAGTCCCAAAGACCCCTGCAACTTTGTCCTGCTGTGCTCTCAGGCAGTTACTTAAATCTCTAAGCCAGAGTGGCCTCATCTGTAACATCAGGAGAGTCGTGTCCACTGCATGGGTGGCTGTGAGGAACGTGCCGTGTCAAGGGCACTTGGCATATGCCTGGTCCTCATAAGCTCAGCACATGTTAGCCGCAGCTACGGTGCTCCCTGCTCTCCAGGCCAGTGGGCTAGTCTGTAGCAGCCTCAGCTGCCCCTTCTCAATGTGACTGCTGTTCTTCTGGGCTTGGAACCAGATATCAAAACTGTCTGAAATATAGGTTGAAAGAAAAAATTAAATAGGCTCTGGTGAAGAGCTAAAAGGCTTCTGCACGGCCAAAACAGCAGTTTTCAACTATTTTCTGCTGTGACAGACACAATATTTTTTTAAATTGGGGTATTGCTGTTTAACAATGTTGTGTTAGTTTCTACTGTACAGCGAAGTGGAGTTCCCTGTGCTATACAGCAGGTTCTCATTAGTTATCTATGTTATACATATTAGTGTATATATGTCAATTCCAATCTCCCAGTTCATCCCACCTGCACCCTCTCTTCTCCCCTTGGTGTCCATACATTTCAGACACACTCTTGTGGGCCTAACCAGGGTTATATGTCATTTCCCCTGGTTCAAGCTACAACCCTTTGTTTGAATTAAAGAAAAAAATCAAGACGTTTTCATGTGTCACAGAGTTGAGAACAGCCTGACTGAAATGTGTGAACTTTGGTGACATTTGTTCTGGAGTCTCTGTGGCTTTTTGGCTCCTTCCTGATCCTAGATGGGGGAGGTTGTTGGCTGGCTGCCTTTGGGGAGATAAGATGCTCTGAATCCCAGCAGAGCCACCTGGGAGCCATGTGTGTCCACCTAGGAGTCTGAGACTAAGGGCCCTTGTCTTAGTGTTTGACATGGTTTCAGGCACCAGGATGATGATTCTAGAGTTTGTCACATGTTAGAAATAAACTATGTGAGGTGTTTTTAGGAACTCCATAGAATATCGTCTTTCCAAAACACCTACTTTTCACACCTGTCTGCCTAAAAACCTTCAGTGGCTCCCTTTAAGATTAGGTCCACCCTTCTGAGCTTGGCACTCGAGACTCTTCATAGCCTAACCCCACCTGCTTCTAATCTCATCTCTCACTGCTGAGCCCCATGCACCCTACCAACTGGCAAAATCATTAGTCCCCAACATGCCAGGTACTCCATCCTTTGACCTATGTCATTCCCTTTTCCTGAGTGTTCTTCCTCCCATTTATAAGAAAACTTACATATTCTTTCAAGACCCAAATCTCTTGAGACTTTGCTCTATTCTTTCCAAAAACCCATGCAAAATGAATGGCTGCCCCTTTTTCTGTCTCACACAGAGCCTTGTACATGCCCCGTTGTAGCATCTATGACACCATATTCTTTTTTGTATCTCTGTCACTAACCGTGTTGTCTCCAGCACCTCACCCAATACCTGGCATACTAGATGCTCATTAAATATTTGTGGCATGGATGAATGAATAAGTTCACGATGAACAGATAACTCTTCCCTGCTAGGTTATGAGGTCTTCCAGGACAAGGTCCAGTTCATTTTGTGTTCCTAGTCAATGTTTGTCACCGAAGTCTCAGAGCTTGGTAGGGCCCCAGGGCTCACACAGGCCACCCCTTCGTTTAACAAGAAGAAAATGAAACCAGGGAAGTCATCTAACTTGCCCAAAGTTACACAGCAAGTTAGTGGCAGAGACAAGACCAGAACTCAGGTCTTTTTCCTCATTCCCTGGGATTCTATATTAAAAAAGCTGCAATTGTAGTAGGTTAATATTTATTGAGTATTTACTATGTGCCACACACGGCACCCAGTCCTTTATGGATTATCCTACTGAACTCTCACATTAAGTCTAACGATTATCCTTATTTACACACTGAGAAAATGAAGCCTAGAGATGGTAAGTAACATCCACAACGTTGCAGAAGAGATTAAACCCAACCTGGCTGACGCCATCGCCCATGTTCTGACCCACAAAACTATGCTCGCGTTCATTTACTTTCTAAAACATCTGTTCATCCTTGTAGTCAGTATCCCCAAATGCCTGTTTAAACCTTGGCACCTGTGAGTCAGCGATGTCCTTTCTCCGTATCCTGCCTGCCTTTCTGAGCATGCGTGCTTGTCAGCAGTCTACCAGCTGGCCCAGGAGTTGATTCTGTTCAGAGCAGAGAACCCTCTTACACGTGCTGCAGCCTGGGCTTCACAGTGCTTACCATCGTACGTCACATACGGGACCTGGAACCCTCTGGCGCTGTTCCCTTCATTGGACTTAAACTGAATCCACAGCTTCTTGGATCTAGAGGTGAAGGCGATGGGGCGTTCGTAGGTCTGGCAGGTTTCATACGTTGTCACAGAATTGGACGAAGCTGCCAAGGGAAGTTGGAGGGGACGGGGTTCAAGACTCATCACTGAGCCTGCAGATAATAAACACTCATCTTTTCAAATCCTCACACCACAAAACAAGTTATGTACAAGGGCTCTTCAGGACCAGCTGAGTCCTCGTAAGGGCCACAGTCGTGACTGTGGGCCCCAGGGAAGGCTAACTGCAAGGCCCATGGCTGGCAAACGGCAGCAGCCCAGGGTGCAGCACTCACTGCAGGAGCTGAGGTCAGGGCTCTCACATTGCAGGGCCAACCTGCTGCAACCTGGTAATAATCTCCGCCATTCACTGCATGGTTCCTTAGACCAGGCAGTGTGCTCTGCACTTTATAGACTTTTATCTCACTTAGCCCCCACCCCCCAAACCCAGAGGAAGTTGGTGCAGTGGTTATCTCATTTACGGAGAAATTAATTACTTGCCCAGGATCACACAGCCAGTATGTGGAAAGATCAGGATTCAAACCCACACCTGACTCCAGACATTGTAACCACTAATAAGAATGGCGAATACTTAAGTAGTATGCGTCATTATTATTCTAAGTGCTTTACAAATAAAAATGCATTTATTCCTTATGATAACCCTATGAGGTAGCAACTATTATTATCCCCATTTTAACAGATGAGCATTCTGAGGCACAGAAAGTTCCCGAACGTATTCCCAAGATCATAGAACTAGTAAGAGGTGGAGCTGGGATTCAGATCCAGGCAGAGCCCCCTCATGACACTGCCTCTAAGCTGCGTTGGTGACAGTATCCTTTTATGGACACTGGGTCATGCATCAGGATGGGAGGCGGGTCCCTCCTGGCTGGACCACGCCCTTTGTCTTGGTCAGTCCCTAAGCCATGAGTTGCTTCCCAGGGTGAGGCAAGTGTCTGGGGTCCTGAAGCCAGCCCTGCATGAGCTTCACTGACACTCTGTGTCCTTGTGGAAGAGGGTTCCCAATGAGCACAGAGGGAAGACTGACCCGCAGGATCGCTTCCTCTAGGGTTCAACAGGAGGCCTCAACCTGTGGTTTTTGTCTAAATTTTGTTTTCTTGGCAAACTCTAGAAACTCATGTCCCATCTCTGTTCTAATAAGAGGTGGCATTCTAGGCCTGTTTCTCCCATTTAAAGCCAGGCATAACCAACAAGGACCTACTGTTTAGCACAGGGAACTATACTCAATACTATGTAATAACCTATAAGAGAAAAAAATCTGAAAAAGAATATATATACATATATATATATATACACACACACATATATATGACTGAATCGCTGTGCTGTACACCTGAAACTTACATGATATTGTAAATGAACTATACTTCCATAAAAAATGTTTTAAATAATAAAGCCAGGCAGCGTGCCATCAGGCTTTCCAGCTGGCCTCAGAAGGGGAGAGGAGCAGACAGGTGAGACGCACCAGTTTTCCGCATCACCAGGTAGTCTCCACAGTCATCCTCTATGGGCAGGAAGATCTCAGGGACCACAATCAAGATGCGGCGCTTGGGGGGTGGGTTGATGGTCCAGGTACATTCTGTGTTGGCAGGGTAATTGCCTGGGTAGTTTGGGGATTCGATGTATCCAGTGAAATCACCTAGCTCCCCTCCACATCTTCTGTCTGGAAGAGGAAATGCCGTGAGTTACCAAGGCACAGCACAGCTGTCATAATGTCATGGTCAAAAAATAATAATAACAATGATGTCATGGCCAGCCCCCGCTTGGCTGAGGAGAACCCTATTGCCCCCGGAAATGACATCATCGCAGGAATGAGTCTGCCCTCTAGTGCCCACAGCCCCCACTGGGAGCCCGACTACATTAACTTCCCACACAGAGCCCACCCCTCTGGGTTCCCAGGGCATCATTTTCTCATTAACTTGAAGGCATTCAAGGTCAGGGACAGGTGTTTGTGAAACAAAAGGATAACTTTAGTTTTTACTGTTTTGTTTACAAAGTCCAAGTGCCAGGAGAATGCATGGCACAGAACTTGTAGGTCTGTCAAAATAGGGAGAATAGAGCTTACTGCTCAGCAAAGGATATTTGACCCTTTCCTACAGATCTTTGATGAAGACATGACAGCCATACTCTTTCACTTTTCTCTCTGGTCAAGACCATGTTTTATTTTTAAGTGGGGAAGAGAATGCCATTCAGCTATCAGTCAGTATAGGGCATGCTGGATACTCACCTCTGGCACCAAAGGCAAGGAGCATACACACTTGTGCGTACACACACACACACACACACACACACCACCTCAGCCACACTTCACTCACTGAATCTCCATTCATCCAACAAATATTCTTGCCCTAAAGGAGCTTAATGTTTAAAACTGTCAGGTGAACCTGTTCAAGAGAAGATGTTGAAGGATTACCTTTGGCCTCTCTAGTTGTAACTGGGATTTATTATTCCCAGTAGGAAAAAAACACACAAAAAAACAAAAAAAGAGCTTTTTGTTCCTGGTAGAGAAGAGGGAGAGGAGAGAGTCATGGAGTCAAGAAAACTGTCTCCGAGCCTGACCGGCTACCTGAGGAACTGTGCCATGCAGCTCCAAGGACCAGGGGTGGGAAGGCAAGGAAACATTTCATCTTGACGGGGAAAAGAATCTTCTTACACTGTGAACTTCCCAAGTGTAATCTACCAACAGACTAGGATATTATGAGCAGCAGTAAGCTTCTTGTTAAGGCACGGGGAGGGGGAAGGGTAAGCTGGGACGAAGTGAGAGCGTCGCATGGACTTATATATACTACCAAATGTAAAATAGATAGCTGGTGGGAAGCAGCCTCATAACACAGGGAGATGAGCTCGGTGCTTTGTGACCACCTAGAGGGGTGGGATAGGGAGGGTGGGAGGGAGGCACAAGAGGGAGGAGATATGGGGATATATGTATATGTATAGCTGACTCACTTTGTTATAAAGCAGACACTAACACACCATTGCAAGGCAATTATACTCCAATAAAGATGTTAAAAATTTTTTTTAATTTAACAAAAAAGAGACTAGACAGCTACTTGTGAGGATGTTGTTAAAAGGGCTTCGTTGGGATAGAGAGAAAACCAGATAAGCTTCCAGTCATAAATTCAAGTGATTCACTGCCCCCTTCAATCCCCTACTCTTCCAGTTTGGGGAGGCCTCTTGCTCCCCTACATTGCTGAACCAGCTGAGGTTGTCAGCTGGCCTTTACTAGAGAATTTTACACAACAGTTAAAAACAAAGAAGCAAACAAACCAAGTCCAAATAGCAAGTCCTTGAATGATTTACCTCCCCATTCCTACAGAATACAAACTAAGCTCCCTAGTCTGGCAGTCAAGACTGTCAATGAAAAAACGCTGGGCTTCCCTGGTGGCGCAGTGGTTAAGAATCCACCTGCCAATGCAGGGGACACAGGTTCGAGCCCTGGTCCAGGAAGATCCCACATGCCGCAGAGCAACTAAGCCCGTGCGCCACAACTACTGAGCCTGCGCTCTAGAGCCCACAAGCCACAACTACTGAGCCCATGCGCTGCATCTACTGAAGCCTCCGTGCTCTAGAGCCCGTGCTCCGCAACAAGAGAAGCCACCACAATGAGAAGCCCACACACTGCAACGAAGAGTAGCCCCCACTCACCTCAACTAGAGAAAGCCCGCGCACAGCAACGAAGACGTAACACAGCCAAAAATAATAAATAAATAAAAATAAGTAAAATTTAAAAAAAGAAAAAACGTTGCCTGCCATGTCAGTAAACAAAGGATGTTGCGACCATCAAGCCATCACACTGCAGCCACCCCAAATGATGCACCCTGAGGAGACTCAGGATGAGAAAGCACAGGATGCTGGCCCCAGATAGCTGAGGTGCAGATCAAAGGAACGATTTCAGTGAGCCCAGACTCTTGTATCTTCCCTCACACAGAAAAGCGCTAACTTCCTTACCTTGAGATATTGGGTCTTGTTTAATTAACAGTAATCTTGATGTTCCGACTACCTGGTCTTTGTTGCAAAAACTCATATATATCCTGGTTCCTCCCCTTCCTCTTTGGAGCAGTCCCTCAGAGCTATCAGAGAGGCTGTGTCCCGGGCTTAAGTTCTCAGTTTTGTGAGCCGAATAAAACATAACTCTCAACTTTTAGGTTGTGCTTTTTTTTTTTTTCAGTCAACAAGGCTTCCTTTCTTGGTCTGCTTCAGACTCCCTGCAGCACATTCCATGATCAGGTCCAGGGGTCTCTTCCCATAAAGCCTTTCACCTTTCTGAGTCTGTGCTTCCTCCCAGCTGCTCTCTTGGGCGTGAAGTTCTTTCTCCCACTCTCCCCCAACTCTCCCCATCAAAACCTTTCCTCGTCTCTCCAGACAGAGGAAGTAGCTCTTTCCTCTGCAGTCCCGCAGCCTGTGCTGCTGCAGGGCCAGGTACTGATTCTGCTTGCATTGCCTGGCACATAACAGGTCCTCAAACAGTGCTTGTTGAACAGGGCTGAACTGACACTTTACCCTTGGGAGCAAATTACAGCAAGTACAGCCTGTGAATGTGCCTGGAGAAGTAGCCTGCACCAATACAGGTGAATGCCTGCAGGTCCAGCGCTGAGCTGCAGAGCCCTGAGGAGGGCTAACAACGGCTCCGCGGTCCTGAATGAACCAGGGACCCCTGCCAACCCGCACCCCCTAGGTGGACCCAGGTGCTTGCCCTCTTAATCAAGGACTGTGAAAAGCCTTAGAGAGAGACCTACTTTTACACTGGGTTATGTTTGTGGAGCCATCAAAGTCAGTCGTGGTATTTCCTGGGCAGGAAACACAATTATTCTTTCCAAATTCTGGCTGGTATGTTCCTGCTGGGCAGCGAATACATCGGTGAGTGGTGGTGTTGTAGAAATGTCCAGGTGAACATTGAACTGTAGGGGTGGGGGAAGGTGGAGAGAACAAAAAGAAAAAAAAAAGACTTATTTTCATCAGATGTAACACGAAAGCTTTTGCAGTTTGGGACAGAAATGTCTATGCCCAAATAAGTACTGCTTTCCTACTACTCTGGGGCTAATCAACATTTAATTCCCTAAATAGCCAGCTTGGGTGCGACTTGTGACTCATGACACTGAGAAAAACACAAAGGGAACGAGGTATGGGTGTATCTTCTGAGTTCATTGTCCGTGATGTCGTCGGGCGTGAATGCTCACAGCTCTGTCTTCATGCACAGCGGGCCTGGGAGCCTGGAGGGGCGCAGAGCTGACCCTGGGCTTGGGGCTGGGCTCCTGCAGAAGGCAGCGGGGTGAGGCTCTGGAGAAGGCGTAGGGCCTGTTCTGGAGTGGGGAACTCTAGGGAAGGGTGAGGAGCTAGAGGAGGCCTGGAAGCAAGGAGCAGAGGGAGTCTGTGTACTAAACCTGCCCATCTCCCCGGCTGTCTTGCAGTCAGCCCCGTTCGAAGGGGAGGACCATATCTAGGGAGTTCCTGTGCTCCCTGCACATCCAGCAGGGACGAATGGCCGTGGGGACCTGTCCTCCCTGCCACTGGGGCCCACACAGGGCACCTCGGCCGAGCTTGACTGGGGCTTTACCACGGTTCTCAAAAGGGGAAATTCAATTCCGGGAAGAGGCAAGCTGCCAAGTCCTCACCTCTGGTTTCACAGTCCTGGAAGGAAGTGGCTCCCAGGTGTTTGGTGAGGAGGCCTCCTCCACAGGGAAAGCAGGAAGTACGGCCAGCTTCAGGCTGGAATGTGCCCAGGGCACAGAGCTGGCAGGGTGCAAAGCCATCCGCGGAATATTCACCAGGTTGGCACAGACCTGGGGGGATCAATGACCTTAGGTGAGCAAGGCCCCTGGGCAGAGCCTTTCCCATCTCTCTGCAGATGAGATCAGAGAGATGTGGTCAGGCCTGTCACCCCATGCGGACCTCAGCTCCCACCTCAGCGAGAGAAACTTTGTCCAGCCCTGCTGCGGACACTGACGAGGTAGCATGTGGGTGCTGATGTTTACACACAGGGCTACACAGCACAGCGCAAAGATGGAGACAAGTGTGGACCCTTCTGGATTACGGAGCAGGCATGGCTAGGCTGCAGGCTTAGGACTACCCAGGGCCCAGGCAGCTGCTGCAGTGCAGGAGCCCCTAGAGAGAGGGTTCTCTGCCTGCAGTCCATGTGCTAATTCGACCCAGAAGTACACCCTCACCCAGCTGATTACATCCTAGTGATATAAAGACTCTTCTGGTCACAGAAGAGTCTCCCCTTTTTACCAATTATATTTACTAAGTTATATCTCCTTATGCTAAGGTGTGTCCTGGCCTCCCTCAATTAGTGTACTAAATGCAACCGATCCAATCCACATTGACAGAGGGACCCAGAGGCGTTTATTTACTTTAAACACCGTACTTTATTATATTTTTTAAGTTTATGACAAGTATCACAGCCATAAACAAAAGGATTGCTAAAAGCACACATCCCTTAGGAACTGGCCTGGCATCGGCAAGATGCTATAAAAATCTGCCGTCTCTTATATTCCTAATCATCTCTCCTCTATTAATTTTCATGGGTTTCTTTCTACCCATAAGGTACAGATATAATGGCGTTTAACAAACACACCTGAGGGAGGAGTCTGGCGTCTGTCAGACCTGGCTGCTGATTCCAAATCCTCCACTCTTTGGCTGTGTGACCTTGAATGAGTCTCTTTAACCTCATAAAGTTTTTGTAGTGATACAATAACCATATGAACAACTCATGGAATTATTCATGAATGCCTGCATGATGCCTGGTATAGGCAAGTATACAATAAGCGTTAGCAATTATTATTATTATTACTAATATTCTGATGTACTATAAATATATCTTATTAAGGTCACACACAAGTGTGAACAGATGCCCCGAAGTACCTCCTTATCAACCTTGCCGTTAGTCCCAGGATTTCATAACAGGCCGAAGTATGCTAGGAGTCACACCGTCAGTCTGAGGATCTGATTTTTAAACCAGAAAAGGTCCTGCACTTGAGTTTGAAGTCATTTAGGTGGGAACTAAATCTGGCTCTGGGAATCACTAGAAGGAGAGGCAGGGCTGCCAGAGCTCCGGCGCACTCTGCCGTGGACATCACCTACAAATCGCCACATCAAATCACACCTTCCCTTTGAGCCCACAGAGTGTCAGTACAGCTGGCCCTTCTCCTGTTTAATAAAGACATTTACTAGCAAAGTAAATAGGAAAGAAGCCCACAGAACCTAAGTAAGCATGGCTCCAGGGTTAACATTTTATAAGAGACAATTAAAAACTCTTCAGAAGAATCACGGACATAGAGAACAGACTGGTGGTTGCCAAGGGGGAAGGGGGTCGGGGGAGGGGTGGAGCAGGAGTGCAGGGTTAGCAGATGTAGGCTAGTATATATGGAATGGATAAACAACAAGGTCCTATTGTACAGCACAGGGAACTATATTCAATATCCTGTGATAAACCATAACGGAAAAGAATATTTTAAAAAAGAATGTATATACATGTATAACTGAGCTGTACAGCAATAATTAACACAACATTATAAATCAACTATACTTCAATTAGAAAACAAATAAAAACTAAAAATGCAACACACACGCACAAACTCTTCACAGAGTTTTAACAAAATAACCAGATGGATACTTTTTTTAAAAAAATTAATAAGCTCTGACTTTGAGACCAAAGCTAGAAAAAGAATCAGCGCTACTTCCTCCATTTTTGGACACTTTCAGGTAGTCCCTACACACTGGGAGATCACTCAGGTCTCAGGGGATATTTATTTACAGTGATTAAACATGCAATTGCAACATTTACACATTTTTTTCCTGTCAGTGTATTCTATCAGATCTTCATTCATTTGTTCAGCATGTGTCAGGCATTGAGCTAGGTACTGGAGAGCCAATGATGAGCCCAATACGGTCCCTGATGGTAGGAATTCCATGGCGCAGTACGCATTGTCTGCCCTGAAATGCACTTATGCCTTCTGCTAAACAATACAGGAGATTGGAAGAGTAAGAAGGGACAGAGGGCATTCTCACCTCCACATTCAGATGCATTCCAAACTTCTGGAGTCTCCAGGGCCCCAGGATTTTCTGGTCTTGGGCATGGTTCGCATGTGATTTGCCCTTCCTCATTTTGGAAGGTTCCATTTGGACATAAAATGCAGCGTTCTTGTACTCCATCGTAGTATGTTCCAGCCCTGCAACTGACTAGCCAAAGGGGGAAATGATCTTGTCAGTGAGGGCACAGAGGCCAAGGAAGGATGACGTGAATGCTAGAGATGGAGGTAAACAGATGGCACTGACCCCACACTCCCCCATACAAACCCCCTGAATACAGAAGGTGTGCCACCTCTGGGTTCCCTGTGTACACCTCTCTGCCATGGTCTCTGTCACCCACTGTTAGAGGCATTTACAGGTTCTCTCTCCCTAGACCATGAGCTCCTCGGGGGCAGGGATCACAGTGGTCCTAATTATTTTTGAACACAAGCACTGATGACATTCCCTACTTCACAGGAGGAGTATAAAAGTGAAAATCATTCACTGAACACAGGACTGGTGCTAGAAGAATAGAGAGGAGGGGGCTATTAATTCTGGCTGGTGGCATCCTGGAAGGCTTCCTAGAGGAGGCCACATTTGTGTCAGGCCTTGAAGGATGAGTAGGAGCTCCCCAGATAGGACGAGCGGCAGGTTGTAAAGATTCACGCCTGACATGGGAGGAAAGGGAAAAAAGGAAGGTTGGGGATAGACTGAAAAAGTCCTTGAATGCCAGGCCTTTGGATTTTATCCTGCAGGTAAAGGAACCATTGAAAGGAGAAGAATACGACCAGAAGCTGTGTTTTAAAAAGCCCACTCTCTGTTGGCTGTGGGGAGGGTGATCTCAAGGGTCTTACAGATGACCTCTGCAAAACAGCATGCTTCATATTTGTAATAAAATTGATACATGACAAAGAGCAAAGCCTAGTAAATGTCTCCTGAAAGAATAAACTACAAGGAAATTAATAAACTATGCTTTTGATTATATTTTGGTGTTCTTAGTTAAACATGGGCTCATATCTTATTTTAGGATATGAATATAAATATACTGAAGTGGGTTCCCTAGTATAATATTTAAAGAACATCATCATAACCACCAAAGCAGGCTTTCTGATGGCTGACGTTTGTTGAGTACGTACCATCTACTAGATACTGTGCCACGAGCTTTACACACTTTATCTCATTTAGTTCTGGAAACACCCAAAGGAGCTGGGCGCTATGATTAGCTCCATTTCACAGAAACAGAGACTTAGGGACATTAAATAATTTGGCCAAGGTCCCACAGCTAATCTGTGAAATACACCTACAATGAGATCAAGAGCTTTGAGTTTAAAGAGGAAAAAGGTCATTGAATAAAAGTGCCGACTGAATCACAATTCCAGACTTTGCCAAGGATTCTCTATGGGGCATTAAGGGAGTCTGACTGGAATAAAACACATTTTCTTTTATACCTAAGCTGCTAAGAAATAGAAAACAAAATATCACATGATAAAATTAGCTATTATAGCTCTTGAATGTGTGTAAGGGGGAATACTGGTTTTCATCCTACCCTACAAATGCAATTTGCATATGTACTTTTAGGGTTAAACATGGCAAAGTTCTCTATTACCAGTAATAAAAATGTCTTTTCATTATTTACCCCATAATTTAAAGAAAACTGAGGCTTTTTAAAAAAATCATAGTAAGATGAAACATGCCACATTTCAAATATTATTTTTACAATTAAATGATATCAGTCAAAGTCTACTCTAAAATCTAAATCTTAATACTTTTTTATATTGTTTGGATTTTCTTTTACAATATTCACATATCATTTTTAATTCATTTAATGACATTTTTTAAAAAATTAAAAGTGAACCAAACTCTTGGCAAACGACATTATCATGGGTATGATGCACAGAGCTCTGGCAGACAGAGCCTATAATTCCAGACTTAGTCTCTAAATGCAGCCCTACAGGATAATGGTTTCCATAATTACTCTGGTTTCAGCTCACCTCCTATGAAAAGCTGGGCTGAATTATGTAGTAGGAATTCATGGCTTTTTATCCTGTGTTCCACCTGACTATCCCAGCGCCTATAGCAGGCCAGTAAATGAGAGCCTAGCCCCTTCATGGCTCTAACAAGCCAGCTGTCATGAAGACTGGCAGCAAGAAAATAAAACCAGGGCTGTTAGGAGCTCCTCTCCCAAGCCATGTCCATTTTGGGAACAGCTGTTTTCATAACACTCATTCACCTAAAGGGACAGTGCCCATACGATGGCAAAGATTCCAACAGCCCCATGAATCATAACTTAGAGTCGGATCAGTCTGGTTTGTTTTATCACTGTTCCTCTGGCAGAAAACGATCCCCTTCATATAGGTGGACAAGAATGGACCTGGTTCTCTCTGCGAAGAGTAACTGGACGGACTCCCGCTGCTCTGGTTGTCCACTCCTTCTTAGAACTATTGAAACCCCGCAAAGCCTTTTCAAGGTTACGTTTTGTGAAGCCTCAAGATATCCCACATCTGTTGCAATTTCTCAAGTGAGCAAAGGACTGAGAAATGCCCCTTGGGCTGCCCTGCAGAAAAGAGGGCACCAGTTCTTTTTTCTCACAGTGAAAGGCCTGCTCCACATAAACAAGCTCATCTTGTCACTCACAGTTTCCATCTTCCTTCCAGAAAGAAAGACGTACAGAAATAATCCATGGCAAGCACCTTCCAGATTAATTTGTTCCTTTCACAAGGTAAAAATGGGCTAAACACTAAAAAGCTATTCTGAAATGTCATGAAGAGACTCCTGAAAACAGCTCTTTGCAAATCTGCTAAAGATCTGACCTAAAGAGACCTCAATGCCAGTTCCAGTTGCTTCTCTTTTCTCCTTGAGCAGCCAGCTTGTTTTGCTGCCCCAGACAAAGGAGTCAATTGCCCCCAGAACACTTTGCGATCACAGCAAAGCTTTTGTGTGTCTTCAGTGACCATTAAAATCCCATTCTCAAATCCCGCACAGCTGTTTTCTCTCCCCTTCAAAAAAAGAAAGCCTTTCTGATGCAAAAGGGAGAGACCAGTGGGGACCAGGATTAATGGTGACAAAGAGACCTGAAGGCTGGCCCTCTTTTCAATACCACGGCCTTTGAGTATTTCAGGCTATGGACAAACACTATGGTCTCTCTGTGGCTAAGATGGTGAACCTAATAAAAGGGGTCACTCTCCAGCATCTGACTGTTTTCTTAAGAATCACGCCTTGCCTTCTGAAGGAGAGCCACAGGCAGCCCACGTGGATTCCCAGGGTCTCCTGGAGCTGCTGCTTTGTCACGGCTCAGAGGCAATGGCGCTCGAGGCGGTGCTGTGGCCTCAGGATCCTGGTTTGAACTCCTTTTAAATGAGTGTTTCAGGATAACAGGAGAGAGCACTCCCTTGGGCTGAGAGGTTGATTTGTCACGTCTGTCCAGGTTTTTGGTGTGTGCTCAGTTTGCTATTTGAAAACATTCTTAGAGCTGAGGCAGAGAGATGAGCCGGACTTGACGCCTTCCTTGCTGAGTTTCCCCAGTGCGTGCTGTTTTCTTCATGCCTAGTTAATGGGACTGAGATTTCACTTCCTCTAGAGTGCCTCTTTTGCCCTCAATTTAAATATTTCCCCAAAGATTTGCCCTTGGCCCTCTTTTCTCTTAGTGTTGGCGGCAACTATCCTTGGGATTTCATCTGTTGTTCCTGTGAAGATTCATCTACTCATTTATTCAGTTAAATACTTAGCACTGATTATGTGCAGAGTACTGTTCTGGGGGCTGGAGATACAGCAGAGGAGACAGACAGGGCCCTGCCCTAACGGGGTTCTCATTCTAGTGGAGAATATGAACAATAAATGAGCAAACAAATAAATACATAGTAGAATGCTAACTAGAGGTAAGTGCAATGAAGAAAAGTAAAACGGGCAGAGAGGGTAAGGCAAAGAGTGGTGGGGATGGAGTTTGCATGAATGCTATTTTCGAAGAGTAGCCAGGAAAGGCCTCTCTGAGCAGACGGCAGAGTGAAATGAGAGAAACAGCCTTGTGATGGTATTGCCTAACAGCAAAAGAGCCAATGTAGCAGGAACATAGTGAAAGGGACTGGGTGATAGGATATGGACTCTAAAAGCAAGCAAGGGCCAGCTTACGGAGGTTCTTGAAGGTCATGGTAAGGAAATTAGACCTTACTCAAAGTGTGTTGGAGGTTTCAAATGGGGCAGTGAAATGATCTGACTTATGTTTCTAGAAGATCTTCTAGCTACCGTGTGGAGAACAGCCTGAAGACAGGCAAGGCTAAGGAGAACAATTCAGAGCCCATAGCAATAGACTGGCAGGAGATGGTGGTGGTTTGGAACAGAGTGGTAATAACAGAGGAAGAGAAAACTAGTTAGGCTCAGGATATAATGTAAAGGCAGATCTGACAGGATTTGCTAATGGATTCAGTAAGGAGCATGACAGAGCAAGAGAGGCCAAAAAGACTGAGGCTTTCAACTTGAGCAACTGGGCAAACAGGGATGCCAGTTACGGAGATGAGGGATGAAGGAGATGAGGGAGAAGTGGGTTTTATTTTGGAGGGAGAGAGGAGAATAAAATGTTTTGTTTAGACATGTCAAGTTTAAGATATTTTTTGGCCACGCAAGTGTTGGTGTTGAGAAGGCACTGGTTATACCTGTGGTCTCCAAGGTAGAATGCTACACCTCAGGGGTATCATTTACATTTACAAAATGATCCAGAGTGTGAGCAAAGCATTTTCACATCTATGTGTATTAATTTTTATCTAAAAAATAAGACGTAAAGAAAGGTTCACTGGTTTAGCAATTAAACCAGATTTACCATGGTGATCATTTTGAAATGTACAGAAATATCAAATCACTGTGTCACATACCAGGAACTAACATAGTGTTGTATATCAATTATATTTCAAAAACAAACAAACTCACAGAAAAAGAGATCAGATTTGTGGTTACCAGAGCTGCACAGGGCTTGGGGGTGGGAGAAAGGGAGATTGGATAAAGGTGGTCAAAAAATACAAACTTCCAGGTATAAGATAAATAAGTACTAGGGATGCAATGTATAACATGATAAATATAATTGACACTGCTGTATGTTACATATGAAAATTGTTAAAAGAGTAAATCCTAAGAGTTCTCATCACAAGGAGAAACATTTTTTTTCTATTTCTTCAATGTTGTATCTATACGAGATGATGGAGGTTCACTAAACTTACTGTGGTCATCATCTCATGATACATGTAAGTCAAATCATTATGTTGTACATCTTAAACTTATACAGTACTGTCTGTCCATTATATCTCAATAAAACTGAAAGAAAAATCATTTTTTTAAAGTTCTTCTGTTTAAAAGAAAAAAAGATTAGGGACTACTCTGGTGGTCCAGTGGTTGAGAATCCGCTTTCCAATGCAGGGGATGAGGGTTCAATCCCTGGTGGGGGAACTAAGATTCCACATGCTGCGGTGCTACTGAGCCCACACGCCACACCAGAGAGAAACCCACGCGCCGCAACGAAGAGCCTGCACGCAGCAACAAAAGATCCCGTGTGCCTCAACTAAGACCCGATGCAGCCAAAAAAAAAATTAGTCCCTTAGTCAGTCCACATCTCCACAAGTCAGAGACACGTGTGAAGACACAAGGTCCCCAAGAAAGAGACCTGTGGGTGGGGAGGTACTGACTGACTCACTTCTTTTCAGTGTCTCGAGAAGAATTTCAGTTGTGCCTCATTGAATAGATTTCCTGATTAAAATGATCTAGTTTCAACCAACTGAACCATCACAAAGTAGAAAGCAGCTTTAAACAATTCCTGTAGAAATCCTGGGCCCATGATGCAGAACCAGTGATGCAAGTGCAGGTGAACCACAGGGAAGTGCAGTGCTGACACAGCTTGTTCTCCTGGTACTAGCTCTTGTCAAACCACATCACGGGATAGAAACAGTGACAATTTAATCAGATCTGACAAGAGTTAAGCCAAAACACTAGTAATGAACAAAAAGACTATTTGAAAAATGATTTACAACCACTACTGTTCACAATGAACCTTACCAAGTTGTCAATACGGTCCCTCAGAGACTAGCCAGCTATTTGAAATTTTGTTTATGTAAACTGTATCTCATTCTTCTACTTGTTATGTTGTACACAATACATTAGCCAATAGTAAGAGTATATAATTTTAAAATAAGTAAACATTCACAAATTCAAAAGTATTTCACTGTGTGTGTGTATATGTGTGATCAAAAATGTTCAGCACCTCTAGAACAGAGAAGTCCATGATTCAGACAGAGGTTAGAGCTGGAGAGGGCAGTTTGGGAGTCACTAGCATGTGGTGGTATTTAAAGCTATGGCGCTGGATGAGGTCACCGAGGAGAGTGTGAAGATAGGCGAGGGGCATGGAGGACTGAGCCCTGGGATCCCTGATGTTTAGAGATAAGAAATTAGGGGAGAACCAGTATGGAAAATGAAAAGGGAGCAGCTGGTGAAGCAGAAGAAGAACCGGAGGTGTGTGGTGTGTGAAACCCATGACAAGAGTTTCCAGGAGGAAGGAGTGATCAGCAGAGTCTGAGGGACAGCTGGAAACTGGATTTGGTAATGTGGAAGTTGCTAGAAATCTTGGGAAAAGCAGTTTCAGTGGAGAGGTTGGGAATGAAAACCAGATTGGCTAGAGTGGAGGAGAAAATGGTCGGTGAGGTAGTAAAGACAGCAAATTTGGACAAGTCCTTCAAGGAGTTTTGCTTTACAAGGGGGTCAAAGAAAGAAGGCAGGATCTGGAGAGAAGCAGGAAGTCAAAGGAGGATTTGTGTGGGTTTTAAGACGGGAGGTAGGTTTGCGTGCTGTTTGAAATGATCCAGTAGAGAAGGAGAATTCTGAGATGGGGGTCGGTGGGGACAACAGCAGGAGTATCGTTTTTGAGATGATGAGAGGGAATGGGCTCCAGAGCCCCAGTGCAGGAGTTACCCTTAGGAAGGAGCGTGGGCTGTTCATCCATTTCAGCAGCAGGCGAGTCAGAGCATGTATGGACAGACGCAGGATAGGAGGGTCAGTCCGCACATGGAGAGGTGCAGTCGTTTTCCTAGACTCCCACCTGCCCATGGACATTTCTGCCTGGGAGTCTTGTTGCAACTCAAATTCAACTTTCCCAAGGGGAATGCTTCTCTCTTCCCTTCCCAAGCCTTCCTACCCCTCTGGCTTTACTCTCTTTCTAAACAGCACCTCTATATTCCCAGTCACCAACGCTCCAAACCACAGTTATCCCAGACGTCTCTCCTCCCTGCTGCAGCATCCTACAGTTGTGTCCCTTTTGTCCATCCCCTATGCTTCATCCCCATGGCACTAGTGTCCTTTGCTCCTCACCATCTCGTATCTAGATTACTGCAATAACCTTCCAATGATTTCTCTTGCCTGTGTTCCTCTCGGCCTCAGCTCTGTTATTACATGCTGCCATCAGATTCACCTTCCTAGGGGCTTCTGGTGGCGCAGTGGTTACGAATCTGCCTGCCAATGCAGGGGACATGGGTTCAAGCCCTGGCCAGGGAGGATCCCACATGCCGTGGAGCAACTAAGCCCATGCGCCACAACTACTGAGCCTGCGCTCTAGAGCCTGCCTGCCACAACTACTGAAGCCCATGCGCCTAGAGGCCGTGCTCCGCAACAAGAGAAGCCACTGCAATGAGAAGCCCGCGCACCGCAACAAAGAGGAGCCCCCTCTCGCCGCAGCTAGAGAAAGCCCGCGCAAAGCAATGAAGACCCAACGCAGCAAAAAAAAATAAAAAAAAATTTTTAAAAATTAAAAAAAAAAAAAGATTCACCTTCCTAAAGTGCTTCTCTGACTGCTTCACTCCCTGGCTCAAAAACCTCCTTGACTTGCCTCCCTACAGTTCTCAAACTCAGGCTTTAGTCCCCTTTTCTGTATCTGAGTTTTCATTCTTTCTCATGCCCTCTCAAGAGCCCATTTTTTTCTGCTTTTCCTATAAATCTTTTCTGATTATTTCTTCCCCAGTGATCACATTCATCTAGCCATTCAACCAACCCACAGGCTTTTTCTCAGTGCCTCCTGCATATGAAACAGGGCTGGGTGAGATGAGGGACATATGGGAAGCAAGTGCAGGATCAGAGGCCAAGTCAGAAACCTCTGAGCTCACCCCAACTCTTTCCTCGTCTCAGTCCCCAACCCAATTTATCATCAAATGCTGCTCACGTTTCCTCCTAAATATTTCTCTAATCCACTGCTTCTATTCTACTCCATCTAGTGCCTTCATGTTCTCAATATCTCTTATGCAAAGCATTCAGAAGCTCCCAGATCGGTTTTTCTGCCTCCAGTCCTGACCCCCAATTCAGTTAGAGAGATCTTTCTAGAATGTAAATATGACCTTATGCTCCCTGATTAAAGCCTCTAATGACACCTGTCACCTAGAGATAAAGTCAAGGCTCCTTAGCAACATATTCAAGGTCTCTCATGACTTGGCCATGTTTTGCCCACTAGCCTAGCTGCTCACTGCATCCTACCTTCCACTCCAGGGTTAGTAATACTGAAATGCCAATAATGCCCTGTGCACATCTTGCTCAACCTCACTACCTAAGGCTGTTCCTCTGCCTGAATGCTCCTCCCCATTTATGCTTCATCTGTGCACCCTTCAAAACTCACTTAGGCTTTCTCTCTTTGGGGAAGGCTTCTCTGACTCTTCCCTGGGAGGGTTACGACTTGAGGGATGCTGTCATATTTATTCAGACCTCCTCAGCACCCACCACAGAGCTGGCCCATGCAGGGCACTCCATACGAGTGTGGCATGAGTAAGATAATCACAGGGCACAGGCTATATGTGGGAGACGTGAGAGCATTCAATTTGAGATGGTTAGGAACATAGGCTCTTGAGTCAGATCTGAATGAGAATCCTGGCTCTGCCACTGACTTGCTGCGTGACATTGGGAAAACTGCTTACCTTCTTATGCCTTAGTTTCCTTATCTGTAAAAAGGGCATGATGCAGAATGACTTGTGATGAGACTAAATGAGATGAGACATGTAAAGTACTTAGCACAGGGCTGAACACATTAAGGGCTCAATACATGTCAACATTTTATTAAATTATGTTTTTTAAATTAAAAGCGTTTCCTACCAAGTCCATGTGCTAAATATTGGTCTAATATTGGTCTATATTGCTAATATACACTTTATATTTTCCTTGATTTAAAACAGAAAAGAAATTTGCTGCCTGTTCAGTTCCAAATAATTTCTCAATTTTGAAAACTTAAGAAGAAAATGCCTGGCTCCTTCCTGCCTCAGGCCCTTTGCACTTGCTGCTATCCCCTCCATCAGAGCACCCCCTGCCTCTATCAGAGTTTTGCATGGCCAGCTCCTCCTTCTCAATTAGGTCTTAGCTCAAACGTCACCTGCTCTGACGGTCTCCCTTGAACACCCTGTAGGGACTAGTAATCTCTCCTCCCCTCTGACCCATTCTGTTTTATTATCTTCAATAACAATTATAATTTCTGAAATTATCTTTCTCTTTACTTTTTTATTGTCCATCTCCTTCCATTAGAATGTGAACTTCATAAAAGCAGGCTTCTCACCCATTATGTTCTCACTGCTTCAACCTAAGTTCATAGAGTGGCACAGAGTGGGATCTCAATAAATTCTGTTTTAATTAAGTTTTTTCAACTACTGCAGAGGAACACTACTACTATTAAAAGTTGAATTAAACTTTTCTAGTCTCTCAAGAACCCAGGCACTAGGATACTTCCCAGTTTGCCAGTTGCCTGGATTGTGTCTTTTTAAAATTTCAACAAGTTTTCAAAATAATCAAATACAAAAATTTATACTTTAGGGCTTCCCTGGTGACGCAGTGGTTGAGAGTCCACCTGCCGATGCAGGGGACACAGGTTCGTGCCCTGGTCCAGGAGGATCCCACATGTCGCGGAGCGGCTGGGCCCGTGAGCCATGGCCGCTGAGCCTGTGCGTCTGGAGCCTGTGCTCCACAGCAGGAGAGGCCGCGTACCGCAAAAAAAAAAAAAATTTATACTTTAGCAAGTATACTCCTTAAATAATGTATCCTTTATGAAAGGATAAACAGCTATGAAAGAAAAATAGAAATCCATTTCATCATTAATTTTTTCTTTTCTTTCTTCTTCTATATATGAAGGACTTTATGAATTACTGTGAGCTTAAGGAATTTGTTCCTTGGAGAATATAATAGCTATTTTTCTTTTTTGCCATCTTGCTAAAATTGATCACAGATGGTACAAAGGTCACCTGCAGAGCAGGCTGTCCCCAAAGTCCTTAAATGTCAAATTAATGAGACTTTACTGTATAAAAATGACTATAAGAAAGAAAATGTTTGGTCAGAAGTGACTATGTTCTTTGATATAACTTGGGACTTTAAATTTTATTTTTTAAAAATCATATTGGAAAACCAAAAAATTCAATGGAAAAATAGGCAAAGCATAAGGATATTCTCAGAAGAAGAAATCTAAATCGCCACAGACATATGAAGGCATGCTCAGTCTTACTAATAATCAAAGAAAAACAAGTTAAAATGACTATTATTTTTACTTATCAGATTTGCAAAAATTTAAAAGATCAGTAGGGCTTCCCTGGTGGTGCAGTGGTTAAGAATCTGCCTGCCAATTCAGGGGACACGAGTTTGAGCCCTGGTTTGGGAAGATCCCACATGCCGCAGAGCAACTGGGCCCATGCGCCACAACTACTGAGCCTGTGCTCAGAGCCCGCGAGCCACAACTACTGAGCCCACATGCCACAACTACTGAAGCCCGCCCGCCTAGAGCCCGTGCTCCACCACAAGAGAAGGCACAGCAATGAGAAACATGCACACTGCAACGAAGAGCAATCCCCGCTCGCTGCGACTGACAGAAAGCCCGTGCACAGCAACGAAGACCCAACGCAGCCAAAAATAAATTAAATTAAATTTAAAAAAGAAAAAGATCAGTAATATATAATCCATGTTAGCCATGAGGCAGGGCAAAAAACACTCATATACAATGTTGGAGGGAGTATATATTAGTATGTTTTTTGGAGGGTAATTTAGCAGCATCTATTCAGTTTTAAATATGCATGTCCTTTGATCTGCAATTAGACATCTGCACGTCTATCCTTCAGAAATACTGGACATGTGCACAAAAAGAAAATTCACTGCAGCGTTATTTGTAACAGAAAAATCAGGAATAACTTGATTAAATGTCCACCAATAGGAGTATGGCTAATAAACACTGGTGTCTTAAAACAAATATAGATTAGGAAGCTTTAAAAGAAGTATGGTAGCTCCTCTGGTAGCATGGAAAGATGTCCATGATCTACCCTGTAGTTAAAAACAATACACAGCACTATTAAAACTGCATTGATATATTTTTTGGTTTTTTTCACACATAAACCTACAGCCTATTTTCAATACAGCAGCCAAAGTTATCCTTTTGAAACGTTAAGTCAGAACCTTGTTACCTCTTCACTCAAATCCCTTCGTTGGCTTTTCTCTCACTCAGATTCAGCAACCTCACCAGGATTTCCACTCCCCACATGATCTGGCCCTCTGCTACTGCTCTTACTTTCTTCCTCTGCCCTCCCTCCCTCAGCTCTCATCATCTTGGCCTTCTCTCCAGCCCTCAGGGGTTTTGTACTTGCTGTTGCCTTTGGCTGGGACTCTTTCCCCCAGATCTCCCCATAGCTGGTTCCTCCCATCCTTCACATCTCTGCCCAAATGACACTTTCCAATGACCACTGTCCCTGAACACAGTCCATGTTTTGGGGGAGTACACTGTTCCTCACCCCTCCCCTTGCCAAAATAGAATCTTCTATTCTACTTCTCTGCTTACCTGTTCGTCACCCCCTTACCACCATTTGCTACAGGATATATTTCCTTCTTTATTGGTTTGTGGTCTGTCTCCCTCCTCCAGAAATGTAAACTCAATGAGGGCTGAGATTTTTGCTCTTTTGTCTCATTATTGGATTCCCAGCACCTAGAATAGTATCTGGCACACAGTAGGTGCTCAATAAATATTTATTGAATGAGTCAATAAAATTTCATTTTTATACATGCATAAAAACAGATGTGGAAAGATACACAGCAAACTATTGACAGTGATTATTTCTGGGGAGTGGGATTGGGAGCTGATGGGAAAGTTTCCATCCTAACTGTGTACATTTCTGCATCATTTGGAATATGCACCACTTAGGTAATTAAAAACTAAATAAAAAATATTTTAAAGGAAAAACATAATGGTTCCATCTCTCCTTCCAAGTGACTCAAAGCAGTCTTTGGGCTCTTTTCTAGAAACACAAAACAATTTCTAAAAAGAACTACCCTAGGTTTGTCTCCACTGCATGTGCCATCAGAGCTCAGAAAATACCAGTAAGCCTGCTTTTTATGATGTTCTAACACCATTAAATAGATCAGGAATATAAGACACACACACACACACACACACACACACACAAAGACACCATGGTTTGCCCATGCCAGGAGTCTGCTGGGTAAAAACCCTTTCTAACTAACACACCTGACTCCTCTTTACACCCACTTCCTCCCTCCAGCAGGAGAAAGGAGTTTCACTGGTAGTTCCTTGTGCTGTTTTTTTGACATGGTAAAATCTTTAACACTGCTGTCAGGCAGGGTGAACCTGATGTTGTGGACTACAAAATTCATCCAGTGCTAGAGGGAGCTCTTGAGACAGGATACATGGCCTCCCTTAGAAGCAAATCCAACTTAACTCAGCGTGATAAGCATCTCAGGGACACGTTCACACACACAACAGCTACACAAACCTTGTACTGAGTGTCTTTCACCAGCTGTCATGGTCATGAGGCCTCTGTTAAGTAACTCCTAATCCTCCCCCTGAGGCCTCTATTCCCCAGAAGCATCCCCATGGTAGTACTAATAATACTCTCACTGGGAGTTGTTCCACAGGGCCCTTGACACTAGCTTTTCCTGAACTCTTAACTGACCCATAAACCTCCCTGGTGAGACTGCAGGGCCTCTTCCCACAGGACAGAAGCTGGGGGAAGGGGTGCAATTCAGCTCTGAGAGGCCAGAAGGAGGCTGGCCCGCCTATCCTGACAGTTTCTGCAACTCACCCTGGAAAGCAGGGCGGCAACAGCCAACTCTCATCACCATTTTGGTATGGAAACTGGAACTCTTAGAATTTTCAGTGAGAACCAACCAACCAGCTGGGTTGTTCTTACCTTTTTTTTTTTTTTTAGGAGAGTCAGCTGGAATAAAAGTCAAGACTATCTGAGAACCAGCCCCTGGTGGACAGTTACACTGATTTTACACATGATTTTCACTATGTTTTGGCAAAGCAACAGAGTTGGGCTGTGGACCTATTGCTGACAATTCTTCTGAACAAGTGCCTCTGGGCTCAGCTTTGCTTCTTCAGAAACACTGGTTTATCACTCCTTAGCTCAAGCATCATTTCTCAGGCCTCATGATTCCAATGACACTTCAGAAAGGACACCAATTTACTCTGGAGGGGTCTGGTTATCGAAATTCACCTTTCTTGGGACCAGAGCACAGGCTTTGGAGTGGGACCATCCATGGGACCTTGAGCAAGAGCACTTATCCCTCTGAGCTCCAGTTTGCTCATCTGTAAAATGGAGATAATACCTACCTGGTAAGATTACTGGAAGGACTGAATGAGGTCATGCAGATATAATGCTTAGTGTTATGCTTGTGACAGATGAGGATTCAACAAATGGTTACAGTATTACTGTAAAGAGAGACCCTAATTTCCCCCCATCTGAGACTTTTTAGGTAGAATCTCTCATAATTGCCCAGAACAGTCTCTCACAACAAACAAAGCTCAAGACTGACCACCTTGGAACGTCTTGCCCAGATTCCTCTTGCCTGGAACTTCATCAGAGGAATAGAATTGATATTGTTCAAGTTTAATTCTGATACATGCACACACACGCATACATACACACACCATCACCACCACCACCACCACCACCACCACCACCATACACTGGAACTGACACTACTAGAAAGCTTGGGCCATAGCTCAGGGATCTCATAAGGCAGCTGAGCGACCCCCAGCCTTGCCTCTGCATAAAACTATGGACAGGAGTTTGTTCATTGCCACCATGTGTCACACCAGAGGGATGATAGGGGAACTGTGATAGTGGAGTGTCGAGAAGGCTCATGGAGGCCTTATACTTGCAGTCCTGCCCCAGCTGGGGGACCACAGTGCTTTGAAGACCACGGTCCCTCAGATCCTTAAGGGGCAACACTCCCTCTTCTCATCAACCCTGCCTCTTCCATTCTGTCCCTCAACCCAACAGAGAGTTATTAAGTGCCAGGCACTATGCCAGGTGCTGGGGGCTCCTGATCCTGTAGGCAAGGCCAACACCCACATGTAGTTCTTAAATGAGCGTGGGTGACCCAGGTGTTCTCTGGAAGAAGCCTGGGGAGAAAGGATGGGACAGACTTGCTTTTGGTTACCCTTAGTGTTTTTGGAGCTCAAGACAGTTCTGTTAGCAAGAATGTCCCGGCCAGCAGGCCACTCACCACATTGGTTTCCTACATGGCCCTGACCCACTCCACAGGACTCCGCCCAGTGTTCAGATGTTTGGGGAGACTTTTTAGCCACTTCGAGGTCCATGCCTGAGAGCTGGAGGTGAAACTGCTCCCTGTGGGCAGCCTTCCGGAGCGTGCGGATGGCCTTCCGGAGCCGCTTCTCTGTTCGCTTTATGATGCAACTCGGATCACAAGAGGCTGAAGAAACGAGAGGGACAGCAGTGGAGGGGTCAGGCTGCAGCATGTGAGCATGTCCAGACCAACTGCAGGACCCACAAACACCCACAGCTCCCTGTGCACAGCATGGGGAGAGGCTTGGAGCTGGACACCTAGCAGGCTGGGCAGCATTCAATTCAAACAGAAATTTGTTGACCAAAATGGTAGCTTTGGGTTTTGATGAAGCAGATAAAATCATCAGGTTCCAAAACAATTCAGTTTAGTTTGGGGGTGAAAAAAAACAGGAGATACTTCAGTGGTTGCACTATTTCCGGCCACCCCCCCCACCCCCGGCAAGAATGATGAAAAGTGAAAGGCAAAGAAATAAGGAGCAAGCCGTAAGAAGTCTGGCACCACAGACTGTTTTCAAACCAACCTGTCACCTCCTTTTGGTTAGTTTCAAGCTCAAACTCAACAGTGATAAACATTTCCTTAGGGGTGCTCGGTCGTCCGGGGGCTCCCGGGACTTGCTTGCCAGAGCTGCATGTAAGGTTTGCGTAGCGGAAGCTCTCTTTTACTGAGCTGTGCTTCTCTGTATGAAGAAACAAAATTATCGGAAGCCAAATCCTGGCAAAGCACTCAGCTGAACATTCGCTACAACTCTGTAAACATTTCATTAGAACAACTCTCAAGGGACTAGATGATTAACTCCATATGCCAAGACGCTGCAAGCCCTCAGCTTGCAGCACGATGACACTTTAATCCTGAAGAACCAGTATTGCCACCTATATAACTTTACAATTTAGCTCTTGAAACTTATTTCCATGAATAAATGCTGGATGTTTCCGACTGACTGGCCACATCTGTGGAAGATGGGGACCAAAGATCGTCTTGCATTCCTGACTGGTAATTTGTTAAGGTGTGTTCATGTTCTCACAGTTGGTTTCTTTAAAGCTGGACTATGATGTCTCAAGCAGGGGCTGAGGGGCTTCAAGTAAGGAACGAGCACAGGAGTAGCAAGGAAATTAACTCCTGCTTTCAGGCAAACTGACCTTGGAGTAATTCCAACCCGAAGGGAAAGCTGGAAAGCACGTCAACAATGATGGCTCAGTTTGAAATAACCAGGAGCAATAAATGGCACAAAGAATCAACAGAACCAAACAATATCATGAAGGCACGTAGGATAGGAGTGAAAGTGTTATGTAAGGCAGGGCTTTGTACATCCTCATTCCTGACTTTGGCCATCACTCCTCCCTCCATGGCTTCCAGTGAATCTTTTAACTAATGATTGTTAACCAGAACCAAAGAGCAGGTCCACATACCATCCACACAATTAGCTAATCTTACTTTATTGAACTGAAGAATTATCTGTATCGTGTTCTTCTCTAACATTATAAGGATGTTCAAATCAGCAGGTCATCAGGACCAAAGGAAGGAGAAGGCAAATTAATTTTTCCCTAAAGATCTATCTTACCTTTTCAAAAGGCTAACTTCACATCTCAAACTGAACAGATGCTCATTCTGAACCTGTTTTCCTTTCCATTTTTCCATATCTATTTTTTAAACTTTTTATTTTGAAATAAGCTTAGACGTTATAGAAAAGTTGCTAAGAGAGTACTCAGAGTTCCCATATACTCTTCACCCAGTGTCCCCTAATGTTAACATCCTACATTTACACGTATCTTTATCAAAACTAAGAAATTAACATTAGTACAATACCATTAAGTGAACTAAAGACCAAATCTTTTTTTTTTTTTTTGCGGTACGCGGGCCTCTCACCGTTGTGGCCTCTCCCTTTGTGGAGCACAGGCTCCGGACACACAGGCTCGGCAGCCATGGCTCACGGGCCCAGCTGCTCCGCGGCATGTGGGATCCTCCCGGATCGGGGCATGAACCCGTGTCCCCTGCATCGGCAGGCAGACTCTCTACCACTGTGCCCCCAAATCTATTTTTAAATAATGCTTTCCCCTCTGATTAAAAGTATAAATGCTCACTGTGGGGAATTTGGAAAATGCAGGACAAAAATTAAAATCATTCATCATCCTTCCACCCACATATAACCCACTAATAAGGACATGGTGAGTTTTCTTTGTTTTTCTTCTATTCACACTTTTTCTTATACAATTTAGGTCGTATTAGATATACACAATGTTACTCTCTCTTTTTCTATCTTAGCATTATAACAAGAACATTTTCTAATGTCATTAAACATTCTTTGAAAACCCATAATTAATAGCTGCATAATATTCCATCAAATGGAGGTGCCCAAATTAATCTTGGTTAGTTACTTAAAATAGGCACTCATATGTGACTAAAGTGGTTTTGCATTTATTTGTTTGTACAGTTTATTTGAGGGTAGATTGGGGAAAGAACCCTCCCTAATACATGACTCCTGATTTTTTTTTTCTAAAACTATTCTATGAAATAATACTGGAAATGTGAGCTGGGGAAGAAAGAGGAATGTTGGATTCTGCTCTTTTCATAAGGCCAGGTCTACTTGGAGAGTATTTGTTCTGCTGAAGCCAAATGGCATCACTGCCTCCAAAAACTAAATCCAGCAGGAAAGCTGGATATTACATCTTTGTTCATCAAAGGTTACCCTTTCTGAGCCAAACCTTTTTTTCATTTCTTTGGATTCGGATTTTGGATTATTTTAAGGAAACTCTAAGGTCTAGAAAATTTAACCCAGTATGATCACAAGGTACTAATGCATCTTAAGCCCTCATTGATTCCTATTAACTCACAGCTTTCCCCAGAGCTTCACTCTTTGTACCCTGCAAAGGAAACCCTGAAGAATAACTCCAGAAGCATACGGAGGTGCCAAGTGAGGCTCTTCTTCATCTCGTGAAGAGAGTCCACAGAGATTCTGAACTGTTCGATCCCATCTGAATGGCTCGGCTCATTACAGGCCCCTTTCCCACAATGCAGGCAAGCTCCCTGCACCAGCCATCTGATTCCATACCTGGTAGTACTGGTCGCAGACCCTCGGGAAACAGATCAGCCTTTTTCAAACTACACTTGCCTTCATTTAGCTTAAAGGTTACACTTGTCCTGACGGTGGCGACATCTTCAGAAAGAAACAAGTGAGAGATGTTACCTTCAGAGGCAAAGGAATGGAAACACCAGTGGGTAATGGAGAGCTGTCCATTGCTGGAAGTACACCCTGAGCCCCTCTCTTATGCTGAGACCAAGAAAGTTTGGGATTGGGGAGCGCCCGTTCCCTTGGACTGGGGGCACCAGGAGCCTCCTAAGAGTTACACTTATCGCTCCATCTGAGATGAATCCAGGGCTCAAACATAACAAAGGAAGGGCCCAAAACAGCCTCAACGGTGAGATGAAAAATGAGGTCATTTCTGTGCCTTTCCAAGAAGGAAGGCCAGAATCCCCCAGTTCAAATTTGAGCAAGACAGCTGAGGGAAATGGAAGGGCAGATTCTCCTAAATAAGCCTGTCCTGGGAGGACAGGGCTGAGGGAGCCACCATTCCAGACAAGGATGGCACTCACTAAACGTGGCTAGGATTTTCAGGGTCTGTGAGGGAGCAAGCCCTACTTTGAGGGTCTCATATGGAAAATTCTGTTCTCCTTCCATGGTCAGTCTTAATCATGTGAGGCTCTGGAGCCAATGACCAGGATTCAAATTCCAGCCCTTCGACTTGTGATGAGAACTTGAGCAAGGTACTTAGTCTCCCTAAGCCTCAGTCTTCTCATCTGTAAAATAGACATAATTACAGTCCTTACGTTACCGGGCTGCTGTGAGGATTAATGAGATAATGCAAAACAAAAAGTGTTTAGCCTACTGTCTGGTACATAGTAAGAACTGAATAACTGTTAACTATTTGCTTGCTCACCTTAGGGTGGCCTTAATCTCCAAGTGATCATCACTACGAGTTTTGGTGAAACAGACTGTGAAGTCCCCTCTGGCTGGGTCCAAACATCAGACAAGACGGGCAGTGAAGGATAATGCTTAAGACTCTGGACCCAAACTGCCTGGTCAATATCCTGGCTCCACTATTTCCTATCTGAGTCGCTCTGGATATGTTATTTCACCTCTCTGAACCTCAGTTTCTTCATCTGGTTAATGAGGATAACAGTAAAATTGCCCCAGAGGGCTGTAGTGTGGATTAAATCAGCTAATACATGTAACACAGTGGCTGGCATGTTTTAACTGCTCCATCAATTCACACGAGCTGTTATTATCATGCTTTGCATCTCTATCTTTGCTTATATACATAATATGGACATCAAGAACCATTTCCTTATTCAGATGTTCACATGACATCATCACAGATGCTTGTCTAAATCTGGGAGGACAAGGCCTCTTAAAAGCTTTAAATGTCCTTCTTTGTCTTTTGATAAAGGGTTTGGGCCCCTGTCCCTGGTCAGAATCCTTGCTCCCCTTGTCATGTCCCTGTCTCCACTGATGCCATGTGCCCCAAGCCCACATTTCCTGCCAAGGCTCTGAGGTGCTCTATGGTACAGGGAGCTGGGAAGACCTGCGTCTCCTGGTCCTAGAGCTACGTGGGCCTCTGCCCAATATGATGACCCACCAGGGCTGCATGGAGCCTTCCAGCACACAATGGACACTCAGTAAGTGTCTGTTATGTGGCGAGTCAGATCGCAGGCACCACGGCTACAGGTAAGAACATCCTGTAACGTGCTTGCGGCATCAAAGAGATTAGGAGAAAAGAAAACAAAGCCAACGCCCAAGAACAGTATCCCACAAATGAAGCCCATTGAACACCGTGAGCCCCAGAGACAACACGCAGGTTTGGTAATTACCCCCAAAAGCAGAGTCATTTGATTTTTGCTGTTTGCTCCTGAGAGGAGAGGAAGAGCCGCAGGTGACAGAATAGGCCTCTTGCAGTCCTGACAGACAGAATGTGGATCGTCAGCAGGTAAGCAAGGTTACAGTCTCTCCCGGTGGCAGCTCAAGTCACCCGCAACCCCACTCCACGTGAACCACTAGAAAAGCCCCCAGAATACAGGGTCTCAGAGCATGGGCCTCCAGTGGTCAGGGGGCAGCTGGTCAAAGACCTGGAAGCCCTTTGAAGCCATCTAACACCTGAAGGCCAGGAAGGCCTGGCCCTGGCATGAGGACCTGCCCCAGGGCCTGGGACCCACTCACCTGAAGAGAGGTGAATGCCAGAGAGACATCTGAGGAAGCACCTGTCTCCTCCACCACTCTTACCACACTGCAGGGACACGTGGGGTGATACGCTAGTGGGCAGGACCCCCTCCACTTCTAGACAGGACAAAATACAGACACTTACAGAGAGAGAAGGTGTGACAAGGACGGCTGAGTCCCATGCTCAAAGGCCCCAAGAAGGGAAGGTAGTGCCGACACCCAGCACATAACACGGACACCATGTTTATTTCCCCCAGGGTAAAGGAGTGCCTTGTACTCTATTCTTTTCATGCAGAAAAGCAACCAGGAAAACAGAAGTGAGTTCCAACCTACGCAGAAGCACAGAAGGAAACCCCCAAGGGCCTGCAAAGTATCTCCTGTTTTTGAAGGATTTAAAGAACGGCTGCTGCAGCTCGGGGGAGGAGAATGCAGTGGAGGACTGGTCAGCCGCACTCCGGGTCCAGTGGGACCAGGGGGACGTGGGAGAGTGCTGCTGGGCCAGCGGTGAGCCCGCGCACTGAGCCCGAGCCTCGGCGCCTCTTACCCACACAGTCTTTTTTATTCCAGTGGAGCTTGTGCGCAGAGTGGCACCGGCATTCGTAGCTGCCCACGGTGTTCACGCAGACCTGCTGACAGCCTCCGTTGTTGACGCTGCACTCATTCGTGTCTGTGGAGCAAAACGCTCTCCTGTCACAGCAGCCATTTGCTGACCTGGCTGACACGACCCCTCCATCAAGGAAGGAGCAGGAGGTGAGTCACACGGCTGAAGCTCACTGAACTAAGGGAAGGTGCTGACGGCCTTCAGAATGTGCACTTGGCACGAGCTGACCCACTCCCCACTCAGTGGCCTTCCTGGCACAAGCCTCACCAGCATGGACTCAAGTTCCATTCTTGACCAAACATTTCCGCCAGTAAGGACACTCAGAAGGGGGTCACACTCTATTTTCAGGTGTCAAATTCAGACACTGCACAGGCTTCCAGTTTAAAACTCCACCATCCTCCTGGGCTACATCCCAAGAGAGACAGAGAGAATTAGGACTCCCCACTTGGCGGTTCATATAGTTGGGATATAGATAAGAAAAATGACTTGCACTAATCCCCATCAACTTGAGACTGAGTCCCGGTCAGAAGGTGACTCCAACTAAAACCCAAATACACGTCTATATTCAGGGAATATTTCCTCGGGGTTTCTTGATGGACTGGAAGGGCATGTGTTCAGCCATGCCAGGGATGTGTTGAAAAGGAGAAGAAAAACAACACTATCTACAGCAAATCACTACTATCCATTCTTCTTAAGGACACAGGAAACAAGGATTGGGCAGGAAGTACTAAAGCCAGTGGTTCCCACATCCTCAGATCCCCAAAATCACCTTGAAGCCCTAGACTTTTAGAATAAGAATCTGTATTCTCAAAGATTGCTGAATGAATCTGATGATTAGAGACAGCAGAGTGATGCCAAATCTGACTTAAGCCATAGTTTACTTAGCTGTAAGGTCATGAGACATCAGAACATGTTGCTGCAAGGGCTCAGAGCAGGGAGACAGAGTCCATGGTCCCACTTCCAGCTCAGAGACCTGCACAAAGACCAGCTCAAAGAGCTCAAACCAAGCTCCGCAGCCAGTTCCTATGCAGAGCAGAGCTGTGGAATCAGTTGGCGCACTGCCAAGCCTCTCCGAGGGCCATGACTTTACTATCTTGGGAAGTTCCAGCGGACAGGGCACCAGCTCCTGAGAGACCCACCCACTGTCTGAGTACAACTGTATCAATAAAGTCCATAAAGAATTCACAACTGCAAGAGCTCAGCTCTTCTCTCTACTCCATTTCACACGTGACGAGTTAAAGGGATCAATGTGGGACGATTTCCCATAGCAGCTGCTTCCCGCGAGTCGATGGACTCCCTACTACTGTATAGGGCCTGGTATGTCCGGTTCAGCCCCCAAGGTAGAAAAACTGGCCCTGATCTGGGGAAACCTTAGGAATAAGTCCCAGCCTCATCCGACTCTAGAGGGATTCCACTCACCTCCACAGTGGGTAAAGCCATAGAGGGTGTACCCTTTGTTGCAAGCACATGCAAACGTGCCAGGGTGGTTGATGCAGCTGTGGTCACAGGTCCTATCCAAAGAGCATTCATCCACATCTGTAATTGTCAAAGGGAGAGGGGAGCTGAAACCAACTCTGAGGGACAGTGGAGAGAAGAATACACTTATAAGAACACCAGTTGCTGACCAATAACAAAAACAACAAAGTGAAAATTATCTATCAGTTCTCCCGGCTCACTTGTGTTAAACAAAGTGTTGAGCAGCCCACAATAAGTATACTCACAGCCAGGACCCTTATTTCCAAATTCTGTTGCACACTGCACTTGCCTAAAAGCTCGGTTGGTCTCTCTCACCCATGCTTATCTGCAGGGCTGAATAATTTAAAATATTTAAATGAAGTCAAATGAGATAACATAACCAAAAGGGGTTTGTAAACTATTAGGGTGCTGCCTGTGCATTATTACTGTTCTATTACTAATTGGTAAAGGAGCAATAGTAATTTTATAAGCTATGGCCAATTAAAAGGAGAAAACACTTGAGCCGGAGAGAAATCTAGCTCCTATCTCTTTTGGGTCTTGCCAGAATTCATCTTCTGGCCCCAGGAGGCCAGTTGATCCAGGGTTTTAATGCCCTCTGCACTAAAAGAATGCATTAACATTAACATCCTCAGTAATTTTCTATTGCAGACACTGAAATGTGGTGCTTAAGCACCAAACAGGATCCTCTTGGCCAATCCCTTGGCTTTGTTCCTCCCCCATGGTTCAGTCCCAGTTCCTCCCCCATGGTTCCGTTCCAGTTCCTCCCCCATGGTTCCCTCCCTTCCCGGTTCAGCATGAAGGCATCCTTGGCTGCAGTTGAGGTCATGGAAACTAGCCTCAGGAGGCTGCATTTGTCAGTCTAATCATCTCTTCTTCCCTGGTCTGGTTCTTACATCTTTCCTGTACACTAGAATCTCAGTGCTTCACTTCCTCAACTCTTTGGAAGATTTTAACAGAGTT
Organism: Stenella coeruleoalba; assembly: GCF_951394435.1. NCBI lineage: Eukaryota > Metazoa > Chordata > Mammalia > Artiodactyla > Delphinidae > Stenella > Stenella coeruleoalba. Next base: position 46,103,374 of record NC_137154.1, on the reverse strand, counting down.
ATGACTTGTATCTCCAAATGGATAAACCAGGACTCAGTGGAAGCCAACTAGACCATTGCTAGATCCCTTTTCAACACCAAACGTGCCACAAGAAAATATGTTAACAAAAAACAAACATTTGGAAGGGACTGGAGGAATGAAAAACATGAAATAAAAGAGGGCAAAATCTTACAAAATCTCTTCATCCGTAACTTTTCCCAGAAGTCCTGACAATTTCTTTAGTAAGTTTGTTCTGTGTAAATATTTGTTCTACCAAGACTGATCAGTGAAAAATGAGAAAAAGTCCACTTCTTCTGTAGTAATTGATATCATTCTATGAATTCTTTTATTAATATCAGCCAGTTACCGAGAAAGTGGGCTCATTCAGTAGCTGACTTTGGCTGCTCACAACAGGCTTTTGCTTTGTCAAAAATAAGCAGATCACTTTCTAATTCCTTTTTAATGTGTTGACACAGCTTAAATAGTATTTCTTGCTCTATACATTATGAAACATTATGTGGAACGGCAAATTTTCCTTCCAAGTCAAACAGAAGAAAACTGTGCAGTAGTCATCTAGAGTGAACTCGCTGAATTTAAAGGGGTGTGAAGTGTCTGACAAATTACATACCAAGAAGAAAAAAACAAGAGAGAAACCTAATTCACACCATAAGATTATAGAAAGGTAATGTTGCATCTTTATTATATGAAGTGAAATCAGATATTATTTTCTGATTTTGATTTAATTCTGGGATTTCTAACAAAATAAGTTAGGCTGTTCTTATTCTCAGCAATGGATCAGAAATAAATGACAGCACATCTTTCCTGAGAGTTTCTTTCTATATATCAGTGGGGCATAAAATGTGCTCAGCTGAAAATATAAATGATGCCCCCAACCCAAAACAGCTTATCACTGTGCAAAACACTTATTAATATCAACAACTGCTACCCAGAGAAGTTCCCTTGCTGCACCCCTTATATGGGAAGGATGTGTCTGAGAAGGGGTCTGAAATCCTGCCCAAGAACTGCCCAGCCTTTCCTCAACTTAATCCCCTCCCTCCCTCACCCCTACCCTTTCCCCAAACACCAAAGGCTGGTCATTCAAACAAGGCCTATAAGGAAGGGACCAACTGGTTGACCCCAACTTTTTGCTGAGAAAAGGTATGTTAACTAAATCAACAACTTTTTGTCACCAAATTTTGTTAGAAAATCCATAACATTAAAGGGAATTTTAGAAAGGGAAAATTATTCATAATTTCAACACCCTAATGCAACCCTGCTTGCATTCTGTGATCCATTCCATTTCTAGCAGCGAGCTCCGCTGTAATCACACCACATGGGTTCACTGAGGTGTTCTCTAATCATTAACAGCTTAATTTCCAAAATATACCTGTGAGCTACCTCAGTGTTTCTATTTTACTTAACAGATGAAATAAGTGAAGCACAGGGTGGAGGTTGGATTAATGACTCCATAGAGAAGCCCAGCGAGCCAGTCTCTGCCCGAGCAGGGTTTCGTCTTCTCCGATCCAACCAGCGGGCATTACACAGCACAGCTAGCTATGTTTCAGGACATACCTTGGCAAGACTTCTCATCTGTTAATAATTTAAATCCCTTTTTGCAGCTGCAGTCAAAACTGCCCACGGTGTTTTTGCAGAAATGATCGCAACCTCCATTGCGCGTCTGGCACTCATCAATATCTGTAACAGTCAAGCATCGGCAAATCAGACAGCGATACTTGCCTCGTTATCCACAAATCCCTGAAGTGCTATTGTGTGTGCTTCATTATTCTCTGAAACAAAACAGACCCATAAAAGCATTTAAGGATGTTTGCTGATGTTTTTAAACTTACACATGTTCTCTTGTCTGGCTTAACCCATTTTGAAAGACAAGTGCCTGGTCCCCTGGAGAACTCTGACTTACACTGCCCCTCCCTTGACTAGCATTAAGGAAACAAGCTATGGGAAAGAACGGTGATGTCCTATTATATTCTCATCCTTGCACAAGTCTCTCAAGATAAGATGGCTTCCTTTCCTATACTTCCCATTCCAGTTTAATGATTAAAGTTATAAGGAACTAGAATATTTGTTTTGGCAAATTACACCACGATCAAATAGCCTCAATGCTTTTAAGTGATTTCTGACACTCAATTAATTTTATCTTTTCTCAGTTTCACCTGGTAACTGGTTATCTACTTTTTTATCACGTTAAAGAACTAAGCCTTTGTACTCGGGCCCATGAAATACTAGGTCATCGGGGTCTCTATTCATCAGTACAAGTTAATCGTACAGTTATTCATTGTTCTCTGGATAACAATCTTGGCTGTTATTTATATAATAATCTCTAGACTGTTATTTATGATATGATGATATTATCTCCTGCAAAAGAATGTTCCCTTGAACAACTGCTTTCTTCTAATAAGGCCACTGCCTGAAATGGATCATTTGATGTTTGTAGAAGCTGACCTTCTCAACAGTTAGTGAAATTAAGCTGGTTCTAATTAAGCTTACTCAGTTACAACCTTCTACTAGCCCAGGGAAGAAAAGCTTCCTTTTGATCAATATGAATCATAAGCAAATCTGGAGTCACTCAGGAGGTGTGGAGGGGAAGAGCTTTACTCCCACACATTAGCCGCATGGAGAGGCACAGGCTACCTTTACAGGTCTTCCCATCCAACTGGAGACTGAATCCGACGGGACAACTGCAATGAACACCTGTCGAAGTATCCTTACAGGTGCGATCACAGCCTCCGTTGTTGACAGCACATGTTTCTGCCAAGGAGGTAAGAAAAAGGCAGTTAGCTTCCTAAAGAAGTGCTCACACAGCTGGGAAGAAAGGGGTATTGGTGCAGTGTTAATACTTGACAAAAATTCATGAAAGTCAGGAAGCGTGTGGGGTCCTCATGGTCATATCCCAAGCCGCTGCCACCCGCAGGTGAGTTAGAGGGATAACACGGGCAGCTCCTCCCTGCACCCATCTAAATAAGTGACATCTCCCGAGGAAGCCTGACAGGGTGAGAGAGGGGGAAAGATGCCTCTGCCAACCTGCTGAGCCTTTTCAGTGGCAGATTTGAAGCCACTAAAAGTTCCTGTTGATCGACAGCCAGTGACCTGCAAGTATGACCACATCTAGCAGCCTAGATGTGAATGCAGAACACAGCAAAGGGGGATGTTCCTTCCTTTATCCTGAACCTTCTCTATTCACCATGTGTAATGGGCAAAGCAAGAGAGCGTAAACGTTGCCCACGCCACCCATTCCCTTGCCGCAGACCAATGACTTCCTCCTGGCAACTGCCAAGTAACTCAGATTAGAAGTTTACCTTTCCTTGAAAGGAGAAAGACCTGTCATAGTTACATGAAAAAGCAGCCGCAGTTGTTAAATAATATCTATAGAGATGAAGAATAACAAGCTAATGGCCTTCTATTTCTGTATATTATGCATGAATTCCAAGTAATACACAAATGCTATTCAACATTCATTCAACGGTTAGCACTTAGGCATCCAGAAACTGATTTTACATCCATAGCTACCTCTGTAAAGCCTTGGGGGCAGGGAGGGGGGGGGCAGTAAACTTAATTCTGATTAAATATGACAGATAGAACATGTATGTTTATTTCTGTTTCCTCACCAAAACTCATTAAAATGAGAGCAAATAAATTTTTTAAAGTATAAATCCTTAAGGAAAAATAAAAGACAATAGATGAAAGATGTCAAATCTTCTGGAAGTGGCATGTCAATGGAGGAACAGTAACTGGCATAGCAGAAAGTTAAACCCTAGCAGTGGGGCTTCCCTGGTGGTGCAGTGGTTAAGAATCTGCCTGCCAATGCTGGGGACACGGATTTGAGCCCTGGTCTGGGAAGATCCCACATGCCGCGGAGCAACTATGCCCGTGTGCCACAGCTACCGAGCCTGAGATCTAGAGCCCGCGAGCCACAACTACTGAGCCCATGTGCCACAACTGCTGAAGCCCACGCACTCTAGAGCCCATGCTCCACAGCAAGAGAAGCCACTGCAACAAGTAGCCTGAGCACCACAACAAAGAGTAGCTCCTGCTTGCCACAACTAGAGAAAGCCTGCACGCAGCAACAAAGACCCAACATAGCCAAAAATAAATAAAAATAAAATAATTAAATTTATTTTTTAAAAAAAACCTAGCAGTCTGCAGAGTGATGCCAAGTGGTAAGCTCATCTGAGCCACAGAATCCCAGAGAGGCTCAGGAACTGGAGGTACTAAAGTTAGTCTAGAGGCAGAGGTGAGGACGGAGTTAAAAATAGGAAGATTGATTGAGAGTCTGTATAACAGATAGGCTCCCAGATCCCCATCTTAATTCCACAGCCCACAGCACATCCCTATTTGGACTAAAGCAGATAAATTTCTTCTCTGGAAAAGGGCACCAGTAACAGCAGAGGAGGTGCTGTCAGGTGAAAGTCTATACTGTGAAAAGAGAGATCTCAAACTTTCACCCCCTCTGCACTCCAGTTCCCAGGACACTGGCAGCCAAGTCCAAATCCCCTCAGCAGGAGACTGAAGGATTCCTCTCCAGCCAAACTGACCGGCCCAAGGGAAAAGACCTATAGATTCTGGCATTTGAAGATCTCCAAATGAAATGACTAAGCCACTGCCTAGTCAACCAAGCATAAAGCCCACCAGCTGATAGAATATCCAACTGGCTTTTCAATATTCCACTATTAAATAAGAAAAGTCAGCCAAGGATCACCAGACATTTCAGGAAAGCCTCTAGTATGAAATAAATACACCAAATCAAACAAACAAGGGAAAAGGAACCTGAGGGAAGCAAAGATAATACAGGGAACAACAGAGAAGTTAGAAAATCTTATCATTAATTTCCTCAGGGAGGTAAGAAAAGCATCCATGAAATAAGAACAGGTTCCTACAACAAAAGACCAAAGTAAAATTCTTAAAAAATTAAAATATGAAAGCTGAAATTTAAAAAGAACCCTATAGAAGGATTAGAAGAAAAAAATGAAAGATCTCCTAGAAAGTAGAACAAAAATATCAAGAAGAGAAAAAAGAAGAAAATTTGAGGAGCAATCCAGGAATTACAACAGCCAGCTAATAGGAGTCCCGGAGAGAAAGAGAAAAGTGAAGAAAGTTATCAAAAGAAAAATTTCTCGGAACCAGGGGATGCGAATGTCCCTCTTGAAAAGGCCTACTCAGTGCTCAGAATAACAAGTGGGACAAATCCCACAGTGTGGACATCGTTGTGAAATTTCAGATCACCACGGACAAAAAGGAGACCCTGAGAACATCCAGAGAGAAGCTCTCGTAGGTTCCATACAAAGAATCAAGACTAAAAGTGACTTAGACTTCTTGAAAGAACACTGAATGCTCAAAATGATAGAGCGCTATTTAAAACTCTGATGGAATATTTTTCCCAACTTTGAATTCTATCCTGAGGCAAATTCTCAAGAAAGGGTGAAGGGAGACTATAAAGGCATTTTCAGGTATGCAAAGTTTTAAAAAAATCTATATCTACCCATGTAAACTAACAAAAGAGAAGACATGGGATCCACCAAAACAGGAGCATGGGGAAGGGAATTCCCAGGCTGTGGCTCAGGGATAGGCCAGGATGACAGAGGTGCAGCTGGCCCAGGATTCAGGCCCTGCTAGAGCAGGGTGGAAGCCTCAGAAGGGACTTTTTAAGAAGAAAATAGAATTGATAAGTTATCTGCTGTATCTGAACATATTGTAAAGGTTTTAGAGCTCCACCAGAAATTTGCAAAAAAAATTGGTAAGAGGTACTAAGAAAACTAAGCAAACAAAGAAAACATAATCATAGCACATTACATGACTCAGGGGTGAATCATATTTAGATATTCATAATATGTAAATTGTGAAACTATATTAAGGATATGGGGGAAGGGGACAGAAGGGAGATATAACTTATTCTTCTGTGGTAGGAAGTCAAAAGCTAATATCTAAAACTGACACATCAAGGGAATTCCCCGGCGGTCCGGTGATTAAGACTCCGCACTCTCATTGTCAAGGGCACAGGTTCAATCCCTGGTCGGGGAACTAAGATCCAACAAGCCGTGCGGTTCGGCCAAGAAAAACAAAAACAAAACAAAACAAATAAAACCTGACACATCAAGAAATAACTGTAGGACTTCCCTGGTGGTGCAGTGGTTAAGAATCTGCCTGCCAATGCAGGGGACACAGGTTCGAGCCCTGGTCTGGGAAGATCCCACATGCCGCAGAGCAACTAAGCCCGTGTGCCACAACTACTGAGTCTGCACTCTAGAGCCTGTGAGCCACAACTACTGAGCCCGTGTGCCACAACTACAGAAGCCCGTGTGCCTAGAGCCTGTGCTCTGCAACAAGAGAAGCCACCGCAACGAGAAGCCTGCACACCACAACAAAGAGCAGCCCCCACTCGCTGCAACTAGAGAAAAATCCGCACACAGCAACGAAGACCCAACGCAGCCAAAAATAAATAAATAAATTTATAAAAAAAGAAATAACTGTATACACTTCCCTTTTCAGAAACATGTGGGAGGGGGAGTCAGGAGAAGAAGAAACAACTAGAATTGAAAATTGTGGCCCCTGGCAAATGGCTAGTTAGGAGACAGGGAAATGATATATTGCTTTACAAGCTTAATAGTGCTAATTAAGTTTTTAAGGTTTTTATATTATTCATATGCACTATTTTAAGGCAATTAAAAATAGTAATTTTAATAGGGCAGAAAAGAGCTCAGAAATGTCACCTGCCTGGTAACCAATGGCTGCTTAATATCTTACCTGACTATTAAATCCAGAAGCTATCGAAAGATCAGTTTTGTTGAGGCCAGGCTGAGCTTTCTCCAGAATAATAACGTCAAATGATCTGATGCCCACCCTCACAGCCACCGCTGAACGTCTGCAGTCACCTCCAGCTCCAGCAGACCGGCTGCCAGACCTTCCTGTCTCCCCCAGCCAAGTGCCACTCTTCTCCATTCATCTCTTCTGCCATTAACATGGGCTGAGTCCAAAATAGAAGACTCAGTGGACAAAAACCCAGCCAAATTGCCATATGCCAAATAGGGGCTGCCCAAAATGCCTCTCTCGTCACAGTTACTCAGAGGGTGGGTGGTCTGACATGCACTGACCACCCACTAAGTCCCAGACAGCGGACTCTGGGCACTTTTGCATATTATTGTCTTAACTGAGCTTCCTGATAACCCTAAGAGGTCAACTGTATTACATCCATTTTAGAGGAAGACCAGGACACAGCGGCTCGGGACAGTTTGCCCAAGTCTCAGCGCAAGTCTCAGCAGCGTTATGACGCTAACCCAGTTATTCTGATGGCTGGGCCGGCGCTCTTCCCACAATACCAGGGGTCCTGGATGGTGACTAAGCAATAGCAGTGAGTGGAGAGCAGACACACCCTGGCTGGACAGGAGCTGCTGACTCTAATTCAGCTGGTCTGAGGGCACATGGGCCCCAGGCTCAGGCCTGATGCAGTAAGTTGGGGAGGGAAAGGGACAACGTCACTGGCGGGGGAGGGTGGATGAGGCGCCTACCCATGAGTAGCCGCCGTTTCACCCGTTTATCCCCATCTGCCATGGATGTGGCATTGCTCTCCATCACCTCCAGGGCAGCGTCCTCTCGCTCTGCAAGAGATGCAAACAGCACAGTTCTCAGACTAAATGAGTCAGATTGTTCATCCCCTGCACAACCACTTCAGTGGAAATCCCAGACATGAGAACAATGTGAGAAATGTGACTCTGTTCATTCAATAAAAATATGTTGTAATGAGGCTCTGTGTTAAATGGCCTCAGAGCCTTAATAGACATTAAATATGGAAAAGACTTTTTAATTCTACTGTACTAACCAGAGACCTTGGGGAACGCAAGCTTCAGATTCACTCCAGAACCCTCAGTCCAGGACAAAGAGAATCTTGGATTGGGGAACATCTGAAATGGAGCTAGCAAAGGACACGCCATGAAGGGCAGGACAGGCAGGCATCCCACCAGAAATATGCAACCCTGGCTCCTGCTGATGGCAAAGGCCACCTGTCATCATGAACAGCTAGCTTTAACTTTGCGTTGCCCTGGCCTTTTGGGATGTGCTGTTCCGATCTTCAGAATACCAGCTTCAGGAGCAGCCTAATCCAGGAGAGGAAAAAGGGCTTTCCAAGGTCTCACAGGGAGAAAGGGGCCCCCGGTCCAGGCCTAGACTACTTCCACGGCCACATGTGAGGCAGCATGGGACATGCTTGAGGGCATGTGCACTGGAAACACCCTGCCTCTAGTACTAAACAATATTAATCGTTAGGGTTAGGGCTGGGGTGGGGCGAGCAGGCTGGGGAAGACCCTAACCCAGTGTTGGGGTCACCATTCACCAAGGCAGCTCCTTCCATCCGTGTGCATCTTGTACTGGGGATGGCAGCTACACTCTGGGCCTGCAGCAGTGTCCTCACAGGAGTGATGGCATCCGCCGTTTCCATGGTTACAGGTCACTGAGAGGAAAAAGAATCAAACCATAAAGCACGGAGGTTTCCACAACTGGGACTGTACTTGCTCCCGAAGAACTCTGATTTTCATTCAGGAAGTATTCGAGCACCTAGCATGTGCCAGGAATTGTGCATAAAAGAGAGAACCTTGACTCAGACCACGTCCCTGTCTATATCAACAGGTAGTCACGATATGACTTGTAGAAATGATTAATGACAGATTTAGAGCAACGTTATACAGAAAGATAGACATGGGAAGGTCAGGGGAGATTTTTCACTATTTAAAGGAAATTATACCAAAAGATTCCAAACTAGTGCTTTGCTCTATCACGAGAAGTACTAGGGCATTTGGAAATGCTATAACACTTAATATCTGGAACAGATAATATTTAATTTGTATGTATATGTTAGGCTTTCTCTCATCAGATTCCATGTGGATTAGTTAAAAGGGAGGGTAATCAGAGGAAATGATGACTCTTTGCACACAGTTAATGCAACATTAACCAATAATTACAAAGCTTATGTATGAACACATTGATGGCAAGCCAAGGGGGAAAAAAAAACAACTACAAAACTATCTATTCATCAAACTCAACAGTGGTTACCTCTGGCAAAGGAAATGGCAAAGGAAAAGGGGGAAATGTTATATGTTTCTTTGGACTGTTTGAATTCTTACACAACCATTTTTAATTTTCTAATTTAAAAGAACTAAAAACATATTTGCACTGTGAGAAAAAACTGTTCTGTGACTATAGCTGTGTAAAAATTGTGTACGCATATCAACAACAAAATAGGAATAGGAAAAAGCAAAACAACTGATTGTGTGGTGGAATTCTGGATTCTTTCTTTATTATATCCTCAAGTTTTATAATATCTGAATATAATCTTATAATATTATTTGAGCAGTGATACCTTCAAAACGTTTTAAGTTTTTAAAAGTAAGTTTTCAGGTATTCTACTGGCTCCCAAAAAGCTGTAAAATGCTGAGTCTCACTCCACAGGTGGCTCTCCTGTGAAGACCTGGGTCCTCCTTTTGAAGACAGCTGGAGCCAGCCCCACTTTTAGGGGCCCTGTGAGGCTGTCAGAACCTGTTGTTGGTGACGGTGGCATCAGCCCTGGTTTGTCAGGCTTTGAGGTTGCACTCTGGTTTGCGATGGAGACAACAGAGAGGAGTCTCTCACCGACGAAACTGCCTCTCCTTCTCTTAACCACTGAGGTCTGCTCACTGTAAACAACCATCCCCAGCAAACTGCAGGCGTCTTCTAGAGGGTCCATGACTTTGGGAAGAGTTCCTACAGGGAAACCCTCCGTGTCTCCTCTGGCGTAAATAGTGGTTTAGAAGCACCTTTAATGGCTGGTTGTTTCCTATTATCCATTGGAGCTATTATTGTGTTTCCTCATTGTGTGGCAGCTGCGTCTGGACTGTGTACACCATTCATTGACTCAATCATTAAACAAATGTGGATTGAGCACATCCAGGGGAAGACTGAGAGGCAAAAATAAGACAAGATCCCTGACTTGGTGGGGCTCGTAGTTGGGGAGACAGACACATAAATTCAACTCCAGATTCAACCCAATCGTGTGGTTGAATCAAACACACGATTCAACCCCAGAGTGCCACGTGCTATCATCAAGGAATAAACAGCGCTATGGGAGCCAAAATACAAACTGGCTGCCTTGTCCGAGGCCATCGGGGAAGGCTTCCGACGTTATGTATCATGGTGACCAGGAGCACAAGCCTTACAGTTAGGCAGGCCTACGTGTGAATCCTACATTTGCCACTTACTTCCTGTGTGACCCTGTAGCTTTACCTTCTCCACGATTTTCTCCACTTAGCTCATCAGGCGGTGACTGTAAGAATTAAATGCAACGTGGCACCTCTTTAGACAAGGCTTTGCACATAATAAATGCTCCCCCAAAGTAGCTATTATCTTTATCATGATTAGAAGTTAGGCAGGATATGAAAAATTGAGTGAGAATTCACCAAGCTAGGAAGGAAGGAAGGCTTAGAAAAGCCTTGGAGGCATGAAAGAATGGGGGCTTTCTCCAAAAGCCAGGAGTCTGGTGTCTAGAGAAAGGAGGCTGACGAGGCTTGTATAAGAAGCAGGCACCAGGTACCAAAGAGCTGCCAGATGAGGAAATTTGACTCTATTCTATGGGAACAGAGAGACCTGGCCCCCAACATTCACACTCCTTACTCCTGAGTGCTATTTCCTTCCGACTGGTTCTTTTAGAAAACATCATTTCCCTTCCCTACAGGAGATTACCCTCAATATCTCACGTGACTGCCTTCCCTGATGTTTCTGATGCTGGGCTGCACAAGACAACCTCTGGGGTAGGATGGTTCCCAGCACAGCTGTGTGCCAGTCTGTACTTACAGGTGCAGTCTCTCTGGTTCTTGGCCAGCTCAAAACCAGGCCTGCACTCGCAGGCAACGCTGCCCCTCGGGGCCTCCTTGCAGATGTGACTACAGCCGTGATTCTTATTCATGCAGCTCAGACCCTCTGCAAAACAGCAGCACGCAGCCAGTGACCAGGTTGCAACAGAATCCTGACCCCGGGAGTGAGGCAAGGGTCTGGGGGGTGGGCCACAGACCTGCCTGCCTGGGTGTCCATCAGTCCCATGTTTTAAAAGAATACATCACTCAAATCAAGCCAGGTCAACAGAGATATGAAAACTTTCTTATGTCACCCAAGAGATAGGATGTTTCAATTCCCCAAAAGAGGTAGGAGCTCTCCCAATACACTGAAAAGAAAGTACCCACCAGGAGGGAATTCCCTGGTGGTCCAGTGGGTAGGACTCTGAGCTTTCACTGCCGAGGGCCCGGGTTGAGTCCCTGGTCGGGAAACTAAGATCCCGCATGGCATGGCCAAAAAAAAATTTAAAAAAATAAAGAAAGAAAGTACCCACCAGGAGCTCTCTGTTAGGTGTGGAATCAGAACCTGTGGACCCCAGGAACATGTCCTCAGACTCTTATCTCTGCCATGTTGTTACCCATGCTGATCAAGAATACAAATAGAAAAGGAGAATCTCTCTACAAAAATCTGAAGATAGACTGATGAAGATTCCCAACCTTTTCACATACTCTTGAAGATGACTTTCAGAAAATTTCAACCCTCCACTCTACCCCCACCAAATCCACACTTTGAAGGTGACTGAGACTACTGTATCTCAGCATCACCCCATGGACACCTGCCCAGGGACCTCTCTTATGTGACCACCTTCAGTTAGTCCCTGGGCCCTCCCTCAGTGGGCTTGGAACACAACAGCAGAGAGAACAGAGAGAGACCTCATATATGTGGTTTCCTTTAGCTGCTGTAAAATCCTTCTCAGGTATACTGTAATTTTCATTAGGCCCGATCTTGTGGTAACTGTGGTAGGAAACAGGGTTATTTTCCTGGATGGTTTAACATGCATCTAAATGACGGGGTCATAGAAAAGTAGACACCTGTGTGGTTTGCCACCATCAGGCCTCTTCTCAGTACCAATCCTTTAGGGGGCTCTGCCGCCTCCCAGCACTCTGAAGGAACTGTTATCAAACCCAAGAGTAATCTCAAAACCTCTCCTTGGTTTGTACAACATTAATAAGTGCGTCTTCATGGGATGCTTCTTTGCATTTGTGCAATGTTAACTCTAAAACATCTTTAAGAGTAGGGATTTTGTTATTGATTCTCCACTAACAAGACATTTTCTAATACTGGAAGTGGCACTATTTTAACTGAGTACAAAAAGCTTTCATTCAGCTTCGCTAGGATCCAATACTGTTCCGTATTGTGCCCCTAAAACCTTAGCCAATTGGTTCTAATGAAGTCAAAAGTCATTTCTCTCCAGTTCTCACCATGGGGCCGTTGATCTGTGCTTAACTGGAATGATTGTTTTAATACAAACAGATGTCATTCCTATTCCAAAAGACAGAACAACAGTTAATACATCCCATATTCTCTTAAAACTATCTTGTTTTTTATCTGACAGTTACAAGCTGTTTGAACTCCACCACTCAATCTGCTGGAAGTTGCTGGGATTCATTCACCCGTGCCAAGGGCTGCTGTCAATTAACACAGAAAGAAGCTTGCACGGGGTCAGTGGAAAGCTCTCTTTGCTCTGGCTGGTGACTTCTGAAGGCGTTATTTGCTCCCAGTAATAAGATGGCACAGAAGGTAAGAGCTGCCTCCAGAAGCAGTGTCCTGTTCCCCTAGGAAGGCCCAGCAAGCATTACCTTTGTTCTTGGATCAGCAGAACATTTGAAGTAATAGGGCCCAGGAGCACCTAAGGGTAAACGTAACAGTGCCCAAGAAAAGGTAGCAGTAACACCTGTGAGGTACACTCCTAAACAGGTCAGCTGCTTCTTCCTCTTCTTCTTTTTCTTTTTCTTTCTGTTTACAGGTCTGTTCAGACATTTGCAAAGTGACCTTTACTGCCTCAGAGCAATCCATTTACACAAGAGATATTTTGTAAGAACTGACTGTGTGCCAGATACCATGGGGATACAAAGAAGTTGCCCCCTGATGTCATATCCTATCAAGCAAGACCTAAAGTTACCAGGAGACATCGGAGGTTTAAATGGCTCTGGAAATGCTAAGGGCTTTTTAAGAGTTGACCCCAAAGCTTTTCACAGTCCCCTGGCTCAAAACAAGGTCACTGCTAGGGGTGGCAGATGGATCTGGTCCAAACTGGGAGGCCCAGCTATGGTTCTGGCTCCCCCAGAAACTGCCCTGGCAGTCCTGTTTCGGGTCGTTAGTTCACCAGGAAGGAAATAGCTCAGAAATGTGAGAAATATCCCATTCTGGTGGTCCCCAGGCTCAGGGTCTCACTGAAGAATATTTCTGGAAACCAAATAAAAGTATGCCTTGCAAATAGGGCAAGAAAAGGGGGAAACAGCCTCTGCTGAGAGCACAGCCTCTTCCTCACTAACCTGACACCTTCCTTACTACTCTAAAAAGGCAGCAGTGCAAACATCTAAAAATACTCTCGGAGTGGACAAAACAAAAAAGGAATGCTCATTTTGAGAGCCTGAGCTCCCATGAATAGGCACAAAGGCAGGCTGGGGTGGTGTGTCTCCCTCTAGCCTACCCTCATTACATGGGTGAAAACACACAGTCTCTTTATCAGAGCTTTGGGGTCTCTAAGGATGAAAAAAACACAATAGCTTGAGTTTCTCTCAGAATCAGCTATTAAGATCCCCTATATTAAAGAACATTTAGTAAATAATTATTAAAAACAACAACAGCTACACTAGAAAATACTAGCTTGCAGTGTTTACCTTCTTTCAACCATCTTCAGAGAATCAGCTATGGGTTTTAACATCTATTTTAATACAGTTTCTAAGGGTTTAATGTGCACATCAAGGAGGAAACCCTACAGGAACACTGTTTACAGATGGCTCTATTTGAAGAGTTAAAACCCTAGGATGGAAGGGGGCAGCTGCAGACCGCTCCAATCTGCTGGCTCACGCTGCCGTGAATTTGCCCAGCAATCGGGTTGAAACACAACAGAAAATCACAGAGTGCTTCCAGACCACAACTCAAATTCTTGTATTTTGGTTTATAGCTCCAGACAAATATGCTCATTTTAAATACTCTTCAGGGGTTCTAAGAATGTCTGAATTGTAGAAAATTTAGAAAACACAAATTGCGGAAAGGAGCTGCTCTTGTATTTACTCCTGGTGTGAGGAGCCCGTGTCTGTAATCAGTCTGGGGGGCTTGGAGCCTTGTCCAGTCTGGGACAGGAGAAAGGGGCTGAGCCACTGCTCTGGAAGAGCGAGGGTAAGAGGTGGTCTTAATCACCGAGAGTGGCTTCGTGAGTGGTGGGACCCGTACGGGGGGTGTTCAAGCCCTGGCTTGACCTACAGGGCGCCACCCCCCTCCCCACCGCCTGAAGAGAAAGCCAGAGTGACTTTCCAGGAAGCAGCTTTGAGCAACCAAAAGGGAGAGGCCCTGAGATCCAGATCATTCGTGCTGCTGGCATCTTAGTTCAGCCTCTGACCAGAGGCAGAGCTCACCCAAGAGTCCAGAGAACCCCCGGCAGGAAAGTGAAAATGAAACCTAACTGCTACTTAATCAAGGGCCACACATCTGCATGGGATAAGAGATCCACCTGATTAGGGTTGGAGTCTATGACCACCCAGCTTCCACACTGACAATGAGCAGGCTTGGGTAATAAAAGCATCCGACTCCCCATTTCTCTGACCCTTCTTCTTAGTACCCAGACAGGCCTTCTGGTTAGGGATAAGAAAGGGGCCATCGTTCTTGGAAAATGAGGCAAAAATCATCTTCCACAAAGAAACCCTTGAAAAATCACTAAAACCACCACGATTAAAACAATAAATCTATAAATCTACAAATAGTAGAAGAACTGAAAATCACCACATTCTTAAGTTATGAGGATGAATACGCAGCACATGCCAAAAGGAGTTAATAGTCTAGGATTTGGGGCACTTCCCTTAAAAACAGGCACCGGCAACCTTGGGAGACATAAAGCCAAGAAAACGTGGTTCTCTGGGGACTTCCCTGGTGGCACAGGTGACTTCCCTGCATTGGCAGGGGACACAGGTTCGAGCCCTGGTCTGGGAAGATCCCACATGCTGCGGAGCAACTAAGCCCGTGCGCCACAGCTACTGAGCCTGTGCTCTAGAGCCCGCGAGCCACAACTACTGAGCCCGTGAGCCACAACTACTGAGCCCACGAGCCACAACTACTGAAGCCTGTGCACCTAGAGCCCATGTTCTGCAACAAGAGAAGCCACCGCAATGAGAAGCCCGCACACCGCAACAAAGAGTAGCCCCTGCTCACCACAACTAGAGAAAGCCTGTGCGCAGCAACAAAGACCCAATGCAGCCGAAAATAAATAAATAAATAGAATTTTTTTTAAAAATGTGGTTCTTTGGCTTAAGAAAGAGCAGAGAATTAAAAGCACATCACTGAGTTCAAAGTGGCTGATGGGCCACAGGTACTTAATTCCTCTCCCTCCTGAGAATCCACTGAACTAATAGAAGAATAAAGTAGGTATAAACTCAACGCAGAGAGAACGAGCCATCAGAGGAGAAGAATTTTCTGCAAATTTATGGAGGAATGGTAAATGACAACATGGGTGAAGAAAACCATAGTATAGAGACCCCCAGTCTGGGGAGGGGGTTCACCTGCCCCCTGGAATCCCAGAAGCTCAGAGTTCAAAAACGCAAAACACAGGGAATGCCGGGTCTTGCTGAAAACAGGGCAATTCACTGAGTCTCCCAAGGAAGGCTCCAGCCCCTCCTTCCCCAAAAAACGTGCTGTGGTTTCCAGCACCTTTCTGAAAAACTGGGCAGATCATCCATTGCATTTCTAGTCATGTTTGAAATGTACTCCATTTAGAGATTAGAATCAGAGAATGTGAGAGTTTGAAGAGACCTCAGAGCTCACCCAGTCCAACCCACTTTTTTAGCAGGGTGAGAAAGGTGCAGCTAAAATAACCTGCCCACTTGTCCTCAGGCCTCCAGGCTTTCTAAACTCCGTGCTTCCCTCTAGAGCCTTTGAGGATGGGGGTGGGGGATTCTCAGATGTGACCCTGCCCCCTGCCCCCAGCCGAGCAGAGCTACCTTCTGAGCGGTGAATGCACGTGTGCTGATTGTCACTCAGGAAAAAGCCCTCCTTGCAGCGGCACTCGTAGCTTCCCATGACGTTGACACAGGTGTGCTGGCAGCCGCCATTGTTCTCCAGGCACTCGTCCACATCTGGAGGGGGAGAAGGCTTAGCCTTTGCTTTTGTGACTGCTTCACACACCGCCCCACCCACCACCACCCTGCCCCGGCAGCCCAGGGGCTCCTGCTAAGCAGAGACGAGGTCTCTCGTCAGGTCCTTGCATCACAGAAGCTCTCAGAACTGAAGTCAGTGGGGCCGCAGGTAATTAACCCAGCCCTCATGGGTCTAGAGCTCCCTTAAACAGGCCCTCCACCTGGACACCTGGATAATCAGTTCAGTAAGTATTTATTGAGCACCTTCTCTTTCCTAAGCACAGTGCTAGAGGAGACAATAAAACACAGATGCGTAAGATCGAATTCCTTTGCCCTGGAGCATCTCCTTCAGCAGAGGGAAAGAGACAACTGTACAAGTAATTGTGAGATAAGGTAAATGGTGGTACAAAGGAAAGAAGTCACCTCTGGTTGTGGGTATCGGGATGGGTTTTATGGAAAAGCTGATGAAGGTATGAGCTCTGCAGTGTTTCTTCAATTTTAAATCAGGAGAAGGGATTCTAGGCAAAAGAAAGGGTGTGAGCATAGTACGAAGGCTGGGAGACACAGAGCATGTTCAGATAACACAGTGTTATTCAATTGGGCTGAAGCACAGTACATGCAGGGAAGTTACAGGAGACAGAGCTGGGAAGATAGACTGGGTCACACTGCAGAGGACCTTGAATAGCAAAGAAGTTCCTGCTTCATTTGAGAGGCAACTGGGAACCCCTGGAGCAGGGTGACATGGTCAGCCCCTCGTGTTGGGAAGGATAAGGCAGCAGCTGAGGGAAGGACACAGGGAAGGGGAAGAATTGAAAGCCTGGAAGTCCAGCTTCACACGTTTGCCTGAAATAGCCATGGCTGGCGCTAGTAGGGGACCGGACCTGGGGCCTGGCAGTGCGGATGCCTAGGATGGAAGAAATAGAAGGGGACTGTGGACAAGCTGCCATGTGGACATGGGGTGAGGTGGCTGAGAAACATGGGGAAGACCAGTGCTGGGTACAGAATTGGGTGTGGAGATGTGGTTGGTCCCCAGCAGGGCAGGGAGGTAGTAAGTGTGAGATGCTGACATTCAGGGCTAGCTCCAACAGGCTGTGGGAAGCCTGAGCCTGGTGTAAAGACAGCTTTGAAAACCACTTACTTGTGGTGTCCAGCAGGGAGGGAGGGAGCCTTGCCCCAGTGCTATGCCCCCAGGGCGAGGTTAGGGGACCTTCCTTCCACTGTGTCACATACTACCTTGTGCACGGCTCCATCAATACACTTACCACCGTGCATTTTCAAAATCTTTTTTTTTTAAATTGTACCTTTTGACTCCTCAACATCTTTTACTTATGCATCTCCACTAGACTGCAAACTCCTTGAGGACAGATTTTTTTTTAATTTAGCATAGCCCTGGAACCTGCAGGCACATATTAACTCTTCAATGCATGAACAAACAAGCAGGAGAGCACAGCATCACCAGAGTTAAAGAAGAGGAAACTTCTAGAAAAATCTCAGACATGACAGAAGCTCAAGGAGAAGGCTGATGTAAAAGCAATTTATTTTCTCTAGCCCTGACGTCCCACGTGCCTGTCACTAGCTCCTGGGGGCATCCGTAACAAGCACATTCACACTTAGATATCTGTTATCTGGTTTCAAGCTTCAGATTTTACAGTCATCCGTCCTCCCACACTACCCAGCAGATGCCTTGCTAAACTGATGGGACTTAAGCCATCCCCTGAAGCCTAACAGACTTGCCCTTCTCTGTGCCAAAGGGTGAAGGGAGCACATTCCAGAGGGTGAGATGTGCTGGATCACACCTGGCCCCGCTGTTCCACAGCGAGGCCTGGGGTGAGCAGGAGAGATGTTTCCCTGAACACCAAATCCTGGCCTGGTTCTAAGTAAAGGTGTGCTCCCCTCTGAGCTGCACCGCCCCATCCCGTGTTTAACCCACTATTCCTTTTCGCCAAAGCAATTAGAAATGAATCAAGTTGGGTGACGCACTCTGACTGAATTAATACAAAAGTTCACGTGCACAAATGTGTATCACTAGGCTGGTGAGTTTCTGCAGAATGTAAAACAGTGTTTTACAACCCTGTCTGCATGTTAGAACCCTGATGTCCGGACCCCACCTCCTAAGACACTGATCTAACTAGCCTTGGATGAGACCTGGACAGTGGTGTCATTTTAAACTTCTCAAGTGATGCCAGTGTGCTACAGGACCTAGTAGCTATGTTGTGCTCCCAGACATTCAATAAATAGAAGCTGAATTCAGGTGGGCTGAGCTGTGTGGAAGAGCTGCATTTTGTGTTTCAGGCTCACAGGCACCCAGGATCTCCGAGCACTCTGGGTCGAGTGCCAGAGCTAAGTGGTGTTTGTACTCTGCGTATCCTGGCTAATATATCGGCGGCTAATTGTGCGGTCAGGGGGCGGGGGAGAGGTAAGGGTCATCCCAAAGAACACAGGAAACTGTCCCTCCTAAAAAATTTAGGCCCTGAGCTCCTTTCCTGTCACAAAATGCTTCTGCTCTTTCAAGTCCAAATGGCAGCTACGTCTCTATATGTGCTGGTCCTGCTGTTCTCAATGTACCACTGTATTTTCTCATGCCTTCCTTTTCATAGAATCCTCAGCCCCTTCAGATATACTCGGTGGATATACTCAGGGTTTTTCTCCAAGGCAGACCCTTGCTACCAAACCCACAAAGAGACCCCAAAGAGGGGAAACGGAGATACTCTGCTGAAATACCTGTGTTAGCAGCCAGGCCAGGAAGGACTTGGGGCCTCAGGCCTTTACTCCAAACCACCCCCACCCAAGCTGGCCCAGGTCCTTAACTCTTGGAAGTGTCCACTTTTTGTTCTTAGGAAGCTCATACTTCCTCCAAGCTGTGGGTTTGGGCACAACTGTGATGACTGGGTCTTCCATCAAATACAAACCCTCAAAATGCCATTGGCTAATCAAAGGGAAATGAGTGATTTCCCCTAGAAAATGGTTTAAAAAAAAAACCACACTGTATGCTTCTCAACAAATTACACACTAAAAGTGATTTTTTTTCTAAAGTTTTTAATTAATCTCAATTTATTGATGCTCTCAGGATTGTCTCTCTAATGTGTCTTTTTGTGGTGCTAATGGCCTAGAAAGTCTGCAGAGGGGTTAGTGACTCCCCAGCCCTCAATCAATTCTTCCTGATAGCTGCAGGCTTAGAAGGCCAAGCGGTCTGACCAGTGCTTGACCTCTCACACAGGGCTCAGACAGGAAGGGACAGAGTCTACATCAGGATGGGGCTCCAGGTGACATGATACAGGTCATATCAGGGCTTAGTCCCAAATACTCTCCTTCCCCAACACGAAAAATACAAATTCTGCCTGTACTCACTTAGTGACTTTTATGCTGATCTCAAAGCATTTGATCAAGTGGCCATTCCCACTGCACAGCAAGGGAGCATCTGAATAGCTGTCCCCACAGAGCCAGGGCCTGGCTCAAGCTGCTCCTTGGTTAGCCAAGTGGATATAAGTGGGTCAACCACATGAAGGATCATCAGTGTCAAAGGAATCTGATGGCATCTGGGTCCCATGTCCTCCTGTACCACTGCTAACACCAGTCTTAAAGTGCAAACAGACCACAAACACTTGCCTTCCAGGTGTGCTGCATCTTCTAAGACCATCCAACATTCAACCCTATCCAACTGCTTGCTAATTTTAAATTCTGTTTTATTCCTGGCATAAGGAACCAATGTAAACAATACTCTTTGCAGTCCCTAACTCACTGAAACTCCAACAGATGTTTCTGGTTTGTGGAATACTAGGAGGATGTTAATGGAAGGTTTCTACTTGAATTTCTCTCTCTTTTAAGAAAAAACAGGAGGGTCTACCTGGCTGAGATCCAAGCACACATGTGGAATCTTCAGGACAAGTAGTTTTACATGATTCTGGAAGAGAGACACTTACCATTGAAGAAATGGTTATGAGTCAAGACCCTTTTAACACAAGACCAAAGATCTTAAAGGTAACAAGTCAATGCCAGAAAATCAATAAGTAGTAATGTCAATGTCCACCCACCTCCTTGGACTAATGGAGGATTTATATTATGAATGATCACATAAAAACTAAAATACTTAACCTGGTTTTCTATCAGCGAGTGTGATTTCTAGGGAGCCAGAAAACAAAGGTCTCTGATCCCATTTCTCTTTTAATGAGTATGTTTTTGTCAAAGAAAAGAAAGGGGTGGAGGTGCCGGAGAGTAGGTAAAGGAGAATTACCGTTGCCAACTGTTTTCCTTACCAAGACAATTATGACCGTCATGAGCCAACATGAAGCCATCAAAACAAGTGCAGCGATAATTGCCGGGAATGTTCAAACAGTCATGGACACAGCCTCCATTGAGTTCATTTTCACATTCATCAATATCTGAGGAGTAAAAGAGAAGTAAACCACACAAGCACTATTTCTTTAGTGTGGAGAAATATGCATTTACCTTTTAATCAGCCATCCCACATCTAGCAATCTCCAACAACAGAAAAATAAATATGCATAAGGTTATTTGCTGCAGCATTTGTAATTACAAAATATTGGAAATGACCTAAATGCCCATGCACAGCAAGCAGTTGAAGAATTAAGGTACATTTACTTGGTGGAATACTATGCAGCTGTTAAAAAGAAAAAATGAGCTAGATCTCTATGAACTGATTTGGAGTGATTTCTAGAATATACTAATAAGTAAAAAAAAAATCAAAATGCAAAAGAGTATCTGTAGTATGTTATCTTCATGTAAAAAATAAGGAGGTACACGCACACACACACACACACGAAATTCCAGCACGCTCTTTTTGCAGAACTTGACAAGCTTATCTTACAATTTATATGGAAATGCAAAAGACTCAGAAGAGGGAAAACAATTTTGAAAAAAGGAGAACAGATTTGGAGGATTTTCACTTACTATAAAGCTACAGTTATCAAGACAGTGTGTGGTAACAGGCATAGAGGCAGACAAACAGATCACTGGAGTCCAGATCCACAGAGTCCAGAAATAAACCCTTATATTTATGGTCACTTGATTTTAGACAAAAGTGCTAAGGCAATTTATTGGAAGAAATGATAGTCTTTTTAACAAATGGTGCTGAGACAGTTGGATATCCATATGCAAAAAAGGTTGATTTAGGCCCTTAACTCAGACCATACACAAAAATCACAAAATGCATCAGAGACCTAAATGTAAGAGCTAAAACTAGAAAGCTTTTAAGAGAAAATATAAAACTTTCATGAGAAAATCTTTGAGACCTTGGGTTAGGTAAAGATTTTTTAGATACAACACCAGATACAACACCAAACACACAATCCATAAATCTAAAAATTAATAAATTAGACTTTGTGAAAATTTAAAACTTTTGTACTTCAAAAGGCATTAAGAAAATGAAGAGAAGTCACAAATTGGTAGAAAATATCTGCAAATCACATACCTTATAAAGGGCTTATAAAGAACTCTTACAATTCAATAAGAAGACAAAAAACCCAACTTTAGAATGGGCAAGAGATTTGAATCAACATTTTACCACAGACAGTATACTAATGGCTAATAAGCACATGAAAAAAATGTACATCATTAATTATTTGAGAAATTATAATTATAATCACAATGAGATACCATTTCACACTCCCTAGAACAGTTATAATAAAAAAGACAGACAATGACAAATGTTGACAAGGATGTAGAGAAATGGGAAACCTCATACACTGCTGATGGTAATATGACATAATCACTTTGGAAAGTTCCCTGGCAGTTCGTTAAAAGGTTAAACACAAACTTACCGTATGACCCAGAAATTCTACTCCTAGGTATGTATCAAGAGAAATGCAAAATCATGTCTACACAAAGACTTGCAGGTGAATATCCTTGGCAGCATTTTTATTTATAATAGCCCAAAAGTAGAAACAACCCAAATGTCCATGAAATACTAGTTAACAATAAAAAGGAATGAAATACCAGTACAGGATGCAACATGGATGAACCTCAAAAACATTATGCTAAGTGAAAGAAGCCAAACACAAAAGACCATAATGTATGATTTCATTTATATGAAATGTCCAGAAAAGGCAAATCTACAGAGACAGGAAATAGATTAGTGGTTGCCTGGAACTGGGGCTACGAACAGGGATCTTACTGTGATGAGGAAAATGCTTGAAAACTGTATTATGTGATGACTGCACAACTCAACTAATTTACCAAAATCATTGATTTGTACACTGACTTAGAATTGGTGAATTTTATGGTATGTAAATTATAACTCAATAAAACAGTTAAAAAGAAAATACATATTTAGCTGCTTATTTGTGCAAAAGAAATACAGGAAGGATAAACCAGAAAGCACAGAGATTGGTGACCCATGGTGTGTGGGAGAAGGGGTGGAAATAAGGAGGAACGGGAACAGGAAAGGAATAGGAGGAAGGAGTCACACTTCTCTGAGTTTTTGAACAGCTGTGACTCTCAGAACCATGGTGATGTTTTACATACACACACATCAACCAGGAAACAAGAGTGAGGGTGACAAGAGGGATTAAAAAATGGAACACAGGGCTTCCCTGGCGGCGCAGTGGTTGAGAGTCCGCCTGCCGATGCAGGGGACACGGGTTCGTGCCCCAGTCCGGGAAGATCCCACATGCCGCGGAGCGCCTGGGCCCGTGAGCCATGGCCGCTGAGCCTGCGCGTCCGGAGCCTGTGCTCTGCAACGGGAGAGGCCACAACAGTGAGAGGCCTGCGTACCGCAAAAAAAAAAAAAAAAAAAAAAAAAAAAAAGGAACACAGAGAGAAACAAATGAACCTAACTGTACTGTAAATGAGTAACACACCACACTGAAGGGGATGGGGAAGAAAAGTACTAGCCTAAGTATGTCTGAAAAATAGCTTGACTGGATGTTATAAGGCCAAATTCAAAAATAGTTGTATACAAATACTGTACCCTAATTATTAAATCCGTTTTACTCCCAGAATTATAGAGTAGTAATTCTGTAAATACTTTATGTGTATACTGGGATTGAACAAATAGGTGCATATATTGCAGATAATGAGAGCCAGGTTTCTCACTGTTGGAGAAAGAAGTTATGAATAAGCCAAGAGGGAGGTTAGAATGAATCCTGTGATACTGTTTTGGAATCTGAAGTATCAGTGTAACTCACTGTTTATAATATATATATAGAAATGGATAGATACAAGGAATAAATATAGATAAGTGTGTATGTGTGGGTTAGTATACATACATATATTTCCTAGCTCTGTCCACTGAGAGGGCCTAGGAGGAATGACATCCCAGTAACAATGAAAACACCAAGCATCCAGATCTTGGTTTCTATACATCATTTTCCAATAAAAGGAAAACCAGTGCTCCCGGAGAAGTAATTGATTCCAGGGCTGGGGAGGGGAAAATACAGGTTGAGGCTGGAGCATTTTGTGGTACCAGAAAATTAGGAATTTCTCAAAAAAGGATGGAGGCATGTCAACAGGACACAGGAGACCATGTGAAGGAGCTCCCAATGGCTAAAGCTGGAACAACTTGAGCCAAAAATAAATAACCATATAATTAAATAAACACCCGTTGAGTCCATACTGGCATAAATACATAAACACATAAATCAATACATAAATAAATGGGGGAGGAGGGACAGATCTTCCTTACAGAAGAATCCCAATTAATAGACGTGTAAGGAACTAGAGAAATACAAAATTACCGAGAGTCACATATCACAGTAATAATTGTTGCAGGCAAGATCCACAGTTGGATGCTAAAATCAGCACAGGCTAAAAGCATCTGCCCCGATATATATATATATATATATATATATATATATATATATATATATACATACACACTGAAAGGGGAAAAAATAGTAACTTTGTAGTGGAGAAACCCAGGATACACCATTTTAACCAGATGATCAAGATTAACATCACCTGTAGTGGGAATGTTGCCATCATGTGCCCCAGATGTGATGCACTGAAAAGCACACAATAGCGCTTCTGTAGCAGCTTTGCCGAAAGCTTCACTTTTGTATTACTACAAATGTGTAACCTCAATTTTATCGAGAGAAGACATAAGACATTCTCTTGTCGCGTCAGTTCCTACCATACTACTTCTTATCATGTGAAAACATAAGGCCAACAAAAGAACTGAACAGTACTCATCAATGTGTCACTGCCATGAAAGACCAGGAAAGACTGAGGAACTGTCACAGAATGGAAGAGACAAAGGAGACAACAGTTAAATGTAATGTGGGACTTTGAGTTGGATTCTGGAAGAAAAAAAATAGAAAAACTGTTAGGGAAAAACTGGTGACATTTGAGTAAGTCTATAGTTTAGTTAATAATATTGTGCCAGTGTTAATTTCCTGGTTTTGATACTGTACTATGGTTATATAAATTGTTAACATTAGGGTAAGATAAGTGACAGACATATGTGAAGAATTCTGCACTAGTTTTGCAAATTTTCTGAAGTCTAAAATTATTTCAAAATAAAAAGTAAAAAAAAAAAAAATACAAAGGCCAAGTCTAGATTCATCCCTGTTAAACCTGATTCAGTTCCTTAAACTGAGAAATAAGGACCATATAATTAATACTGACCACTGAAACATCCCCTCCCCAAAGTCTGGGATATAAGCAAAGATCATTTAGCATAAAACATCATGTACCTAAAGACACTTCTGAAGCACATTATTTTAAAAATACTTATTCAGGGCCCATACTTTCATTTTTCCAACATTTTGGCAGAAGAAATTTGTGGAGGATAAAATTCTGTTCACTCTGAGCAAACCAGTTCCCATCCTTGAACTTAAATAGGGGCAAGTGACTTCAGTGATAATCACAACACAAATGATACCACAGATTGGACCCAAGAGGCTTAAAAACTATTAAGCCAGGAAATACACATAAAAGTTACATCTTTGAATATCTGTATTTTTGAATCTTTGCAATCCCCATTTTCTTTCCTTTTCCTTCCTGGAAGAAAGTTACCATTTCTGGATCCCTGTACCAGAAATCCAAACTAAACAGGGTCATCCTTATTCACTAGGTTTATAAACACTACAAGTATTCAAAAAATCAAATCCTTCTTAACAGGGAGAATATATGCTCTCTGTTAATAGTGATTACCTGGGGATAAATAGGAAGGTCTTTACTTTTCTATTTTACACATTTTTGTATTTTTTGTATTGACTTTCTATAACAATAATCACATATTATTTTAAAACCAATTTAAAGGTAGAAAAGCAGCGATGCCAGTCAATCATTAATTATTTAAAACTAAATAGTAGGCTTTTCACTCTAAACTGTTAGCAATTCAATTTCTTATTTGTGATAAGCCAAACCCAACAGCTAAGAATAACCAAACTTTTGCCACTTGTCATTTAACATTATTTACTAAATAAGTACTTTATCCAAAAGAAAACTTGGCATGGTTTCTACCCCCAGAGAGCATACAGTGACTGAAGGTCACAGTGAAAAAGTGAACATTTTTTTCCCCAAACAGGGTACCAACATGTGTGAATTCCAGTACTGTTAATAGAATATTTAATATGGTGAGGATGTGGTATGGAGGAACTGGCAGAGAGATGTTTCAGAGACAGTACTCTTTTGGCCTCCCATGATGCAGGGCAGATAGAGAGAGAGATGGCTGTCTGTCTCAGGGAAAATATGAGCCTGAAGAAACAGAAGGGCTTTATGGATGGACCACCAATTCCACTTGCTGCGAACCTGACCAGGAGCACGTCTCCTTTGATGGGAGAGGCAGGAGTTTTGCTCCTCCTGCACAAAGGAGACCATAAATTTATTAGGATTTCTCACCCAACCAAAGAGGGACACTAGGAGGCTGCGTGAACAGCAGAGACGTGGGGTCAGGGACAGAGCTAGAGTGGGGATCTGACTTTTTTTCACCTGCCGGCTAATTGTGTGATCATGCCCACGACCCCTTTCCCGATTCCCCTGAGCCTCAGTGTCCCCATCAATAACATGAGGGAGAGGATTGGCTCAGAGCTCCCTGAAGAGCCCTGCCAGCTCCAACATGCCAGTTTCCATGCCCCAAGCAGCCTCTTCCTATGAGAGTCCAGTCTGCAGCTAGTTCTCAATGGCAGAGTTTCTGACACTGAGCTGATCCTCCGTGGCCCAGAACACAAAATGGCAAAGTCCAGACTTCAGCCTCCCAGATCTGGAGCTCTAAGGGCTTAAAATATCCCTCCACACATCTTTCCAGGGCCAACTTGCAGCTCCAAATGAGGCAGGCTCCTGGTGCAGCTCTAAAGCTTGGCAGGTCACAATGCCAAACCACCCGAAGTCAAGGGCAAGATAGAGCCACCAGAACCTCAGGGGAGGGCAGGACTCTGGCACTCAGAGCAAGGATGCTGCCCCAGGGAGGTACAGGATCAGCACAGATCAGCCCTGTTCTGGCAAGCATGGCTCTCCTGATCAACATGGCTGCTGACTTTCTGCCCCCAAACTGAGTGGGACCAAAAGATACTAAAGCAGCGCTTTTCCTTTGCAGAAGCTAGACAAAAGGACATTTCAGAGCCAGATAAAACTGTATGATCAGCTCTCGGAAAGACCTGATGTTCCCTGTTTTTTAAGGATCTGACATGCAATTCAGAGAGTAGGTGATGTAACCCGGGGTGGCGGTGGGAGGGCTGCTGAAGCACTTTTACCAACACAAGCGGCCACGACAAGAGCTGAGGAGGTAGGGAGCTTCCCCTGCTGGCCCACCCACTGCTGGTCCCCAAGTCACTTACCCTCACACTGCCTGCCCTCCCCTTGGTAGCCAGGCCTGCAGGAGCACTTGTAGGAGGTGGGTGTGTTCTGACACAGGGCATTGGTGTGGCAGTCGTCTAGCCCCTGGGCACACTCGTCCACATCTGCAAAAGAGCACAGCAGCTCCTGATATGGTGCCCCGAGCCCCGGTGACCTGGCCTTGGCCCCTCTCTAGCATCATCTCCCACCAGCCCATCCCACTCACGCCTCGCCAGCTAAACTGCTTGGGAGCCCCTGGGATGAAGTGGACCATGTCCAGGCCCCTGTTTCCAGGCACAGCCTGTTCCCTCTGACTGGGATACCCTCTCCACTGGCCTTCACGACTCAGCTCAAACCCACCTCCTCTAGGAAGCCTGCCAGGACCCCAGAGTGTAGGTGAGTTGTCCCCCAGGATATGCTCACATATCACATTGTCACTGTTTTCCTGCCTCCCCATCTAGATGGTATCTTGATTACAGACTGGACCTGTGGCCCGGAGGCAAAGCACAGTACCTGGCACATGAGTAGGTGATGGTAAAGGCCTGCTGAAGGAAAGAGCAAGTTGGCAAAAATGCTCTGAAAACCGAGCAGAGTCTGTCAGCTTTCTCAGGGTTTGGGGTATGGGGGGAAAGCTCACCCTGGGCTCTGAGAACACCATCCTGAACCCTCAGACCATGCAGAGAGGTAATGGTGCCCCCCTCCACCCCTTCACCGCTGCCCACCCTCTCAACCTGGAAACCGGCCTTGGCAGAAGCCTTTCCTTGGCTGATACTCCTTCCAGGATGTTAATTAAAAACAAAAGAGTTTTGAAAGTATTCCAAGTCCAGTTAGTGCACAACGGGTATTCCCAGATTCTCAAGCAGCAGCTGTTCCACAGACAGAAAAATCCCTGGAGCCGACCCTGAAGCCCCCAGGACAGCTTCCCGGCCCCAGAAGAAAGGAGCACGGCTGCCATAACCTCACGCGGCCGGAGCCCTCAGTTTCCCCATCTCCGCAAGGAGACTCCAAAGCCCTGCTCCCCGCTCAGCCCGCGCGAGTCTGCCCAGCAGGCGCTCCCCGAGGATCAGGGCGGGAACTGTCATCAGCCCCGGGTCCGAGGCCGGGCCGCGCACTCAGGCCCTGGGCCTCTGGCCCGCGCGGTGGCAGCGCCTCTGCCTGGCCTGCGGGTGCGGCCCCAGGGGAAGGGGGGCCATGCGGAGCTCCGCAGCCGAGCCCCGGCCCCACTTGCCCCGGGCGCCCCGCGAGGGTCACGGGACCCCTTCTCGTCGCCCTCCCTGCCCGCCGTGCCAGGTGCGCCCCCGCGGCCGGACACTCACCCTCTGGCGGCCCCGTGGCGCGGCCCCAACCGGGCGGGACAGCCGCCGTCAGCAGCAGCGGTAGCAGCAGCGGCAGCAGCGCCCGGGCCGCCCAGGGGCAGCCAAGGCCCGCGACCCCCATGGAAGGCGCGGCGACTGCGGGCAGAGACTGCGGAGCGCGGGCGGCGAGCGCGGCGGCGGCTCCGGGAGGTGTGTGCGGGCGCCCTGCCCGCAGCGCTCTGACACCCCCGGCCCGGCCCCGCCCGGCCCCCGAGCCCCGGCCTCATTTTCACACAGTCCTCCCCGGGCCGCCCCTCCCGGCCCCCTCCCTTCCCCCTCCCGGCCGGGGCGGAGGGGGCGCGGCCGCAGTGGCCGGAGGACGGCTGTCAGCCTAGCGGGGTCGGGCCCGGCGGGCCGCGAGGCCCCCGCCGCGCAGGCCCCCGCCGCAAACCCGCTGCTCCCGCACCGCCGCGGCGCTGCGGCCCGCGGAGAGCCTCGTGCTCCGCCCGTTCGCGGCGTCCTCCAACTTGACCCGGTCCCTCTTGTGAAGACAAACAGCACTTCTAGCCTGAAATACTCGGACACGGGGCACCCAGAAAGTGTCCTGTGTAGCTCAGAGTCCTATAGTCCCCAAACCCCAAAACCACCTATGGGGCTTACCCATCTCTCCACTTAGGAGGGGGAATGTGGATGGAATGAAAGTGATTCCACAGACTTCGGATCCTCAGGAGAACTCAACAGAGAGGGTGAGCCCAGCTTCTCTGCTCACCTCAGCACACACTGTCTACACCCTTCTCCGTTCTGCCCAACCCGGGCCTTCTCTGATCCCCTGCCCCCAAGTCCTGGGAGGAGAGTGGCCCACTTGTCCCCCACTGGGGCACCGCTGAGACTGTCCCTCTGTGGCACAGTGCTGGGCCCATAAGCACAGCACAAAGTGTTCATTTCACTGAAAACCGGTTAAATGTATCTTCAGAGCAGCTTAAAGGTGAAGGAAAAGGGGGCCAGAATGTCAAGGGTGAGCCACCAGGGACAAGACAGCCCAACATGGGCACAGGTGGTATCTACGACCACCTGAACTCATAAACATCAGGTATGGCCAGCTGCAGATACAGGCAGTGCTTGTCACCTGGCCCTCCAAGCAAGACATCCTTATAAGGGAACACACCTGCACAGGGCCTTCCCACACCACCCTAGGCACAGGTGACTGGAGCCAACCACACGCAGCATCAGCATCACTCCAGGAACGAAGGTAGTAGCAATTCTCAGATGCAACAAAACACCATACTCAGGGATTTTAATGTTCATTGTTTGAGCTTCTCTGTATTTATTAAATTTTCTCCTGTGAATATATGCACACATATATGTATGTATGTATGTGTATATATATTCATTCCTTTGATAATCAGAAAAAAATAAACATCACAAAAAATCCACACCGAGCTCATGCACAAAAACATGTCTTCCTAGGGTCCAGCACCCTCTCAGAGCTCCCCACTCTGCACCACTCCTCGGCTGCCCCTGCCCCTCCCGTCCCCACGGCACCCAGGCTGAGACTGCCTCTTTGGGTCTTCATTCCTAGTGTTGCTGTCTAATGGAGAATCTGAGAAAATAACTTTTCTGTGGTTGTTTTTCTTCTGACCTTTTCATCCCCAGCAAAGGCAAGCAGGTTGCATCCCTTTTTCTGTCTTTCACCCCTCCCTCCCACTCCCTTTTGTTTGGTGTGGAGAGAGACACTCAGCTATTTCTAGTAATAAGAGTTATTTTTACACATTTGTAAATCTTCACTTAGTGAAACGTTCTCTCCGCCTTTGCCTTTGTGTTCTTAATAGTAGCCATAAATTACTGCCTTCTTTTCTCTCCGCTGCATCAGGCTTCATTGCTTTTGAAATGATCAAAGTTATTTTCTTTTAAAATCCAACTGGAAACTGCCCATTGTGTGGCACAGACCTCGTTAGCTCCAGTCAAAGCATATAAATACATAAAGCTGCCCATTAAACTCTACAGGAGCCTCCTCCAGCCCCTTGTGCCTGGTAAGAAATAAGATGCACTGTTCTTCCCCTCAACTGTTTCCCCAAGTTTATATTTCAGTAAGAATACAAATTAATTATGAGACCCAATGCTTTTTTGTCTAAGAGTGTAAGTTTTCCCCGTGTTTCCCGGAAAAGTTTACCACTGGCACAGATCTCCAAAAATGTTCTGAATCCTATTTTGTTTGCCCTAACTTCCATACAACTGTGCTTTCAGCTGGTCGGCTCCCAGATTCCTCGGCAACCTTTCTGACACTTCAGATTAAAGTCAATATGGTTTACAACCAGGAATTTCCATAGGGGAAAGGCTTCAGGGGAAATTTGTGCTCAAATGTCAATGTTTTCAGTGTTCCAATGTCAGGAGGGACTTCATGGGCCCTGAACTAGCTGCCGTCTGCCCTCTATTGTCCCACTGAGGTCCCCACACTGTCCCTGGACTAAGGCTGAAACTCCCTCTCCCCTCCCTCAGGCTGAGAGGCCATGAACCAGACCGGAGGGTAGAGACAGCCCAGCCAGCCCCAGCCACTGGTGTGGGCTGCTGGCACTAAGAAGACTGTGGAAGCGGAAGCTGCGGGTGCTCCTGAACTGCATATGGCTAAGGTAGACTCTGCATTCACTGGACACCTTTCAGTGCCCATCTTTTTTGACTCTTCAGCAGCCTTTGGAAATTCCTTTTAGAAACTCTCCCTCCCTTGGGTTTTCATGGCAACAGGCAAGCTCCTGATTTTCCAGCCTCTCAGGAAATGCCTTCTCGGTCATCTTCTTGGGATCCTCCTCTTTCAACATCCTCTCCCTGATGGTTCACTCATTCCTTTGTTTCCATAATAGAAATCTCCCTTTAGCTTCAGTTCTGTGTATTGTCTCCAATTGTCTACTGGATACCTCCACCTTGATCTCCCACAGGTCCCTCAGATTCAAGATGTTCAAAACGGAGTTCATCTTCTTCCTCAAACCTGCTCCTTCTCAAGTACTTCCTCTCTTAGAGAGAAGGGCACCACCATTCTGCCAACACCAGGTCAGAGACCTGGCAGTCATCCTAGACTCCATTTTCTCTCTTCCCACCACAGCCAAACCCTCATGTCAACTCGACCTTCTTACCATCTCTCAAAAACATCCTCTTCCTCCATGCAAGCTTCCAAAGCTCAGGCCTCATCATCCCTCACCTGGTCTGCTGCTCCTAGTCGGTGGTTCCTTATCGATTTCCCGGTCTAGAATCTCACCCCGCTTCAGTGCATCTTCCACAGTGGCTGCCAGAGTAAAATGTAAATTTCATCACAACGATCTCAGTCCTCCTCAGGCTAAAGTCCAAACTCCCTTGATATAACCACTCAAGCAAAACATGGCTACCCACTTTTAGGTATATACCCAAGAGAAATGAGTGCATATGTTCACCAAAAGACACATAACAAGAATGTTCATAATGGCTTTATCACACTAACACGAAACTAGAAATAACCCAAATATCCATCAACTAGAGGATACATAAACAAATTGTGGGATATTCATTCAATAGAATACTATAAATGAAAAAATAAAATGAACAATAAAATGAACAAACTCTAATACGCTCAACAACACAGAGGCATCTCATGATTATTATATTGAGTGAAACAAGGCAGATACAAAAGGGTACATATTGTGTACTTCCACTCCTATGAAGGTTAGGAAGAGACAGAACTAATTAATAGTGATAGAGGCCAGAATAGTAGTTCCCTCTGGGGATAGGTATTGACTGGGAAGAAGCATGAAGGAACCTTCTGGAATGCTGGAAATGTTTTAGATCTTGATCTGGGTGGGGATTATATGGATGTATACGTATATAAAAATTCATTGAGATGTTGGCTTACACTTAAAACACTTTATGCACTTTATTGTATCTTTTTACCTCAAAAAGTAAGTTAAAACAAGAACTGCTTAGCCAAAGACGTTTGTGATCTGACTCCCTTCTACATTTCCAGCTTCTCTCCTACTACACCCTTACCCACAAGCTACACTCAGCAACATCGAACTACTTGTACCAGGAATTTGTCACTTACCCCCAGATACATCTTTTCTTTTGCTCACGCTCTTCCCTTTGCCTAAAAGACATGAAGTGGGTCTCAATAAATATTTGAGTAAATGAAGTGCAACATCTTGATTAATAAGTATTACTAACAGAGGGCCAACTGTACATATAAAAACTATCAAATTGTACACCTTAAATATGTATGACTTAACTAAATGTCAATTATAACTCAACAGAGTTGTTTAAAAATAATTAAATTAAATTAAATACATACCATTAAGAATCAACCAGAAATGAATGAGACTAGCTTTCTATTAAAATTACCTCCAGAAAAAAAAAATATATATTACTATACCCCAAGGAAAAAGATGTGTGCTGTGATGTCCCGCAGACAGCAATGAAAGTACTAGAGTCTGCAAGTTAGCAGGTTCTGAGGACTAATGCAGAAAGGAAAGCCCATCTGCTCGTGCACACACATTGATTTCTCCTCTATGGATGGCATTCACATCTCCTGGAAAGCTTTTTCAGCACGTCTGAGCTGGATGTGAAGTAGTAAATTTTTCTAGTTGCTTAACCCATCTCCATCTGCTCCTTCCTCCTTCCTACCAGATATTCACCCCTTCCCCAGACAGCCCACGTTCCTAGGAGGGAAGTTGCCCCACCCTCGACTTCAGGCTCTGGAGTTGGATTAAGACAATCAATATCTTTCATTCCATTCCCCCTGCAACAGTCCCTGGTTCAGGGGTAAACACTGGTTCACGTGTTAACACTGGTTCACGTGTTCTAATCAGAAGGAATTGCAGTCCCTTTGCTTGAAAGGCTGGAATGGAAGAGTTCTCTTTTCCTGTTGCGATATGGGTGTGATGAATGAGACGCTGTGGCAGCCATCTTGATACCAACCCAAAAAGGGTAAACCAAGAGGAATATTGAAGTCCCACCTGAGCCACGCCCCACCTCGGGACCTCCAGGTATATGTGCCAGTACACTTCCTTAACATTTGAATTGGTTTTGTAAAAATATTTTTATTTTTATTTTTAAAATTGTAGTAATATATATATATAACATAAAATTTACCATTTGAACCATTTTAAAGTATACGCTTTAATGGCATTGAGTACATTTACGTTGTTGTGCAATCAACACTGCCATCTATACCCAGATCTTTTTTCATCTTGCAAAACTGACACAATAATTGTTCATTCTCTCACCCCGCCCCAGCCCCTGGCAACCACCATTCTTTTTGTTTCTATGAATTTGACTACTCTAAGTACCTTATATGAATAGAATCATACACTATTTATGACTGCCTTACTTCATGTACCATAAATTCTTCAGGGTTCATCCATATTGCAGTATGTGTTGGAATTTCCTTCCTCATTTAAGGCTGAATATATGCCACTGTATGTGTATACCACACTTTGCTTATCCATTCGTCTGTCAATGGACACTTGGGTTGCTTCTGCTTTTCGGACATTTTGAATAATACAGCTGTGAGTGTGGGTGTACAAACATCTATCTGTGTCTCTGCTTTCAATTCTTTTTAGTGTATATCCAGAAGTGGAATTGCTGGATCATATGGTATTTCTATTTTTAATTTTTTGAGGAACTGCAGTACTAATGACCACAGCAGCTACACCATTTTACATTCCCACCAGCAATGCACAAGGATTCCAGTTTCTCCACATCCTCACCAAAACTTACTGTTTTGTTTTGTTTTAAACAATAGCCATCTTAATGGATGTTAAGTGGTGGCTCATTGTGGTTTTCTGCATTAAGTTTTCTGTTATTTACAGCCAAAAAAATATTCCTATTCAGCTCCAGATAAGCCTCCATTAGGAAACTTTAGCTGGGTAGCAGGTGATCCTCTGAGTGAGGTGGGAAAAAGAGAGTTGGATGGGGTTGAATCCTCTCAGGAGCCTAAGTAACAAATAACTGTTTATTCACAGAGTTGATGCTATCTTGGTGTAAATGCCAGGACTCTGTTTCTTCAATGGTTCTGAAAACTGCACCAACACTCCTTTTTGCTTACAGAGGATTAAAAATGCTTCTAATAAATTTTTCCTTAAAATGATAATAGTTAATATTTGAATGAATACTAAATGTCAGGCATTATTCTAAGTACTTCATATGCATTAGCTCATTTAATCCTCATAGAAACTCTATGAAGTAGATATCATCATTATCCATATTTTACAGATATAGAAACTGAAGTGAAGAGAGGTTAAGTAACTTGCTAGGAGGGGACAGACCAGGACTTAGTGCCGAGATGTCTGGCATCAGATCCTCCTTCTTAACCACTGCTCCTTGTGGCCCATATGTATGCCAGGTATTGTGCTAGGCACTATGGGAGATACAAAGATGAATGAGAGGCAAACCCTGCCTCAAAGAGCTTACAGTCCAGCAGAAAAGAGACTTAATTAGTATTCATCCTCAGTACCTCCCTCAAAATATAAATATGATAATTCTTGTTTAAAAACCTTTGGTGCTCCCTGGCCTGCATTATCTGTAACATAGGCCAACCTCATGGGCAGGACAAGCTCTTAATTTGCAGAGCCCAGTGCAAAATTAAAATGCAAGGCTCCTTATTCAAAAAGCAAGGGAAGGGGCTTCCCTGGTGGCGCAGTGGTTGAGAGTCCACCTACCGATGAAGGGGATACGGGTTTGTGCCCCAGTCCTGGAAGATCCCACATGCCACAAAGCGGCTGGGCCCGTGAGTCATGGCCGCTGGGCCTGCGTGTCCGGAGCCTGTGCTCTGCAACGGGAGAGGCCACAACAGTGAGAGGCCAGCATACTGCAAAAAAAAAAAAAAAAAAGCGAGGGAAAAGTTTCATTAAAGGTACCAAAAATAGTTTTTTCCTTTAACACTATTTTATAGGGGTAATAGTGATATATGAGTAACAACAAACTTACAAAGTACAAAAATAACATTTTAGTATAATTTTATAGAATGCAATAAACAATAATACTTTATTAATGTGATATCTTGATTGATCATCAGATTTTTTTCTGGGTCACTTTTCTGAAAACTCATTTATTAGGTCATTGAATTTATACTTTTGGGATCTTCATTTTCAATCAATATAATTGAAGGGACATCAGTCATCCTTGGCAAATGAAAGGTCACAAATAATTTTTGATAATTTTTAGTTATGAGAAGGATCTTTCTGCTGGTGAAACTATTACTGGATCTGTTAAAAGTATTTTATAGGCTGTAACACACGGGGAAAATTTTTTGATAAATTACTTTGAAACATAAATTTTAGTACATCTAGAGCTGATGATTCTTGCAGAAATTTTCTTCTTAGAAGATTTAACTCTTCATACAAATCAGTTTGGGGTAAGTCTGAATTTAATTTTAAATATAAATTTATACAATGGCATTTCAATGTTTTCCCTGACATTTCCTGTAATTTGTGAACGTCATATAAGAAACCGAAAGTGGCTTCATGATTTGTGTATAATTCAAAACACTTGTTTATGTATTCAAGTGTTCACTGCTGTATCTTCAATTAAAAGGAAAAATTAATTTTAAAATTGTCTCCCTTATTAATAATTGGTTAAGCTGAAGCTTCATATGTAAATAGTGTTCTTTTTCATCTAATGGAATGATTTTTATATTTGGTTTCTATTTCTAAGCCTGTGGACATTTGCCTCACAATGTTGCAGCAGTTTTAAAAACCAGACTCTAAACTCCTCAAAGAATTCTAATAACTCCCTACTATGCTTGATTGCCACGTGCATGTGTTTGCTTGCCTTTGTAATAATTTACCGACAAAGTTTACTGCCTGAGTGTTGGCAATTTCTGTCCCAGTGCTCAGGCCAAAGCAGTTGTGCAGACACCACAGGAACATGCTCTGTGGATGGAGGGGCCACCACGGGTCTCAGTTGTGCCCCCATGCAGAGACCCTCCTCTCTTCTTGCTGCTGCCGCTGCCTCAGCTGCCAGTCTGGGCCCTGTATTAGGATATGAGCTAGTTTTACTATTTTCATAGTAGGGAAGCCATAGATACTATCTAAAGAAATGGAGGATGAAGGACGTCATAGAAGGTTTTAATTATAAAGGTAACTTACAAGAAGAAAATCCAAGATTTCTAAATAGCAGAAGAACCTTGCACACAAAACCGGCTTCAGAAGAGAGAGAAATGATGGAGAACAATTTGTATGGAAAAAATAGAGAAGGTTGTCAAAGAGCTACCCTACCTCTTTATTTTTTTTTTCTTTTTTTTTGCGGTACGCGGGCCTCTCACTGTTGTGGCCTCTCACTGTTGTGGCCTCTCCCGTTGCGGAGCACAGGCTCCGGACACGCAGGCTCAGTGGCCATGGCTCACAGGCCCAGCCACTCCGCGGCATGTGGGATCTTCCCGGACCGGGGCACGAACCCGTATCCCCTGCATCGGTAGGCGGACTCTCAACCACTGCGCCACCAGGGAAGCCCTACCCTACCTCTTTAAAAAAGCAGCAGGACCAGATAATTTCACAGGAAAACACTATCCAAGAGAAAACTTGAACAAGTAGAAATATAACATGCTCTTGGACAGAAATATGTAACATCATAAAAATGTCAGTTCTCCATAACTTAATTCAAAATTTTAATGTGATCCAATAGGTTTTTAAAAAATATTTATTTATTTATTTGGCTGCGCCAGGTCTTAGTTGTGGCACACAGGATCTTCGTTGTCGCGTGTGGGATTTTTAGTTAGGCATGCGAACTCCTAGTTGTGGCATGTGGGATCTAGTTCCCTGACCAGGGATCGAACCCGGGCCCCCTGCAGTGGGAGCATGGAATCTTAGCCACTCGACCACCAGGGAAATCCCCCAATACACCTTTTTTTAATTAGATAAATTGATTCTAAATTTACATAGACAAAGAAAGGAGCAATAGTGATACAAAGTGTGAAAAAGAAGAGCAATGGCAGGGGAGGTAGATCAGCACTACATATATTAAAAGATATTATGAAGCCTCAGTAATCAGAACAGTGTAATGCAGACAGATAGGCTAATGGAGTTGAATATAATATCCAGAAGTAGTCACAAAATCATACATAGATACAATATAATAAAGCTGACATCTCAAGTCATTGGAAAAAATATGGACCACTAAATAAACGGTATTGGAACAAATGGGTAGCCACTTAGACAACAATGAAGTTGAATCCATTCCTCATGCCTCACTAAGTTAACTTCAAATGAATAAAAAATTTAACTTTCAGGGAGTTCCCTGGCAGCCTAGTGGTTAGAATTCCAGGCTTTCACTGCCATGGCCTGGGTTCAGTCCCTGGTTGGGGAACCAAGATTCCTCCAGCAAGCTGTATGACCAAAAAAAATTTTTTTAACTTTTTAAAAACCCTCAAGAGTTCTAAAAGAAAAATGAGAAAATACCTTTCATCTTGTAGTAAGGAAAGTCTTTCTGTCACCCCAAATCCAGAAGCCATAAAAGATTAATAAGTTCAACCATACAAAAGAGAATACTTTAGTGTTTAAGAAACATTATAAGTAAAGTCAAAGAATAAATAAATAATAAACTGGGAGAAATGTTTTCATATTAGATTACAAAGGAGTAATCTCTTTCATATGTAAAGGGCCTCTAGATATAAATAAGTAAAGACCAGTTACCCAATAGAAAATGGGGAAAGGACACGAATTAAAAGAAATATAAATTAATCTTAAACATATGAAACAAAAAATCCAAAGTTTAATAACATTTTCATGGCAAGTCTAGGGAAACAGGCATTTCAAACATTAGTGGTGGGAGTGTATATTGACATAAGTTCTACAAAAAGCAGTCTTAAAACATCTATTTAAATTAAATAAATAAACATATTTAATATATGTTGACTCTCACCATGTGCAAAATGACATATGCACAAAGCTATTCATCACAGCATTGTTTGTAGCAGCAAAAGATTAGAAGCAACTAAAATGGTGAAAAACCCCAGGCAGAAATATAAATTATATGACATCCATAAAATAGAATATTACATAGCTATAAAAAGGAAGGAGGAAGCTCTATATGTTCTAATATGAAAAGCTCTCCAAGATATACTTTTAAATTAAAAAAAAAGTACAGAACAATGTGTATGTTCTGCTACATTTTGTGTAAAAAAGAAAAACACAAGAATTTGTATTTTCTTGTATATACATAAAGAATTTCTAGAAAGATATATAAGAAATTAGGAAGATGGCTAGGTAGATGGAGGTCAAGGATGGGAGGGAGGTTTCAGTGATTGTGTCTTTATACTTTTTAGTGGTTGAACCATTTGACTATATTGCCATAGAACGAGGAGGAGGCGGAGGAAGACGAGGAGGACTGGAGTAGAGGTGGTTTTTATTGTCATGACCACCAAAGTACCTTAAAATTGAATGAAGTCTAGATCCCAAACATTTGTGAATATCATGGGGGCTTCCCTGGTGGCGCAGTGGTTGAGAGTCCGCCTGCCGATGCAGGAGACACAGGTTCGTGCCTCGGTCCGGGAAGATCCCACATGCCGCAGAGCGGCTGGGCCCATGAGCCATGGCCGCTGAGCCTGCGCGTCCGGAGCCTGTGCTCCGCAACGGGAGAGGCCACAACAGTGAGAGGCCCGCGTACTGCAAAAAAAAAAAAAAAAGAAAATCATGGAAATTTTCAATATGAGGTTTGTTCATAGTTCATTTTCAGCCACAGAGTGTAAGTGAATTTCTCCTGCTGCCTACAAAATGTTGAGACCTGATTACAGTGAGTTATCATCCTGGACCAATTTAGGCTAAACAGGCAACAGATAACATCCTCTAAATTCTTGTAGCCACATTTTTAAGTATTGCCTAAAGCCTGTGGGAAGAGAATGGGCAACCAAAACACACACACATGCAAATACACACACTTTGGTAAGTCGTTAAAATGATCATATAAGATTACTGATACAGAGATGCTGTAATCCTTTTAAATTAGCTCATATAGCCTATTAATAAGATTATAAGTTAAGATGTGACCTGTGATTCCTTTCAATTATCCATTTTGCAATTTTACTGCAGGTAACTAGCTATGCCCTTTCATTTATTAATGTGTCAACACAAGTCAGTGTGTCAATTATTTATTTCTGAAATATTGTTCATGCCAGTGTTCAATTAAAAAGAAAAGAAAGAGAAAAAGAAAGAAAATAGAGTTCATATATCCTATATCAAAAACTGGGCAGCATATGTAATAGAAGAAGCAGAGACTTTACAATTATGTAAATTCATTTGTAGAAAAAGTAGCCCTTGCTTCCATCCTGCTACCATGACACTAAAGGGATGATGACAAAGCTTCTACAATGAACATATATTACTTTTATAATTAGGAGAAGAATTTTTAAAATGTAAATGTGTATATGCTGAGTGTGTAGGCAGACTTGAATGTTAACTCTGAGCATCTTGGTCAGGTCACGTTAATCTCTCGGAGTCTCAGTTTCCCCATATGTAAACTGAGGGTAATCATACCTGCTTTGCAGGGTTGAGTCGTGGATGTGATGATGTTTGTGAAGTACAGAGCACAGGATCTGGCACATAGTAAAAATGGGCACATAGTAAAAGAGATTCTCATTCCCCACACACCCGGTGGAGGCAGGACCCACGGAAGCCAAGCCCGGCTGGTGCCCTATTTCCTGACTTCCTCTGTTCAGGCTCTTCTACAGCTGTGCCAAAGCACAGGTACTTGCCCTTGCTTGTTGGGAGAAACTTTAATTTAATTAATTATTAATTAATCCATACCCATGGTGTGATTATAATTAGGAAACCTGGGATTTGGGGAGATAAGCTAGCTCTGTCCAGATCCCAGAAGGGTGTTTCCCTACTATTACGTTAGTGAGAAGTTTTCAGTGCAGGAAACTGAAATGGCTCTGAAAGTATATAACAGAAAGAACTAAGCACTTAACAAAATGTTTTGAAGCAGTGAAGGGGTGCACCCTAAGCTGGGCCTTCAGGAACAATTCCCAGACCTAACCTGTCACTACTTCTGCTCAACTGGGGCAAACCTCGAGAACTCTCCAAATAGCTGTGAATTCAGACACCTGAGCTTGAACTCTGTTGTTTAATTATCTACGTAACCTTGAACAAGTTACTTAAACTCTTAAGAATCAAGTGGAGGAGGCTGCCATCACAGCAACTGCTTCTCAATACCTGGAAATTGTTTGTTAGGCTTATCTCCAAAGCCTTGTTCATGAACCAAACAAACAAAACCAGAAGCAGTTGGAAGATAGCTTCTGCCTCGTTCCTACTTTTCAAATCTCACATGAATACATTTCACTGGCAGGATGTAAGTCACATCCAGGATCCTAGCTGCAAGAGAGCCTGGAAATGCTGTTTATGCTGGAGTTTTTTAGCTTGTTAGCTTATGCAGTGCAGAAAGGCATTCTAGAAGGACTTGGAAGTCAGCACTGACTACCAAACAAACAAATCCATCACAGAGAGAGTTATTTAGTTCCCGTGAAATTGGGAATTAATTTCCCTGCCAACACCTATTTGTGCTGCAGAGACTCCAAGAGTAGTCAAGGCTTAAACTCATTGTGCTCATTGGAGAATGTAGTAGACATGTTTTGTTGCCTCTCAAGCGTCCGTCACCCACTATCTCCTGCTAACAATGCATAGATTTTCATTCATTCATTTCATTCAGTAACCACCTCTCCCCTAAGCTACCTGTGTGCTTTGGAAAACCAACCCCAATTCCATCTCCAGGAGTGAGCCCTCATTGTTTTAGATAAATTAGCACATTCCATCCTCTTGGCCATTGTCATTGGTACAAAGGCAAGTCTCTCCCAAAAGAAGTAACTTAAATTTCACATTCCCTCTCCACACAGGATCCAAATAGTGAGAGTATAATTTACAATTTATCTTTTTCAGCTGTAGGTTTCTTTGCTATTGCTTGTTCTTCATCCATTCCTATATCCGTTTCTTTGTCGGCTTGCTCTGTGTCTTCTGTGTGTGTGTGTGTGTGTGTGTGTGTGTGCATATATATATATATATGAATATAATTTTTTAAATAAATTTATTTTATTTTTGACTGCATTGGGTCTTCATTGCTGTGTGCAGGCTTTCTCTAGTTGCAGTGAGCAGGGGCTGCTCTTCCTTGTGGTGCGCAGGCTTCTCATTGCTGTGGTTTCTCTTGTTGCAGAGCACAGGCTCTAGGCATGCGGCCTCAGTAGTTGTGGCTCGCGGCCTCTACAGCACAGGCTCCGTAGTTGTGGCGCACGGGCTTAGTTGCTCCGTGGCATGTTGGATCTTCCCAGACCAGGGCTCGAACCCGAACCCGTGTCCCCTGCATTGGCAGGCGGATTCTTAACCACTGTGCCACCAGGGAAGCCCCAATATATGAATATAATTTTATTCAGTCTTAAGAAACAAGGAGATCCTGCTATTTGTGAT
Organism: Stenella coeruleoalba; assembly: GCF_951394435.1. NCBI lineage: Eukaryota > Metazoa > Chordata > Mammalia > Artiodactyla > Delphinidae > Stenella > Stenella coeruleoalba. The sequence continues at coordinate 46,061,809 of NC_137154.1, read as the reverse complement.
TAACACTGGTGAACCTGGAGGATATTACACTAAATGAAATAAACCAGGAATGAAAGAAAAATACTGCATGATCTCACTTACATGTGGAATCTAAAAAGGTTGAATACATAGAAGCAGAGAGTAGAATGGTGGTTACCAAGGGCAGGGAAGTGGGAGAGATGGGGAGATGTTGGTCAAAGAGTACAAAGTTACAGTTATGTAGGATGAATAAGCCCAGAGATCTAATGTACAGTGTGATGATTATCGTTAATAATATTGTATTATATACTGGAAATTTACTTTAAAATAGATTTCAGGTGCTCTCACCACACACACACAAAACTCAAAGATTTATATTTATCAAAATTCACCATTAACAGAGTAAAGGTAAACCACAGAATGGAAGAAATTATTGCAATATGTATTACCAATAGTCATATCCAGAATATATAAAGAACCATCACAAGTCAATAAGAAAAAGATAGATAAATCAATGGAAACATGAGGAATAAACTTGAATGGGTACTTCATCCAAAAGAATAGCCAAATAGCCAATATGCTTATGGAAAAGTAATCAATATCATCAGTCATCATGGAAATGCAAATTAAAACCACAATGAGAGAACACTGCACTCCTACCAGAATGGCTAAAAATAAAAAGATTGACGATATCAAGTATTGTGTAGGATGCAGAGCAAGGAGAGTACTCACAACCTGCTGTTGGGAGTAAAAATTGCTACAGCTGTTTTGGAAAAGAACTTGACACATGCTGCCTACCAGCAATTCCTCTCCTACATGTATATACCCAGCAGAAATGTATGCACATTTTCACCGAAATACTCTAAAGGACTGTTCTTAGCACCATTATTCACAATAACCCAACACCGGTAGTAGCCCAAATGACCATCAACAGCAAAATGGATAAATAACTTCATACTATATGGTACAGTCATACTATTCAGTAGTTAAAATGAATGAACTTCAGCTACATTTTTTTTAAAAAAGGGATAAATCTCACAAAGTTAATTTTGAACAAAAGAAACCATACACCAAAGAGGACACACAGTATGATTCCATTTGTTTTCAGTTAAAGAATGGGCCAGTAGTTCTCAGCAGCATCGGCAGCACCTGGTAACTTGTTAAAAATGAAAATTCTTAGGCTCCAACATAGAACTACTGAATCAGAAACTCAGAAAGTGATTGCCAGAAATCTGTTTTAACAAATCTTCCAGGTGATTCTGATGCACGCTAAAGCTTGAAAACAACAACAACAAAAAAAAAATTGATTTATGGTGTTAGAAGTTAGGATCCTGATGATTTGGGGGGAGGAAGGGAGTGGTGATGAATGGGGCATGAGAGGTAATAATAGGTAATAATAATCATCTATTTTTTGGCCTGGGTTGGAGTCATGCAAGTGTTTCCAGTTTCTGATGAGTCACTGAGCTAAATGCATACTTGTGAGTTGTGCACTTTGCTGTTTACATGTCAGGTTTCATTTTAAAAACTTACTAGAAAAGTGATAGATAATAAAACTGAGGAAATCTTCCAAAAATAAAAACAAAAAGATGGAAAAATGAGTGAGTGGTAAGATGAAGTATAGAACATACAGTGCCTCAATAATAGACATTCCAGAAAAAGAAAACAGAAAAAGGAGAGGAAAACAGCCAAGGAATAATTTACGAAAATTTCCTGGGAATGAAGCCCATGAATTTCCAAATGAATTGAAAGGGCCCCTCAGGTGCCTACAATGGATAAAAGAAAACACATACATGCACACACGTAGGCAAAATTTATCATCAGAGACAGAAAAGATCCCACAAGCTTCCATAGGTAAAAAAAAGTCTCATACAAAAGGTCAGACATCAGAGTGGTTTTGGACTTCTCAGTAGCAATGCTGGAAGCTAGGAGGCATGAGGCAATGCATTTAAAATGGAGAAAAAGTATTTCCAAGCTAGAAGTCTATCTTTTTCCAAACTAGGAATATGTAAGGGTAGAATAACAACATTTTCATATATGTAAGATCTCAAAAAAATGTATGGCCCATTATTCTACTTTCTATGGATGTTACTGGAAGATATGCTCCACGAAAACAAGAGAATAAACTAAGAAGGAAGACAGCATGGAACACAGGAAAACAGAATATCCAATACAGGGGAGTACAGTGACCAGAACCTTTATACAATGTGATGCCCTGAAGCCCAGGGTGATGGTGAAATGAGAGCCCAGAATGACAGCAGCCCCAGGAGCCACCAGTCCAGCCTGGAGCAGGTCCAAGGGTCCAGGAGAGACTTCTTTAAGAAGACAGGAATGCACTGACTATCTGGTACAAACTAATGCATTGAGAGGAGCTTCTGACAACTGGCCAAGGATCTGGGGTTAAATTAGTGATTAATGGAAGGAAACAAGCACGGAAGGGACCATTCCAAAGTTCCACTCTGGCTCCAGAGCTCCCAGGGCATCGGTCAGGGCTGTGCTTGGCCTGCATGGCAGTCTGACTTCTCTCCCAAATCCTCAGTGCTGTCTGAAACATCCTACACACTAAGATCCATCTCAGAGTTTGCTTTCTGGAAACACCAACCTGCAACACAAGACAACTCCAGAGAAAAGAAAATTTGTGGAGGAAAGGACAAGTCATCATATTTTACTACATCATGCAGCAGTCAACAGTGTTTACATAACCATAATAATGTAAACTTTACATGTTGATCTAGCCAAAACTACCATATCATTTTATCGGGAGGACATGAGAATGGGGAGATGTGTCCCGGGAATATAGGAAGAAAGTGAGATGAGTCCTCAATTTCCATAGCAAGAAATGAAGAAATAATACCTAAGATAAAAAATCAACAAGTAGCAATTCGAGGCAGTTGTTTAGAGGCACAGGAGTAAATACGAAAGTAATTAGCTTAATAGGACGTGAAAGTGATTGCTTCTGCTCCTGAGCAGAGGGAGAATGTGTAAGGGATTGCTATTTTTCATAGCAAGATTTATAGAATTATTTGATTCTTCAAACTATGAGCACGTCTAACTTTCATAAAAACACAGCTAAAATCAAAACATTAAGCCTTGGTAGTGCGATCAGATGGGTCAATTATGGTATCCACATACAAGATATTACACAGCCCCTAGAAATGATGCCAAGATGAATATCTATTGAAAAGGAAGGATGCTCTTAATACCATGTTAAGTGGAAAAAAGCAGAGTTCAAAATGATGTGCACATTAAATCAACTTTTAAAATTAGATACAGAACGATATAAGTGTGTAGAAAAAAGTCTAAAGGTATATACACCAAAATATTTGGAGTTACTCTCTTTACAAAGAGTTACTCTCTTTACATGGTGGGGAGTGGTGGGATTTTTATTTTCCTCCATTTGTTTATCTTGTAGCCCAAGCCATCTCTGTATCCCCCAGTCTTCCAGCCTTGCAGGATCACCCTTTCTTTTAACATTTAAATTAAAATGGCTGAAACCTTCATCTTATATACTAAGGAAAGTATATAGCAAATGTACGTAAGCAAGTATATATATATATATATGCAAATTCCAATGCTCTCCCCCAACACTGGTGCAAATTTCCAGATGCCTAGTTCTCGTGTTTACTCTGATTTCCTCTTCCTGCCGCCCTCGGTTTCCCTGGCATCCCACTTTCTACAGCTGTTTCCTTCTCTCTATCCTTAGTTAACACAAACATGGAACATTGTCCTTTTTCCTTGATTTCTCCAAAGGATGTCTTACATGAGGCACTGCTGAAGGACTACAGCTCTGCATGGCATGGTAGACAACTTAAAATCAGCGGGAGCATCTCTGTTCCAGTGTGTCCTGGCTGACCCTGCTTCTGGGGGATTCTCACCGGACATTCTTCTTCTCTGACCCCTGCCTCTCACAGAGCGGCTGGGTCCCTTCAGGATACCCTCACTTCTGGCCCAGGACCCCACTCTGGGTCCTTACCTTCCAGCGAACCACCAAATCCTTCAAGTCCTTCATTTTCTTATGCAGAGTGTGAGGTCTCCCTTGTGGAACATGCTTTTTCCAGCAGGAATATCTTGACCTTTCATATCCAAAAGACCACCAAGAACCCTTTAAATAGTCACCTCCTCCAGCTTGAATTAGTAGCCAGAGTCAGTTCTTCCATTTTGTCTTTCCATTACATGTGTAATGGCTGTGCATTTTCTATAATGACTGTATTGCTTTCGTAATTAAATTATTTTCAGTAAGAGCAGTGCCATGGAAGTTAGGAGTTCAGGCCATGAGCAAGTGTAAATGTCAAGTCTTAGGACCCCAGCAACTACCCGCAAGCTCCTGCTCTGTGCCAGGCTGAGGAGATGCTCATTAGGGCAGTGTGGGTTGTGGAGGCCACGGCACGCCCAGAGTTCCACGGGGCTGCTGAGCCCAGTGTGGTCAGGTCAGCAACAGGACTCCAAGGAGACATGTGGCCAGTGCAGTCAAGGTGAGGACCTTGCCCCAGCTGACCATGACGCCTGCCCCTTTCCTCTCTATCAATGTCATCAGCCCAGGCCTGGCACAGGTGCAGCCCCTTCCCCTGGAAGCCTTCCCTGAGAGCCCCTCTCTCAGAAGCTCTGCTACTTATCAGCTGTGTGGCAAGTTAGTCCACCTCCCTTGTGCCTCAGTTTCCTCACCTGTGAAACAGGGATAATAATATTTGTAAGAATCAAATGAGAGGGACTTCCCTGGTGGTTCAGTGGTGAAGAATCTGCCTACCAATGCAGGGGACGCAGGTTCGAGCACTGGCCCGGGAAGATCCCACATGCCGCGGAGCAACTAAGCCCGGGCGCCACAACTACTGAGGCTGCGCTCTAGAGCCCACAAGCCACAACTACTGAGCCTGTGTGCTGCAACTACTGAAGCCCGCGAGCCTAGAGCCTGTGCTCCGCAACAAGAGAAACCATCGCAATGAGAATCCCACGCACCGCAACGAAGAGTAGCCCCCGTTCGCGGCAGCCAGAGAAAGCCCACGCGCAACAACAAAGACCCAACGCAGCCAAAAATAGAATTAATTAATTAATTAACTTAAAAAAAAAAAGGAATCAAATGAGAAATACTTGTAAAGTGGTCGGAATGGTGCTTGGCTCAGAGTTAGTACTCCATAACGTTAGCGATCATCACCATCATGGTCATCGCTATTCTTGTCACCGTGTCCATGGACTTTGCCCTTGACAAAGACAGCACATGGACATGTGTGGAAGGCTGCCTGGGGGAGAGCCCGGTATGATTTATCTCTGTTCTCATCACAGCCAGCAAAGGTACCAACATGGAACTCATGCTCAATGCCTACTTGATTAAAACTTTGGAGAGAAGAAACAGCCCAGCTAAGAAACCACACATGAGCATTACCTGCCCTGAAACCCGTTTTGAGTTCATTTTTGTATGTGGTGCTAGGTAGGAGTCCAACTTTATTCTTTTGCATGTGGATATCTAGTCATCCCAGCACATCTGTTGAAAAAGACTATTCTTTCCCCACTGACTTATTTTGGCACCCTGTCAAAAATCAATTGCCTGGGGACTTCCCTGGTGGTCCAGTGATTAAGACTCCACACTCCTAGTGCAGGGGGCCCAGATTCGATCCCTGGTCAAGGAACTAGATCCCACATGCATGCCGCAACTAAGAGCCCACATACCGCAACAAGAAGATCCCGCGTGCCGCAACTAACCTGGCACAGCCAAATAAATAAATAAATATTTTTTTAAAAAACCAGTTAAGTGTAAATGTGAGAATTTATCTCTGAATTAAATTCTATTCCAGTGATCTATATGTCTATCCTTATGCCAGTACAACACTGTCTTGATTACTATAGCTTTGCAGTAAGCTTTGAAATCAGGAAATGTGAATCCTCCAACTTTGTTCTTATTTTTCAAGCTTGCTTTGGCTATTTTGGGTCCCTTGAACTTCCACATGAATTTTAGGATTAATTTATCAATTTCTGTGAAGTCACATGGAATTTTGGTAGGAATTGCATTCAACTATAGATCAATTTAGGGAGTATTGCCGTCTCACCAGTATTAAGTCTTCTGATCCATGAACATGCATATCTGCTTATTTACATCTCCTTTAATTTCCTTCAGTGATATTTGGTAGTTTTCAGAGTATACATAGGTGTTACCCTTTTGTTATAGGTTCCTAAGTATTTTATTTTTTTGATACTATTATAAATTGTTTTATTAATTTAACTTCAGCTTGTTTATTGCTCCTATAGAGAAATACAATTTATTTTTGTATATTGATCTTGTATTCTGAAACCTTGCCAATCTTTCGTTTATTAGTTCTAATAGTTAGTATTTGCTCACAATTGCTTAAGTGCCTAGAACAGTGGCTGGCACATAACTGGGACTCATAAATTTGTTGGATAAATGAATGAAAAAGTGAATGAAAATACTCTCGGTGTTTTAAGGGTCAGGCCAGAAGACTGACCTACTGGACCACCTGTGAACAAGGTCATTCTCTCAGTGTGCAGAGTGGCAGCAGGCCCAGATGGAGCTAAGGGAGTATCTCATCAGCAGAGAAGATGCCAAGATGGTATCTAAAACTTTAAGTTGGAGTCAAATCACAAAAAGCATGACCTGGGTCAGAGCACTTACTTCCTCCAAGATGGGTGTTCTGTTCACAGTGAAAGGAAAATCACCCAAGGCCCCTCACATTTGGAAGAGCACACCATGTACCTGAGATTATTGACCTAGGACAACCAACACCAAGTTATATTTTAGTAAAATTACGTAACTTTAAAGAAAAAGCATTTTGAGTATTTAGCCAAAAAAAAAAAAAACACATGATTTTAAAAAGAAATAAAGTGATCACTATCACTGGACTTTTTGACAGTAATAACTCATGCCAGAGACAGAATAATGTATTTCAGATATCCAAGGAGAGAAAATGTGAGCCAAGATTTAATATCTAGCAAAACTGACCTTCAAGTAAAACATGTAAGAACTCTGGAAATAATATTCCTATGAGTCGTCCCTAAGGAATTTATTAAAGAATAAATAAATAGTGACTGAGTGGGAAAAACAAGAGGTGGCTAGTTTATTGGAGACTTTAAGACACGTGCTCCAGTAGGTGGGTAATAAACCCTATGAAGACTCAGGGACCTGCTACCTCACTGAAGTTTTTAGGTGTCCAGTGGTCGTGGGTGTGCCAGAATATCTCCTTCAAATTAAAAGACCGATTGATGCCTCTTTCATCCTCTACCACAAAGAAGGAAGCTCAGCACCTGGAAGGCCTCTTTGGTCTCTGGAGGTCCCACATTCCACAACTAGGAATTCTTCTCTGGTGACACAGGAAGAGCCAGCTTTGAGTGGGGCCTGGAGCAGAAGAGGGCTCTACAAGAGGTCCAAGCTGCTAAGCAAATAGCCTGTCATTTGGGTCATACGATCCAGCAGACTCTATAGTGTTGGAAGTGTCAATGATGGGTAAAGATGCAATCTAGAGCTCATTGCAAGCCCCAGGGAAAGAATCACAAAGTAGGCCCCTGGGATTCTGGATCAAAGTCATGCCATCTACAGCAGAGAATTACACACCTTTTGAGAAGCAGCTCCTGGCCCTGGGCCCTGGTTTAGATGAAATGCTTATCCATGAGCTCAAGTGAAAAGACATCAAGAACTTCCGGTTATGAACTGGGTCCTGTCAAGCTGGCCAAGTCATAAAGTCAGGTGCAGCCAGCAGTAGATCATTGTAAGATGGAAATGGTAACCTTGGTTTGCTGGCAGGTCAGCTTGGTATGTGGGTGGAAGCCAAAAAGGACAGTGGCTGCATGACAGTCACATTCAGGAGTTGCCTTGAAAGACAGTGGGAAGCAAGGGAAAATTTTCCCAGTGAGCTGCAGACTGTGACCCTGGTTATGGAAGGAGAGCTGTATACAAGAGGCTGGACACACATTCCTGGCAGTGGCCCGTGGCCTAGCTGGCTAGTCAGGGGACTGGAAGGAAAGGGTCTGGAAGACTAGCGACAAGAAGGTTTGGGGTAGAGGGGTGTGGTTGGACTCTTAGAAGTAGACAGCCAGTATGTCACACATCACCACCCACCAGACAGCATCCACCACAGAAGAGAAGTAAACTAAGTAGATTAAATGACTCAGCCACTTTGTCACTGGCCACCCTGGAACTGGCACAATAAGCACATGAATGGAGTTGGTCACAAGATAGATATGGAGGCTATGCATAGGCCCACCAGCATGGACGCCCATGTACCAAAGCTAATCTAGTTACTGCTGACCCTGAGTGTCCAATCTGCCAGCGAAAGAGACCAAAGCTGAGCCCCAGATATGGCATTATTCCTTGAGGAGACCAACCAGCCACTTGGTGGCAAATCAGCTATGTCAGGCCCCTTCCATCCTGGGAGAGCCTGCAGTTCATCCTCACAAGGATAGAGATCTATTCTGAAAATGTTTGCCTTTCCTGCCCACAGAACCTCAGCTAGCACCAATATCCAGAAGCTTAGAGAGTACCTGATCCTCAGGTATGGAATTACATCCAGCATAGCATTCAACCAGCGCACCACTTCACAGTGAGGCAAGTTAGGGAGTGGGCCCGTGACGTTAGGATCCACTGGTGATTGAGACAGACAGATAGATAGATAGATAGATTTTTTTTTAATTGCACCATCCAGACGCTACCAACCTCAAAGAGCCCTGACATGGCCTACTAAAGGCACAACTGAAGCACTAGCTTCAATAACCTGAGGCAATAATCGTCAAGGGTGGGGTGCCATCCTTCAGGATCCAGTATATTCATTAAATCAGAGACTTTCATGTGCTGCTGCGCCCCTAAGGAAGAATACATGGTTCCAGGAACCAAGGGGCAGAAGAAGGAGTGGCCACACTTACCATCACTTCCAAGGGCCCACTGTGGGACACTGTGCTTCCTGTTTCTGCAGCTCTGGGTTCTGTGGGGTTGGAAGCACTGATCTCCAAAGGGAGCACACTCTTTCCAGGGGACACAGAACTACATTCTTTAGGTCCCGGTGCATTGAACTATAGGCTCCAGCTGCCACCAGGGCACTTTGCATTCCATGTGTCTGAGGACCAGCAGACAAGAAAGGAGTCACCATCTTGGCAGAGATAATTGAGCCTGAAGAGCAGGAGGTGGTAGGGCTGCCTTTATACATAGGGGATGGGTAAAACACACGTGAAACCCAGGGCTTCTTAGAGAAATAGCTGATTCCAAGTTTAGGACAGAAAATGTACAAGAGGAGCTTGGGACATCTTGAAATGCCAGAAAGCAACCACCAGGGTCTTGTCAAACAACTCAGGAGCCAACCAACTTGAAGAGGCTCCCAACAGCCAAAACGGGACAATAAAGACAATAATTGCAATGAAATGAAAGCCATCAGATATGTTTATTCATAAGTTCATAGTAATTTTTTTAAATAGCCACCTTCTGAGGATAGCAGGGAACCAGTCCAATTAATTGTCTTAAAAGTTGAGTAAATAAAAGGAAAGAATTAAGCACTTATCCTGCCTTTCCTATACAAACTCTACTGAGAAATCAAATAGATGAGGGGGCAGCATCTCCTTATAAAATTATTCCATCTAATAAATGAAAACAAAATGATAGATTAGAATATCCCCATGTTGCAACCCCCAGTGAATTACTTACCGGATGTAGGTGTTGAGCATCAGTGACTGCCAACACCAATAAAAGTGAACACCAGTCATGAGGTGCCTCCTGGTAAATAAGCACACTGCCTAGAGTCTCTTCATCAGAGGGATCCAACCTGAGGCAAATCAGGTCTCTGGATCTAGCTGCTGATTTGCAGAAAGTGCAGAGAGTAAAGGAGCACATTGAACTGCACCCCCAGGGTGAAACTAGCAAAATCCAGGCTGTGGAAAAACTACAGGTCAAACTGCCCAGGTTCCTCAACAGATAAACTGTAAAGAAAAGAAAAGAAAGGGGTAGAGGAAACTCGTTAGATTAAGAGAGATGTATCAAGTCTAAAAAAGAAACAAAACAGTAAAACTACACTATAGTGTGTAGGGATGCACACTTGGGTGATAAAACAATAAAAGAAACTCAAGGAAGTCATTACTGTAAAGGTCAAGAAGTTGGAAGGAGGGAGGCGGCTGGGACAGGAATGGGGAGCTTGGAGGACGCTGGGGAGACTGGTAAAGCTCTATTCCTGGCCAGGGTAGTGGTTACAAGGGTGCTCACTTCGTAACAATTCACTGAGTTCATCTGCTTGTTTATTGACCAGTCCCTGAAATCTCAGAGTCTGAGAAGCACTGAGTGAGAGCGGGTGCAGAAGTCGAGGCAGGAAGCGCTGCTTACTGAGCACACTGACTGCACTTGAACTACCCGGAGCTGCTTGAGAGGCAGTTGACTCGAGTGTCCTTGAAACATTGAGCTACTGAACATGTCTGTTCTCTTATATCACACATCATTCCGAAAAGGGTTTGCTGCAGATTATAAAACAAAACGCAGTAGAAAGTGAGACATTCATATTCATAGCACAATCGGCTGTTAGAAGGAGCAGAAAACAGATGGTTCCAGGAGAGCCCTGATTTATAAAACATGATTCACACTTACCTTCTCAGCAGCGTCTGCTGGAAAGGGTGTTGCTTCTCTACTGCTTTTGGCTGACTGAGGCCACCAGCATCCTCCGTCAAAGCACATAATCAAGTGCTGGATGCTGTGCACACATCACACAGAGCCAGGACCCACTGGACCACTTTACAAGTTAGACCCATAACCACATCCAGGAAGGTCACTTAACTCTAACCGGCTCGACCGGTGGCTGAAGGCAGAGGAGAAATACTCCCAGGTTACCTAAACAGTATCCTCCCCTTGCTCCTCTGAGACGTGGTCCGGTCATGGGTGAATCTGCCAGGCAGTAGACCATACACGTTGGTTATGAGCCTATGTTGCCAGTGACCTGTTCAGGCCACACAGTTGTCATGTCTCAGCCCAGCAGTTATGCTCTGACCACAGGTTTCCATTTCTCATGTCAGAGAAGGAGGGGCCAGAGCATCAATAACATTCTTCACAGGTGTAAATGTGCACAAGGAATGCCACATACTGGTGGTATGGCTTTGGTTTTTGTACCTGCAGCATGGGTTCATTCTTTCATTCAGTCCACGTCTACTGAGCACCAGCAATGTTCGAAGCCCTGGGATACCTGTCAGCCTTTTCCTTGTCTCCCGCTTTGCGGATGCAGAGCCCACACATACGCTCTCCTCCCTGTCTCAGACTTGACTCTAGAACTAGACTTCCCCAAGCTTCACAGTACGGCAGGCACCTTCACATCGCCATGCCTTTGCACATGCTGTTCAGTCTACATGCAATGTCCACTCTTGGGACAATCCTCCACCGTAAGCACAACTCACTATGGTCAGTATCTTCCCTGATGTCATATTCTCCTGCAGCACTTGCCTCTGAGCTCCTCAAGGACAGAGAGTCTGGGTCTCAGTCAGGAACCAGGACAGAGCTTGATACAATGGGGTAATAACAATGACCAACATTTACACACAGCTGACCTATTCCAGGCATATATGCAGAGTCATTTAGTCCTCAAAACAAACCTATGAGGCAGCCACTATTACCATTCCCATTTCATCGATGGTAAGTAAACTGAAGTTCGGAAAAGTTACATAGCTTGCTCTAAGTCCCAGTAGCAGAGCAAGAATTCAACCAAAGGACTTTGGCCCATAGTATAGTCTGTGATGTTAACCAGTGCCAATGAATTCATGTATTCCACAGACACCTACTAGGTACATAACCTGTGCCAGCTACTACTTCATGAACAAAGTGGATTGGGTTCCTCCCTCATAAAACTTACATTTAGAATTACCAAATAATTAGTATAATGGTTGCCGATGTTAGGAAGAAAAATAAAGCAGAATAGGGGAAAAAAGTGACCGTTGGTATTTTAGAGTGGTCAGAGTAGGTCTCTCTAAGGACATCTGAGCAGAGACCTGAATCCAATAAGGGAGTAGTTGTCAATGGAAAAGCCACAAGCTTGGAGTGAAACAGTCTGGTAACTGCAAACTACTTACATGATGTGTGGCCTTGGGCAAGTGACTAACCTTCTCCGAACTTCGATTTCCTCACCTATAAACTGGGAATAATCTAAACTTGCCTTGCAGAGTTGTGAGTAAAAGGGAGAGGTATGCGTAAAGCACCTGGCTTAAGGTCATCTCTGATCTCGGCCCACAACATACACATGCTCCAGAGGCACTGCCTACCTGCCCCACTTCCAAAAGAACCTGAAGACTCCCACCACCCGCTCACACCCTCTGCCGGCAGGACGGCGCACTGCAGCTGTCCCGGAAGCCTCCAGTTGCTTTCCTCACCTCTTTAAAAAGCCTCACCTGAGCACTGTCAGTCATCAGGGAAGGAGATGAACAAGAGACCCTCCCCGCCCTCTAGGAGCTCAGTCTAGGGAGTGGGCCCAACATGAAAGCAGGTAATAACAACCCAGAGAGGAAGTTCCAGCATCTAAGAAACTACAGGAGCACAATGAGGGAATGATTAACCGTGCCCGGGGTGGGGGGTGGGGGGTGGTAAAGGAAACCCTGAACAATGAACATAAGTGGACAAGAGGGGAGGCATTCCACGCAGAGAACAGAACATGCAAAGTCAGGGAAGCATAAAAGAGGACACTGATTGGCTTGAGGTGCTGTACTTGATTGTGCTACACTTCTGGAGCTTCCTGCCAAAGCAGCTTGGTTGAAGAATAAAACCAAAGGAAGCTGATTCCCAGGACCCTTATAAAGCTCTATCACCTGCCATCCTGGGAAAAAGCAAATCTTCTCTCAAGAAAAAGCTTTCCTTCCCGAGGGCAGACAGGGTCTCCTGTGCCGTGTTCCCACACCTGGTCTTTCTTACCCTTCAAGAAATGGCCCATCCCGTCTCGGTCAAGTGACAACTTTTGCAACCTTGGCCAGGTCTTTTCCCCTCTCTGCCTCAGCCTCCTCCTCTGGGTAGTGGGAAATTAACCCTGGGATGCATCCCTCTCAAACAGCCAGGAAAGCTCCTGGTGCCGCAGTGGGTAGGACCCAGGACACACAAGGCCCTCTGGGCAGTCCTGGCCTGGGAGGCGATGCTACAGCCTGGTTCTCTCAGACAGACCCAGCTGCACCCTCTACTACCCACTCCTCACAATACCCCATGAAAGTCAGGGACCCACACAGTTCTGTTTCAGGTGTTTTATTAAGTGGGCCATACTGCAGCTGGTTTCTAAGTCGCAAAATAACATAAATTTAACAATGATAACATAGCCAGTTAGACTGTGACAGCTTTTTCTTTCCTTAGAAAAAAGAAAAAGACTTAAAACACACAATGGAGGGTTAAATAAATAATACATAAAAGGAAGAAAAGGAAAACCTGTTAAAACGTGCTTATGTTTACTTCTGTGCAACTGTGTGCCAAGAGGAAACTGATTTTCTGCACGACGATACATCCTGGCATGTCTCCTTCCCAAATAATACTGACAAAAAAAAGAAAAGACATGGAGCTGACTCATCAGTGCTTGTAGAGGCACTACTAAAAATCCCTTTGATTGGAGCTTGGGGCTTCCTGCTCAGCACACCTGTATGTGGCCCGTGAAAGCCAAATATCCATAATAATGTTAATATAGAAAACATCAGTTTAAAAACCATGTGGAATGGCCTCATTAACGCGGCGGGGACGAGGAAGCAGAACTGCCCCGCACGTGCCGCAGGCTCAGTCCAGGGAGGCCGCAGGCTCCAGCGCGTGGCCACGGCGAGGGAGGGCACCAGCTTCAAAATAAGCGGCACCAACCTCGTCTCCCTCCCCCTATCACTCTTTCACATGAAAGTGTGTAAAAAGCAAATCAGCAAATAAACTCTAAAATAGATTATTTATTCCAAAAATCCTCTACTTTTCTTTTTACAGTGAGTGTACATCTCCTCTCATCTCCTGCACAACTCGCGTAGGTCCCTTTGGGAAGAAGGGGGGAGAGCTACAGGCGAGTCTCTGGGTCCTGCTGCTAGCTGGTGCTGGGAAGTCAGATGTCGATGCCCTTGACCAGGGATGTCTCCAGCGTGATGTTGAACTCCTGCAGTGTCTGCAGCACGCGGATCAAGGAATTGACAAGTGTGTGGTCTTTGATCAGCGCCACATCCTCATACATGTGTGCGGTGATGGGGCAGTCAGCCAGCAGGGCGATCCAGTGGTGCAGGAGGTGATCTCTGGCAGGGAAGGATCAGTCCAGATGCGTCAGAAGGGAAAGGGAAGGGACACGGTTAGCGAAAGCCCAAGGGAGAAACCTGCTCCATCACACCCTGAACAAAGTCTGAAGCTGGAGAAGCAGATATCTCCCCGCAGCCCCCTTTCCCTCCCCTAAGAGCACTTGGCGAAGATGTCTTACACAGCTTTAAAAGGCCCCCACTGTGGGCTACCGAGCCCTAGGGATGCCAATCCAACCTGACCCAAACAGGCCCTGTCATCTGCCAGAAGGCCTGCTCCGCCTCCCCCTCTAGCCCCCCAGACAACCCCACCAACAAGACACCATGTCCTGTCAGCAGCACTTCCTCCATCTCAACAGCCAATCTCTCCTAGATCGTCGCTCCTCCCCACAGCGACCACCACCAGGAATAACGCTGCAAGCTGACATCCACATAGCACTCAGCATGTGCCAGCCACCATTATAAGAGATTTAACCTTCATGACAACCCCATGATGTGAGGTAGGTGCTATCGGTGCTATTATTATCCCCACTTTACAGATGAAGAAAGTGAGGTTGATGGAGGTTAAGCAGCTTGTCCAAGAGCACACAGCTAGTAAGTGGCTGATCTGCGATGTGAACCTGGTGAATCTGGTTCCTGAATCTGTTTTTAACCACTATGCTAACTCCCTCCCTTGCACGGCCTAAATAAAAACTGCCTTGTTTATCTGGGCTTCGTGCTCTCACCTGACCCACTGGAATAACCCCTAACAATTTTGCCCATGAATACCATCCATGATATCAAATCACTATCATTTCAGTCCCCTGATTAAAAATCAACTCTGTCCCAGCTCCTCATGGCCCCTATCCCTTAAAGTGTTTCCTTCCCACATTCCACCTGTTATTTCCTGACCCCACATGCTTTGCTTCCTTTAGGGCCTCTCTGTTAGTTCTGTCTGCTTCAAGCTCCCTCCTCACGTCTACCCTCCCGTTAAGGCTCACCTCAAATACCACCTACTCCCTGAGCCTCCTCTGATCCTTCTCCTCTACATTTTCAGCAAACGTTACGAATGCGTACTTTTTTGAACTCTCCCAAACTTCTGCCTTGTACTAAATAATCAGGACAGGTGAACTTCTAAATGGTAGAGACCGTATTTTATTCAGCTCTATTCCCACACCTTCCATGAGGCCTGGCACATTCAAATGTTTGTTAAAGAAATTACTAGATATATACCCTCTACTTCAAATTTTGTCAGGGAGACGGTTTTATTCCTTCGCATCAAAATGTGGCCCCTCCTCCCCAGTTACACACACACTTTCATCCCCACCCTACCCCTCTCTCTCACACGCGCACACACACACACGCGTGGCGCATGAAGAAAAGTAAGGGCCTCTACCAAGGCCTCACCTGCCCAAGGGCACCTGGCCATTAGCCACTCCCCACCCCCGCACCACACTGGGCCTCCAGCACCATCTTCAGGGCTGGCTGTGTGCACACTGGGCCATGAGGCTGCAGTACCTGGCTCCCAAGCACACCAGCATCTGAAACTTGCCATCCTTGCCAATGTTCCGGGGATTATTGTTGATCGCAGTGACAAAACGGCAGAAGTTCCGGGCCCTCGTATGCCAGTTTTCCTCAGGAACAAGTTCATTCTGCTCCAAAGTCTCGTAATAGGTTTGTGCTTTTTCTGTGAAGAGGAGACAAGCCTGCCAGTGACAAAGGCTCTCAAAACCAACCTGTCCCTGACTGTCCTGTAGGCCACTTGCCACAGGCCTACCTCCGTGTCAACACAAGTAACTTAGTAGGAATAACATGAGTGCTCTGAGGCCACTGGTCACATTTCAAAATGATCCTTATGAATGTCTGGAATTCTGCTGAGAAAGAGGAAGCTGCATCCTGCTGTGAAGCAGCCAAGTACTTGCTTTTTGTTAGTTGTGGTCTCAGACTTCAATTCTAAAGGCATCCTAAAAATCACACATGACTGACCAACGTTCAACACTGCATCTTCAACTGAAAATGAGAGAGACTATGTATATTTAGTTTGAAAAATTTGAAAATTTTTGAAAATTTGAAAATTTGTGTTTCATTCACTTTGATAGTATGGTTTAACTGGCCATTTTGTCTTCATGTTTTATTTTGAAACCATTTACTTTATAAAATGTTCCATATGGATATTTATTTTCACTTTGAATAAATTAAAACAATTGGTACTTTAAAAAAAAAATAAAAATAAAAAATGATCCTTATGTTCCTTATCTCTGTATTTTAAATTTCTTTATGTGGCCCTTGATATAAAGATGGTCCTTTCTCAACAAAACTCTTGAGGGAGAAGCTTCTTGCATCAAATTCTCCAAGGGGGTGTAACACAGGGCTTGGACTCCAATGCAACTGGTCTTTTGGACCTATGAGCAGGAAGTGTGAGGAGTCATGACTAAGCCTGTATTATATATGACAGATGCCTGGAAAGAACCCTTCCTGTCCAATTCTCAGGAGATGAGGGGCGAAGGGTGGGAGGGCTTCTGTTATTACCTCCGAGAAAAGCCAGGGCAAACAAACACATCTAACCTGAGAGTCACCTGATTTGGCTTCTGTACCTCAGACCCCAGTGGTCAGCACCCACATTATGCTGATGATTCCCCCACGTCTCTGCATGCTTTTCCCACCCTCACACCCTAGCCCAACTCACCCAAGAAATCCCAAATGAAGACATTTTTGAAGAGCCGCGGTGATTTAAATCCATGCTGGAAAGCCTGTTCCAGGGCCGAGACAAGGCCACATTCTCCACAAAGCAACAGCGTAAGACTACCTCGCTATATAAGGAAACAGGAGAGAATGCCAGGCTTGCCTCAGCCAAGATGCCCTCCCACCACTGCATCCCCAGCCCACTGCCCACACCTGGGAGGGCAGCAAAAGACATGCAGGGACCTTGTCTAGTCTCCCCAGCACCTGGCAGGGCCTGACTTAGAGCAGTTCTCAGTAAATAGCTATTGAATGAACAGATGATGGTTCTGGCCCCCCAGCAGGGGACAAAGCCCATGTGGCCAATGTTCAGGGAGACCCAGACAATTTCAGAAGAGGCCAGAAATACACTGTCCACTGGAGACCCAGGGACTCTGCTGAGTTGTCAGTGAGTAAGGAAAACAGGGCAACCCTAGGCACAGGCCCCCAGAGAAAGGAATCTGCTGAATCTCAAACTAACTGAGGCACACACTCCGTGTGCTGGGCTGTCCACAGCACATGGGCCTGGAACAAGATTATTCTCTCTTACTCAATATAAGGCCCTGGGTTGGAGGGCAGGGAGGCTCACCTCTTTCTCAGGCTTATGGAAGTGCTTCACGATGCCATTGACTGCCTCACCGATGGACTCCTGGATCTGCCCAGTGTTCAGCTCTGATAAAAATCAAGCAGATATCCAGTCTCAGGTTAACAGTACTTAGTTGACTGAGCAAAAGACTGAGGACATAAGAAGACCCACAGGAGAGGTAGGGCAGCTTGGACCCTGGGAAGAGTGGCTCTTGCCCACCCAACTTTGCTGAGCTAGCTCTTCCTAAAATCTTGGGACAAAAAGCAAAAGCTAGGATCTTAGAGTTCTGTCTCCAGAAGATGCTGGTCAAGTTTCTTCTCCACTTTTCTCTGGAACTTTTGGCAACCAAAAGAGTGCCAAGACTTGACAGTAAAGCTCAGGAACCAGGAAGGGGAAGGGCAGAAAGTAAACCCCTCTCCTCTATAGGGGCACATACAAATAGCACAGAGGACCCAGGCCAGGATCCAGGAGCTCTCCCCTCTCCTTCCAGTCCTCTAACAAGAGTGCCAACCCCCCACAACTGATTCATGAGAAGAGGGTGACAAATGCCTGGGGCTGCTTTGTCTTTGTCGGCAGAGGTGGTTCCTGAGGCAGCTGCACAGGCTGCGGGGAATCTGGGCTCCCTTATCAGTACTTCCAGAAATCTGCCCATTCCCCAGGCAGGGCAACATGAGGGCCCGGCCCCATCTCCCACTTACTGGGCTTGCTGTTGGGTGAGATGGTAACGAGCCTCCGGATGACGCTGGGAGACTGCTGCAGGGGCGGGGTCCGGCATGGCCTCTCGTCCACCTCAGGCTGGGATGTGAGCAGGTCCCCGACTAGGACCCGCTCCAGGCTTCCGTCATCCATGCCCTTCCCCAACCACCGGCCACACGGGAACCTGAGGGTCAGGCAATAGCCTGTCAGAACTGCCAGCTCCTTCAGCGTCCCTGATCAGCAAAGGCCATCAAAAAGCCAATCCCTGAGGACAGGCTCTGAAACCGGGCTGGGGATCCTCAAGGCCCTGCTCCTCATCCCACCGTGCGGCATCAGGGAAGCCACCCGAGTGACAGGTGGCCTGGAACCTGTGCATAGCGATGTCATACACCTTCACTTGTAAAGCCCTCCTTCTATTTCTTTTCAGGGCATGAGGCAGAGCCAAACAGGAAGTTGCCTCCGCCTATCACAACCTAAAAGGTCTCCCTGAGAACCCCACATACCCAAGCATCAAACACAGCCCCTGGTGGTACACCTAGCCCCACTGTCTCTGGGCATAGCTGAGGGAACACTTACTTGTAGGTATGTCCGGTGATCTCATTCCTGACCATCACATACTCAACAAGCCATTTGGCATACAGCCCAGAGTTATCATGGCCTATCTGCACCGTAGTGAGCTTCCCCAAGTTCTGGTACTGTGAGAGAACAGCCAAGCAAAGAAGATGGGGTAGGTCAAGAAAACAGAAGAAAAGCGCCACACTCCTCAGAGGCACACATCTGACTGGCTCCCTGCAACGTGGCCCCCCAGTATCTGCAGAGGCAGAGCTCATGGCTCCACCTACTGCCAAAGCTGGCAGTATAGTACTACCTCATGAGGCACGATGCCAAGAAAGAAAGAGACACTACCTGGAGGAAGACTAGGGCCTGGGAGCAGAAGGCTCTGGAAATGGCAGAGCAGTCTGAGCTCTCTGTGAACATTTGGGCTCAGCAGCTGAAAGAATTCTTGGGGGTTTTTCAATACACCATGGACAAGGAGGTATGCAAGTCCAGATGGGTGCCTTCCAGCCAGAAACCACTTAGACAGGGCAGGTTCCCCCGTCCTCAGGTCAACCCTTGGCTCTGGCCTCTGATCGTCTTGAGACAGGTCAGCTGTGCTGAAGCGTAACACTGCATAGAGCAAGGCCTCTAAAACGCTGGAGAAAGCTTCCCAAAGTAGCTGTTGAAACTCAGATCCCCATAGAGCCTGGGGCTGTGGTCACCAGATAACACGTACCTCGAAGGTCATCTCTAACACATTCCTGGGAATCTGCAGGATCTGTGTCTCACCCAGTTCTCCCGAGATGCAGATCCATGGGTTGGCGGTGAACATGGAGCCCCCCAGCTTCTTGCTCGGTACGATCAGGATGTGGTAAGGAATCACTGTTTAGGGGAAGCCACAAAGGCATTGGAGGGGATCGGGAATCCCTCCCATACCTGAGAGGGCCCTGACCTGCCCCAGGTGTGCTGGCATGATTGGGGTTCCTGGTACATAGCCTGGAGCAGCAGGTCCTGAGGACCCAGTCTCTGGCTGGCTTAGAATATTAGCCAATCTTCCCCTCAATCTCACTCCTCCCAGGGTTATCACCCAAACATCCAAATCCAAGCCCATCTGCAAGCTCAGAGCTAAGTAAACCTGTTCCTTAAACAATATCACTAACTCAACACTGCACTGAATTGCTTTTCAGAGCACTTTTCTATCTATCATCTCAAGGACTCTAATAACAATCTCCAGAGAGGCCAGGCAGGTATCACAATGCCTCTTCTGAGGAACTGAGAGGGAAATAGTTTCCCCCAGGTCTCCTATATTCCAGTCCAGTGCTGCTTCCACTGAAGCCTACAACCCTTTTCTCTGAGAGGGAGGATGGGTGTCATATAGAACAAGAGTCCACCATTGCTGAAGCTGCTGAGTCACTGGCCAAACAACTAGTCATGGGGCAAATTCAGACCATCCCCCACCAAACAAAGCATCCTAGCACCAAAGAAAGTTGAGGCTCCAAGGGCATTCCTTAGACCATTTTAAACCCTCTTCCTCGCTCTGCAAATAGGGAGACCGAGCCCCACTGCAGGAGTAGACACTGCTCACAGATCCATAATGAGTTAGGGCAGAACAGGGCCTGGACCCAAACCTCCCACTGCCATCTGGAGTTTTTTCTGCTACTTCAGGAAGAGTTGTTGTTCCCTGGGGGCTACTCTGAAACTTTCTGTAATGCTGAATGACTCTCTCAGCCCAAAACAAGAGGGAGGTTTCTTTACAGGTGTGCAGGGAGGGCAGTGAACTTCACCCCCCACACCCCACTCCACCTTAGGCCCCCAGCACCCAGGACCACAGTAACAACACAATGGCCAAAAGCGCTCAGCTCCCTAGTTTAGAACAAGAGTAAGAAGCCTGACAGAAAATACAACCTCCAAGGAGGGCAAGTACACCTCTCCCCACAGAAGAAAGTACAAGTGATAATCTTTCTTTAAAAAGGGGACAGTAAGTTAGCCTCAGACAGGCTCATGAAGACTGGCATTGGGAAGGCTAGTGGGGAGCACAGGGCTACTCACGGATAGTTGTGAAGACATTGGTGAAGCAGAAGTAATCGACGGCATTGAAAGAGAGGAGGTGATAGAGGAACTGCTCCTTCTCATCATCACTGCGCAGGAAGGCATAGCGCTTGTACAACTTTCTGTCGGAGAAGAGGCAATACATCAGTCTCCCAGACAAAAGGAGGGATAAGAGGCTAGAATTATTCAGTTCTGGAAGGACACAGCTAAGGGAAGAATGTGAGTCAAGCCTCAAGCTCTTTAGGGCCACCGAAAAAAGGAACAAAGCCAGCTACTCCAACTGAAGGCTAGAGGGAAAGTGGCTTTAGCTACAGCAGGAACAACAAAAACCAAACTCCACCTGTGTCCAAGAGTTGACGTTACTATAATGTAAAGTGTCAGACGTCATGGGATCTTCTTTCCTAACCTGAGGGCTTCTATAGGGCCCATACACCCCAGTGTATGGTGTAGGAGTAGCAACAGCAGGAGGTTGTTACCAGAGCTAGTCTCTGACCCTCAGCAGACCTGAGATCCACAAGTCAGAACACTGCTCTGAACATGAATGTAAGCTGAGGACAGCTTCAGAGGCAAGGAATGGAATGATCCAGGTCATAGGCAACGAAGAGCTGTGCAGACGATGTCCTTCCCCTCTTTTCAAATTTCCTCCCATCCCCACCCCTCATCCACTGCTCACTCATCAAAGGCCAACCCCTCTGCCTGACACTGCAGGCCTCTGGGCCTGCACAGCAATGGTACCTTCCCCAAGTAGCAGGGACACAGAGAGCCAAACGCACAGGACCCCAGCACAAGAAACACACAGAGAACAAAGGAAGGTCCCTGTCCTGCCTGCCCAGACTGCAGTCACCATGCCAGAGAGGTATGGGATTCAGTAGACCTGTGAGGTTCTACCTAGACAGTTTATAAGGTAGGAAAATTCACCAACCAAAACCTACTCTGTGCAGGTGCTGGAGAGGGAAGCACCTATCCTCACATACAGTCTAGATGAATAAATCTGATAAAGGCCACAGTATAAGACATAATGAGTTGCCAAATGAAAGGCACTCTCTGGGAATTTAAAGACCCAGAAGTTTCTATGGTCCTAGAACAGGAGGGCCTGAAGGATGGCACAAATTTAGACAGGGGTTGTAGAAGAAGGAGAAGGACAGGGTATAAAAGCCAGTTTGGCTAGAGTTGAGGGCTCAGAGAAGTGATCAGTCAGCAATGAGACTGAAAAGTATGGCTAGGGTAAAACGAAGGCAGGCCCTAAATATTCAGGCTAAAGAGTTTGTAATCTGCCCTACAAGTAATATGTTTCTTAGAAGTAAAGGGAAAGCCATAACCAACTTCAAGAAATTTGAATTTAGTACAGCTGAAGGGTGAAAGGGGCATGAGGATGAAACCTAGGGAGTGGAAGTAAATAAGGAGACAGATGGAACAGTGGCTAAGGACCTGAAATGTATATGTGGGAGGTAAAGTTAAGCAAGGAGTCACACGAACTCCAAAGTGTGAACCGAGGTAGGGAGAAGGAGTATTGGGAGAGGTACATGGTTCATGCCTCCAATGAAAGCAAATTTTAATAAGTGGAAAACAAATGGATAATGATAACACAGACCACCAGTGGTAAAAAAAAAAAAAAAAAGGAATGAACAAATACTGTAACAAATGCTATGGGTGCCCAGAGGAGGAATGGACTAAGTCTCTGGGTAGTCCAGGCAAACTCTGGCAAAGAAGACTTCTGACTAGGCCCTGAAAGGGCTGAACACATCCTGAGAAGTGTGAGGGGTTTGATGTGGCTAGAGCTTTAAGCAAACTTAGGAGAAAGGTGAGAGAGGGTAGGATGGAGTAGTAGGTAGGTTTTGATGAAGTACACCTTTCTCTCTCCCTATATCCCACCCAAAACGCAATCTGTGGCAGCAAAACTCTCATTTTATACTCACTGGAGTAAATTCTAAGCTTTTGTCCTCTAACAGGGCTACAGTTTAAAGAAACCAAAATTAGTCTCCTCACCAAAGTCTGTGCCCTGTTTGCTCCTGCCTAGGCCCTTAAGTTCACAGGCCCTAGACCTATCCACTGCCCTAGACCTTCATAAAGATCCTGGGCTTGACTCCCTCTTGGCTACCTCTCTGCCATGTCCTCCTGCCAACTTGCAGCATCTCCTGACAGACGATGCCCACACCGGCCAACAGGAATCACTTCTGCCCTGTCAGCCCCTAGTGCCCACACAGCCACAGATTTTCCCAGGACACACAACTGTCCTCTAGAATCTGGTATGCAAACAATTCCCTTCCAAACTCCAGGCTTAAATGTTCACTTGTTCTCTTTTAGTTGTCCTTCCAATCTTCAAATATTATTCCTAAACCTTTTCACCACTAAAGGGAATCAAATGTAAGCACTTTAAGAGTTGTTATTTTGTAACCTCTCAAAGTGAGCTCTCTAATCTATCAACATTTTGAAACTGGTTTCTTGCTGTGGTTTAAACACACAATAAAGTCTAAAAAATTACATTTTCACTTTAAATAAAAACAGATTCTTCAGGTTTAATCAATTCACTTACACAAAATTTCCCCAAGGTCCACTTCTCTGCTTTATTGTCCACAGGGAAGTCACATAATAAAGGATACCATGAAAAGATGCCCAAGGAAATGCCAAAAAGAAAAATGCCCAATAGGCTTGCCAATGAAGAAAGAACCAAACATATTATCTATAGGAAAAGACAGAGAGGTGGTAACTGAGAGGCAGAGAAGGGAGACAGCCTTCCTCCCCACTCCTGCTCTAGTAACTAGGGTATGGAATGAATGCAAAGGATATAAAATCAAGAGAAGGGAACTATAGATTTAGTGGTTCCTAGGAGTGAGGAAGAGCAAGGACCTGGTTACTCTGGGCTGGCCTAGGCTCAGGAGAGAACAAAAGATATAGGGTATATCTTAGAAGTTTCTTTTTAATTCTCCAATCCTTTCCTCCTCAAGACAGGAAAGAGACCAAGAAAATGCCCTATGCCCAACAGGTATACAGATCACTTGAGTGCCACAAGGAGAGGAGGACCCCCCAAAACTCTGAGGTATCCAATGAGGATTCCATCCTTCTCACTACGTCTGTAAGAAAGCTATTTGGGGGGGCGGGGATATAGACCAAGAAGGTAGGGAGAACAGATACAACAGAATTATTCTTCTACAGATAAAGAAAGAGAAGAAGAAATGTTACATCACCAAAAACTTCAGGAAGAATATATCACCAAAACAAGAAAAGTCCTCCCATCTTCTTTACGGGAACTGATCCAAGGTAGAGCACAGCAAGAGCTCATTGGTTGACCAATGGCTGAAAGAGCCTGGATAAACCACAGTAAGTCCCAGAAGAGAAACCAACAGCCAAAAGGGAGGACCACTGCTTCCTGGAGTGGTTGTGGCTAGAGGCCCGAAGAATCCAGGCCTTTAGAACTAAGTTAGGAAAAAAAAAAAGAACTAAGTTAGAGAGCATGAAGTCAACTGATTATGTCTGAATGTTCCTACTAAAACAAGTGTGCTGTGTTGAGCAGCGCCAAAAGAGTTAATTCATCTACAGGAAAATATAAAAAATATTGCAGTGTAAGTGTACAACAGTGTTCTACAAAGAAAAGAATAAAGAAAAAAAGAAGAAATGCTGCAAAACCTTCATATGCAATTTGAGTTTAGCTGAATTCAGCAGTAATGATATACTGAATACCCTTCCCTTCCCACGGGGGTTTCCAATCCCTCCCGCCATTCCCAGGAGCTGGTTATACTCCAAGTGGAGTGGCCTTACTTGGTGAGCTCATGGTCTGAGAGAAGCTGCTTCAGGTGTCTGGAAAGTAACTTTTTTTCCATGGACAGTCGCACCCATGCTCTGGCTTTTCCCACATCAGTCTTGATTTCCCCAATGTTCTGGATGTGCCTGAAGGGGGAATGGGAAAAGGGGAGTGGAGGATAGGGTGGGAGATTAACTCACTATCAATACCTCCCCTGTAACACCAAAGGAAGCCTGGCCAGGAAGCCCTACTGCATCCTGAGAGAGTCCATCTCTCTTGTTCTCTAAATCCTGAGCTTCCATGTAACTTTGCCAGATAGACTCAGCATAATTTGGGGGGGCTTGGGAGGAAGCCAGTACAGCTCTTAAAAAGCAAGGCTAACCCCAGAGGTCTCAGGCCTTGAAATACTCTGGTGTAATTCTCCAAAAATGTCAGGAAACACAATTGCTTGTACAGCTCTACAAATGCATCATGAAGCACAGGACCAATGAGGAGGGATTCCTGGTTAAATGAGACACTGTAGAAGCCCAGGTCACTGAGACCCTGCTATTTAAAATGGACACCTCAGACTTCCCTGGTGGCGCAGTGGTTAAGAATCCACCTGCCAATGCAGGGGACACAGGTTCAAGCCCTGGTCCGGGAAGGTCCCACATGCTGTGGAGCAACTAAGCCCGTGCGCCACAACTACTCAGCCTGCATGCCACAACTATGGAAGCCCATGCACCTAGAGCCCGTGCTCTGCAACAAGAGAATCTACCATAATGAGAAGCCCACGCACCAAAACGAAGAGTAGCCCCCGCTCGCCACAACTAGAGAAAGCCTGCGCACAGCAACGAAGACCCAACGTAGCCAAAAATAAATAAATAAATAAAGTGGACACCTAAGCAGCAACTGAAAACAGGATTTTAGTGTCTTATTACAAATGAGCCCAGACTGACCTCATATCCTGAATGAGGGAGATTCTCAGGGGAGGCATGACTGAGCTGGCATCAGACTTCCTCCGTTCTGAATCAAGAAATATTCCTAGAACAAAAAGTTGGTTAAGTCCAAAGAGATCTGTATACCCAAATAGTTGACTACCCTTCTTATCTCAAATCACAAATATCTACAGAAAAAAGCTGGGGTTACTTTGGTAACACTTTGATCAATCATTTCATGAATATTAAGTACCTACCAGGTATCAAATTTTATACTTTTATGCATATTATCTCACTTAATTCTCTAACAACTTATAAGATAGCCATGGACGGTATCACAGAGGAGGAAACTGAAATTCAGAGAGGTTAGCTGCTTTGCCCCAATCACCAAGTGGCAAAGTCAGGACTGGAAGGAACACAGATCCTCTGGCTCCTAATCCAGTGTGTTCTCATCATAATCCATGAAAGCAGTGCTTCCACTAGGAGCTACTACGCATGTCCTGCTCTTGCCTCAAAATGGACTACAAAAGAGCCAAGGGAATATGTAAAGAACATGATCCAGAATGCTTAGGACCTCTAGATACAACACCTTTATATCCTCATGTTTGGCCCAACATTTAAAATTAGTATCTTCATCATTCAGCTGCTGATAATTTTTGGCTACAGTTTATCCCTTGGCAATAAATTCTACAGCTTTCCTGAGAAGACTCTGCTCTCATACTCAGAAAGTGGACAAAAAACTCCTTATGAGGCTACTTTGGGAGCTTTTGTACCTAGTTTTTTGCCCACTGTCTTCCCCATGTTCAGTGCTAGCTGAGATCAACTAATTCAAGGCCAAAGACAACACTGAGTATATGCCTACCTTTTCGCCCCCACTTAAACTTATCTTTACCATTAGGACAAAAACATCTAAGAAAGTTAAACAAACTCCCTGGCAGAGAGAGGAGAATGAAGGATGGTATGAAGGAGAGATGCTGCCAAGAAGAAAAGGAAGGAGGGAGACTGTCCTGGAAGGGACACTGCAGGATGTTATAAAGAACAGTAGACCAGGAGACAAGAGGCCTGGCTCCTAATCTGGCCTCTTCTATCAATTCACTGTGTGATCTTGAGTAAATTAAATTCCTCTCTGGATCCCAGTTTCCTCCTCTTGTAAAAAAAGGGGGCTGGACTAGATGATTTCTGGGGTCCCTGCCAACTCTGATATTTTTATTAAATATAAACAGAAAGCAAATGGAAGGGATCATGCACACCAGGCCTTGACTTTGAGCAGTTCCAAGGCAGGACACTGACAAACAGGCTCTCTTAACTGATAGGATAGATCATCTCAATGTTCATCTCAGAGAAATAAAACAAAAGACTCTGAAAACACTCTAAACACAGGACATCAGTATCAATCCAAATTCATTTAAAACCCAAATTTATTCTAAGACTGGCCTCTTGCTGATATAAATCTTCTATCTCACTGATCAAGTGTATAGAAACACATAATAAAAGCAAACCCCATGGTTTTGGCATGCTCTGTGGTTCAGAGAGCCCTGTGGCTTAAACATTACAGAGTAAAGACTTCATTGACCTGGAACAGTCTGCTACAGATGATCACTTCAGTGGGGGATGGGAAAGTAAGTGGAGGGAGTTTGGCCAATGGTGCAGAGACCATCTTACCTGAGGTACTGAGGTTTCCTGATGTGAGTTTTCTCTGCCGGTTTTCCTGATAATGTAACAGGTGGGACCACAAGGCTGATTTCCCCTGGAACCAATGCAAGGGAGAAATATCTATCAGTTTAGATTTCTAAGGGCAAGGCATCTAGTGACCGGAGTCAGAGATAATTTGAACATATAGATATGCGCTTTTGCTAAAAAGTATCTGTCCTATTTGTTATCTCGATGTACACCCAGATGCAATGTATACAAATATATATCCCCTTACTAAAATCCAGGAGAAATATAAAGAAGAATGGAAGGGAACAGAAAAAGAAATGATCCCCCACTGGGAATAGGAAGGACGTGGCCAAAAAAGAGCCTGGGAATGGACCAGTGGATAAGAAAGAAAAAAGCAAATAATCTATCAATCTCTAAATGGTCTGTTGGTTGAAGGTCAGCTTGGGTAGTGCATGATGGCTTTTGCACAGAGGAATGGATACCGAGCCTACAAGATTCTGTGACAGCTCCCGAATTTCCTAAAATATTTAAAGGCATTCCTGCCCTTAGTGCAGCCGAGGGAGGGTAAGTCATCACAAGGATGGGGATTTACTGTGGAAGGTACTTTGAAGAAGCCTGCAGGAAAGGAGGCCAGTACTTAACTGCAAATCTGAGATATACTATAGTCGACACAGCAGAACCTTGGCATTTGAAAATATAAAAGCTGCAGTTTAAACTGCTGGAGACACGCAGTGATTTGTCATTTTACCAAGGCACAAATCTGAACAGCATTCTCAAGCCTGACATAAGGAAGCAATTTGCCTACATAGTGAATAAGCCTAGCTGGTCACCCAGCAACTGCTTTGTCTCTTTCTAGTCATCCTTCAGTACACAGTGACCCTTGTTATGGGATTAAAAACTTTATTTCAGATTCATGGTAAATGCTCCTATATAGTTGATATAATATAAATGTAGTATAAGTTTGTTTTAATAGTAGGATTTATTATGATCATTTTATAAGTCACTTAGTTTCTGTATTTCATAAAAGTAAGAGTAATAATAAGCACAGAAGCTACCATGTCTTGAATTTTTCTATGAACTAAGCACTATGTTATATGTTTAAAATACACTACTCTGTTTAATGCTTTCAACAGTCCTAAAAGGTAGATACCTCTATCCCCATTTTCTTTAGAAAAGAGCAAATTGAGGATCAGAAAGACTAAGTAACTTGTAAAAGATCACACAGCTAGGAAGTAGAGTGTTGGGCAAGCTTAAGTATATCTAATATTAGAACCATTGCTGTTAATAATGATGCTATATGGCTGCTTCTGGAAGAGAGCATTTAACTTCTGAAGTTATATTTTCTGAAGAAAATTTTATTCTCTGGAATGAATGTGAGGATTTAAGGTCTCAAGATTTTCCCCCTGAGGATATTGAGGATCTGTTTTATTCTTAACCTCCAACTTGATCTGTTTTGGGGGGAAAAAAATCAAGCATTTGAATGGAAAAAAACCCCTCATCTATAGATCAGCAAGCTGTTGACATAAACTTGCTGTAAGTTTGACTTTCCTACAAGATTTAACCAACTTAAAACCCAACAACCCCAATGGCAGTTTTTTAAAAATCACACAAGTTAAAACTAGACAAGACCATTTTTTTAAATTCACTGAATTACCAAATGTTTGAGAAAACAGCTGTTCAACAACATCAATGAGACTACTCCTAAACTGTTACTAACTGGTATATTAATACAATGTACGTAGAAGACAATACGAGACCTTAAAATATTCATGCTCTTTGATTTAGTAATACAACTTCTAGAAACCCATTCATCCATCCATTTACTGAAACCATAGCATAGGCCCCTAAAAAGGCAGAGACAGCCTTTTTCATCACTGTATCCCCAAAATCTGGGCAGACGAGGAAAGCAGCCTCCCTTAACAGAACTGTCTGGAAGTAAAGTACAGCTGGTCACCAGAAAGTCCTCACATGCAATGATACCGAAGAGCCAAAGGCAAGAGCAACACCAGGCCACTGTGCCAGAAGGACGCCCGGGTGCTCAGTGATTGCACTGGTGAGGACGGAGAGCCAGGGCAAGAGTGAGAGAGCAGCAGCTGGGCTGAAACCTAGTGACAGGGCACTGGGGGTTTTCTAGTTCAAGAGACATGGATTATTCTTTTCCTCTTTTGCAAAGGGGCTGATTGGGATTGCAAGATTCAATGCAGTCCCACTACCCATTTGGGAACGTGGCCACACAATATATAGCACCAGATTCTCCAAGAATGTCACATGCATGAAAGATGAGAAACAACCCCTTTTCATTTACCAGTCCTCAAATGGCAGCAGTTACAAAAACAGTATGAAAAAAACAAACCTCACCTTTAATTGTCAGAAAATATACTAAAGGAGAAAGTCCATGTCCTCGGAAAATGTCACCGAAAGCCAAAGAAAATGGTGAGGATAACAGAGGTTTTTATGAGGACTTGCGGCAGGCAGCCCTGCAGGCAGCTAATAACAAAACCTAGGAGGCCAGCAGCAAAAACTGCGGTTTGGGTTCTCTCTACTTTCTAAGCAGATACTATGGGTAGTTGCTCAGTAACGTGCCCTAAAAATCAGAAAATGGGTAGTTGCTCAGTGACGTGGCCAAAAAATCAGAAAAATCAAATAACTCAAACAACCAATAATAAAGGATTGATTCAGAGAGGGATGATAAGATCACCCTCTGAGAGTGAATTTGATCGCAATCGGGTACACGATGGAAGAGACCAGGGAGCCAGGTTATAATCCCTGGACTGCAACATAACTGAAGAATGTCTCAGCAGGAGAAAAGTAGTCTAAACACAGGCTAACAAAATGGAGGCCTAAGGAGAACATGCTGTAGGAACCCCACAAAGACAGTCAGGGTTCAATCCCCAACTGAACAATCCTTACCAGCAGGCACAGACCCTCACTTCCTTCTGTGACACTGTCAGTGGTTCACTTTTAGAGCTCCAAAAGCAGGACTAAGAACAAAATGTAACCTCAATTGAAAAGCCCCCACTATCTCTCTACTGGTTTCTCACCAGTAAGTAGCCTCTGTCTATCCAAACTGAGAGGGGGATCAAATGGGCTCCAAAAGAAATTCCTCAAGCTATGGGAATTCTTTAAGGATATAGATGCAAAGCCTCAAGGTTTAAAACACCTATGATGATATGGTATTATCATTTTTTTAATGCCTCACTAACTCCCTGAAGACTTTTATGGAGAATATCAAGAAGTTTTGAGAGGCATATGTTTTACCAAAAAACCGAAAGAGCTCAACTATATTGCCAGGCTTGCTAAACTTCAAAGAAAATGATAAAATGATTATGTATATTCTACTCATTTATTACAGAGAAAAGGAAAGAAACAGAAATCCTTCATGTAGAACCCAGCATAATAAGAGCTGTCATATGCTGCATACCCACCGCATGCCAGGTACTTTTTTTTACTACATCTAATTATCATAACAATCCTGAAAGTTAGGTTTTAGCTCACAGTGTTGTTACTATACTATAAGACTCTCAACATTTTAGGGATGTGATACACAATTATTAACATTTTAAAAAATCTATAATCACAGTGCTGTTTGTAATACTGAAAAATCAGAAATAACTCAACCAACCAATAATAAAGGATTGATTCAAGTACTGCACATCTATACAATGGAAACAATTAAAACTGAGATTTTAGAGGAATAACCACAAACATTTACAGAGAAACTCCCAGATAACAGGCTGTGAGCTTAGTGCTTTACACAAATTATCTTATCAAATCCTCACAAGAATCCTACAGAGGTGGTTCTTTTAAAATTCCATCATACACATGAGGAAACAGAAGCTTAGAGAAGCTAGGTACCATGCTCAGTTTCGTAAACTTAAAGCAGGAATTAAACCCAGGACTATCTGATTTATAGTCTCAGCTCTTAAACACTTACTATACTATCACCTAATTAGTTAAGGACATGGAAAAGATATTCTGAGGCAAGAAAAAACAAGTTCCAAAACATTACGTACAGTATGATCCCATTTGGATTTTTTTTAAAAACAGCTTTATTGAGACATACTTCACATTACCATAAAATTCATACTTATAAAGTGTACAAAGTTCTGTACCAAAAAAAAAAATCTGTTTCAGTATAGTCACAGAGTTGTGCAACCATCACCACTACCTAATTTTAGGTGATTTTTACCACCCCAAAAAACCCATTAGCAGTCACTCCTTATCCCTCCCTAGCCTGTGGCAACCCCTAACCTACTTTCTATCTATGGATTTGCCTGTTCTGGACATTTTATAGAAATGAGATCATATACTATGTGGTCTTCTGTGACTGACTTCTTCCTCTTAGTATGTTTTCAAATTTCATCTATATTGTACCATGTATCCACACTTCATTCCTTTTATTGCTGAAAAATATTCCACTGTATGAATATACCACATTCAGTTTATCCATTCACCAGCTTATGGACATTTGGGTTGTTCCAACTTTTGGTTATTAGGAATAATGCTGCTAGGAATATGAACATTTTCATACACATATTTACATAGACATGTTTCCCTTTCTCTTGAGTACATAGCTAGGAGTGGACTTGCTGGGTCATATGATAACTCTAACATTTCAAGGAATTGCCAGATTGTTTTCCAAAGAGGCTGCACCACTTTACATTCCCATCAGCAATATCTGAAGGTTCCAATTTCTCTGCATCCTTACTAACTCTTGTTATTGTCTGTCTTCTTTATTTTACCTATCCTAGTAGATGTGAAAAGGTATCTCATTGCAGTTCTGTTGGATTTTTAAATATACAGCTGTACATGGGCATACGTGTACAGAAAAATGTTTTGAAGGACAGATGAGGTAGATTGTCTCTATGCCCATGAGAATGAAAACTCCAGGAGGGCAGAGATCTTGGTCTGCTTTGTTCACTGAGGTATCTCAAGTACCTACAACAGTGCCTGGCACACTGCAGGCCCTAAATAAATATTTGCTGGATACTTACATATATTTCCCAATTTTTCCATAATAAAACTGCTTTTGAAAACTTTTCAAGTTCTTTTCAAATTTAAAAATGCATGAAAGTGTAAGCTGTCCATCTTGCCTAGTTATTCAAAGTACAGTATTTTGAAATAAGGAGATTCTCTTGGTACTGAGCAGTAAAAATCAAACTTACTCAACTTTTTTGGTATTCTCTCAAATCTTTAGAAGGTTAAGCTATCTGATTATAAAAGAAATGTTAATGACAGACCTTTTCCCACTGGGAATACAAATAGTGAAGGACCCTTAAAATACATTTGGTACTTCCTGAGCTCCAAGTTCTCTTTCTTTTGTGTTCTATCTCCAGACTAGGACCAGCTACCAAACAGGATCTATCAGTTTGGCTTTCAGCTCTGTTTGCAGGAAAAAAGATGCCACTTTAAAAATGTCTGACAAATACACAGATTTATAAAGCTTATTTTTAAAGAAGATAGCTTGGGTCACATTTATTTACTTATTTGTTGAACTATTTCAAGTCTCACTCCAAAAGCACCATGCACCATTCTTCAAAGCCAGTCAGCTGGAAAAGTGTGGGAAAGCTAGTAAGCAAAATAAGGAAGACAGTCTGCTCAACAGGGAGAGGCCAGACATTCATTACCTGTTTCACTTGTAGCCCATGACTCCAAATCCTTTCCAGGAGGTCACAAAGGCTGGCAATCAAGGTGTTCTCTTCCACTCCTGTGATGTTCACCTCCCCGTGCCCTAGCTCCACAGCCTCTCGGCCCATCTTCTCCACCAGCATCCTCTTGGTCTGTAAGAAATCAGTCGGTAAGATTAGACACCCACAGTTAGCCAGATCACATTCAACTAGAGAGGGTTGTGGCCAACTGCCCAGCATATCTGCTGGGCTGGGAGTAAGACCCACAGATAAAGAGTGTATTTATTCTCCACCACTGAGGTCAGGTTATAGTAGAGGGCCTTCTTCAAAGAAGATAAAAACACAGAAATCACTATTTGACCCTGGGCAAGTGATTTCATCACTCTAGATTCAGTTTTTACATTTATGAGATGAAAAGAGTTGAATAAAACCCTTTGGTCATGCTCATCTCTGATATTCTCTGATTCTGACTGCTTAACTGACCCTATTAAACAAACCTTTCAGCATTTAATCCTAGAAATATATCTAAAGTATCCATCAAGGGAATGAAAAGTTGAGGAGGAATAATTTACTTTTAGGTAAAATTTTTCATGTGCTCATTGTAAAACAAAAACAAAAAACCACACTGAATAATGATAATTGCAGCTTTGTGCCAGGCACTGTACTAAGTATTACATTATCTCATTTAAGCCTAATAACTCTATGAGAAGTATTACTATTTTTCACAATTTACTGATAAGGAAATTGAGGTCAGAGAACTTAAGTAACTTGCCCAAATTCACACAGCAAAGCAGCAGCAAATCTGGTCTTTGAACCTAAAGCTGCCTGAATATTGAATCCAAGTTCTTAAGGAAGATTTAATCATGTTATAAATTTGTGACATATAAAAATCTAGGGGCTTCCCTGGTGGCGCAGTGGTTAAGAATCCGCCTGCCAGTGCAGGGGACACGGATTCCAGCCCCAGTCTGAGAAGATCCCACATGTCACGGAGAAAATAAGCCTGTGTGCCACAACTACTGAGCCTGGGCTCAAGAGCCCACAAGCCACAACTACTGAGCCCACGTGACACAACTACCGAAGCCCGTGTGCCTAGAGCCCGTGCTCCGCAACAAGAGAGGCCACCACAATGAGAAGCCTGCGCACCGCGACGATGAGCAGCTCCCACTCGCCGCAACTAGAGAAAGCCCGCGCGCAGCAACGAAGACCCAACACAGCCAAAAATAAAAATCAATAAAATAAATTTATAAAAAAAAAAAAAGAATCTAAAGAGCAAGGAAAAATATCACCCCATACCCTACCCTGCAGAAGCAACAACTCTTAACACTTTGGCATATTTCTTTCCAGTGTTACTATTTTTAATTTTTTATTGTGAAATACATCTCATATACAGACACATATGTGTGTATGTGAGTGTATACTATTAGACTATCATAACCATCAACGAGATTAAGAAAAAAAATATTGCCCATCTATACCTTTGAAGAATCCCATGTGCCTTCTCCAATCACCTTTCCCACTCTAGAAGTGATCACTGTTCTGACTTACACAGTAAAACTACAGAAATGCAAGGAAATGATTAACACCTATATTTGTATCCCTAAACAATGTAGTTTAGTTTTGCCAGTATGGTTTTTTTGTTGTTATTTTCTTTTTAAAATTTATTTATTTTATTTATTTATTTTTGGCTGCATTGGGTCTTTGTTGCTGTGTGCAGGCTTTCTCTAGTTGTGGCGAGCGGGGGCCACTCTTCGTTGCAGTGTGCAGGCTTCTCATTGCACTGGCTTTTCTTGTTGCAGAGCGCGGGCTCTAGGCTCTTGGGCTTCAGCAGTTGTGGCACACGGGCTCAGCAGTTGTGGCTCGTGGGCTCTAGAGCACAGGCACAGTAATTGTGGCGCATGGGCTTAGTTGCTCCACGGCATGTGGGATCTCCCCGGACCGGGGCTCGAACCTGTGTCCCCTGCATTGGCAGGCAGATTCTTAACCACTGCGCCACCAGGGAAGCCCCTTTTGTTATTTTCTTTTTCACTTAACTTTATGTTTGTGAAATTCATACACACTGATCAATATATCTGTTGTCTATTTCCACACTGTATAGCATTCCACTGTATAAATATACTGCAATTTATTATTTATTCTCCTACTGACTGGCATTTGGGTTGTTTCCGGTTTGGGACTATTACAAAGAATTCTGCTGTAAACGTCTCGTACATATCTCCTGGGTCATGCTGCAAAGGTTTCTCTAGGGAGTATACCTAGGAGAAGAATACTGGATAATAAATGCTATGCTGTTTTGCAAAGCAATCATACCAATTTACATTTCCAACAGTATCAGAGTTCCCTGTTGCTCCACATGCTAGCCAACAGTTGATAGCGTTAGGCTATTCTTCAATTCTAACATGTACACTTTTCCACATAATAACAAATCTGAAATTAGGATATATTTCACCATCATTGTTGACCAGGCAGTAGACATAAGAAAGTTGTCACTGCCAGAGCATGCATCTCAAAACTTGAAAATGAATGCAAGGGGCATGGAAAACAAATCCCAGAGACAAGAGACAAGCCCTCTTTCAAAAAAGGCAGCATCACCAATGTTCTTGATGGGAGAAAAGACAACATTATTGGGAAAAATCATGGATATCAACGACTTAGAATGAACTGATGAAGTTTTTAAGATGCCTGAATTCAAAATATCAGTACTGGTATATCAACCTAACTTGTAACAGTAATAATTTTTTCTTCAAGAGAAAGTATATTTGATTTCATCCCATAAATGAGCATCACTTAGAAACTGAAATGCAGGAAAACCTTTTTTTTCCATTGATGAATAAACAGGATGTAGTAGGGGCCAAGTTAGTTCAACTGTCCTAAAAAGCACAGTATACTGACTTGGTTGAAAGGCTGTATTTTTATTAGAAATTTAAGTTCTGAACTAAAATATTAAAAGTTAAGAATGACTATCTTGGGACTTCCCTGGCGGCACAGTGGTTAAGAATCCCTCTGCCAATGCAGGGGACATAGGTTTGATCCCTGGTCCCAGAAGATCCCACATGCCGCAGAGCAACTAAGCCTGTGCGCCGCAACTACTGAGCCTGCGCTCTAAAGCCCGCAAGCCACAACTACTGAGCCCACACGCCACAACTACTGAAGCCTGCGTACCTAGAGCCCGTGCACTGCAACAAGAGAAGCCACCACAATGAGAAGCCCGTACACTGCAACAAAGAGTAGCCCCCACTCACTGCAACCAGAGAAAGCCCGTCGCAGCAACGAAGACCCAAGGCAACCAAAAATAAAAATAATAATTTTAAAAATAAAAGAAAGCAGATCTCTACAAATCTGTTATTAAAAAAAAAAAAAGAATGACTGTCTTTTGATCCAGCAATCGCACTTCTGAGTATATATCCAAAAGAACTGAAATTAGGATCTCAAAGAAATATCTGCATCCCCATGTTCATTGCAGCATATTCATGAAAGCCTAGATATAGAAACTACCCAAGTATCTACCAATAGATGAATGGCTAAACAATATGTGGTATATACATACATATGATGGAGTATTATTCAGCCTTTAAAAAGCCTTAAAAAAGAAGGAAATCCTGCCATTTGCAGCAACGTGGATGAACCTGGACGACATTATGCTAAGTGAAATAAGCCAAACAGGACAAATACTACATGATTCCACTTATATAAGGTATCTGAAATAGTCAAACAAATTCATAGAAGCAGAGAATAGAATGGTGGTTGCTAGGGGCTGTGGGGAGGGAAAAACAGAATTGTTGCTCAAGAGGTATGAAGTTTCGGTATTCATAGGTAAGAAGAATAAGCTCTGGAGATCTGCTGTACAACATAGCACCTATAATAATACAATATTGTGCAATTTAAAATGTTAAGAGGACAGATCTCATGTTGTGCTCTTACCCCAAAAACAAACAAAAAACGCAAAAGAATATAAGGAAATTTTTGGAAGTGACAGATATGTCTACCTTGATTGGTGGTAACAGTATCACCAGTGTATGCATATGTCCAAACTCATCAAGATGTATACATTATATGTGTGCAATTTTTTGTATATCAATTATACCTTAATATAGCTTTAAAAAATTACTCTTCTTGTAGAATGGAAGAAAAACATGCCAACAGCAAGCTTAAACTGAATAATACACCTTCATCTGGCACACAGTAGGCACTCAGCGAATTCTTGTTTCTAGACACGAGATCAGTGCTATCAGATTAAATCAGAGAGGCAAAAACATTTGCATACGTGTAAGACTAATCTGTTGAAGACAATACAACTACATTACTTACTTAAGATACTACTTACTTAAAATTAATGATTTTAAGTAACATAAGATGTCTAAAATTAAAAACTACATCTGTCTCTCAGTTTTAAAGAATACATATTAAGTTTTTATCAAGCAAAGTGTGCTTGCTCTCAATTAATGGTATATTTTATTTAAAACAAATACACCTAATTCCAAGTTAAAAGGATCTTAACATTAGTACTATCCCATTATATTAACAATGTTTTCAAAATCAAGAAAAGAGTGGTCAGAGCTAGGCCTTGGTCTCATCTTGGCTGCCAAGGAAAATACACATTCAGAAGTGTCCACAGCTCACCTTGTTGCGGCATTCCTTCAGCAGACCCTCCACAAACTTCCAGTTGGTTTGGGCAATCACTGACGGGGAAAGGTTGGACAGTTTGGGCTGGCGGATGGTGCTGCCCATATTCCTGGCTTCCTGGATGTACTTCTAAAGCAAAAGGAAAAATCAAAGACTCTTAGTGCCCGTGCACACAGACCACAGGCAACCAGTACTGCTGGGGCCTGAAGAGGGCACTATCACCCTGCACTTTCTTACTGCCTCTTTCCTAGGCTCAGGGCAAAGTTTAAAATGCAGTGCTTGTATCGTAGGGAAAACTGAGAAAATATGATGAATTAATTCTGTTTTTTCTAATGTAAAGCCCTCTTGGCTTTAATGATACAAGAGGTAAAAAACATATGGCTGCAACATGTATGAGTGTGCAAACTCCTATGAGTAGGCAAACCAACTCAAATCTCAGAGTACTATTGAGGAAAATCATTTTCCCCACCAAGTTTGGAGGAATTTAATTCCTCTGCTCATATCAAAGATATCCATCCTTGCTGAATTAGGGCCTGAAGAACATGTGTGTACACTCAAAACAACAACTGCATTTTCTGATTTTCTACAGTTTGCTGGTGATTCCCCATATGCTGTCTGTTTTAACATATAACCAAATCAATGCAGTAAATTGCACACTGACATCCTCTCAGTATCCCAGGTTCACAACCAACATTTTTACTCCCAACTTCTTTCTTTCCCCATATTTATTCCAGTAGTACAATTCTGTCCATTCTATCTTCTGGCCCCTCAATCTGCCCCTACTACCAGCCCCTAAGATTAGGCTTCAATTACTATCACTTGCACTACTGCTACCTGCTCCTAACTTGCTAGCTACCTCCAGTACCTCTTGCCTCCCAAATATTCTGCCCACAGCCTCCTTCACACAACCACCACCAAACTTTGGATCCTGCCATCTCCTTTATTTGCAATACTCATCTTTTTTTTTTTTTTGCAGTATGCGGGACTCTCACTGCTGTGGCCTCTCCCGTTGCGGAGCACAGGCTCTGGACGCGCAGGCCCAGCGGCCACAGCTCACGGGCCCAGCCGCTCCGCGGCATGTGGGATCCTCCCGGACCGGGGCACGAACCCATGTCCCCTGCATCGGCAGGCGGACTCTCAACCACTGCGCCACCAGGGAAGCCCGCAATACTCATCTTTGTCCCTAACAATCCTATCGTCCTCAAGACTTAAACAGATGCTGGTTCCTCCAAACAGTCTTGTTTGAGATTACCCCAGACAGAACTGACCTCTGCTTTCTCTAATCAGTGATCAAACACTGGCGTGCCTCTCATATGGCCCTTTCATATGGCCT
This sequence comes from Stenella coeruleoalba, assembly GCF_951394435.1. Classification (NCBI taxonomy): domain Eukaryota; kingdom Metazoa; phylum Chordata; class Mammalia; order Artiodactyla; family Delphinidae; genus Stenella; species Stenella coeruleoalba. Next base: position 46,023,216 of record NC_137154.1, on the reverse strand, counting down.
TTGCTCCCTTAATAAACTGGTATTCCCTGAGGACAAGGCTACCTCCTAATCATCTTTATATTTCAAAGTGTTTACTATAGTGATTTTGACCAAGAAAACGTACTCAATAAACACTGCTGAAAGAAATAATATGGAGGTGAGGTGGAAGACCCAGGGGAGACTTTTAAAGTAACGCCTACACCCAACATCCATTAGGCCACCCTCACAAAAACGGCAAGTACAATTGTACCCTATAAACCAGCAGTTAAAAATTCATAACCATATTTTGCAATATTAATTTATTCCTTTAAAAAACAGCAAAGGCAAAATATTTTCCCATTCATTGAGATGCCAGACACATACGAAAACAACATGCTTTACTGGATTTCATTGTATAAAATGCAAACTGCAGGGTCTTTTCTCAAAGAGAAGTTTCTGAAATAGGTTTCTGAAGGTGAAGCTCCATTTTCACAAGTTCTCTGCAACTCAGTAACGCAGGGTCTCCAACCTGAAGTTTATAATAGAAACTTTACTGGGAACAAGTTACAGTGGAGCTGAGAAACTCAGCTTACAAGCAATAAGGATTCAGGTCAATTCAAGAATCCTCAATCCGCACGCACCTGATAATAATATTCTTTTGCTCCTCTGAGGAAAAAAAAGTCAAGATTACCTGTTTTAAATTAAGATAAAGAAAAAAATAGGAAAAAAGGCTCCTCCTCCCCAGGTTCAGAGAGTCACAGCATTAACCCAAGTTCAGCTTTTCCTCTTTCTCACTCTAACAAAATTAACTTCTTTACCACCATACCACCCACACACACACAAAAGCCTCAAAAATTTTAAAGAGATTTTTCCCAAGTTTTAGAATCTTATTTCTGAGGTTCCTGTCAGCCCTCCCACTCTCCCAACCCCTGGGAGGAAGTGAGTATCATGCATGAGTGACTACTGAAAGGACAGTGAAAGGCTCTCTTCCAAGCACTGGTTATCATTCCTGAACAGAGGTACAAATCTGGTTCAGGGAGAGGACGCACATGGCTAGTGGCCCTGCTGCCCCTTGTGAAACACTGTACATCCTGGATTTGTCACAACCGAGGCCCATATCAGGGATCAGGAACTAACTTCTTATTAACCCTTCTTTATGAGGAGGATATTTGAATCAGAACAGAGGCCAAGGAAATGAGAAGGAGAAGGAGGGTGTAGCATGATAACGGGGTCATTCCTTGTCATTCTCAAGGTGTCTTACCTCTCTCTGGTCATTGTCTAAACGCAGGTGTTCTGTGTGCTGCTTCTGCCGGTCTTTACGCCTCCACTGGGCAGGGGCATTCCTTTTTGTCCACCTGACAGAATCAAAGCAGACAATTAAGAATATTCCGCTAAAAGGGACTTCCCTGGTGGCGCAGTGGTTAAGAATCCGCCTGCCAATGCAGAGGACACGGGTTCGAGCCCTGGACCGGGAAGATCCCACATGCCGCAGAGCAACTAAGCCTGTGCACCACAACTACTGAGCTTGCACTCTACAGCCCGCAAGCCACAACTACTGAGCCCGCGTGCCACAACTACTGAAGCACGCACGCCTAGAGCCCGAGCTCAACAAAAGAAGCCACCACAATGAGAAGCCTGCGCACCACAAAGAAGAGTAGCTCCCACTCGCCACAACTAGAGAAAGCCCGTGCACAGCAACGAAGACCCAACACAGCCAAAAATAAATGAAGAAAGGAATGAATGAAGGGAGGGAGGGAGAGAGGGAGGAAAGAAGGAAAGAAGGAAGGGAAGAAAGAAAGAATATTCTGCTAAGAAAGTAAGGTCAACTGACGGGAGAAAACTTAAACATCTAGGGACCAATGGTGGCCATGGGAAACCACCAAGAAATCACCAGAGATAGCTCAGAAACCTTGAGAAGGGTAGCTTAAAGATCACTTACTGGGCAAGAAAGAGGTAACTCCCCAGGGACAGTGACATATCTTTTTTTTTTAAATAAATTTATTTGTTTTTGGCTGCGTTGGGTCTTCGTTGCTGTGCGTGGGCTTTCTCTAGTTGCATTGCTGTGCGTGGGCTTCTCACTGCGGTGGCTTCTCCTGTTGTGGAGCACTGGCTCTAGGCGAGCGGGCTCAGCGGCCATGGCTCACGGGCCTAGTTGCTCCATGGCACGTGGGATCTTCCCAGACGAGGGCTCAAACCCGTGTCCCCTGCATTGGCATGCAGATTCTTAACCACTGCGCCACGAGGGAAGTCCCAAGAGACATATCTCTCTTGAAACACCTACAAAAACTTCACTTGCAGATCCAAAACTATACTCATTCAACTCTGCCTGGGCATTGATACACTCATCGCCAAAAGTAACGAAGAAGAGCAATCCTGCTAAGCTATCTACTTTCAGTTCAGTTATTTCAACCACCACTTACTAATGATACAGTGCTAGCTAGGTGTTGTATGGATTCAATAATGAGATGATTTCAACCCATCTGCAGTCCGGCCTTTTACAGGCCCTGACACATGGAGCTATCCCAATTTGCACAGTGGAGACAGGAGCCGATGATACTCTGTCACCTGTTTCCTTGTTAAAACAAGTGAACAACCTGGATAGTGTGTGTTTTCTCCATATTTGCTTTACAAATGTCAAGGTCTCCTGGAGATAACAGTCTAGGTCCAGATACCGTATAACCCTCACCACTGTGGCTAGGGAGCTGAATCAGGGAATCCCTGGGGTTGACTCACTTGTTGCTGGCTGGCCCGGTGGAAAGCACATCAGACTGCAGCTTAGGGAAGAAGCCTGGTTCATACTTCCCTTGTCCAATCTTCATGTCAAGTAAATGGGGGTGAACCGCAGTATGATCGATTTTTGCCAGTCGCAGCTCAATTGCTTTCTCTGGATGAGAATGAAAAAGTCTAATATTTTAAAAAACATACCATATTCTGGGCCATAAAACAAGTCTCAATAAATTTAAAATAACTTGAATCATACAAAGTATGTCTTGTGACCAACAATAATAATACCTTAAAACTAAAAAACACACTTCAAAATAACCAAGGGGTCAAAAAGGAAATCAGCATGGTTGAGGTTAAAATGGAATGGATTGCCTTTTATTGGATGTAGATTGTGCTGTCTATTGTTAAGAGTACTTGAAACAATTCAGGTTGGTTTTCTTGAAGTAATTTTTATTTATGATTCAGAGAACTCATGTGGATGGAAATCTCTCTGGCCCTCGAAAAACATGCCATCAGCACTCAGAGTCGGTGTTGCCCACTACATGTCCTGCCTTCTGAATAGAAAAGAGGTGTTATTTAGGGAAATTGTTTTTTTTTTTTTTTTTTTTTTTTTTTTTTTTTTGCGGTACGCGGGCCTCTCACTGCCCTGGCCTCTCCCGTTGCGGAACACAGGCTCCGGATGCACAGGCTCAGCGGCCATGGCTCACAGGCAGAGCCGCTCCGCGGCATGTGGGATCTTCCCGGACCGGGGCACGAACCCGTGTCCGCTGCATCGGCAGGCGGACTCTCAACCACTGCGCCACCAGGTAAGCCCCGAAAATCATTTTTTAAGATATGTGTAGATCATTTACTACTGCATAATATTTGTTCTTTGGTCCCTATAGAGATAGTTTTTCTTTAATAGCATATATTTTAGTGGTTGTTTTAAAATTATACAGAGAGCAGAAGTTCTTTATCTGAAGTGATTTAGTGGGGTAGTGAATTCGATAATTGAAAAAGTCACGTAAGTTTGGGAATCCTAAAAGGATATATACATCCCTTAAACATTTTAATTTAAACCATATGACTGTATAATCACCAATCTTTTGATGAAATGTCTGTGCATTTTCTTTGATTATGGATCCACTAATCAGGGGTCTGCATTGTTTCTCTTGCATAAATCTCACCCATAATTCATTCACTGAGTTTTCAGTTTTTAAAGTGGAGCGAGAACTTTTAAAGGACCTTGCAAAAGAACCATAGTAGATGCTAGTTTTCCCAAGATTTTTGCACTTAAGTGATATGCCTAATTCAATTGCTGTATTTTCAGTGACTTTGCTTTGCTGAGTCTTTTTAAAGCATTTAATTTTGTTTTCAGAGAAACAGTTCTTGTTTTTTGTCCTCATATCTTACCATTTATTTACATAATATTTGTTTAAATTATACAACCCAGTAATAAGTTCAACTAGTGCAGACAAGCTTGGAAACAAATGCATAATTAGTATTTTTAATTAATTTTTTAAACTGAAGTATAGTTGATGTACAATAGTATATAAGTTACAGGTGTACAATATAGTGACTCACAATTTTTAAAGGTTATACCCCATTTATACATATTATAAAATATTGGCTATATTCCCCATGTTGTACAATGTATCCTTGTAGCTTATTTTATACATAACCTTGCATTAGTTTTTGTTTTTGTTTTTTTTGCAAAAGTAATGCAAACTCAAGGCATGCAATCAAAACAATTTTAAAGGGAATAAAATGAAATCTCCTTCCTCTCTCCTTCCTGTGGTAGCCGGAGATCAAGTTTCTTGTGCATCCCTAATGAAATAATAGTTTTTTAAAACAAATAAATAATGTGTGGACAAACAGTGCAGAGAGAATTGAATGTTTCCCTTATGTTTTTTTTTTTGGCTGTGCGGGCTTTCTCTAGTTGTGGTGAGCAGAGGCTACTCTTCGTTGCGATGTGTGGGCCTCTCATTGCGGTGGCTTCTCTTGTTGCGGAGCACGGGCTCTAGGCATGCGGGCTTCAGTAGTTGTGGCGCACGGGCTTAGTTGCTCCGCGGCATGTGGGGTCTTCCCAGACCAGGAATCGAACCCATGTCCCCTGCATTGGCAGGCGGATTCTTAACCACTGCACTACCAGGGAAGTCCTTGTTTCCCTTTCTTTTTGATCTAAAATCCTACCCTTGTGAAATAATCTCTTGATTTTTTTTTCATGCCCTCCTCCTAAATACTTTTATATAATGCACTATTTTTAATGTTGTGTTGCACATGTATTAATTATAATATTCTTTAAATTATATACATTTTGATATACATATGGTATATTAAAGTAAAACTTGGAAAAAAAGCATTTCAGTCATATGGTAGAAATTTAAAATATTACAAAAGGGTGTATGTACAGTGACGTGTTAAGACTTATCACTGTTTCCTGTTTCCTTGCACATACAGCATGTATACCTTTTAAAAACAACACAGATGGAAGCATACTAATCATTGTTTTATACCTTCTTTCATTTAACAGTTTATCTTGGAGATATCAGGACATAGATTGGGTTGTTTCCTAAGAACAAAGATTGCATGAGAAACATCCTTGTTCATACAATTTTCACAGAACTGTGAGTATGCAAGGACAGTTTCTAATTCAATTTCTGATTTGCAGGAACTTCCCTGTAGTTTGTTTTAGGAGTGAACTTATCTGTAAAGTGATCCCAAGTCTAATGTCTTTCTCTGCACAGAGAGAAGTCATAAGAATGTGCTGATTATTCTCTCTTCACCACTCAGAAGTGGTTGTAATCCCAGTATGCTTTGCATTATCTCCTTTTGTTCAAAGTAATTGCTCATTACAGCATTATGGGAGCTGTGAGAAAACCCAGAGTTGCCTCGAGCTGAAGTGTTTCCAGTTGATTTTGATTGGCTAAAACTCTTTGGATGCAGATGACCTTCATCTGTTTCCTATTTATTAGTTTCACCTCCTTGGAATGATGAGCACAGAGACAGGCAATGGCAAAGGAGGTACTGATTTTATCGTTTGTACTGGTGTATAGAAATGGATTTTGTGCTGTTGCTTACAGCTCTGGGAGGTCAGCATCCTAGTGTGGGTACCACGGGTTGATGGATCCCGGAGGCATGGTTTATTAGGCCATCCTTCAAGATGAGTTGTTGCTTTTTTAAAATACAAAAATGTAGGGAAAACGAAACCCACAACTCAGACCAGAGAGGCCATAAAATTCCAAGTTTCTAGTATCTGTAAAACCAGACCATATAGATGGAAAGCAGTTTAGCCTTGAAAGAGGAGATGATTTCTCATCCCCTAAAGTGTTTTGTTTCTAAGAATAGCACACTTTCAAGTGCATCACAGGGAATTCTTCAGGGATTTCAATCTGAGGCGAATAAGGTTACCCACTCTAGCAGAAATAAGTGGGCCGAGTTTCAGATACTGGATTAGACTCATCCTGAAGAGTAGGGAAAAACCAGAACTAGATGTCTGTGCTATTGAAAAGCCTGCTTTTATGGAGCAGAGGAAGCCCCTTCCTTCAGACTTCAGCATGCCCTGTTTCATGATTAGAGAGTAGATAGATGTTCCCTGACACTGTAACTAGGTACACTATAAGGAGCAAGCAGTCCAGTGTCCAGGAAGCCTCATGAGGAAGGCATTTCAGGGACTCCTTTACTCAGTGTCTGTTGGACCCCTATGAGATGTTCTTGTCTCTGAGCAGACCTGTCAGGAATGCCAGCCACGTAAAGGAGTAGCACCTGCTTTATTGACTTTCGGTAAAAGAAGCAGCTTTTTGGTTTTCACATGATTGGAAAGGCCTTGCTCCTTCCTGTCTTTTTAAAAAAAAACCCAGAAATGGTGTGTGTCTATATGTGTGTGTACACTGAAACGGGGGGAGAAATTATTCAGTGTAATATTTATTCAAAATGTGTGTTTAAGTGCCAGTGTTGGGACCTTCAGCTTTAAATATCTCTTGGAGGTTTTCTCCCACACCTTTACATTCTTTTGATCATCTTAAGTTTGAATTTTAAAGTATATTCTTATCATCTCTGAGATTCTCAAGATTATTGCTCTTAGTAGATTATTTACAGGCATTCATATCTAGAAAAGAGAGGTGAAAGATACAAAAACTGAGGCCTCGCCTAGAGAACCATTAGAATTCTTCTTAATAATAATTGTTAGAATAGTCATAGAGCAGGAAGATTTCAACAGAAAGATAACAAGCAAAGTTGTACAGGTGCCCATGGAACTGAGCTATCTCAGAAGAGGCTGAAGATAGAACTTGCAGTGGCCTAAATTTTGTTCCTCAGTTGTTGCTTACTCTCACGTTGGAGTAAATACTTTTTCTGAAAGGCTATATAGATTATCTATTTAATCCTTGAAAGAGTTTTTATTTTTTTAATTGTTTTTTGTAATTTGGGAAATATTTTTGTTGTTGCTTCAATTGGGAGAGGGTCCTCACCAAATAGTCTTTAATATGGGAATGTGCTTTGTGGGGCACAGTGAAAAATGAGATCGACTTTCTTCTTGAACTCTTATCAGTCTGTTCCTGATTTTAGTGAATAGAAAAAGCTTGCGCTCTTTTCTCCTTCTGCTAAATCAGTTGTATTTTTTTAAAAATCATTATTGATGACCAAATCTCTGAGCTCAGTTTTACCCACTGATTGTTTTACATCACTTACCTATTATCTATCAAATGCCTTAGCTTTCCCCGAAGAAGCGTGAGGCACTTCCTTAGAGTGTACTCAAAATGTTTGAGATGATGAAGTTTTAGTCATCAATTTTTATTTATTTGCATTACTAGTTAAAAAAAAAACTATTTCCAGGTCATGCTTAGCCAGGAGCAAGGTGGTAAGCTGCTCCAAAGTTTTACTGGTGAGCACAAAGGCTGCTTTGCTAAAACCTAGTTGATATATATCAGCTTCTGCTCACTTCCTACTCATTCTTCTTCATTCTCTGGAAAGCTTTTTGTTATTTATTACTCATTTATGAACCAAGCTGGGATTTGCTTAAATGGTGGGCTGAGTTTTTAGTGCATAAAACTGTTTAGCTCCTGTGAAAACTCATTTGAAATCAGCCATTCCAGGAGGATATTACTCATATGATTTTAAAATTGATGTTCCTACTTTGTCTTTAAGTGTCTGAAGCCATCATACCATTTGTAAATAGTAATGTGTTAAATCTCAATCTATTGTATTGGCTTTGCTGATGTATTTTTTACTCATTTTAAAAATAAAACAAGTCTAGAAATTGCATTCTGAAGAAAAGCTAAGCTTTGAGCACAAGCTTCTCTTCCAAGATATGCTCTCTGACCTAGAATAAGAGTTTTGAGTAATGAAAGTCAATCTTCTGGGTCTTTCAGGTTCTAGGGGAGCTTTTTATCAAAGTGTTAAAATGACACTTTCATGCTGTTACCATTCAAGAAAGGTTGCCAGGTGGAAGGCAGACTTGGCTAGTGTGGAAAACCAGCCTCTGCATGCTTGAAGGTTCTTTGGGCTTGATCTTGAAGGCAAAGTTCACATCAGCTCCTTGTAGAATGCAGACATGTGAGTGGTAAATGAGGTGTTTTGACATTCATGCTGAACAGAGACTAGACCACTGTTCCTTTTCTTTTTCTTCCACTTCCCCATTCTCCTTCTACTGAAGAGAATCTACTTAACATTCTGGTTTAGTATTCGGAGCAAGGTACTATTTATGATACCTATTGTATTTCTTTTTTTCTAAATTGTATTTCTATATTAAACTTTATTACTAGCATGGACCTGTGTGTGTGGGGGTATACTTCAGCTTGTGGCCCATTGAGGTCTCTGGGTTGTCTCTCTGATACCCACAAGGGAATCATACTCTGAGCATACCCTTGCTGAAGTTTATCCTGTGCCTTTCTAAATGTGAAATTGTGTTGAAGATTTTAACTTACTATTTGAGAAGCAAGTACCTTGTTTTTGACTGGTTTTGTGTGTGTTTTGTTTTTGACCTAGATTACCAGAGACTGATGACTGTGGCGGAGACAATTACAGCTCTCATGTTTCCTTTCCAGTGGCAGCATGTCTATGTTCCTATTCTCCCAGCTTCTCTCCTACATTTCTTAGATGCTCCTGTGCCATACCTGATGGGCTTGCATTCCAATGGCCTGGATGACCGGTCAAAACTGGAGCTGCCTCAAGAGGTAAGAAAAACGTGGAGCTTGGGTGCTGGTGCCTGTGGCCCTGATACAGGATTTGGGAGAGAAGGGCTTTGGGATGAGCCCAGGGTGGTATCACCAAGTTTATTTTCTTTTATTTTGGGGAACACAAACAACTTTCCAGGAAAAAAGTAAAAACAATGAACATTTAGCTCAATTTATATAATTCCAGAAACACCTGTTTCCTCTATCACCTGACATACTTTTATAATAATCTCTGTTTATACTATTGTGAACTGCCTTTTTCAAACATGATATTTTACATATTTTTAAGAAAATCGTTTATTATGTAAAAGTTTAAACTTACACAGAAGAGTAGCATAGTGAATCTCAGTGTTTTCAATACTTAGCTTTAACAGTTATCATACATTTAAATTGTATTTTACTTCTGTACTTTCTACCCCCTATTTTTTAAAGAAATTCCACATAATATAGTTTTATAACTGCTTTAGTAGCCAGACATGTATTAATAAATCAGTGGTTTTGTTTTATAGGCCACAGTTACTCTGTAAAAGTTGACCTGATCATAGTGATTCTTGTAGTACTGAATGTAGCTTTGAAAACTTTCCTTGCTCAAGATAAGGAAGGCCTTGAGAGAATGCTTCTCCTCCCTTGCTGTGAGGATGGCCTGCTCCTCTTTCCTGTTGTTTCAAATACTAAAATAATTGATTAAAAAAATATATTTGTTTATTTACTACTCCATTCTAAAATAGATTTAAAGCATCATCAGAAATAAGATTGTCTTGGTTTTTATTTTCCTAGAATTACCAAGAGGACTGGTCTACCTCTTTTGGTCATTTTGTGGCTTGTATGAAACTAGCTGGGGGAAGGCCTTTCCTACTCTGAATTTCGTAGTCAACAGCAAGGCCTGGGAAGAAGACTTTGGACTATGCACACACTGGTATCAACATGACTCTGTCTCATCCTTCCACCAATGATTTTTGGGGGGAAGATTTTTATGTATAGCTGAGGAATATGAGTAAGAGGACCTCCAAAGAAGAGACCGTTCTCATAGAATTGGATCTAAGCAGCATTCACATTGTTGGGCATGTCTGGGCAGCCATCTTGATGAACATGCCTGATAATGAGATCATACCCGTAATGTTTAAGCTATAGTCAATTGCATCTCTTTTTCTCTCTCCTTTGGTTTTATTTTTATTTATTTATTTGTTTGGCTGCGTTGGGTCTTAGTTGTGGTGCGTGGGCTCAGTAGTTGCAACACGTGGGCTTTCTAGTTGTGGCGCACGGGCTCTAGAGCGTGTGGGCTCAGTGGTTGCAGTGCGTGGGCTTAGTTGCCCCGCAGCATGTAGGATCTTAGTTCCCCGACCAGGGATCGAACCCACGTCCCTTGCATTGGAAGGTGGATTCTTTTGTTCTTTTTTAAATTTATTTATTTAATTTATTTATTTTTAGCTGCATTGGGTCCTCGTTGCTGCGCGCAGGCTCCCCCCAGCTGTGGCGAGCAGGGGCCACCTCTCGCCACGGTACGCGGTCTTCCCATTGTGGTGGCTTCTCCTGTTGCGAAGCACAGGCTCTAGGTGCACGGGCCTCAGTAGTTGTGGCACATGGGCTCAGTAGTTGTGGCTCGTGAGCTCTAGAGCACAGGCTCAGTAGCTGTTGTGCACGGGCTTAGTTGCTCTGTAGCATGTGGGATCTTCCCGGACCAGGGCTCGAACCCGTGTCCCTTGCATTGGCAGGTGGATTTTTAACCACTGGACCACCAAGGAAGTCCCTTGCCTTGGTTTTAGAATCATAATGTCTTCCTTGTAGTTTTTTCCGTTTCTGCCTCCTTTGAATCTATAGAGCTTTGTGCTATTTGGGGTGGGACAACATTAATTAAGGAAGAAAAGATCTAAATAATGTCAACTGAAAAAATGCAGGAGGCTGCAAAAAGAACAGAGTTTATTTGGGGACTTAAGAATTGCAATTGGGGAGACACAGATTCAGTTAACCCTGAAAGAGTATTCCGAGGAAGAGAAAGAGTCAGGGGCTTATAAAGACAAAAACCACGAGGTTGTTAAAAGTTGCCCTGGTGAGAGTTGTGATCGACTCTGATGCGAGTCAAATTATTTGTCCTTAAGAAATCACAGGTTATTTTAGGGTAGGGGTCTTGTTAGTATATAGACTGTCATGAATTGTTTTAGGGTAAGGGTCTGATTAGTATCTTGAGTTTCTGGCAGGTGTTCTGGTGTTCTGTTCTTCATCAGGTCAAAAGGTCAGCTTCCATCCAGGCTGAGTCATGCAAACATCGTACTTCCTTAATGGCTTCCCGGCTCCATTTTAGAGATCTCTCTTAGAAATACTGACTCCATTTTGACTTTCCTTTCACAATGATGGAGAAAACCATTGAGTTTTGGGGTACTGGGTTTTTATATTTATTTGTCTACTGATAAATATGCATAAAGAGTAGATATCAAAGATTAGAGAGTGGGGAGCTTTTTGTTGTTGCTTTAAATGACTGCATATTTAATATTGACACCTCCTTCTGGTAAACGTAATTATCATTTTGTAAAAGTCAAAATAAGAATAACAGTGAAAATGTTCATTGCAGCTCTATTGACAAGTCTGGACATGGAAGCAACCTAAGTGTCCATCGACAGATGAATGGATAAAGAAGATGTGGCACATATATACAATGGAATATTACTCAGCAATAAAAAGAAACGAAATTGAGATATTTGTAGTGAGGTGGATGGACCTAGAGTCTGTCATACAGAGTGAAGTCAGTCAGAAAGAGAAAAACAAATACCGTATGCTAACACATATATATGGAATCTAAAAAACAACCAAAAATATGTCATGAAGAACGCAGGGGCAAGACGGGAATAAAGACGCAGACCTACTAGAGAATGGACTTGAGGACATGGGGAGAGGGAAGGGTAAGCTGGGACGAAGTGAGAGAGTGGCATGGACATATATACACTACCAAACGTAAAACAGATAGCTAGTGGGAAGCAGCCGCATAGCACAGGGAGATCAGCTCGGTGCTTTGTGATCCCCTAGAGGAGTGGGATAGGGAGGGTGGGAGGGAGGTAGACGCAAGAGGGAAGAGATATGGGGATATATGTATATGTATAACTGATTCACTTTGTTATAAAGCAGAAACTAACACACCATTGTAAAGCAATCATAATCCAATAAAGATGTTTAAAAAAAAAGATTATTTTGATAATAATTGTACAGAATTAAATATATGTCAGAGAACATTAAAGGAATTCCAGAATTTCTAAGGAAAAAAAAAGGAAATAAAGTATTTTGAGCTGAATAAAAATGAAAACACAAAATATCAAAATTTGTGGAATGTCATTAAAATATTACTTGAAAGATTTACAGCCTATCTTAGGCCGTGAATATTACAAACAACTCAATGCCAACAAATTTGACAACAGATGAAACACACTAACTGTTAAAGCTCACTCAAGAAAACAGATAACCTGAATAGCTCTATATCTATTTTTTAAATTGAATCTGTAGTCTAAAACCTTCCTACAAAGAAAACTCCAGGCCCTGATGGCTCCACTGATGAATTCTGCTAAACATTTAAAGAAGAAATAGTATCACTTACACAAGCTCCTCCAAAAAACTAAAGGGAGTATTTCCCAACTTATTCTATGAGGCCAGCATTATCCTGATACCAAATCAGACCAAGACATTAAATGAAAACTAGGAACCAAATCCCTCATGAACACAAATGCAAAAATTCTAAACAAATTTTTAGTAAAGCAAATCCAATAATAAACAAAAGGATAATACATCATGACCAAAGAGAGTTTATCTCAGAACTGCAAGACTGGTTTACACATTCAAAAATCAATGAATATAATTCACCATTTTGATAAAACTAAAGCTAAAAACCATATAATTACCTCAATAGATGCAAAAAAGCATTTGGCAAAATACAACCACCACTTCTGATAAAAACTGTCAGCAAGCTACTAACAGAAACCAACATTCTCAACTGATAGAAAAATACCCATGAAAAACCATGTGATGGGCTTCGTGGTGGTGCAGTGGTTAAAAATCCGCCTGCCAATGCAGGGGACACGGGTTCGAGCCCTGCTCCGGGAGGATCCCACTTGCCGCGGAGCAACTAAGCCCGTGCGCCACAACTACTGAGCCTGCGCTCTAGAGCCCGCGAGCCACAACTACTGAAGCCCGCACGCCTAGAGCCCGTGCTCCACGACAAGAGAAGCCACCGTAATGAGAAGCCCGTGCACCGCAACAAAGAGTAGCCCCCTCTCGCCGCAACTAGAAAAAGCCCACGCGCAGCAACAAAGACTCAACTCAGCCAAAAATTAATTAATTAATTAATTAAAAGAAAAAAACATAGTAATAACACCATACTTAGTGGTGAATGCTTTCCCCTTAAGATCAGAAATAAGACAAGCATGCCATATTCTATTTGACATTGCACTAGAGGTTCTAGCCAGTGCAATAAGGCAATAAGGCAAGAAAAAGAAAAGATATCAAGACTGGAAAGGAAAAAGTAAAACTATCATTATTTGCAGGCAATAAGACTGTCTACATAAAAAATTTGAAGGAATATACAAAAAGCTACTAGTTTAGGAGGGTTGTAGGACACAGATCAATATACAAAACTCTATTATATTTCTATATATTAGCAATGAACAATCAGAAATTGAAACTTTAAAATACCATTTACAATAGCACTAAACATATGAAATACTTAGGAATAAATCTGACAAAAGATATGTAAAACCTGTTCACTGAAAACTATATAACACTGCTGAGAGAAATTAAAGACCTGAATAAATGGAGAGATATGCCATGTTCATGTATCAGAAGACTGAATAATGTTAAAATGTCAATTCTCCCTAAATTGGGCTATAGATTCAAGGCAATCCAAATGAAAATTTCAGGTTATTTGTAGATTGGCAAGCTGATTCTAAATACATATGAAATAAAAAGGACCTACAATAGCCAAAACAACTTTGAAAATAAGAACAAAGTTGAAAGACTAACACTACCTGACTTCAAGATTTAATATAAAGCTACAGTAATCAAGACAGTGTGGTATTGGTGTAAATGTAGACTAACACATCAATGAAACAGAACAAAGAATCCAGAAACAGACTCACACATATACAGATCACTAACATTTTGACAAAGGTGAAAAGACAATTTATCAGAGAGAGGATAATCTTTTCAACATATGATTCTGGAACAACTGGATATCCATCCGGAAAAAATAAACCTGGACCCTTAGCTTACACCATTTACCAAAATCAACTTGAAATGGATCATAGACTTAAATGTAAAGCCTAAGACTAAAAACTTTTAGAAGGATATGTATAGAAAAAAAAAACTATGTTACCTTGGTTAGGCAAAATTTTCTTAAATACAACACTAAAAGCATAATCCATTAAAAAAAACCCTGATAAACAGACTTCATCAAAATTAAGAACTGTTCTTTGAAGGACACCATTAAGAGAGCAAAAAGACAAGCCACAGAACAGGGAAATATCTGCAAATCATATATCTGATAAAGGACCTGTATCCAGAATATATAAAGAACTTCCAAAACTCAGTAATAACAAAACAACACAATAAAAAAAAATGGGCAAAAGATTTAAACAGGCACTTCACCATAGAAGACCTGTGGATGGCAAATAAGCAAATGAAAAAATGTTCAACATTACTAGTCATCAAGCACATGCAAATCAAAACCACAATGAGATACCACTACATAGCTATTAGATGGCTAAAACTGAAAAGACTGAGCATAGTAAATGTTAACAACAATGTGGAAGAACTATAACTCTCATACACTGCTAGTGAGAATGTAAAATACACACCTACTTTGAAAGACAATTTGGCAATTTCTTTAAAAAGTCAACATACGAATATCATATGGTGCAGTCATTCTACTCCTAGGTATGTATGCAAGGGAAAAGAAAACATATGTCTGTACAAAAACTTACATACAAATGTTCATAGCTCTAATGCCCACCAACAGGTAAACAAACAAATTGTAGTAATATCCATACAGTGGAATACTACTCAGCAATAAAAGGAACATGAATGAATCTCAATATAATTATGCTGAGTAAAAGAAGACAGACTAAAATAAAGAATGCATACTGGGGCTTCCCTGGTGGCGCAGTGGTTAAGAATCTGCCTGCCAATGCAGGGGACACGGGTTCGAGCCCTGGTCCGGGAAGATCCCACATGCCGCGAAGCAACTACAGAGCCTGTGCTCTAGAGCCTGTGAGCCACAACTACTGAGCCTGCGCACCACAACTACTGAAGCCCACACGTCTAGAGCCCGTGCCCCACAACAAGAGAAGCCACAGCAATGAGAAGCCCGTGCACCACAACAAAGAGTAGGCCCCCTCGCCGCAACTAAAGAAAGCCCGTGTGCAGCAACGAAGACCCAACACAGCCAAAAAAAGAAAAAGAAAAAAGGAATACAGGGCTTCCCTGGTGGCGCAGTGGTTGAGAGTCCGCCTGCCGATGCAGGGGACACGGGTTCGTGCCCCGGTCCAGGAGGATCCCACATGCCGCGGAGCGGCTAGGCCCGTGAGCCATGGCCGCTGAGCCTGTGCGTCCGGAGCCTGTGCTCTGCAATGGGAGAGGCCACAACAGTGAGAGGCCCGCATACCGCAAAAAAAAAAAAAAAAGAATACATACTGCATGATTCCATTTATATAAAAACCTAGAAAATTCAAACTCTATAGTAACAGAAATCGTATCAGTGGTTGCCTGGAGACTGGGGGAGAGAACGCAGAGAGGACTGGATGGAGGTATTACAAAAGGGCATGAGAAAACCTTTGAGGGTAATGGGTATGTTCCCGATGTCAGTGAATATAACGTGTAACAAAACTTTAAATGTGTGCAGTTTACTGTATGTCAATAGTATCTCAAAAATTTTAAAGGGTAAGAACCAAAAAGCTGGTAATTCTCCTGGTATTGCCTAGATACATATAAAAACATCTCACCTTTGGGCCTTGCTGAGTGTCCTAGGTCAAGTGGCCTTCTCTCTCTGGGCCTACCTTACTTCCTCCCTCCCTTACCCTCCTTCATCAGAACTTATTTAGTCTCTCAAAAAGTGCTAGGCACTATTCTAGGTCCCCAGATACAATGGCAGGCCAAAGGAAAATCTTTACCTGTAAAATTAGTGAATGAGTAGAGTTAATTGCCATCAAGATCCCTTCTAAATGTAAATTTTAAAGAATCTCCAGAAAGACCCCTTTAGTTATATTTTGACCATTTTCCAATCAGACTGATTCAAGAAGCTAAGATGTCCATGAGGAATGGCGTGAGGTAGCTGAACTACTCCTCTAGGCTAGAAATCTGAAGCCAGTGGCAAGAACTCTGAACTAGCATATTTGGAGTACATATCTCAGGGAAATACCGAAGGGCTATACCAAGGGCATGATTCCTGGGAACAGAGCATGTAGTTGCCTGGAGGGTCTCTGTGATACCCATTTTTCTGAAATGAGTCATAGAAATGAGGGTTTAGTTAACCCTCCTTCCATATCCCAAACTCCACATTCTAATGGGACCACAAGAATTCATGTCCTGGCCACAAATGAGACCAGAATAACTCATATCAGTATTTGGTGTTCAACAGTTGGATTACAGATGGGCTGAGAACTGACTGCCTCAACCCTTTGGGCAGAAGGGCAAGGTTCAAGTGACCAGAGTGTCTCATTTTACAGTCTCCAGCTATAAACAGACTCCTCCCTTTATTCCCACAAGCAATACATAAATATTGTCATTTTTCAAGTGTAACACAACATGAAAAGATTGAGAAGTCCTGATTTAAAGTGATGGTTTAGGAGATGTTTCTCTAAACCCACAATTTTGTAAAAAAGTCTCCATCAAACTCTCCAGGACCAACGCCTTAGGCAGGGTTCAGGACCTGAAACTTGATGTGTGTGTTCCAGGAGGCAAGGAGGACTGTGTTAGAGTATTCCACTTGCATGGGCAACACGTCCTCAAGTCTTGGCCAAGAGGACTGTCACCTTAATGAAAGGCTTGGAGCAAGAGCTGAAAGATAAAGTCAGAAGGCTATCGAGCATAAGGCTGAGGAACCCAGGATTTTGTCCAAACTGTCACCACTTGTATCTTCAAAACCTAAAAAAAATGCCTGGCACATTCATTCATTCAGTAAATACTTGGTGAGCACTTCCCATATACTGGGCATGTAGTGGGTGTTTATATTTGGTAAATGAATAAACAAAATATACAAAAAGGCTACAACAAGGACACTGAATATTGCACAAGGAAGAGAACACACTACTTAATCTGACACCTCAAGCTGAGACTATTCTCTGGAGAAACTGACCTAGACGGGGACTCTGTGAACAAAAAGGTGTATTCCATCATGCAAGTAGCAAACAACTTTTAACATCTATATGTTCTAGGCACAATGTTAGAGGACTGGGGGTAGGACAATGATTAAATACAGTCTCTGCTCTTAAATTGCTCCCTGATAATCATGGCTCAAAACAATAGAGATTATAAAGGGGAGGCAAGAACAAAGCAAAACAGGAGCTTAGCGGAGGATCAACTCAGCCTGAGGACATCAGAGAAGGCTTCACAGAGGAGGAGACCTATCAGCTGGATTTCTATAAGCTGCTTACCCATAACTCACTCGCCCCTTCTTTCTTGTTAATAGAATCAATACAGTTCAGGGTAACATTACACCCAGGTCAATACTCACTTTCACGGCCTCCCTTGTACTTAAGGGTGGTCATGGTTCTGGCCTATGAGACAACAGAAGTTGTTGGAAATTTCTGGGAAAGCTTTTGCTTTCTGATGTAAGAGGGAAAATACAGCTGGCATCAACTTTCCCCTTTGCTCTGAATGTGAACATAAAAGCCCTCTTGTAACAAAGAGGCAACAAGTATGAATATAAAAGTCAACATGCTAAGGACAGCTGAGTGAAATGATAGACTCTCATTTCCTGATTACACTGCTGAGCAGCTGAGCAACCACCAATTCTGCACTTCTTGATAATTTAAGAAAAATAACCCCCATTTATCTCATGCACTGCTGATTAGATTCTCTAGTACTTACAGCAGGACCCATTCCTAACTGACACAGTGTTAAAGGATGAGAAGAAGTCTGCCAGGCAAAAAAGACAGGGGAAAGCATTTCAGGCAATGGGAACAACTTACGCAAAAACAGAAAACAGGGAAAGAAGCTGGCATGTTTAGGAACAGGGATATGTTAGTGACATAATCCAAGAGGCTAGAAAGTACAACAAGGAGGCCTCACTTGCTTCATCCACAGTGGTACACTTCTGGTACATGGATGTGCGCAGAGTAGGTGTCCGAACATTCAACAGCCTGATCTTGTCTACTCGGGAATCAAACACCCGGAGCACAGGATCTTTATCATCATCGTCATGACACATGATTTTGTTGTCAATGAAGGAAGCAAACATCTGGGTCTCCAAGAATCTTGAGAGGAAAGGCAGGTAGGGCTCAGGCTGATCTGACAGAAAAGATGCCTGGTGGGACCAAAAGGAAAAAGTCATCAACAGGGAAGAGGGCATATCAGCCTTAATCAACCATGGCTACATACCCAAGGGATTCAGTAGGTTAACTCTTCTCTGAAGCTTCCTAGGTCTTTATAAATTGCAAACAATAAAACCTCTTCATCCTTTTCAAAAATTCATATAATTTCAGATATCCTGAAACTTTGACACACTGGCCCGTTTAACTTACTCAGGTAACCTACTGTAGCAACCAATGTTCCCAGAATCCTGATGTTCAACCTGCATGCACATCTTTGCCTAAGAGAGCTCTTTGACTGAAGGTAAACCACCTGATAGCAATAACCAGCACTCTGCTCTAAAGCAAGCAGACCTTATATTTTATCAACATCAGAAGGACCATGAACTTGTTTCCAGCACATATTATGAAAGAAAAACTCATCTTCAGTCACATCTTTAAGAGAGTCTGGCATGTTCTCATTTCTTACCACCTCCCCAGTGGGATTATACTCACTTTGTCAAAGTTTTGCATCTGCTCCCTGTTGGTAAACCAGGACTCCTTATCCTGGCTGGGCTGAATGACAAACACCTCATAATCTGCAAACATCTGAGTGAAACGATTTGCAAAAACTTCCCGGATCTGAATATTTAGCTGGTAAATCCTTAGTTCTTCTTCATCACACTGAACTTTGAGATCCTTATTGCTGCTGGGGTCTTCACGTACTTCCAGCTACAAAAACAAAACAAAACAGTTGAGAACATGCAAGCTTTTCCTTTTATCCCAAAGAAATGCAACTCATCCTTTGCCCCGCCCCCCACCAATGGTCATTTACTTTTGCAGCAAATGGAGAAAATAAACAAAAGAGAAAAAAATGGGAAGAAAAGAAAAAGAAAGGAATTCTGACATGGAGAAGAGATAAATCAGGGTGTTCCACTTGCAGGTACCCAGCAACCCAATGAAAGTGGAGAGGAACTCATTACAGGCAGAAAGAGATTCAGCAATAGAGGAAAAGACACCAGTTATCTCAAGGGTCAGGGAAAGGAAGGAGTCTGGGAAGTCAACAAGAAAATGATAATGCAAAGCAACAAGGTCAGACTCTGGTTTTCCCTTCATCTCTTTGATTTTTCTCCCCCATATCACTTTCCCTATCTTTCTCCCTAAAAATGTTTCCTTACTGGTTTTCTTAACTTTTTTAATCTCTCTAAATATTTCTCTGCTCTTCTTTAACTGGCCATGATTTTTCTTTTTTAATATCTGCTCTACTAACTAAACAAATCAGGAAAATGAAATGTTTCACACTTCACTAAAAAATAGCCCAACGAAATGATTACATTACCCCATTTTATATGTAATTTAAGAAAGTAATTTAATAGTGAGAATGGGTAGGGTGAAGAGATGGGTAAACAACTACACAAAGCGGACAGTCTCATCAAAGTCAGGAAATGCAAAGTTAAGTACATCCCTGGGAAGAGCAGAGGACTAGAATTCAAGAGGACCAGGTTCTAGCCGCAAGTCAGCCACATAGAAGCATTTAATCTTAGGTAAAACACTGAGGATCTCTAAGTCAACAATTCCTGCTCTATGTGCTTTAGGATGCTGTGAAATTCACAAGGCAATGGATCTGAAAGAAGTCTGAACACAAAGATTGCCACCACCATCCCTCCAAGACTCTCTGCAGTAGTGTTTACAGAGAATGACAGCAGCTTCTCCTTGATGTTGAAGTGAGAAACTACCGAGATTTAGATTCAAGTAGCAGAGCTAAATGTTTGCCAGAGCTAAATCCAGAGTCTCCCACACAGAGCATCCTTTCAGTACTCACAGATATGCCTTGCCCTGAACTGGGTGCCTTCTCATTCCACACTTTATTTCACCAGGACAGCACCTTAGCATAGACCCATATACAGCATCATACCTTCTCCAGGCTCACCCCAGTCCTCTTGACCAAGGCCTGCAGGCGGGCGATAGTTTCATTCTCCTTGAGGAACTCGTAGGAATGTAAAGGGGAGCCTGCGATGTTCCCATTCCTCTTGTCGGAGACGAGCTCAGAGGCCCGGAGCCTCTTCAGCTTGGAGGCACTCTCGCTACAGTGAAGGTTCCCTTCAGGGGGAATGCCAAATGCCATGAGAATCTCAGAGACTTCCTGGACAAACTCCAATTTGTTGGGAAACTGAGGCAAGTCCTCCGGCAGCTCAATGAAGTGGTTGTCAATGTCCACAAAGCAGAGGTTAGCCTGGCAGTCAAAACATGATGAGGAGTGTGAACAACTCCAAAGTATTAAGGAAGAAGCTTTAGAGGGGATAATGAACAAGAAAGGAAAGAGCAAACGTCTGCAATGGGCATAACTTAGGTATGGTTAAAGAAGATGGGGTGGAAGGAGGTAGACCTGAGTTCCAGTCTTCCCCTGATGCTTTCTAGTTGTGGGATCTTGGGAAAGTTACATAACTCTGTTTCCTCAGCTATAAAATGGTGATAAAAACAACTTATCTTAGAGACTGATAAGGATTACATAAATGACATAGATGTTTAGCATCTAGCACAAAATTCTCATATATAGTAAGTGCTCATAGAATATTTGTTGAGTTCACAAATTCTTACAAGAGTAAAAAGAATGCTAGGAGTGTGTCAGAAAGTCTAGGTTCCAGACCTGAATCTGTCACTATCTCCCTATATGACCCTGAGCATACCAGTATCCCTTTCTGAGCCTCATTTCTGATTTGTAAGATTTGATGGCTGGTCTTGATTTTTGTGCTTCCTTCTGGCTTTAAGATTGCTTCTGAGAGGATGTAGAGAGACAGTACTTTCATACACTGCTGAGGAGGCAGGTAATCTGGATTAACAAAAAATAACCTGGCAATATCTATCCTTATTTTATAGACATAACTGACACAGGGAGGTTAAGTAACTTGTCCAAAGTCACACAGCTAGTAAGTAGGAGAGCTGGGATTTGAACTCAGCTAGCCTGACTTCAGTCATACCCTCAAGCTCTTAACCATACATTCTTCTCCTTAGAGGTCTTACAAATTTCTTGTTCAATTTAACTTAAATATTTTATAGTTCTCATCCCTGTTGGAATTTTCTTGCAGTGCAGCTATTAATTAGAAAAGCTTTTTATTTTTGTGTATTTATTTTATAACCATGAACCTGTTCTAGCCAAGACAACTGTCATTTCCTTCACTGCAGAGCATTATTAAATGCTTAAGTGTTTGTTATAGCAAGGATAATAATATTACCTATGTCATAAGTTTGTTTTGAGGATTATGAGACAATTAATGTCAAGGATTTAGGACAGTGTTAGTATACAATAAATGTCAATTAACATTGCTATTATCACTGTGGAATATAAAACTCCAATAAATGAACACACACACACACACAATATATATATTGTATTACTAAACAGGAAAATTCCATAATGAAAAGATGCTAATAATCCCCACATTTATTTGTAAATTTAATGTAAATTTTTTTAAAATCCCAGAAAGATTTTAATTTTTTTCAAGGGAGTATCTGATGAATTGATTCTGAATCTTACCTAAAAAAATAAAAGAAAAGAATAGCCAAGAAAATTCTGAGGGGAGACTTGCCTTGCTGGGTTCTATTACAAATATAAAACAATGGGACTTCCCTGGTGGTCCAGTGGCTAAGACTCTGCGCTCCCAATGCAGGGGGCCCAGGTTCAATCCCTGGTCAGGGAACGAGATCCTGCATGCCACAACTAAGAGTTTGCATGCTGCAACTTAAAATCCCACATGCTGCAACTGAAGATCCCACATGCCTCAACGAAGATCCCACGTACCACAACTAAGACCCGGCACAGCCAAATAGATAAATAATATTTAAAAATAAATAAATAAAGTGTTTTTTAAAAGAAAACAAATATAAAATAATCTATTGGAAAAGAACAGTCTTGAACAGACCCATTTATTGTGGATGAATTATTCAATAAATGTTTGGGGGACAAATGACTGTACATTTAGAAATGTTAAAGTATAATACCATACTCAAAAATAACTTTGAGATAGACTGAAGATTTAAATATAAAAAATAAAGCCACTTTATGTTTTAAAAAAGAATCTCTACCTTTTAGAGATACATACTAAATATATGATGACATAATAATGCTGTGTGAGATTTGCTTCAAAATAATCCAGTAGGGTAAATGGGAAAAGAGTGGAGGATATAGAAAGAAGAGTGGCCATGAGTTGATGATTACTGTGTAATGATGGATGCTAGTCTCTTTACTCTTACATGTGTTCAACATTTTCTATAACAAAAAGTGAAAAAATAAATACCCCCACAAAAGTATTAAAAGAAAATATAAAAGATTACTATTATGCCTTAGGGTAGAGTTGGACTTTCTAAACTTTATACAAGGCTAAAAAACATAAAGGTAATTACTGCCATAAAAATAATTAAAGATAATCTGAGAAACAATAATTGTCATACATAACATGTAAAAGGTTAACATCCAAAGAAATTATTGAGATAAAGATAATTTACCCAGCTGAAAAATGGAAACAGGTTATAAAAGGCAAACACAGAAGACGTTTCGCTTAATTACCTTCAAATATATGAAAAGATGTTCAATTTCACTAATAAACCAAGAAATGCAAACAAAATATTTTTTACCTCCTGGATTAGCAAAGATTTAAAAGATTTATAATGTCCAATGCTGGCAAAGTTACTAGGAAACAAACAACTCATACACTGTTATTGGGAATGTGAACTGACAACTTTCGGGGAACAATCTTAAAGAAATTCTTTTTTTTTTTTAACCAGTCCAACCCAAGAACTAGAAATTACCAATATTTTTATCTACTTATGTACTCCCCAATCCCATCCCTCAACCTACACAGTCCCACCCCTGTAATCACTATCCTGAATTCTGTTTATTATCTTTTTGCCTTTTGTTTTTTATCACGTATGTATAGTACATGCCTTTAAATTTTTGCTTGTTTTTGAATTTTATAAAAGGATTATTGTTCTTTACACAGTCTTGTGGTACTATTTTTCTTCACTGAACATTAAGTTACTAAGACTCAGCCGTTTTGTTGTATGTAGCTACCCATTATTCATTTTCACTCTTGTATAATATTACACTATGTGGATATACTACAATTTATTCATCAATTTTCCCATCAAAAGGCATTTGACTTGCTTCCTGTTTATTGTTTTTACATTGTTATACATGTTTCCTTGGACACGTGTGCAAGATCTTCTCTTGGGTATATCCTAGGAGTAGAACTGCTACGTTGTGAGGCATGCACATGTTCAATTTTATAAGGCCTAGCTGTGTTCCAAAGTGGTTATAACAATTTACATTTTTACCAACAATCTAAAGTGATCCTACTGATCCAAATATTTCCAAAACTTGGTATCATCAGATTTCTTAATATTACTACTTTAGTGGGTACATTTATTTACACTTCCCTGATTGCTAGTGAAGAAATGTGTATTTTTTGTACAATCCCTCTTCATGTCTTTAGCCCATTTTTCTATTGGGATGCTTATCTTCTGACTGATTTGTAGGAGTTCTTTATAACCTCCTGATGCTAACTCTTCATAGGCTATATGTGTCCTACACATATCTTCTCCTAGTTTTTATTTTTTCATTTTAAGATGTCTTTTTCTTAACTAAAAAAATCAAAGTTATCAATCTTTTATTTTATGGAAAGTGCTTTCTTCATCTTGTTTACAAAGTCCCTACCTACCCAGAGGTCAAAAAGGTATATATTAATATTTTCTTCAAGAAGATTTAAATTTTTCTTTTTGACATTTAACTGCTTAATCCGTCTCAAGTTGATTTTGTTATGGCATTGGGTAGGAATCCTTCTTTACTTTTTTTGCCTATGGACAAGCAATTTTTCCAGCTCTGTTATTAAAAAGTTCTTTGGCATGGTATGTTTATTATATATCAAAATACTGTTCCACTGATCCTGCTGTTTATCCCTGTACCAGTAAGTCTTGTATTCTAAGAGGCAGGAGGACCATATAGTAAATCCAGATTAATATAACTATTCCACAAACTCTCAATCTATTGAAACTGCATGTTTTAACATGTCCATGTATGCATTCATTCAATACACATTTGCTGAGTGCATAAATTACTCCATTTACAAATCTATAATAAAGAGAACTTTCCCATATCCAAGATTCAAAAATTAGAAGAATCACTTTAAATTTCACCTTCTAGAGTTCCTCCACTAGATAACAACTTTAAACCCGTCCTTGTTAAAGAGACGATAAATGTTGAACACCTAAAAATAACACCTATTTTTTGTTTATTCCTCTAAGATTTTAAAATTATAAGTGCCTTCAGGCCAAGCAATTAAAAAATATAGTAAAGACAGAATTAAATCATCTAGTCATGAAGCTCACCTGCCTCATGAGCCTGTCCATACAGCTAACAGAAGAAAAGCACTGTGACCCACCAGAAGCACACAGTGCAATCATTTATCCTCTTGGTCCTCCTCTCTTTCGAGGAGAAAACCAGTTTGTCCAATAGGAAACATAAAGGCAGCTAAATACAACTATAACCACTCGACAATGCTTGGCTGGCTTTTCTTCCACTGCTATTGACCAAACACAGAATGTCCGTAAAGAACTTTATAAACTCCAAATGCTGTATCCACATATTGTAGATACTCCTAGATAGAGGTGGCCAGAGGAAAGAAAGCAGCTCAGGCACACTTCAGATATTAAGATAGGAGCCTCTGAGACACTACTAGCCATTCTTTGCAGAGTTGGGCCAAAGCAGGTAGGGGTAAGAAGGCAAAATGAAAAGGGGGCCATTCAATTACTAGACTCATACAACAGCCTCACGCTTTCTCCTCTCAGTACTCAGAGGGCTCTGGCAAACAGAAGTAACTTACAAACCTACCTCAAACCCCTCATGCTCCCCCTTCCTCACCTGAAAAGAGGCCAACTCCTGCAAAACAGCTTGGGAGACAAGAAGCAACCTGGAAGGGGCACTGAACCCAAGTGATCAGTCTTCCTCAGTTAACCTCCTGTCTCGCTGGGAGAGGCCATGGGAAGACTTTGCTACTCTGGGGTAGTGATCACATGGATATCCCAAACCACAAAAAGTTTCCCAAATCCTTTCCTGCAAAAGGTCACAATGGCCCTTCCCAGGCCTGAGTTTCCACCACCAAATCACAGACAGCCTCACTGGCTAGTCTATCTTCAAGTTATTCACTGAAGGGGAGCTCAACAGATAACTGGGGAAAAGCTATTGAAAAAGTATCCTGAGAAAGGAGAAAAAAAAAGTAGGAAAGAAAGAGAGGCCCAAGATAGAAAGAAGTAACACCCCTTTCCCCTGACATAGCTGTGGAAGAACTGCCTCCTTCCTGTGCTCAGACAATGAAACCCAAAAGAGAAGCACAAGACAAAGAATGTCTCACAAAGGCAGCTCAGCACTCTCACTTGCTCAGGGCCAGCTGAGCTCATGTGCTGGTGTAAAAAGAAACAAAGGGCTTTTCACAGACTTTTGATGCCCAAAGATAGGGCAGCAACTGATGAATTCTGACTTGGGGGGTTAGAGAATGTACACTCTCCATGTCTCTGGACAAAGTCCCTTTTATAAGTCTAATGTGCCCCCACCCCACTACCCTGATGGTGCCCACCTGCAAAGGCCCAAGTGCATTTCCCAGCCTCAAGGCTTCCTTCTAGCATCGTAAAGATACCACAGGATGGCCACCAAAATGTTGAAAGTAGTTATCTCTGGGTGGTAAAATCTGAGGTAATTTTTACATTATACTTTTGTGCGTTGTTAGAATTTTTAACTATAAATGTATCATTTCTGAGATATTCCAAAGCTGTCTTTCAGAGATATTATCACGCTCCATTCATTATGTGTACGTTTCATGGTGCTTTACTCCTTGAAAAAGCCAGTCTTTTCTCACCAGCCTAAAGTTTTCCATGGGGACTGCACAGACTCAGATATCCCAGAGGTTATCTGCTAAAAATCAAGTTAGAAAATATCCAGCTACGTAACTGTCTGCACAAATACGTGAACTTCAGAGGAACAGGCTGGATGAAGTGGGACTCTGAAACCCTAGAACTGCTTATGAAATACACAAAGGTATTCTACAATCCCACTGTCACCACTCCTTCTCAAGTAGACCACAAGGAGAAGCAGAGTACAAAAGATGCAGCAATGGCGGAGGCTGCAAAAGTGGAGAATCCAATATCCCAGAACAGTGAAATTTTGGGTTTCTCAAACAACCCACAGTTTCTCAGTCCTGTTAAGAAAACTGCTGGTCTCCCAGAAGCCTCTTCACACACCCACATACATGAAGCACACACAAAATAATGCTGAGAGAGCCTACAGGAAATAGAACTTGCCCCAAGTATACAGCAAGCTGATGCCAAAGATGAAAATAAAACAGAAATCTGGCTTCTGGCCTAGTGACCTATTTATCACATTATGCATGCCTCTTCAGCTTTCTACCTTCAATCATTTTCTACTGTTATTCTTTCTTTTTTTTTTAACATCTATATTGGAGTATAATTGCTTTACAATGGTGTGATGGTTTCTGCTTTATAACAAAGTGAATCAGTTATACATATACATATGTTCCCATATCTCTTCCCTCTTGCATCTCCCTCCCACCCTCCCTATCCCACCCCTCTAGGTGATCATAAGGTACCGAGCTGATCTCCCTGTGCTATGTGGCTGCTTCCCACTAGCTATCTATTTTAAATTTGGTAGTATATATATGTCCATGCCACTCTCTCACTTCGTCCCAGCTTACCCTTCCCCCTCCCCATATCCTCAAGTCCATTCTCTACTAGGTCTGTGTCTTTATTCCCGTCTTGCCCCTAGGTTCTTCATGACATTTTTTTGGTTGTTTTTTAGATTCCATATATATGTGTTAGCATACGGTATTTGTTTTTCTCTTTCTGACTGACTTCACTCTGTATGACAGACTCTAGGTCCATCCACCTCACTACAAATATCTCAATTTCGTTTCTTTTTATTGCTGAGTAATATTCCATTGTATATATGTGCCACATCTTCTTTATCCATTCATCTGTCGATGGACACTTAGGTTGCTTCCATGTCCAGACTATTGTCAATAGAGCTGCAATGAACATTTTCACTGTTATTCTTATTTTGACTTTTACAAAATGATAATTACGTTTACCAGAAGGAGGTGTCAATATTAAATATGCAGTCATTTAAAGCAACAACAAAAAGCTCCCCACTCTCTAATCTTTGATATCTACTCTTTATGCATATTTATCAGTAGACAAATAAATATAAAAACCCAGTACCCCAAAACTCAATGGTTTTCTCCATCATTGTGAAAGGAAAGTCAAAATGGAGTCAGTATTTCTAAGAGAGATCTCTAAAATGGAGCCGGGAAGCCATTAAGGAAGTACGATGTTTGCATGACTCAGCCTGGATGGAAGCTGACCTTTTGACCTGATGAAGAACAGAACACCAGAACACCTGCCAGAAACTCAAGATACTAATCAGACCCTTACCCTAAAACAATTCATGACAGTCTATATACTAACAAGACCCCTACCCTAAAATAACCTGTGATTTCTTAAGGACAAATAATTTGACTCGCATCAGAGTCGATCACAACTCTCACCAGGGCAACTTTTAACAACCTCGTGGTTTTTGTCTTTATAAGCCCCTGACTCTTTCTCTTCCTCGGAATACTCTTTCAGGGTTAACTGAATCTGTGTCTCCCCAATTGCAATTCTTAAGTCCCCAAATAAACTCTGTTCTTTTTGCAGCCTCCTGCATTTTTTTTCGTTGACATTATTCTTCCTTAATTAATGTTGTCCCACCCCAAATAGCACAAAGCTCTATAGATTCAAAGGAGGCAGAAACGGAAAAAACTACAAGGAAGACATTATGATTCTACAACCAAAGGCAAGGGACTTCCATGGTGGTCCAGTGGTTAAGAATCCACCTGCCAATGCAAGGGACACGGGTTCGAGCCCTGGTCCGGGAAGATCCCACATGCTGCAGAGCAACTAAGCCCGTGCACAACAGCTACTGAGCCTGTGCTCTAGAGCTCACGAGCCACAACTACTGAGCCCATGTGCCACAACTACTGAAGCCCGCGCACCTAGAGCCCGTGCTTCGCAACAGGAGAAGCCACCACAATGGGAAGACCGCGTACCGTGGCGAGAGGTGGCCTCCCTCGCCACAGCTGGGGGGAGCCTGCGCGCAGCAACGAGGACCCAATGCAGCTAAAAATAAATAAATTAAATAAATAAATTTAAAAAAGAACAAAAGAATCCACCTTCCAATGCAAGGGACGTGGGTTCGATCCCTGGTCGGGGAACTAAGATCCTACATGCTGCGGGGCAACTAAGCCCACGCGCTGCAACTACTGAGCCCATACGCTCCAGAGCCCGTGCGCCACAACTAGAAAGCCCACGTGTTGCAACTACTGAGCCCACGCACCACAACTAAGACCCAACGCAGCCAAACAAATAAATAAAATAAAAATAAAACCAAAGGAGAGAGAAAAAGAGATGCAATTGACTATAGCTTAAACATTACGGGTATGATCTCATTATCAGGCATGTTCATCAAGATGGCTGCCCAGACATGCCCAACAATGTGAATGCTGCTTAGATCCAATTCTATGAGAACGGTCTCTTCTTTGGAGGTCCTCTTACTCATATTCCTCAGCTATACATAAAAATCTTCCCCCCAAAAATCATTGGTGGAAGGATGAGACAGAGTCATGTTGATACCAGTGTGTGCATAGTCCAAAGTCTTCTTCCCAGGCCTTGCTGTTGACTACGAAATTCAGAGTAGGAAAGGCCTTCCCCCAGCTAGTTTCATACAAGCCACAAAATGACCAAAAGAGGTAGACCAGTCCTCTTGGTAATTCTAGGAAAATAAAAACCAAGACAATCTTATTTCTGATGATGCTTTAAATCTATTTTAGAATGGAGTAGTAAATAAACAAATATATTTTTTTAATCAATTATTTTAGTATTTGAAACAACAGGAAAGAGGAGCAGGCCATCCTCACAGCAAGGGAGGAGAAGCATTCTCTCAAGGCCTTCCTTATCTTGAGCAAGGAAAGTTTTCAAAGCTACATTCAGTACTACAAGAATCACTATGATCAGGTCAACTTTTACAGAGTAACTGTGGCCTATAAAACAAAACCACTGATTTATTAATACATGTCTGGCTACTAAAGCAGTTATAAAACTATATTATGTGGAATTTCTTTAAAAAATAGGGGGTAGAAAGTACAGAAGTAAAATACAATTTAAATGTATGATAACTGTTAAAGCTAAGTATTGAAAACACTGAGATTCACTATGCTACTCTTCTGTGTAAGTTTAAACTTTTACATAATAAACGATTTTCTTAAAAATATGTAAAATATCATGTTTGAAAAAGGCAGTTCACAATAGTATAAACAGAGATTATTATAAAAGTATGTCAGGTGATAGAGGAAACAGGTGTTTCTGGAATTATATAAATTGAGCTAAATGTTCATTGTTTTTACTTTTTTCCTGGAAAGTTGTTTGTGTTCCCCAAAATAAAAGAAAATAAACTTGGTGATACCACCCTGGGCTCATCCCAAAGCCCTTCTCTCCCAAATCCTGTATCAGGGCCACAGGCACCAGCACCCAAGCTCCACGTTTTTCTTACCTCTTGAGGCAGCTCCAGTTTTGACCGGTCATCCAGGCCATTGGAATGCAAGCCCATCAGGTATGGCACAGGAGCATCTAAGAAATGTAGGAGAGAAGCTGGGAGAATAGGAACATAGACATGCTGCCACTGGAAAGGAAACATGAGAGCTGTAATTGTCTCCGCCACAGTCATCAGTCTCTGGTAATCTAGGTCAAAAACAAAACACACACAAAACCAGTCAAAAACAAGGTACTTGCTTCTCAAATAGTAAGTTAAAATCTTCAACACAATTTCACATTTAGAAAGGCACAGGATAAACTTCAGCAAGGGTATGCTCAGAGTATGATTCCCTTGTGGGTATCAGAGAGACAACCCAGAGACCTCAATGGGCCACAAGCTGAAGTATACCCCCACACACACAGGTCCATGCTAGTAATAAAGTTTAATATAGAAATACAATTTAGAAAAAAAGAAATACAATAGGTATCATAAATAGTACCTTGCTCCGAATACTAAACCAGAATGTTAAGTAGATTCTCTTCAGTAGAAGGAGAATGGGGAAGTGGAAGAAAAAGAAAAGGAACAGTGGTCTAGTCTCTGTTCAGCATGAATGTCAAAACACCTCATTTACCACTCACATGTCTGCATTCTACAAGGAGCTGATGTGAACTTTGCCTTCAAGATCAAGCCCAAAGAACCTTCAAGCATGCAGAGGCTGGTTTTCCACACTAGCCAAGTCTGCCTTCCACCTGGCAACCTTTCTTGAATGGTAACAGCATGAAAGTGTCATTTTAACACTTTGATAAAAAGCTCCCCTAGAACCTGAAAGACCCAGAAGATTGACTTTCATTACTCAAAACTCTTATTCTAGGTCAGAGAGCATATCTTGGAAGAGAAGCTTGTGCTCAAAGCTTAGCTTTTCTTCAGAATGCAATTTCTAGACTTGTTTTATTTTTAAAATGAGTAAAAAATACATCAGCAAAGCCAATACAATAGATTGAGATTTAACACATTACTATTTACAAATGGTATGATGGCTTCAGACACTTAAAGACAAAGTAGGAACATCAATTTTAAAATCATATGAGTAATATCCTCCTGGAATGGCTGATTTCAAATGAGTTTTCACAGGAGCTAAACAGTTTTATGCACTAAAAACTCAGCCCACCATTTAAGCAAATCCCAGCTTGGTTCATAAATGAGTAATAAATAACAAAAAGCTTTCCAGAGAATGAAGAAGAATGAGTAGGAAGTGAGCAGAAGCTGATATATATCAACTAGGTTTTAGCAAAGCAGCCTTTGTGCTCACCAGTAAAACTTTGGAGCAGCTTACCACCTTGCTCCTGGCTAAGCATGACCTGGAAATAGTTTTTTTTTTAACTAGTAATGCAAATAAATAAAAATTGATGACTAAAACTTCATCATCTCAAACATTTTGAGTACACTCTAAGGAAGTGCCTCACGCTTCTTCGGGGAAAGCTAAGGCATTTGATAGATAATAGGTAAGTGATGTAAAACAATCAGTGGGTAAAACTGAGCTCAGAGATTTGGTCATCAATAATGATTTTTAAAAAAATACAACTGATTTAGCAGAAGGAGAAAAGAGCGCAAGCTTTTTCTATTCACTAAAATCAGGAACAGACTGATAAGAGTTCAAGAAGAAAGTCGATCTCATTTTTCACTGTGCCCCACAAAGCACATTCCCATATTAAAGACTATTTGGTGAGGACCCTCTCCCAATTGAAGCAACAACAAAAATATTTCCCAAATTACAAAAAACAATTAAAAAAATAAAAACTCTTTCAAGGATTAAATAGATAATCTATATAGCCTTTCAGAAAAAGTATTTACTCCAACGTGAGAGTAAGCAACAACTGAGGAACAAAATTTAGGCCACTGCAAGTTCTATCTTCAGCCTCTTCTGAGATAGCTCAGTTCCATGGGCACCTGTACAACTTTGCTTGTTATCTTTCTGTTGAAATCTTCCTGCTCTATGACTATTCTAACAATTATTATTAAGAAGAATTCTAATGGTTCTCTAGGCGAGGCCTCAGTTTTTGTATCTTTCACCTCTCTTTTCTAGATATGAATGCCTGTAAATAATCTACTAAGAGCAATAATCTTGAGAATCTCAGAGATGATAAGAATATACTTTAAAATTCAAACTTAAGATGATCAAAAGAATGTAAAGGTGTGGGAGAAAACCTCCAAGAGATATTTAAAGCTGAAGGTCCCAACACTGGCACTTAAACACACATTTTGAATAAATATTACACTGAATAATTTCTCCCCCCGTTTCAGTGTACACACACATATAGACACACACCATTTCTGGGTTTTTTTTTAAAAAGACAGGAAGGAGCAAGGCCTTTCCAATCATGTGAAAACCAAAAAGCTGCTTCTTTTACCGAAAGTCAATAAAGCAGGTGCTACTCCTTTACGTGGCTGGCATTCCTGACAGGTCTGCTCAGAGACAAGAACATCTCATAGGGGTCCAACAGACACTGAGTAAAGGAGTCCCTGAAATGCCTTCCTCATGAGGCTTCCTGGACACTGGACTGCTTGCTCCTTATAGTGTACCTAGTTACAGTGTCAGGGAACATCTATCTACTCTCTAATCATGAAACAGGGCATGCTGAAGTCTGAAGGAAGGGGCTTCCTCTGCTCCATAAAAGCAGGCTTTTCAATAGCACAGACATCTAGTTCTGGTTTTTCCCTACTCTTCAGGATGAGTCTAATCCAGTATCTGAAACTCGGCCCACTTATTTCTGCTAGAGTGGGTAACCTTATTCGCCTCAGATTGAAATCCCTGAAGAATTCCCTGTGATGCACTTGAAAGTGTGCTATTCTTAGAAACAAAACACTTTAGGGGATGAGAAATCATCTCCTCTTTCAAGGCTAAACTGCTTTCCATTTATACGGTTTGGTTTTACAGATACTAGAAACTTGGAATTTTATGGCCTCTCTGGTCTGAGTTGTGGACTTCGTTTTCCCTACATTTTTGTATTTTAAGAAAGCAACAACTCATCTTGAAGGATGGCCTAATAAACCATGCCTCCGGGATCCATCAACCCGTGGTACCCACACTAGGATGCTGACCTCCCAGAGCTGTAAGCAACAGCACAAAATCCATTTCTATACACCAGTACAAACGATAAAATCAGTACCTCCTTTGCCATTGCCTGTCTCTGTGCTCATCATTCCAAGGAGGTGAAACTAATAAATAGGAAACAGATGAAGGTCATCTGCATCCAAAGAGTTTTAGCCAATCAAAATCAACTGGAAACACTTCAGCTCGAGGCAACTCTGGGTTTTCTCACAGCTCCCATAATGCTGTAATGAGCAATTACTTTGAACAAAAGGAGATAATGCAAAGCATACTGGGATTACAACCACTTCTGAGTGGTGAAGAGAGAATAATCAGCACATTCTTATGACTTCTCTCTGTGCAGAGAAAGACATTAGACTTGGGATCACTTTACAGATAAGTTCACTCCTAAAACAAACTACAGGGAAGTTCCTGCAAATCAGAAATTGAATTAGAAACTGTCCTTGCATACTCACAGTTCTGTGAAAATTGTATGAACAAGGATGTTTCTCATGCAATCTTTGTTCTTAGGAAACAACCCAATCTATGTCCTGATATCTCCAAGATAAACTGTTAAATGAAAGAAGGTATAAAACAATGATTAGTATGCTCCCATCTGTGTTGTTTTTAAAAGGTATACATGCTGTATATGCAAGGAAACAGGAAACAGTGATAAGTCTTAACACGTCACTGTACATACACCCTTTTGTAATATTTTAAATTTCTACCATATGACTGAAATGCTTTTTTTCCAAGTTTTACTTTAATATACCATATGTATATCAAAATGTATATAATTTAAAGAATATTATAATTAATACATGTGCAACACAACATTAAAAATAGTGGATTATATAAAAGTATTTAGGAGGAGGGCATGAAAAAAAATCAAGAGATTATTTCACAAGGGTAGGATTTTAGATCAAAAAGAAAGGGAAACAGGGACTTCCCTGGTAGTGCAGTGGTTAAGAATCCGCCTGCCAATGCAGGGGACATGGGTTCGATTCCTGGTCTGGGAAGACCCCACATGCCGCGGAGCAACTAAGCCCGTGCGCCACAACTACTGAAGCCCGCATGCCTAGAGCCCGTGCTCCGCAACAAGAGAAGCCACCGCAATGAGAGGCCCACACATCACAACGAAGAGTAGCCTCTGCTCACCACAACTAGAGAAAGCCCGCACAGCCAAAAAAAAAAAACATAAGGGAAACATTCAATTCTCTCTGCACTGTTTGTCCACACATTATTTATTTGTTTTAAAAAACTATTATTTCATTAGGGATGCACAAGAAACTTGATCTCCGGCTACCACAGGAAGGAGAGAGGAAGGAGATTTCATTTTATTCCCTTTAAAATTGTTTTGATTGCATGCCTTGAGTTTGCATTACTTTTGCAAAAAAAACAAAAAAACTAATGCAAGGTTATGTATAAAATAAGCTACAAGGATACATTGTATAACATGGGGAATATAGCCAATATTTTATAATATGTTTAAATGGGGTATAACCTTTAAAAATTGTGAGTCACTATATTGTACACCTGTAACTTACATACTATTGTACATCAACTATACTTCAATTAAAAATTAATTAAAAATACTAATTATGCATTTGTTTCCAAGCTTGTCTGCACTAGTTGAACTTATTACTGGGTTGTATAATTTAAACAAATATTATGTAAATAAATGGTAAGATATGAGGACAAAAAACAAGAACTGTTTCTCTGAAAACAAAATTAAATGCTTTAAAAAGACTCAGCAAAGCAAAGTCACTAAAAATACAGCAATTGAATTAGGCATATCACTTAAGTGCAAAAATCTTGGGAAAACTAGCATCTACTATGGTTCTTTTGCAAGGTCCTTTAAAAGTTCTCGCTCCACTTTAAAAACTGGAAAACTCAGTGAATGAATTATGGGTGAGATTTATGCAAGAGAAACAATGCAGACCCCTGATTAGTGGATCCATAATCAAAGAAAATGCACAGACATTTCATCAAAAGATTGGTGATTATACAGTCATATGGTTTAAATTAAAATGTTTAAGGGATGTATATATCCTTTTAGGATTCCCAAACTTACGTGACTTTTTCAATTATCGAATTCACTACGCTACTAAATCACTTCAGATAAAGAACTTCTGCTCTCTGTATAATTTTAAAACAACCACTAAAATATATGCTATTAAAGAAAAACTCTCTCTATAGGGACCAAAGAACAAATATTATCCAGTAGTAAATAAAATGATCTACACATATCTTAAAAAAAAAGATTTTCCCTAAATAACACCTCTTTTCTATTCAGAAGGCAGGACATGTAGTGGGCAACACCAACTCTGAGCGCTGATGGCATGTTTTTCGAGGGCCAGAGAGATTTCCATCCACATGAGTCCTCTGAATCATAAATAAAAATTACTTCAAGAAAACCAACCTGAACTGTTTCAAGTACTCTATTAACAATAGAGAACACAATCTACATCCAATAAAAGGCAATCCACTGCATTTTAGCCTCAGCCATGCTCAGCAATGCCCAGGAAGTTTTCGGAAAAAGTTTTTTTTAACTGTGCTAAGCATGACTTTTAGGTCCTGAGTTCAATTTGATTCTACACACACACCTTCTCAACTGCCTTCAAATCTCTTAAAATCATTATGTATAGAATAACCCATATTCTGGGAAATATAAGAAGGAGCACTGAAGGAAAAAATGTTACCTACCATATTTCTGGTTTTAATCCTCCTTTTCTCACCTTTAAACATCCCCAACTGCATCATAGGTATTAAAATGTCACTGCACATTTTAATACCCTATCTGGTTTGGTTTCTCCTCTGTTCTGGTCTAAACCAGACAGTCTTCACTACTCAACCAAGTCTCTGTTTCAAAGTACAGTTGACCTTTGAACAACAGGGGGGTTAGGGGTGCCTACCACCCACACAGTTGAAAACCCGCATATAACTTTACAGGCGGCCCTCTGTATCCACGGTTCCACATCCAAGGATTCAACTAACCATGGATCATGTAGTCCTATAGTACATATTTATTGAAAAAGATCCACATATAAGTAGATCCGTGCAGTTCAAACCCATGTTGTTCAAGGGTCAACTGTTTCGCCCAGCTCCAGTCAAGAAACAGTAACTAAAAAAGCAACAAGAATTGTACAACTCTATACTTCACTCAGAGACACAAATCTGAAACATCATTATTTTAAACAAGTTGCAAAGTAAAACCTGAGGAATCACATTTTAGTCAACAGACGCTTTTGTTCAGTCTGCAGTGTTCAACAAGAACGTTGTTACCAACGTTTAAAAATCAAAAATTTCATGTAAAAAATCTGGGTCCTCATGAGCTTCCCTGGTGGCGCAGTGGTTGAGAGTCCGCCTGCCGATGCAGGGGACGAAGGTTCGTGCCCCGGTCCGGGAAGATCCCACATGCCGCGGAGCGGCTGGGCCCGTGAGCCATGGCCGCTGAGCCTGCACGTCCGGAGCCTGTACTCCACAATGGGGGAGGCCACAACAGTGAGAGGCCCGCGTACAGAAAAAAAAAAAAAAAAAAAAAAAATCTGGGTCCTCATGAAAAATTGGAAGACCTAGTAACATTAGGCCAGCATTTCCACAAGGAATTAATTGGAGCTAACTAGTGGCTGTCCACTTTAGACGGGGTACATGCTCTTCAATTCAACATAGTCTCCATTACTTCACCTTCAGAATCCAACCATATCATACCACTTCGCTGTTACCTCCCTAGTCAGAGACAACATAATCTCTCACTTAGATTGTTAAAATGGCCTCCTAACTAACATTATTCAGACTCTGCCCATGGACCAAATCTGGGACATCTGACCATCAAAATAATTAATCATAGTAATGGCCTATATAACCTACTGAATAAAATAAAAATCTGTGAGTCCATACGATAATAAACAAACAAGGGAGAATGAAATGTTCTTCCTCACAGTAAAATGCAACCATCCTGGTAACTGGTTCAGACTAGAATCATCAATGGATGTTAAAGCTATTAGGCAAAATTTTGAAGAGAAACAGTATATTTACAGGGTTTCTCCCACAAATTACTTCTTAATTACAAAGGGAAAAATGATAACTTTCCAGTTAAGAAGCTCAGCAGACATCGTCTTAACCAAGTGATCAAATTAACATTACCAAAAATGGGACAAATGAACACCATGTGCCTCCTATGATGATAAACAGACATTATGTGCCTCTAGATACAATGCACTGAGAGAACCACAACATCACTTCTGTGATATTGCAGCCAAAAATTTATAACCTGAATCTAGTCATGAGGAAACATCAGACAAACTGAAATTGAGGGACATTCTACAAAATACCTTGCCTGTACTCTTCAAAAATGTCAGTCATTAAAGACATGAGGAATTTACTACTAAAAGCAATGCATGTTACTGGACTAAATCCTGGACCAGGAATTTTTTTAAAAAATTATCATTCACTTTTATGTGAAATCTAAAAAATAAAACAAACTAGAGATTATTAAAAAAAAGGAAGAGACTCACAGATATAGAGAAGAAACAAGTGGTTACCAGAGGGGAGAAGGAAGAGGGGGAGAGGCAATATAGGGGAGTAGAGGATTAAGAGGCAAAAACTACTATGTATAAAATATGCTACAAGGGGGACTTCCCTGGTGGCACAGTGGTTGGGAATCTGCCTGCCAGTGCAGGGGACACGGGTTCGGGCCCTGGTCCAGGAGGATCCCACATGCCGCGGAGCGGCTGGGCCCGTGCGCCACAACTGCTAGGCCTGCGCTCTGGAGCCCGCAGGCCATGGTTGCTGAAGCCCGTGTGCCGGGAGCCTGTGCTCCGCAGCGAGAGAAGCCACCACAGTGAGAGGTCCGCGCACCACAACGAAGAGTAGCCCCTGCTTGCCGCAACCAGAGAAAGCCCGCGCGCAACAATGAAGACCCGACACAGCCATATAAATAAATTTAAAATAAATAAATAAGCTACGAGGATTTACTGTACAACACAGGGCACCCAATATTTTATAATAACTATAAATGGAATATAACCTTTAAAAACTGTGAATCACTATGTTGCACACCTGAAACATATAATATTGTGTATCAACCATACCTCAATTTTTAAAAATTTATCATAACAGACATTATTGGACAATGGTAAAACCTGAATACAGTATTGTTATTTTATCAATGTTAGATTTCCTAAATTTATTAATCATACTATGGTTATGTAAAAAATATGTTCTTGTTCTTATGAAATAAAAGCTGAAGTATTGAGGAGTCAAGGAACATGGAGTCTACAATGACTCTCAATGGTTCAGTTATGTTCACACACACACAGAGATACAGTGGGAATGATAAAACAAATGTGGCTAAATGTTAATAACTGGTGTATTGTGGGAGAGTGTACAAGAGTTCTTTGAACATTTCTTACAACTCTTCTATAAGCTGGGAATTATTTCAAAACAAAAAGTCAAAACTCTTAAAACCTCCAATGACTAAGCATCTCAGAGCAACAAAGTCCTTACAATGGCCTACAGGACTCTGTACAATTTGGCCTCCTGTTAAGTCTCTAACACTATCTGCTACTACACTCCTGCTCTCTCACACCATGATATCTACCAGGCTTCCTCAATGTTCTTGAACATACCAATCACATTTTTGTCTCAGAACCTTTCTACTTCCTGTGCCCTTTGCCTGGAATACTTTTCCTAGACATTAACATGAGTTGCTCACAGAGGCCTAACATAATCACTCTATTAAATATTGGAATTTCCCTTCCCCCAATACTATCTTCCTTCCTGTTTTATTTTTCTCCACAGACCTTATTACCACCTTACATACTACATATTTTATTTATTTATTTAATCACCTCTCAAAAAAAAAAAAAAGGTTGGGGGGGGAAATTCCCTGGCAGTCCAGTGGTTAAGACTCGGCGCTTTCACTGCCAGGGCCCAGGTTCAATCCTTGCTCGGGGAACTAAGATCCCGCAAGCCATGAGGCCAAAAAAAAAAAAAAAATCACCTCTCTTTCCCCACTGAAATATAAGTTCTATTATAGCAGGGATTTTTATCTATTTTGTCCACCCTGAATCTCTAGCCCCTAGAATAACTCCTGGCACACAGCAGATTCTGAATAAACATGTACTGAATGAATGAATTTTATGTTACTTATCTGGCTCCTTTAATAAACATTTGTTTCCTTCTGCTCTATTTTACTGTTTTGTCCAAATCTCCTGCTCACCATCACTTAACCTCTCATTTATAAAAACAATTCAGTTATAACAAACAAACAACAGAAAAAAGCAACACATCCTCATTTTCTCAAATATATTTTCTCAAATATAGGAAGGATCATCGTTATTGTCAGGCTGAGGAAGGGGCAGAAATAACTCTGCAGAGTGATTGATAGAACAAAACTGATGGAAAGTCAATTTCCCATGACCATCAACTCCTGCCTCCTCTTTTCAGCATCTATCAGACGTCAGGAGGCAGGGTTCCCCTCCCAGACTGGAGTGCCCAGCAAAAGGCCACGATGATAGCCAATTAGAAATGGTAGACCTCTCATGTTCCATTAATTTGCCATCCAGCACCTACCTGCAAAAGATCTGAGTTTTGCTCAAACTGTAACAGCCCTTGTCCTTTACAGTCAGCCCTACTGTATCTGATATGGAAAGAAGAGAGGCCCTATGAAGGGAGAGAGCTCTAGCAAGCACTGACTTACGCTGTGAGTAGAGCAGGATTTGAAACTCCAGAAGGGCACAAGTAAAAAGTTGAAACACATTCTCCACCCCAAGCAGTTCAAAGACCTCTTTGACAGGAAAGTCGAATAAGGGAAGCTCATTGGTACTTGGTCTCTGGCAGACAATTGGCCCATAGACCCCAGAAAACTTCAAGGACCGGCCAGGAGGTGGGAGTGGCACCTCGTAGAGTACATTGTATATGTAGCTCTCTAGGGGCAGTGGAGGGGGCTGAGGTGAAGTGACTGCCTGGTGAAGTTGTTCCAGCACACTCCGACATGCTTTCATGAAGGACATGGGCGTGATGAGGCAAATGCACTTAGAGACGTAGAGCGTATCCCGGCTAATGTCGTAGGAGTTGAAGCGCTGCAGCTTGGTCCCAGGAGTGCCTTCACCATCCTCCATGTCACTGTGGTCTCGGCCATAAGCAAGGGGAGCATGGAGGACATCATACTCAGCATTATGCATGTGGTAGAGGGTCTGCATTGCACTGCAGATCTGCTTGCTAGTCACCTCCTCATAAAATGTGAGGGAAAACCCAAATGTCCGAGAGCCATCCTCCCTTGTGATAATAAAGGCATGGAACTGAGGCTCCCTGGGATCAGCCTGGGTCTTGAATGCCAGCCCTTTGGGCATGCATAGCTGCAAAAGACACAAGGAAACAACTGGTGAGAACACTCACTGCTTATCCTCTTCTCAGAACACCATCACTACTTATTTACTTAAAGAGCACCTACTGTGCTGGGTGCCTGGGATATAAGACCAACACAGCAAAATATCTGCCCTAAAGACCTCCCATTCTAAGACACACAAGTAACTAAAATTATAATGCATTTATCAAGGCTATACAGAAATATACACAAAGTGCTAGAGGAACAAAGAACAAACAACTCAGTCTCAGCCTTCATCAGAAAAGGCTTCAGAGATGAGCTTATGCTAGGATTCATCAGGTAGATAAGAGAAAGAAGGGTATTTCGGGGGCATGAAGAAAATGCACAAAGGAGGTAAAAGAAAACTTGGAGAATTTAGGTAGGTGGTTAAGCATGACAGCATGTATTAGGAGATGATGCTAGAAATATATCTAAAAACCAGACAGATGCAACTTCATACCTAAAAATAAACAAAGTTTTAGATTCTATCAGCTCACAAGATTCTGTCATCAATAAAATCTTCTCTTTTCATAGAAAAAAAAAAAGGGTGTTCATTTCATGTAATGCAAGGAGATGACATAATTAGGATAAAGATGCACTTTTTTCACTTTAACTCAGATGGGTTATATAAAGAAACTTGGGTAGCTAATCTAACTGACCTGAATCAATCAGTTTCCATTTTCCACTTTTCCACAAACCTGGCTAAGGAACTAAGAGGAGCCTGGGTTAACAAGTACAAGGAGCTATATTATGGTATATCCATTACCCTTGAACTTGACTTCTCAAAGCCTAAGTGTTTCTAGAATATAGTATGTTAAAAGGAAATAAGCACTGGACTAGGAGTCAAAAAACTTGAGGCTCTCTACAATTCAGTTTCCTCCCCTGTGAAATGAAGATAATACAGTTTACTCTGCAATGAAGATAATACAGTTTACTCTGCATACTTCACAGGGTTATTGCATGCATCAAACAAGATCATCCTCAAAAAGCTATTAAAAAGTAACAGAGGCAGTACAAAGATATGGTTAAGAGCAGAGTTCTGGAAACAGACTATGGTATTTAAGCTTGCTCAACTGCTCCTTAGCCATTATGACCTTGAACACATTACTTAACCTCTCTGGATCTTAGTTTCCTCACCCATAAAATATGTGTCTGTGTCTGTGTGTGTTTACTTAATATTATCTACATAAGGGGTATTGTGAGGATTAAATGAGTTAATTCATGTATAATACTTATCACAGTGCCTAGCACAAAGTGAATACTCAACAAACGTTAGCTTATTCATGGTAGTATTCGTCTACAAATTTAAAATGCTGCCCTATCTAAAATTATAATAAAACAAAAACACCCATTTCTATCATATTACTCAGATATATACAATACAGATGAAAACTGCTTTAAACCTCACTTATTGTGTAAAATCAATGCTATATGCAACCAATAGCTCAATCTCACAAAAAAAGTTCACTGACCCAATACTATGTATTTGTCTGACTCAACAGAAGCACCTTGTGACTTTTGGTATATCTGATATATTCCAAATATTTGATATAGTGATCAAAATGCAGAATCACAAACAATATGCATGTAAGAAGTTACTGATACTTGGTGGAACCACTGCTACCATAGTCTGAACTCACAATCCTACTGTGAATTACTCTGTAAATTATCTGACACTTATAGCTAACAAATACTAACCATTCCCACTGCATCTTGGTCAAAGGGATTCCAGTCCACATTCTCAGGATATCGTGCAAGGACCTTAGACTTGAATGTTCGTCTCAATGGTGTCTGCTCAAAATTTTCTCCTGCAAGAAAAAGAATGAAGCAAGTCATCTCCACAAAGTCCCCTGAAACCACAGGTTATGAATATCTGAGCTTGGTAGTCCAGCAAGGTACAGAAATGAAGGCAAAAGGGTTAGTATGCCAACCATCTAAGAACAGGAAAGGTATTATAGTTATTAGATCAGTAAGAAGCTGGAAAAGTTTAGCACGGTTAATACTGGACACTGTTAGCTACCCTGGCTTTTCTTTAAAATGAAATCATTACTACAATCTTCTTGGGAGGAGAGGGGAGAAAGCACAAGGAAAGATGAAGGATTATATCCATCATTTTTTTTTCCCTAAAAGCTACATTTCCTTTGCTTAAAGTCAACTAATAACATCATAAAAGCATAAATTATTTTAAATTCAAAATAAAGTATGCATTTCTATGATCTCTGAAAAAATACAAAGGGGATTAAAAAATTCAAGAACATTAAGAAAGCAGATTTCAGGATAAATCCAATGAGCTATTTTGTCAATTGAGAATCATTTGAAATTTCTGAAATTCTCCTTTGTTTCCCCCTTCCCCCTCCTAAAAACATTAGAGCATACTGAAATAAGAACACTGAAGAGAAAAGAGGAAGAATCAAAGAACCCACCACCTAGAGGGATACAAATATGAAAAAATCTATTGGTCGAAAAAGGCATAAGAAAGTTAGGTC
Organism: Stenella coeruleoalba; assembly: GCF_951394435.1. NCBI lineage: Eukaryota > Metazoa > Chordata > Mammalia > Artiodactyla > Delphinidae > Stenella > Stenella coeruleoalba. Next base: position 45,980,334 of record NC_137154.1, on the reverse strand, counting down.
AAAGGGTACAAAATGCCACTGGAGAGACTTATATAAGAGCCACCAGAATGCTTTAGGTGTTCTCAATTTTGTTTTGTTTTTACCTTCAGTTGTACTTGAAATGAAAGAGCTGGCACCATCCCTGGCTTTAGAAGCCTGTATGTACTGGCATAATGCTATATGATAAATGAAATAACATAGTATTACAATAAAGCAATGTTATTCAAATTTTTTTGACCATGACCCCAGTATGAAACAAAGTTTATATCATGAAGCAATAAACACACACATGATATATATTAATATATATAAATTTACTTAAAACAAAAATTTCACCAAAAAAATACCCTTACTATATGGAATGTGTTCTCATAATTTCTACTCTATATCATTAAAACCAAAAAGGCTAACTGCAGACCTACTAATGGTCACGATTCACAGTTTGAAAAACACTACAAAATAGTATAATGGGATGAAGAGCTCAACAGGTATTAAATTACTATAAAGCCACTAGTGCTTTTTCTAAAAGTATACCACCCAAATATTGCTTTTCCCAAGGGATTAGGGAGAAGGGAACAAATTAAATGCACCTAAATATTTTGAACAAATAAATTTAGTAGGCATCATGGAAAAATATGTGGGAAGCATGATCAAGGACAATTCAATTGAATTCTATATCTATTTACTGAGTAATCATGTTATACAAGGGCCTTAGGTACTGTGGAGGATAGAGATGAACCAGATGAAACACCCATCCTCAAAGACCTTTCCATTAAATGTATAGGAAAAATAACATACACAAATAACAATTTCCCAGGAAGGTTATTATCTGGGAGGCTCAAGCTTATGTGGTCTATCCATTCAGAGCACACTTGCACAGGATCCTGTTCACAGGCTCTAGTTGATAGAATACATTCTGTTCCAACTAAAGTTTTTATAAGTTGGCTTAGAACCCAAAGGGGCTAGTGATTATTAAGGAAGATGCACTCCTCACCAACACAAGACTGGGATGAACCTAAAGTCAGATAGTCCTTCACTCTAAATCATCCCAGAGGCACCTTGAAAGTTTAAAACAGAGTTTATATTATATTACTTCTAAGGCACCTGTTCCAGAAACTAATAATGATTCCAGTCAGAGAGTTATTGCTTTTAACAATTAAAACCTTCACTTCCATTTTATCCACCAGGTTTTGTCCACCATCATCATCAGAAGCCCACTTATTCATAATTTTCAACTTCTGACCCAACCTTCTTTCTGTTAGTAAAGCAAGTTCCACAACTCAATTCCTCTAATTTCTAATCCCTTCTTCCAAATTGATTTTTCTGAAACTCTTTTCTAGCAAATTTCATCTCTCAAAATACATTTCATAATCCTCACTAAATAAAATTGGCAAAATCAGCCGGCAGCTGGTAATACCAGTAGCAACAAAGCCCTACAGCTACGTTGAGCTAGTCTCAGAGTTTTCACTAACACCTGCAAAGAGTGCAAAGAGCCCACCCATGGCAAGCCTGCACTCACTGTAGAAAGTAATTAAACAACAAGCAGCTGACATAAGATCTTGTCTACAGTCTGACATTCTCAGAATGTATTTTTAAACTGCATTCAGTTCTGAGAGAAGATAACTATTTCTTCCTCCTAAGCTTCTTTATTTTTAATTGTCAGTTTGCTCATTTCTTCCTTAGTAGGCTAGAAAATCCCCTCAGTAAAAACCACGAAATATTTGAACATATACAGGAATCACAGCAGTTAGCAATGTCCTATATGGAAGCCTTTAGAGAAAGATGTTTTCCTAAGATGGCTACAAGGTGCCCCCTAAGACATGAAGAGCATTCAAAGGATGGAACAGGGGACTATTTAGGGGGAGAATTTTAAACAACCAGTGAGATGTAGAATGGAGCCAGAAGTAAACATGATGAGCTGACCTGGAGTGTAGACAAAGAGGTGGGGGAAGCTATGAATCACAGGGAGAACTGGCCTTCAGATCCTCTGTCCCCACCACTACCTCTCTACCTCCTGCTCCTTCTTTAAACAAGCTGAGTAAAGAAGTCTTGTTAAAGAGTCAGGTTCTGAGTAAAGGCACAGAAGAGAGTGCCAATCTCAGACAAAAGTCCTTCTGTGTATTAGACTGGACCAGTAGCAGGAACATAGTCTTTTCACTGCAAGGGGAAAGAAGATGTATAAAGAAGAGGTATGAAGGCCCTGAGAATAATCGTTGTTCATTATAATCACCCTATGAAGTGTCAGAAAGTAATAGAGGAAGGAGATCACAAACCTAAAATCTTTTTGTTAAAACAATTCAATCTAAAAAAAAAAAAAAAAAAACAATTCAATCTCTCATCATTTACTGAGGGCTGAGTTTTTTGAGAATAAGCAATGGAGACTTATTGCCTCAGGAACATCTACATAGCCCCACCTCCTGAAACCTACACATGTGTCACAGGTCCCATAAATCCTCAATTATTTAGACCTTTGGAAATTCAGACAATATCAGGAATATGACATCACAACAACTACTGTCCTATTGTCCTAGAAACAACAACTAATTATTTGCCCAACACAAATGTCAGCAGGTTTGAATATCAAAACTAAGGCCCAATTCTAACGGCAACTTAAAAATTAGTCAACTAGGTATCAGTCTGTCTTTGTGAATTTGCTCCCTGGAAAGTACAGTTCAGATAAAATCACGACAGATTTTTTTTAAAGCCTGCATGCCTTATAAGGACTTCTAATAGGTTCTTTGTTTACTTGTTCTGCTCTGGCCAGGCCAGAAACAAACTGGTATTTGTATTGCTATTAGCCTGTTGGTACTAGCTTGATTTGAATAACCCTGAATGAGGGATGCTTATGCTGAGAAGCTTCAAAGGAACCCCTAAACTCTCTGAAATAATTTACAAATTTTTGTATGAAGACATTTGCATTTTTCTGGGGAGAGAACACAATTTCTATCAGATCTCAAAGGATCTCATGACTCGAAAAAGTTAAAAACCACAGCTCCAAATGTTTATCCTAATTTGGGCAGAAATATTTTGACCACTTAAAGGTTAACCTAAATGGGCAGGTTTTCATACAATCTAAAATAAAATACACATACTACTAAATAACTGCTTTCTAGGTTGATGATGACCCAAATTAAAACCATTATTTTTTCCTTTCTTATCATGAGACACCTATGTTGATTGTTTCATACATACATGTCAACAAGTTAAAAAAGAAAAAAAATATCCTCAAAACTTCTGTCTGAAGTCCTCTGTAAGGTCATCAGAAAATGTTCAACAAGATCTCCAAGTTGTACATTTATATTAAATTTATTACATCTGTGTTTTTAAATGGTAGAGCAGATATGAAAAGGTAGGTACCCAAACAGCTACCTGAGAAAGACCCAATATGGTTAAATCTCAACCTGGTTTATGTTGAACCACACAAAGCTTCTCCAGATCACAGTGCTAGCTTAGATTCAAGCACAATAAAAGTAACCATCATTTCCTGGGAAACTGTTTATGGGACACATCTGTTATATCTACATCTTGGGTTAGATATACCAAATAAAATGAATATTTCAATTTCTAAACCTATCAGTAATCAGAGTTTGGATACACTAAAGGAGTTTTACATAAAATTTGAAGTTAAAAAAAAAAAAAAACGGACTTCCCTGGTGGCGCAGTGGTTAAGGGCCTGGGTTCGATCCCTGGTCAGGGAACTAGATCCCACGTGCATGCCGCAACTAAGAGCTCGCATGCCGCAACTAAGGAGCCCGCCAGCCACAACTAAGGAGCACACATGCTGCAACTAAGGGCCTGCACAACCAAATAAATAAATTAAATAAATATTAAAGAAAAAAAGAGCTAAGGACATTTTTATATCTGGTCCCTTGGAGGAGATAGGGAGGATAATATAAATATCTGTGAAACTGAAACAAAACACACAAAAAACAACAAAAACTGACTTTGTCAACAGAATAATTTATATCTAGTTTGATGGAAGTTCTGCTTCCAGCGAGACCAACTCTCTGGCAGATAACTATGAACTCTGGACAAAATATAAAAAACAACTACCTGAAGGTACTAGAAATGAAAAGCAGGCAGATTATGAACGCAGATGGAGGGTCAACTCTTAGAAAAAGGTAACAACACTGGATAAATGTCCCCTTTTCATGGCTTTTGGCTAGGCAGGTCCCAGTCTATGCCATGAGAGGTGGCTAAAATTCGGATAAAAATCCATAGTTATACTAGCTTAAGGAACCGGAGGACAGAATTTAAAGGCAACCACAACAGCTGGGAAGCAAGGGAAGGAAATTCCAGAGAGAGCCAGAGAGGGGGTGCCCCTAACTCTGTGTATAAACGCTGCTCAAATCTCTGGCTGATCCCTGAACCATGCGTGCATGGAACAGATCCCAAGCAGCTAGGTTAGGGCTAACAGAACTGAACTGAGATTTAAGCGGCCGCTCACTGCTGGGAAACAGAACAAACAAAATTCAATGTTTTTGGAGGAAGGTGACAGAATCCAGAGTCTCTACAACATATCGTACATAATGTCAAGGACACAATCTAAAATTGTTCAGCATATAAAAAAACAGAAAAACATGACCCATTCTCAAGAGAAGAGTCAATCAAAAGTAAACGACTTTGCATTGATCCAAATATTGGGATTAGCAGACAAGGATTTAAAACAGCAATGTTCATAATGAATGAAAAGACAGAACAACGAAATAGACACTATAATTAAGTGGATGGGCTTAACAGCAGATTGGAGATGCAGAAGAATTAATGAACTTAAAAACAGGTCAACCAAAAAATAACCAATCTGAAGAACAGAGAGAAAAAAGATTAGTGAGAGAAAGGGGGTCGGGGGTGGGGGGGACCCAAAGTTATGTGGGGCAGCAAGTCTAACATACATATAATTGGAGCCCCAAAGGAAAGGAGAGCAAATGAGGCAAAAAAGAATATTTGAAGAAATAATGATCAAAATTTTCCCAATTTGGTAAAAGATATAAATTTACAGAGTCAAGAAGCTCAGCTGAATCCCAAGCAGGATAAATACCAAGAAAATCATATGCAGTCAAATTTTTGAAAAAAAAGAGAGAAAAAATTTTAAGGAGAAAATCTTGAATGGAGCCAGAGGGGAAAAAAATACATTAAAGAAGAAAAAATTATTGAAATTACTACTGCCTTTTTAACAGAAACAATGGAGATTAGAAGACACGGAACAACACCTTACAAGCACTAAAAAAAAAGAAAAAAAAAGGCCTTGTCAACCTAGAATTCTATAAACAAACAAAAATCCTTCAAAAATGAAGGCAAAATTAAAACAACTGCAAGTAAAGCAAAACTAAGAGAATTCATTGCTGCAGACCTGCACTACAAGAGTAAGAAGAGCCCATCCCAATAGGTTACATGCTGTATGATTCCATTTATATAACATTCTTGAAATGACAAAATTATAGAAACGAACAGGTTAGTGGTTGCCAAAGGTCAGGGACGGGGGGAGGGTGGCTATAAAAAGGCAGCCCTAAGAATTCTTGTGGTGATGGAACTATTCTGTATCCTGACTATATCAATGTCAGTATCTTGGTTGTGACAGTATACTATAGTTTTTTAAGATGTTACCATTGGGTAAAGAGTACAGGGTAATCTCCCTGTATTATTTCTTACAACAGCTTATGAATCTACAATTATGTCAAATAAAAAGTTTAATGTATTTAAAAAGTATATTTTTAATTTTTAAAAAGTGTTTTAATGTTTTTAACAACCTGCCAAAGTTTTAAAGCAGAGGCTGCAGGCAACACAATTGAAGCATTCAAAGCTATACCTTGGACAGAGCTCTTTGAAGGCAGCTTAACTATCCCTCTCTCCAGGCCCAAGACAGAAGTGTCACATAAACTGCCTCACCTCACCACATCAACAGCAATCCTACAAGGTCTAGTTCACATTATCTACAGCAAGAATGATGAAATTTTTTCCTCTGGGAATGGATATAACCAGGTTATTATGCTATCCTTTGCATACTGGCATCCTGGGATGTCCTACAATTGATCCCGTTAGTGTCACTGGCCATCAATTCAGTGCTACTCATGCTATAATCAATTTCCTTCCTGCATTAAAAGACATCACTGTATTTCTCCTATTACAAACGTTTCCGAAACTGACTGCACATCAGAATAGTATCACTACCAACTCATACTTGGGTTTTCAGTTCACATTGAAAACCAGCTGGTTTTATCTTCATTTGTTGCCCCAGCATTTCAATTCTGCTTGTCTTCTAGATAATTTCTGAACCCCTGTACAAATCAGAGATCATCTTCTGTCATCTTTGACTAAGAGGGCACAATGTAGTAAGAAAAGGGAATGCAAATTTCTAACTAAATTAACCTTGTTATTACTTTTAGATGACTACTTCATTAATATCAGCACTTTTTAAATAGAGACAGCTTTAAAACACACAGTAAGACTAGCAAGCAGAGTTCTGGTAGCTAAAGAAAGCCATCTTACACTGCCCTCATCACTGTCTTCTTCCTCTCTTGTACACATACAATCGAGGTAAATTCACAGCTCCTGCAGCATAAAGTGAAGAAGGTAAACTGCTCCTTGAAGAAACAGCCTATACCTTGGCCCACATCACCAAGATGACTGTGGTGCTCAGGAGTCAGACACTTACAAACAAATATCCAGAATGTAGATAGTGAGCTGCCCCCACCCTGGACAAGCCACAAGGCCTCTTCTAAGGCACTATCTAACCCAGGAAAGCTATTTACCAGGCTTTTCAATGAAAGAGCAATAGAAACCATCTGTTACTCCTATGTGTTCCCCTGAGGAAGATTTGTTCACTTTCTTTCTCAACATATTTTCTTTGTCAGATAACTTTAGATTTGTGTATACAGCCACTACTTTTATTGATGCTTTGCCTCTTGCTTGATATCATCCAGGCACCACACCTAGTCCAACTCATGAACCTAGTATTCCTAAAATGGCTGAACTTCTCATGTACCTGATTTTAACAAGAGACTGAGATTTGAGAACCTATCCAGAGATGACTGCTCCAAACCATAGCTAAGACAGAACTTTGGTAGCAAGACATCAAGTGTAGACACTGCCTCCCTTTCAGCCCAGCTGAATACCCTGCAGGGCACACATTTGTTGAGCTAACATCTTGAACTAAGATATGTAATTTGCTGTGTTTAGTGGGGAAAGCAAAAAGCTCTCAAATTCACGGTCTATCAGACCAGTTTAACGAACCCAGTCCTGTGAGATGGAAATACACATACTGTTCTAAATAGAGTGAGGGCTCCCAGAGGCTTTACGTGTGTATACACAGGCACTTTTCTCTATAAGCTGGGCCCTCTGGAAAACTGGGCTTAGGCAAACCCACTGGACTGGAATCTCTAAGTAAGAAATAGCAGAGGACAAATATGAGCGATGGTCCCCACGCTCTCCTCAATACCAAATTTTAAAATAAGCAGCCTAAATTAAGTGTAAACAACTAGCCTGGAAGGGAGGAGAGAGGGTCAAGGTCCCACCTTGGCTACTAATTGTATGATCCTAAACAACTTACTGAGTTTTGTGGGTCTCACTTTCCTCAACTGAAAGATTAAGAAGCAGAGAACTAGTTGGTGATCCGTAAAGGTTTTTCCAGCTCGATCATTCCATGACTTAATGACTGCTGGGCCTACAGTCTGACCAAGCGTGGAAATTCTACCTTTCAAATTGTGAGCTCTAGGCATGCGTTAGTTCTCCCTCTACTGCCTGTCTCTTCCCAAAATCCCACTAAAACAGTAGTAGAGGTGGGGAAGCATAAACCTATAGAATGAAAGTGAAGATAATAGCAACAAAATTTTAGAAGCTGGGAAGCAGATGGATGAATCATTACTGACAGTAGACTTGAGAAAACTGAGATACAACATAACCTCCAAAAAGCTCAGGAACTTGTAGCATCAGGTACTTATGAAGTAGGGATTATGATGGGGCTAAAAACAGAAGAATTGATTGAAAGTCTATTTAAGAACCAGCTGGCATCAGCTCATGAATAAACAAAATGTTGTGTAACTACACAATGGAACATTATTCAGCCATAAAAAGAAATGAAGTACTGTTACATCCCGCAACACAAATGAACCTTGAAGACATTATGCTAAGTTAAAGAAGCCAGACACAAAAGGCCACATGCTGTATAATTTCATGTATATGAAATGCCCACAATAGGCATATTTACAGAAACAAAAAGTGGTTGCCAGGGGACTAACTGCTAATAGGTATGCAGTTTCCTTTTGGGATGATGGAAATGTTCTGGAACTAGATAGTGTGATGGCTGCACAACACAGTGAATACACTAAAAACCACTGAAGTGTACACTTCAAAATGCCACATTTATGTTACATGAATTATATCTCAATTTTGAACCAGCTGGACCACCCAGCCCACCCCACCCCACCCCATACATTTTTCACTCCATCTGGCCTCCTCCATTCAAGAAGAAAACAAAGTTTATTCTTTACAATGGATAAATAAAAGAATGAGTGGGGAGGGCAAATGGGTGATGGTGGTCAAAAGCTACAAACTTCCAGTTATAAGATAAATAAGTCTTGGGGCTGTAATGTACAGCATGGTGACTATAGTTAACAATACTGTATTGTATATCTAAAAGCTGCTAAGAGAGTAAATCTTGAAAGTTCTCATCACAAGAAAAAAAAAACTTATAGCTATGGTGATAGATATTAACTAGACATTATGTAATCATTTCACAATATATACATATATCATTGTTGTACACCTAAAACAATACATTGCTATATGTCAATTATATCTCAATTAAAAATAAAAAAAGAAGGGACTTCCCTAGCAGTCCAGTGGTTAAGACTCCACGCTCCCATTGCAGAGGGCATGGGTTCAATCCCTGGTTGGGGAACTAAGATCCCACATGCCGCACACTGCAGCCAAAAAAAATAAATTAAAAATAAGAAGAAGAAGAATGGGTGTCTATACTTGGGATTGTACAGTTATCAAGCATTAACAGCTGAGAAACCACAGACATAGCTGAGAGCAAGGGTATCATTCTAAAAATAGGGAAATAAGAGAAGATTTACATACTGAACATTGAGACCCTCAGTGCTCTTCCACTACTTGGCTCTCAGAAAGTTAGCAGCTAGGATTATGCCCTCAAGGCAGAGACCTGAAGGAGCATTTTATGTAAACCCGACCAGCACAAGAAAAAAGACCTAGAGATACTGATGGTACAGGGGAAAAACTACATAGCCAAATCATTCCATAGTGAACCTCTCAGTAACCAAATCCCACCTATGAACACAGAGATCCCAATCAGCTTCTTGGTGCATTATTTTTTTTAATTTATTTTTTTAATTAACTAATTTATTTATTTATGGCTGTGTTGGGTCTTCGTTGCGGTGCACGGGCTTCTCATTGTCGTGGCTTCTCTTGTTGCAAAGCACCGGGTCTAGGTGCGCAGGCTTCAGTAGCTGTGGCACGTGGGCTCAGTAGTTGTGGCCCACGGGCTTGGTTGCTCTGCAGCATGTGGGATCTTCCCAGACCAGGGCTTGAACCCGTGTCCCCTGCATTGGCAGGCAGACTCTTAACCACTGCGCCACCAGGGAAGCCCCTTGGTGCATTATTCTTAGATGTAATGCATAGCCAGAGATCATGAGGTGGAAAATAACTCCCCACTCCTTAAGGATGGGCTGCTCATAGGAAAAATCTGACAAACGCTACCAAATCTGACAAACACTGGAAAAATCTGACAAACACTATCAGGAGATCAAGATAAACATGAACAATGATAAGTCATGTTGAGAGTATGTATGTATTCCTGATATAATATGATGAAAATGACACTTTACCTCTGTAGTCTTCCTCTCAAAAAACCATAACCCCGGTCTAATCATGAAGAAAAACATCACACACATCCCGATTGAGGGACATTCTACAAAACAGCTGACCAATATTCTTCAAAACTGCTGAAGTCATCAAAAAGAAAACAAGCATGAGAAAAGGTTACAGCTAAAAGAAGCCTAAACAAACATAACGACTATTTATAATATGGTATCCTGAATGGGGAATACTGGACAGAAAGAGAGTTATGCAAAAACTAAGAAAATATGAATAAAGTATGGAGTCAGTCCACTAAGTCTAATATCCAAATAATAGAATCCCATAAAGAGAGAACAGAGAAAATAAAGGGGAAGCTCTTATCAACAAAATAATTCAATAAAATTTCCCAGAAATGAAGGGCATGAATTCCCAAATTCACAAGTACACTCCAACGATCCAGCACAGTGGATGAAAACAGACCCACACTTTAATTATAATAATGTATCAATATTGGCTCACTAATTGTGACAAATGTACCATATTGAATGTTAAGATACTACTATTGGGGAAACTGCATGTGGGGTATATAGGAACTTCCTGCACTATCTTCACAACTTTTCTATAAATGTAAATCTATTCTAAAACAGTTTATTTAAAAGATTTTAAAAATTATATCCCATTTAAACAAAATGTCCAGAATAAGCAAATCAAAGACAGAAAATACATTTGTAGTTGCCTACAGTGGGGGGATATGGACTTCATGGTATGTAAATTATATCTCAATAAAGTTGTTTTTAAAAAAAATAAAAAGACAAACAACAACAAGCTTGTGGAAATTTAAAAGGTCTCTGCCAAAACTAAAATTAACCAAGAAAGATGTATATATGGGATGTGCAGCAAACTGGATCTATCACAAGAGAAGTATCACAAAGTATAACTCCAAGATAAAGGGACAACCTAAGGTACTAGCTGTGCAATAGGCCTAGCAAGCCAAGATTTCAAATGATCCAGATTGAGCTAGAGCAAGGATCCATAGTTTGTGTAAGATTCTCAAAGGGATCTGTGAACCAAAAACTACCATAAGCCACTGCTTCAAAGTATCCATTACAGGTTTCACCCAAGGGTCAAACCACAACATACTCCTATAACAAAAAGAATCTCTCAGATGTTGCAAATCTCAAAGAGAAGAAATATAGAGAGTAATGAAGATTAACACAGTTTTCCTAACTAGATATGATCATGTACAAATAAAAGGAAAGGAAACAGAGGCACAGTTAAAGCCCTCAAGAAGCCCTGTGAATGTGATTTCAGATGAAACTTGGTACCTTACCCTACAGAGCTTAAGACATCCTGAAGATAATGGTATTTTATTTAATTTTGTGATTTCTGTCCTACCTACCTCAAAAAATAAAATGACATGATAAGAAAAATCATATAAAAATTTTAAATCAGAAGAACATTAAAAGAAGCAAAAAATATAGATAAGTACCTATAACATAGATTTCCCATAAATTGCAAAAAAATGACAGTTTGCTTATAATATATATTTTTTACTGAAGTATAGTTGATTTACAATGTTTCAGGTATACAGCAAAGTGACTGTTATATATATCTACACATATACATACTTTTTCAGATTCTTTTCCATTACAGGTTATTACAAGATATTGAATATAGTTCCCTGTGCTATACAGTAAGTCTTTGTTGTTTATTTTATACATAGTAGTGTGTATCTGTTAATCCCAAATTCCCAATTTATCCCTCCCCCCACCCCCACCTTTTCCCCTTTGGTAACCATAAGTTTGTTTTCTATGTCTAGGAGTCCCTTTCTGTTTTGTAATTAAGTTCATTTGTATCATTTTTTAAGATTCCACATATAAGTGATATCATGGTATTTCTTTTTCAAAATTTTTATTTATTTATTTTTGGCTGCATTGGGGCTTTGTTGCTGCATGCAGGCTTTCTCTAGTTGCAGCGAGCACAGGCTACTCTTCGTTGCAGTGTGCGGGCTTCTCATTGCAGTGGCTTCTCTTGTTGTGGAGCATGGGCTCTAGGCACGTGGGCTTAGTAGTTGTGTCTTGCGGGCTCTAGAGCGCAGGCTCAGTTGTTGTGGCACTTGGGCTTCATTGCTCTGCAGCATGTAAGATCTTCCCAGACCAGGACTCAAACCCATATCCCCTGCATTGGCAGGCAGATTCTTAACCACTGCGCCACCAGGGAAGCCCATTGTATGGATATGTCTTTCCTTGTCTGACTGACTTCACCTAGTATGATAATCTCTATGTCCATCCATGTTGCTGCAAATGGCATTGTTTCATTCTTTTTTATGGCTATGATTCCATTGTGTGTATATACCACATCTTTTTTAACCATTTTTCTGTCAATGGACATTTACGTTGCCTCCATGTCTTGGCTATTGTAAACAGTGCTGCTATGAACACTGGGGTGCATTACAATATATTTTTAAGTAATTCAACACAGAAAAAATTATGGAAAGAAATACACAAAATATTAAACATGGTTATGTTACTTCTAGAAGGCTGGACTATGGGTGATTGCTATTTTTTTCTTTATGCTTTTATCTACTTTCTATATTGCCTACCTTGAGCACGTATGATCTCAAGATAAAGATTACACTAAAAAATATGCATAACTTAATGGCACAATTCTCTCGAGCTAGTAGAGATTTTTTTTTAAACGAGGATTTAGAATACTAATTTAATTCCTAATTTCTATACTGCAAAATTTAGATATCTTAACAATATTAAAGTACAAGGATTAAAAAAAAACTCTTCCTATTTATATGCACCAATTTAAAGGTGAATACTAGAAGACTAATATTAATCACATAGTTCTTTTAAACCAAAGAAACATGTATTAAAATAGTTATAAAATATTAACACAGTACTTGAAAACTGAAATGAACAAAACTTTAACTCAAAGCCAAAACAACTGTAGGAGTCCTGACTCATCACCTACAGAGGGATTTGCATAGCTACATTATTCATTGATAGCAAAAAGGAGAATAACCATCACTCCCTGCCTTGTTACTAAAAGCCCTCTTGGGAGGAAAAAGTATTTGAAATTCATAATCCAGTACTACCTTATAGTGAAAAATCTACCAAGGCTCTAGATTTAGTTTCCAACTTGAGTCAGCATTGTTCTCCCTTCCCAGATTGCCACAAGTGAGTAAAGCACAAATTTAAAGATAAATTTTATTTATCTCCTCACAAATAAAATTTCAAGATAATTTCCTCCTTCTCAGATTTCTGCTCACCCAATACCCACTTTCTCTGTGTTTTTGCAAAGATTTCCAAAGAGGAAAATACAGATCTTTTCCTTAAAGCCCTCACTGTCAGAGTTTTCTCTATATCTTCTTTAAGTCTTAGAAAATGAAAAGCATTCCTCCTCAAAAGGTCAATTTCATGAATCCAAACTTTCCACAATTATCCACACATTACTCTTGCACATTTCCTCTACTCTTGGCATTATATAGGATGAGAAACCTTGAATGCAAAAAATGAAAAAATACATATACTATCTGAAATTCACTGAAAACATTTTCACATAGTATATTATTTTATTAAGCTTCACCACAACCCTCAGAGGGATTTTACAGATAAGGAAACTGGCTCAGAGATAATAAGTCACCAATGGGTATAAGGCAAAATGGGATTAGAAACCCCTCCAGACACCCCATCCAATGTTCTTTACACATACTACACTAGAGTGTATGTCTCTTAGAACTTTAAAATTTAGAGCAGTCAAGAAGTAAAATCTTGGTGTAAGAGTAAGTAATCTTCATCAGAAGGCTAAAAAGCCATAAAACCCCAAGTTCTCTACTGTGATACAAAACAGTATCCTCAAGCCACAGGTCATAATAGGGGTTCCTCCCCAACTAAAGCAACCCAAATCTCCTGGATCCTTTCACTGCACCAAGCACCATCAATCTCCAAGTTGCCATACCCTTTAGCAGTTAGGACAAAGACGGCCCCTCAGAGCCTTCTCTTGGTACTAGGGATCCACAGAGAGTAAAAAATGAGGTTAAACTGGGGGCCCAACCTGCCAGTAACTGAGCTTAGTAAGAGGAACATGAACTCATGAGGCTAGGGCTTTCTATCAGCCCCGGGAAGAAAACCAAGACTAAAAGCCACCACTGTTGCCAAAGCTTTAGATGAAAAGCTTCTTAGAAAAAGCCCAAGGAGTAAACGCTATGTCAGTTTTTTTCTATCCACCTTCTCAATGTCCATTGTCTTCTACATCTCTCATATTCTCTTATCTGGATAGACTATGAAAATTAATCAGTTCCATTTAGATCAACAACCCTACAAACACTGATCCTACTTTTCCTAGAAAATCATAGGTCTGCTAAAATGAGGACCCTAGCAGAATGACTAACAGGGTAGCAATTTTCCTGCAAGTTATTTATAGAAGCAATAGTGGCAGCTGATAGTCTTCAAGCTATTACAGTCAAATACCATCATTTCTCTTTTTTTCCCCCCACTATTATTTTTCACACAGTCTGTCTGGCATATTCTTGTTTATTTTACTTGTTCCTCTAACTCTTTAATCCTAGCTTCCATTACCATGCTGTAAATAGCATATGTTATGGCCAAACAGGATGACTCGACATTGCCTAAACATTCCCCATAGCTCCCTGCTCATCTATCTTTTACCTGCCCCACTCACATCAAGTCTAAGTTGTTCCTATCCTTCAAGACTTCATTCAAATGCCACCTTTATTATGCAGCTAACTCTCTAATTGAGCTAAACGGCAGTATCTTAAACTGACTTCACTGAAGGCAAAATTTAGTTAATACATTCCCATCCTTCCCCCTGTTCCCAATGAAAGCTCAGTTCTTCTGAATAGAACCAAATTTATCCTTTTTTCCAGACTGTTAATTTGCCTTAAAACTTTGGTATAGCAGTCAGAGAATTAAACACTGAAATGGTTCCAACACACTAAGTGACACCTTTGAAAGAAGCTCAACCAAACTAGCACGACATCACAAAAGCTGTAAAAAGAAAAAAATATCCATACCCTTTGACCTGCTAAATCCGCTAAAATACCACCCAAAAGGCACCAGGGGAAAAAAAAAAAAGGCACCCACTAAAATAGCACTCAAATAGCATTTTTTTAAAAAGCTATTTCTCATAGTAGAGCTATTAACAACTGCAAGAAAAAGAAGAAAAGCAAATGCTTAACAACAAGAAGATAGTTTGGTATATTAAGGCACTGGAATACAATCTAACCATTAAAGCA
This sequence comes from Stenella coeruleoalba, assembly GCF_951394435.1. Taxonomy (NCBI): domain Eukaryota; kingdom Metazoa; phylum Chordata; class Mammalia; order Artiodactyla; family Delphinidae; genus Stenella; species Stenella coeruleoalba. The sequence goes on along the minus strand of NC_137154.1, from coordinate 45,965,279 downwards.
ACATACATAGGAAAAGAAAAAATTCCCAATTACAATATTAATTACAATTGGGTTAAGAAGTGTAAATACAAAAAAGGTTGATCAAAATTTTTAGAGCCAATGGCTCCCAACTAGAAGCCCACAAAGCCTTTCTTCCTTTATGGCTGAGTTGGGTCTTTGTTGCTGCAGACGGGCCCTCTCTAATTGCGGCAAGTGGAGGCTACTCCTCGTTGCGGCGCACGGGCTTCTCATCGTGGTGGCCTCTCTTGTTGCAAAGCAAGGGCTCTAGGCGCGCGGCCTTCAGTAGCTGTGGCTTGCGGGCTCTAGAGCGCAGGCTAAGTAGTTGTGGTGCATGGGCTTAGTTGTTCCGCAGCATGCAGGATCCTACCGGGCCAGGGCTCAAACCCGTGTACCCTGCACTGGCAGGCAGACTCTCAACCACTGCACCACCAGGGAAGCCGGGGGGCATCATTTTTAATACTTCAAAAAGCTATACTATATAAAAATATTATATAAACTAAAAGGTCAAATTTCTTTGCCTTTGGCTGAAGTACAGACATACCTGAGAGATATTATGGGTTTGGTTCCAGACCACCACAATAAAGCAAATATCACAATACAGCAAGAGTGAGTCACACAAATTTTTTGGTTTCCCTATGCATATAAAAGTTATGTTTACACTACACTGTAGTCTAGTAAGTGTGCAATAGTATTATGTCTAAAAAAACAATGTACATATCTTTTTTTTCTTGATTTATTTATTTATTTGGCTGTGCAGGGTCTTAGCTGCGGCACAAGGGACCTTCCTTGCCATGTGTGGGATCTTTTAGTTGTGGCATGCAGGCTCTTAGTTGCGGCATGTGGGATCTAGTTCCCTGATCAGGGATTGAACCTGGGCCCCCTGAACTGGGAGCGCAGAGTCTTAACCATTAGACCACCAGGGAAGTCTCCAACATATCTTAATTAAAAATACTTCATTCTAAAAAATGCTAACCATCATTGAAGCCTTCAGCAAGTCAATCTTTTTTGCAATAATAACATCAAAGATCATTAATTACAGATCACCAGAGCAAATACAATAATAATGAAAAAGTTTAAAATATTGCCAGAATTACCAAAATGTGACACAGAGATATGAAGTGAGTAAATGCTGTTGGGAAAATGGAGCTGACAGACTTGCTCCATGCAAGGTGGCCACAAACCTTCAATCTGTAAAAATGCAATATCTGTGAAGCCCAATAAAAGGAAGTGCAATAAAATGAGGTATACCCATATTAACCCCAAGTTGTACTTCTAATTATTGCAAGGCAATCAGAAGTTATAATTGCCAATAATGTACCTTTGAGAATTTTTTAAAATCCAATTATAATTTTATAAATGTGGGGTGGTTAAAATACATAAGCTTTTTCTAACTCTTTATTATGAAAAGTACAATGAATTACCGTGTATCCATCATCCAGTTTCAACAAATATCAATGCATGTCCAATGTTACTTTATATCTGTACACCCCCATACCAAATTATTTTAAAGCAAATCTTGACATATTTTATCTACAATATTTCGGCATGTGTCTCTAAAAAATAAGACCTTTTTTTTCTTTTAACATAACCATAATACTATTAATACACCTAGAAAAATTTGACCAAAAGAATCCTTAGTCAGTGTTCAAATTTCCTTAATTGTCTCCTAATGTTTGAACCTAGCTTTCCAATCAATGAGTGGACTTAAAGGAAAATACTACATAACGGCCTTTAATAATTAAAAAAAAAAATGTTTCCAGGAATTTTTTAAATAAAATTGTTTAAGAGCATGAGGAGAAAAAGAGGCAATTTCTCTGTATGAATAAACCACAAACAAATTACAGAAACTTCAGGTCTGGCATAAGATCAGGAAAGAGGGATGGTTAGAGTTAGACATGATTCTCAAAATATTTAACAATCAGTACAATGTGGGCACCAACCAATCAGGACAAATGCTAGCCATACACATATAGTATACAGACTGGATATCAACCCTGGATAGAGAGAGCCCTGACTAAGGAACAAGCAGAAAGGCCTCAGAAACCTGCTTCCCATGCTGAAATTCAACCCTGCCGTCAGTGGAACAATAAGCTACAAACACCGCAGTCACACGCAAAGTTACCACAAGGTCTTGATAAACATATTTTCTATTTGGCACAGCTGTTAACTGCTGGATCACTACAGCTGCAACTGTTCATTCAAGCAACTATCATTTGAACTAGGCAAAGAAAGAACCCTCTTTTAAGCAAATAGCATGGAAAAGCAGAAAGAGTTCTTGATTTTAGCATGACCTAGAATATAGGCTGTCTGTCTCTAAAAGTTAAAACGATTATCTGGCACTGATAACTAGGAAAGTTAACAGCTGAACCTACTGCTTGTAGGTCACAGCTTTTCTTCAGTTTTTTTAGCTTGCTATAGAATGTAAAAGATAGTCTTGTATGATTATTTAGAATCCTTTCATAACCATAGGCCATGCCCTGACTATTTTAAAGTAAATGTAAAACAACATACCTAAAGAAAAGGAAGAGGGAGAGAGCTCTTGAAATGACACAAGAAAGCCTGGAATTCTAGGCCTGGTTCAATATACAATCAAGACTTATGCCAATCACTTTTATCCACCCGGATTCCAGTTTCTCCACCTTCATATAAGGCACCTGCCAATTTCCCCAGTCTCACCTCCTACCACCCTCCTCTTCCCCTTTACACACTATCTGTACTAACTCACTTGTAGTTCCTCAAATATGGCATGCTTTTTCATGCCTTTATTCTTTTTGTAGATGCTATTCTCTGCCTAGAATGACCTTCATACCCTTCTTTGCCTGCTTAGCCAAAATTTACATTTATTCAAGTGAGTGCTATCAAAATCTATGGCAGTCCAACAATGCTGCCGTTTCTCCATCTCCAAGTTTTTCTGGAGCTCTTCTGTGGGAGCTACTGTCAGAGCTATATACTGGTCAAAAAACAAATCTGCTCCTTTGAATGTAGTTCATATGATATTTTCAGGTCCCTCACTACCCTAGATCCTAGAACTGAAATCAGTACTCTACCTAGGTGTGGTCTAATATCGTTTAAAATAGCACTATCAAAAACAAACAAACAAACAAAAAAACAGCACTATCCACTCGCTCTTTCAACAATATCTATTAATGAAAGCTAAAACCACAACTTTTTGTCAACCAAACCACACTTTTGCCATAAATCCAACTTGCAGCCAACTACAAGCCTTACATTTTTGTGTTGCTATTAAGTCATACCTCCCTTCTACACTTATACATTACCTGTTTCTTCTTTTCCCCCCTTGGGTTTTTTTTTTGTTACGCTACGCAGCTTGCGGGATCTTACTTCCCCGACCAGGGACTGAACCCAGGGCCATGGCAGTGAAAGCGCCAAGTCCTAACCACTGGACTGCCAGGGAACTCCCTGCATCACCTGTTTCATCATACAGCTCAAATCTCTTATTCCCAACTATATCCTAATCATTCCCTTCAAAACATTCTTGAATCAAAACATGGCAGCTCATTTACCAACATGAGCTACCATATTCATGAAACTGTCATACTGAGATTGTCATACTGAGTGAAAGTCAGACAAAGAGAAATATCGTATGATATAGTTTATATGCAGAATCTAAAAAGAAATGATACAAATGAACGTACTTACAAAACAGAAACAGATTCACAGACTTAAGAGAATGAATTTATGGTTATGGGGGGTGGGGGAGGCCAAGGGTGGAGAGAAGGGATAGTTAGGGAGGTTGGGATTGACATGAACACACTACTATATTTAAAAAGGATAACCAACAAGGACTTACTGTACAGCACAGGGAACTCTGCTCAATGTTTTTTGGGTTTTTTTTAAAGAGTTAACCTACCTTACTCTTTTTTTTTTTTTAATATTTACTTATTTATTATTTTTGGCTGTGTCGGGTCTTAGTTGCAGCACAAAGGCTTAGTTGCACTGCAGCACATGGGAATCTTAGTTCTCCAACCAGGGTTCGAACCCGCGTCCCCTGCACTGGAAGGCAGATTCTTAACCAATTGACCACAAGGGAAGTGCGTGGCAGCCTGGATGGGAGGGGAGTCTGGGGGAGAATGGATACATGTATATGTATGGCTGAGTCGCTTAGCTGTGCACCTGAAATTATCACAACATTGTTAATCAGCTATACTCCAATATAAAATTAAAAGTAAAAAAAAAAATGGTAGCTGACAGTATTCCCCTTTTCTACTAGTCTACTCCCTTAATAAAGAAAATGTGGTTAGTTAAGTCACTAACATATTCCTAGCGGGCCCGTGTTGGCTCCTAATAATCAGTTTCCTCTTCTAAATCCTCATACTACATCCTTAATAAACCATTCTAGATTTTGAATATGTCGAGCTCTTACCTTCTTCTCAGACTTGAAAATATGTCTTTTGTGGTAATTCTATGATTCCTTACAGGTTATTGACAGTGACTAAATGATAATCATACCAAAATTCTTTCAGAACTCTGGGGTGTAATTTGTCTGGGTCAGGAGACTTGAATTCATTCAGAGGAATTAAATGCTCCTATGTAAATGCTTAATGATCTCAGGTTTCAGTCTCTCACCAATTCAGTTCTATCCTTGCCAATCTATTGATAATTTACCATGACAATGGAGGGGGGAGCTTCTGGGGCCATTTCAGTCTTGGAGATATTTTTTTCAAATGTGGTTATTTGGGATTTCACATTTAGAGTATCACCCAGTATAAAACATCCTTCTGGAAGAACTATTTATCACAATAAAAGTTTCTTCTTTTTTAGGGTTCTTCAAAGCAAATCCATAAAACTGTTAGAGGAAGCAGAGATGGTAATTATAACACAGTTCTTCTTACCACAGCAGCAAAAACCAAACCAGCCAACCTATTCCAAATGACGCTAAAGAAGAATTTTGAAAATGAATACACTTCTGCTACCACAGAGAGGGAAGAAAATGTGTCGAGCCAAAAATTTTAATTGTCTCCCAAGGTGAAAATATCCCCAAAATTCATCAACATATCAACCCACAGATATTTACGCATTGTGCAAGACATTTAATCAAAACAATTCATCCAAAACCTAACATCATGGGCTTCCCTGGTGGTGCAGTGGTTGAGAGTCCGCCTGCCAATGCAGGGGACACGGGTTCGCGCCCCGGTCCGGGAGGATCCCACATGCCGCAGAGCGGCTGGGCCCATGAGCCATGGCCTCTGAGCCTGCATGTCCGGAGCCTGTGCTCCGCAACGGGAGAGGCCACAACAGTGAGAGGCCCGCATACCGCAAAAAAAAAAAAAAAGAAAAAAAAAAAACCTAACATCATAATCACACCCTCTCAACAAATCCAAGCTATAAATATAAGCACAGACTGATGTTTTCTCCACTCAGCCACCGGATAGAGACCCTGTCTACCCCACATTCACCCATTCTGTGACATTACTACATTATTCCATACTCAAGCAATTTATCCATTAATCTTCATTGAGTTCCCACTGTGTAGCACACAACTCTATGCCGCTAAGTGCTATAGAGACATAAAAATTTATCATTCAAGGGACTTTCTTGATGGCACAGTGGTTAAGAATCCGCCTGCCAATGCAGGGGACACAGGTTCGAGCCCTGGTCCAGGAAGATCTCACATGTTGCAAAGCAACTAAGCCCGTGCACCACAACTACTGAGCCTGCGTTCTAGAGCCCGCGAGCCACAACTACTGAGCCCATGTGCCACAACCACTGAAGCCTGCACACCCTAGAGCCCATGCTCCCAACAAGAGAAGCCACCGCAATGAGAAGCCCACTCACCACAACGAGAGAAAGCCCATGCACAGCAACGAAGACCCAACACAGCCAAAAGTTAATTAATTAATTAATTAATTTTTAAAAATTATCATTCAAAATCAACCCCTCCTGGAATTCATGAACACACTTGAGTAAACTTGTATTTCGTCCTCCAGGCAGACAGGCCTCAGAAATCTGAATGGGCCTCTCATCCAGATGAAGCTAGGAAGATACTGCTGTATATCCTGTGATATAGATACATAATAGTGGAAGAAACAGGACTTTAATGACAGCAAATCTAAATTCAAATACTAGTTCCATGTCTTGTTGAATTTTAAGTAATCTGCCTAAGGTCTCTCTTCTATAAATCTCAGTTTCCTCACCTGTAATGCAGGGATAATAATACCTATTTCATAGGCGTATTGAGAGGACTGAGTGTGTAAATATGTGTAAAGCATATGGGACATACTTGTATGGAGCACAAGAGGCAAAAAAATAGCCATACATGCAAGAATCACATCTAAATCTTCAACCATGAAAACAAGACACAGAAATGCCCTGGGAATTCCCAAATGCTTCCCCAAAAGAAAGCCTCTACTGCATGAAAGTGACAGCATTTATCTGCTTCACAGAATGAGTACCAAAGCAGAACCCAGAGCAGGAAACGTGGCTGTACCAAAAACACTAAAATGTCCCTAAATTCAAATTTCAAACCACAGCTCACAAGGAAGCACCCAACAGTCTTCTTTCCCAGAGTGCCAAGATTTAAGAATCTGGGAACCTCCTGTCAGGTTACCCTTAATAACAGAAGAGAATTATCTTCACCCTTAAGGCCTTTTATACTAACAACCTTTTTTTTTTTTACAGAGTTTCCTAAACTACTAAAATTTTACCAATTGGTACTAAATCAAAGAACAATGACTGGGCTTCCCTGGTGGCGCACTGGTTAAGAATCCACCTGAAAGGAAAAAAAAAAAAAAAAAAAGAATCCGCCTGCCAATGCAGGGGACACAGGTTCAAGTCCTGGTCCAGGAAGATCCCACATGCTGTGGAACAAGTAAGTCAGTGCTCCACAACTACTGAGCCTGCACTCTAGAGCCCATGAGCTACAACTACCGAAGCCCGCGTGCCTAGAGCCCGTGCTCCGCAACAAGAGAAGCCACTGCAATGAGAAGCCTGCGCACCGCAACGAAGAGTAGCCCCCACTCACCACAACTAGAGAAAGCCCGTGCACAGCAACAAAGACCCAATGCAGCCAAAAATAAATTAAATAAATAATTTTTTTTTAAAAAGAACAATGACTAACATTTGTTTTACTAAATGTGTATTAAAAGCACTGTTATTGGTCATTTCAAAGCCTTGTTGTACTTTAGGCCCAGCTGTGAGAGCAATGGACATGTTTCTCTTTCACTCTACAGAATGCTGATAAATGGTGTGCGCCCGTGCACGCAGACACACACACACACACACACACACACACACAGAGATGGGGGAGCTTTTTCAGGCAGTACAGAATTGTGTTATAGCATAGTGCTTAAGAGAGTTAGCTCTGGGATTTCAGATCTAAATGTGAAAGGTAAAACAATAAAAGCTTTAGAAGGAAACAGAACATCTTTGTGACCCTGCAATAGCAAAGATATCTAAAACAGAATACAAGATGCATGAAACATAAAGAGAGAAAACTGATAAAATGGATTATAACTAAAAATTTCTGTTCTTTAAAAGTCACCGTGAAGAGAATGAAAAGGAAATACACAAATCACAAGAAGATAACTTGCAATACATATAACTGAAACAAGAAACATACCTAGAAACATATAAAGATTCCATTAAATCAATAAGTAAAAAAAAGACCACCTAAAAGAAAAATGGCAAAAGACTTGGATACTTCTATAAAGAGGATATACAAATAACGGATAAACCTTTGAGAGGTACTCAACTTCATCAGTCATCCAGAAAATGCAAATTTAAGTAATGCAATACCACTACATAACCGCTAGAATAGCTAAAATGAAAAGGAAGGAAAATGCTGAGTGTTGGTAAGGATAGGGAGCAACCTACACTCTCATGCACTGCAATTGAGAATGTAAATTGATCCAGCTACTGTGGAAAACAGCACGGCAGTATCTACTAAAGCTGAACATAAACCTATGACCCAGCAACTCCACTCCTAGGTATATACTCAACAGGACAAAGTGCACGTTCACAAAAAGGGCACATACAGGAAATGTTCATAACATATCACTATTGTTAACATTCAAAATCTAGACACTATCCAAGTGTCAACAACAGTGGAATTGAGAGAGAAATTATTGAGTAGTTAACACAAAAGGAAACACAGCAGTGAGAATGATCAATCTAAAACTGCATATAACAGTATGAATGAACCTCTCAGACATAATGTGCAAAAAAAAATCCAGACACAAAAGAGCACATAGTGTATGGTTACATTTATATAAAGTACAAAGACAGGCAAAACTAATTGATGCTGTTAGAAGTCAGAACAGTGGTTACCTTTGGTGGGTGGGAGGGCAATTACGGACTGGAAGAAGCACAAGGAAGGATTCTGGGGTTCTGGCAACATGGGTGTGTTCAGTTTGTGAAAATATATCACAGTGTACACTTTGACGTGTACTTTACTGTGTTTGTTTGTTTCCTTAGTAAAGTTTTACTTTTTTTTTAAAGCATAAACTCCAGATTCTGACAGATTTGAGTTCGAACCCCAGCCTTTCTGTATATTAGCTGTATAACCTCAGGCAAATTGTGTTGTGCCTCAGTTTCCTCGTCCATAAAATGGGAAAAATAAAACTTCTCTCATATGGTTGCTAACAGGCCCAAATGAGATAATGTATGTAGTACTATTACCCCATTTCCACTTCCCAACAATGTCAAAATTATATAGAAAATTAAGTGATGCAAAGAATAAAAATGTTAGCAATAGCAAACATTTAATGGATACTCATCATGTGCCAGGCACTATTCCAAGCCATTTAATGTATTAACTTATTTAATCCTACAAAATCCCTAAGAGATAGGTTTTATTTCCACTTTAAAAATGAAGTAACTAAGGCTTCCCTGGTGGCACAGTGGTTGAGAGTCCGCCTGCCAATGCAGGGGACACAGGTTCCAGCCCTGGTCCTGGAAGATCTCACATGCTGCGGAGCAAATAAGCCCATGTGCCACAACTACTGAACCTGCACTCTAGAGCCCACGAGCCACAACCACTGAGCCCACGTGCCACAACTACTGAAGCCCACGCACCTGGAGCCCGTGCTCTGCAACAAGAAGCCACCACAATGAGAAGCCTGTGCACCGCGATGAAAGAGTGGCCCCCACTTGCCGCAACTAGAGAAACCCGCGTGTAGCAACAAAGACCCAACGCAGCCAAAAATAAATAAAATAAATAAACTTACCAAAAAAATGAAGTAATTAAAACAGAGAAGTAAATCACCCAAGGTCACACAAACAGTAAATGGAGGATTCTGATCCAGGTGACAGATGTAACTTTTAGGCTACACTATATCCTTTACTATCCCAGCAGAGAACCTCAGCTTTAAGGAGAGGAGACCAATATAAATACAGATATAGATTCACAAATATTTACTTCTTTAACAGTTTGCACAGTTTGTATACCACATCATGGGAAAAAACACTCACCTAAGAATTAAGAGACCCCAAATTCAAGTTCCAGTGCTAAGTTAACTAACCAGCTGCGGGAACCCAGACAAATTATTCAAAACCCTCCCAGCCACATGTTCTTCCTCTGTAAAATGAGAGGTTTGGAAAGTCTAACCAGCTCTTGCTTCTCTTTTATGAGCCTTTGTTGCCTATATTAAAAGAATATAGCACAAATACAAGGCCTAGATAAGACAGTGATTACTGATGACAATGACAACATATCTGACTGGTTCCAACATCACTGTGCTAAAGAAATACTTTATTATAGATAAGAATGTTCTACCAAAACAGAAGTTTGATTTTTGTCGGAGTTACATGGCTTCTGTCAAATATAACTGGACCTAAGTCATTTTTATCCTAAAATCCTATGGTATAACACTGTAAATCAACTATACTGTAATTTAAAAAAACAGTCCTAGAGAGTTCCCTGGCAGTCCAGGGGTTAGGACTCAGCACTTTCATTGCCATGCCCCAGGTTCAATTCCCGGTCAGGGAACTAAGATCCCACAAGCTGCGCAGCACAGCCAAAAAAAGTCCAATGGTATTTCTGAATGCCAAGTGTAGTAACAGTACAGAGCAATGGTGATATTAGTTTCTTCTTCCCTAAGTATTCTTCCTAGGCTCTCCTTTTTACTCCTCTCTGCTTCTTGCTCACACTTAGAGAAATTCAAAACCTACCCTTTAGCCCCTCTGTAGTGGGTGGAATGCTGGCCCCAAAAAAGATATGTCCACATCGTACTCCCCAGAAGCTGTGAATATTATCTTATTTGAAAAGATCTTTACAGAGGTTATCAAAGATCTTGAGATGAGAAGATCATCCTGAATTAGCTGAGTGGGCTCTAAATCCAAAGAGAAGTATCCTTATAAGATAGACACACAGAGAAGACACAAAGGTGATGGTGATGTGAAGATGTGAGTGATGTGGCCAGAAGCCAAGAAATGCAGCCACCAGAAGCTGGGAGAGGCAAAGAATTATTCTCCCCAAAAGCCCTCTGAGGGAATGCAGCCTGCTGACACCTTGAATTTGGACTTCTGGCCTCCAGAACAGAGGAGGAAAAAAAAAATCACTATTGTTTTAAGCCGCCCAGTTTATGGTAATCTGTCGCAGCAGTCATAGGAAACTAATACACCCTCCAAACCGCATTTTTTTACCCCTTACTTCTGTAGCTAACTCACCAGCTTTCCTAAGCAAAAGAAATCCATAATTATCCTTCAAAAGCAGCCTAACCTCAACCCTCCCCAATCCCCCACAAAAAAAGAGCAATAAAAGAAATTATAAAAAGCATACACAGACAATTCACGATAAGAACACAAAGGATTAATAAATAGCTTTTTAAAAAATATACCTTAGTAGTAGTCAAAGAAATACAGATTAAAACATAATGATATCCCAAAAAAGGAAAACAATGAGAATTAGTGAGGATGTGGAGAAAGTAGAGCCCTCGTGTGTTGACAGTCTGAATGTAAAATGGTGCAGTCACTGTGGAAAACAGTTTGGCAGTTCTTCAAAAGATTAAACACAGAGTTACCATACGACCCAACAATTCCACTCCTGGGTGTATACTCAAACAGGTGTTCCTACAGAACCTTGAACACAAATGCTCATAGCAGCACTATTCATAATAGCCAAAAAGTGGAAACAACCCAAATGTCCATCAAGTGAATGAATAAACATTCACACATACAATAACAACCATATAATGGAAGGAATGAGGTACTAATTTATGCTACAACATGGATAAACCTTGGAAACATTATGCTAAGTGAAAGAAGCCAGTCACAGAAGGCCATATATTGTATGATTCCATTTATATTAAATATCCAGAATAGGCAAATTCAAAGAAACGGAGAGCAGATTAGAGGTTGCCGGGGGTTTGGGGGAGGGAGGAATAGGGAGTGACTGTTCAATGAGTACAGGTTTCCTTTTGGGGTGATGAACATGTTATATATATCATAATGGTGATGACTGCACAATATTGTGAAATGTACTAAATGCCACTGAACTATGTTAAATGGTTAAAATGGTAAATTTTGTTATGTGTAATCTACCAACCCCCCCAAAAAAAAAATATATATATATATACATAAATGATGGCAAGCTAGAAGTGAGCATAAATTGGTATAGCACTTCCAAGAAGAAATTCATCATTACACATGAAATGTGCTTAAAGGTTCATCTAATTTGACTTAATAACTGTCTTACTGTTATATATACTAAAGCAACAGACACTCACAGATTTGGATAAAGTATACACGTTGTAAAATTATTTATCATAAAAAAGTATAAACAAACCACCCAAGTGCCAAGTAATCATTAAAATTTTACAATTCACTCATACTTTGGAATCAAATAACAATTAAAATCATGTTTATGAAGAATACTTAATGGCATGAGAAAACTATTCAAGACATATTTAAAAACATGGGAAAATGATCAACATATAACAGTAAATTTAAAAAGCAGGATACAACATTTTTTTCTCTTATGATCTCAATTTTATAACTCTATATTAGTGTACATATATTGTTTTTCACTGCAAGTGTTTCTGAGGTATTTCCTGAGAATCAAAATATTCCTAAGAGATAAAGTTTCTGCAAATCAATGAGAAAAATATAAACAACACAACAGAAATATGAACAAAAGGACTGAACAGGTAATTCATTGAAGGAGTGAAACATGAAATACACAAGTGTACATGAAATATATGAAAAGATACTCAGCCTCACAAATAGTTAAATTTAGATTAAAACACACATTTTCTTCCCAGCAGATTGAAAACATTTTAGAAAAGCAGTTAATATTTCGTTGCAGATATAGAGAAAAAATTGGTAGAATCTTATTGTTGGTGAGAGGCTAACCTTTTGAAGAGGGCGATTAGGCAATATCTATTAAAACTTAAAATATACATTATTCCTTGGACTCACAGAGTCTAGTTTTATCAATTAATCCCATACAATGACTCCCACAAGTGTAAAAATACTTGTACAAGGGTATTTGATAAAATAAAAATTTGAATATATTCACCAGAAAGATCTTTGTACTGATGTGGGATATTTTTTAAGATTTTATTTATAAATATATAGAATGTTATAATTTGAAATAAATCCCCTTTTTACTTCAGCTTGTTTGAATGAGTTTCTATTACTTGTAATTAATTAACTCTTAACTAGGCACAATAAAATTTCAGGAGAATACTTGCTGATATTGAGAAATACTCATGACAGGACATTAAGTGAAAAAAAAAATCAAAACATAAAATGTTTGCATTTCGCCTTATCACAGTATGTAAAAGTATACACACATACACCCACATATAGTAAAAACTGGAAAGAATATTGGTGATGACTATACACATGTAAACATATGTAAAAATACATCAAGCTATATACTTAGGACTTGTGCTTAAGGCAGACTGCAATACGAACTTTTAAGAATTGGAAGGAACTACAAAAAGACATCAAAATGCTACAAGCTTAATTCTGAATAGTCACTCGTGAGTGACTTATTTCTGTATCTTTCTATAATTTCTAAGTTCCCTATAAGAAATGTACTTTATAATTTAAAGTTTTATTTTTAGAGAGAGAAAATCCACTCCTTACATGGTTGACCTTCAAATATGTTTTTTCCAAACCTCAGAGTCTGTAACTTATGTATAGGCCAAAGGTGTTTTTGTACATATTAAATGAGCATTGAACTAATCAATGAATACATGAGAGACCATGTTTTTGTTCAGGGTCACAGCCAGAGCTAAGCCCTCTACAGCAAATTTTGCAAGACATAAACTACAAAGCTAGAGAACAGAATACTCTTTCCCTCTCCTGAACCCCAGCAACACCTCATTATCTGCTCCTCACTTAAGGAACTGATCCTCTTCCACAGCTATTGGTTTATGTATGCCTGACTTGTCAGAAGACTATGAGCTCCACAAGAACAGCAACTCTATCTCACACATGTATGCAAACAACTGTCCCATCACTAAGTTGGTCTTTCAATAACAGAAAGGTATATGGTAGAGGACTTTAGAGACAGGGAAAAAAGGTTCCTAATTCTTGCTATGGGAACTCAAGCATGTTATTTAAATTCCCTGCACTTTAGTTTCCTAATCCGTAAAGCGAGGATAATGTCATTTGGTACCTAGAATTGAAATGTATTCACTAAACAATAAATAGCTATTAATTTAGTTATGAGGGATTGAACAGTTTACTCTAGCCTCATTTCCTTGTCTGTGTTCCCCATTAACTACAGTGTACTTGTGAGTGGGATGGTCAGCAGAGGCTAGTACAAAAGTGGGTAGAACAAAGCTAACTGGTCCTTACGAAGACTGACTCAATGACCCTGGCCTTATTAAATTCATCACACTCATAACCAACTGAGCTAAGCAGCCAACAGAGCTGGACCAGGAGACCAACAATCCTCCACAAAACACTAAACATTCTTCTAGAAGATAAAACTACAGATGCTTAAATACCAACTTTCCACACAATAAAAGTGCAGTGGAAAGAATGTGTTTCACAGAGATGTGAGAAAATGGGGGTAAAAGAAGAATGCTAGCTTAATTACTTAGCAAAGAAAGGGATTAAATACCATTTGAACATACAGAACCTCAGAGCTAAGCAAAACTGGATGGATGTCAGTTTAGCAGGTGATACGTCTAGGTATTCGTTTTATTTTTCCCAATAAGAGATTGTGATCCTAAGTCCATGGGACTGGTTAAATAAACTAAAACTAGATTCATTTAAAAAAAAAAAAAAAGGTTCATCTGAACTATTATAAAATTTAGCTTTATACATTAAAAATTACAAAATAATCACAGTGCAATACAAAATGCCTCTCACATCACCATCTTACCTCTAAATCTGACGTTGGCCCTCAGCTTTTTGAGTATGGGTAAACAATCATTGCTACTCTCCTCCTCTACAGACCCCACCTTCTTTATTACTCAGCACTTAGAAAAGTTGTGGAAGTCTGGCTTCTTTAAGTTCTAAAAAGTTAAGTACTATGCCTTATATCAGAAATACATATATATATGATTACATACAATTCTTTGAAAATCTGAATAAGCAGCCTTTACCTTTTCATAATTAATACAAATCTTTATCAAATACCTACTATGTAAAGCATTTCTTCTAGCAAAGCTCAGAAATTTGTCTACCTGACTCTGGGACAAGAGAAGTTATAACATAGTTCTGTAATTTTTTAATTTGTATAATGACCTACGGTTTTTATAATCAGGAAAAAAAATTTTAATGTAATGGTCATTGTCAAATAAAGACTCCAGGGAAGGGACTTCCCTAGTGGTCCAGTGGTTAAGAATCCATCTTGCAATGCAGGGGACGTCTGTTTGATCCCTGGTCAGGGAACTAAGATCCCACATGCCATGGGGCAACTAAGCCCGTGCTCCACAACTAATGAGCTCGCACACCACAACTAATGAACCTGTGTGCCACAACTAGAGAGAAGCCCACACACTGCAACAAAGGGCCCACGCGCTGCAACAAAAGATCCCGCGTGCCACAACTAAGACCTGATGCAGCCAAAAAATAAATAAATAAAACTTTTTTAAATTAAAAAGAAAAAGACTATGGGGAAAACTAGAAAAGAGACATTTAACTTACTCAAAATAAAACCTCTGGTTTTCTTCAACAATATAACAATAATTAATACCTATCTTCATGACATTGTTAGAAAGCCATTATTCTAAAACTACAAAAATAAAGAAAAAAAGGACACCAGAGATGACACAACTGAGAAAGGAACCAATTCTTTTGACATTCCTGGAGAGTAATTCTAATGTATTACTGTTTTTAATGAATGTAATTTGTTGTAAATTGGGTTTATCCACTTATAAATCCTAGCTTATGATTATTATTTCTAAATCATTTCCTTCTCTGTCTTCCTGACTTTAAAAATCCTGAAAGTTTCTTTACAATAGCCAGGTCATGGAAGCAACCTAAATGCCCATTGACAGACGAATGGATAAAGAAGATGTAGTACGTATATGCAATGGAATATTACTCAGCCATAAAAAGGAACGAAATTGGGTCACTTGTAGAGACGTGGATGGATCTAGAGACTGTCATACAAAGTGAAGTAAGTCAGAAAGAGAAAAACAAATATCGTATATTAACGCATATATGTGGAACCTAGAAAAATGGTACAGATGAACCGGTTTGCAGGGTAGAAATACAGACACAGATGTAGAGAACAAACGTATGGACACCAAGGGGAGAAAGTGGCAGGGGAGGTGGTGGTGGTGGGATGGATTGGGAGATTGGGATTGACATGTATACACTAATACGTATAAAATAGATAAGTAATAAGAACCTGCTGTATAAAAAAATAAATTAAATTAAATACAAAAAATCCTGAAAGTTTCTTAGTTGCTTCCCATTACCTTTCATTATAAAGAATATGGTAAATCAGAAGTCATAGCCAGCACCCAACAATAACCACAAAAAGATGCAACCTGCAGGTTACACTGAGGGATTTCTGAGGTTAGTAGGTGCAAACCTCTTTTTTTTCTTTTCAAAGAAAACAGACCTCAGACAAACAGCATAAAACATCCTGAAACAGCCACACAAAAAACAGAACTTCTTAGAAACAAAGCCCCAGTAACTATTTGGTCTAAGAAAAACATTTCCAGAACTGATAAGAATGGGGAGACAGGAAAATATATATATAAAAAATAACAACCAGCCTTAACTACAATTCAAAAAACGAGTGACCTGATTCCTCCCCTGACAGAGTTCCTCTACTGCATTGTGGGTTGGGGACTGATCAAAGAGGCCATGCCACAGCTCTGCCACTCGATGATTAAGCCATTGCTTCAATATACCCAAATCTATCATTTTAAAAGAATAATCTCGGGAATTCCCTGGCAGTCCAGTGGTTAGGACTCTGGGCTTTCATTGTCGAGGGCTCAGGTTCAATCCCTGGTCGGGGAACTAAGATCCCAAAAGCCATATGATGCAGCCAAAAAAAAAAAAAAAAAAAGAATAATCTCATCACTGGTGAGATAGCAGACAGAAGACCTGGATTCTAACAGTTCTTTCTAACTTTCTGGGTAACAGTGGACAAAAAATTATATTTTCAAATGGGACTGAAAATATTAAAAACTGTTTTAAAACTATTACATCTTATTTTTTTTTAATTTTATTTATTTATTTATTTAATTTTGGCTGTGTTGGGTCTTCGCTTCTGTGTGTGGGCTTTCTCTAGTTGTGGCGAGCAGGGGCCAGTCTTCATCGCGGTGCACGGACCTCTCACTGTCGCGGCCTCTCTTGTTGCGGAGCACAAGCTCCAGACGCGCAGGCTCAATAGTTGTGGCTCAAGGGCTTAGTTGCTCCGCGGCATGTGGGATCTTCCCAGACCAGGGCTCGAACCCGTGTCTGCTGCACTGGCAGGCAGATTCTCAACCACTGTGCCACCAGGGAAGCCCAAAAACTATTAAATCATTTACAAATATTAATCATTACCATCTGTCAAAAGTGGTGGCTGGACTATCTCAGACCTAGCTCTGACAGTTTTTGATTCTGTGACCAATATAAATGAATGCACACTTATATTATGTTTTGCCACCTAGAAGTAGTTTAGAAAACAAGAAATCCCACACTCACAGAGGGATGAAGCTTAATAAGAGGAAGCTCCACACATCTTCTCCCTGCTCACAGCCTCTCAGCACTCCATGAAAACATTTTAGATTAACGCAGCTAGTTCAGCCCATTCAGTAGACCACAGATGGCCTAGCAAAATTTTGACCTGAATTGCCCATCATACTAATGAACAAAAGAAACAAACAAGAATTACTAACCTGGCTCTCTTTAACAAGAAACTATGATAGATCCCGTGGATGACCATCAAGCAAATATCCTAAGTATAACATTTGAGAAACTTGATGGTCTAAACCATAGCTGTTCCCATCTAACTTCCTGGAGCCATACCCGACCCCTTGGAAGCACACTTGGAAGAAAACAGCTTGAAAGCTAGCACATGCCCTCGTTTTCCACCACGACAGGACTCTGACACTCACAAACCCAGTCCAGGGTCCTGTATACTCTAAACTAAAATCAGTCATTACAAAACATCTGGAACATAGACATTTGACCAGTAACTGCCTCACTTAATAACTTTTGAGAACTAAACCTAAAAATCTGGCAACGATAGTCTCTGTGTAATCACTGAATTCCACAAGAAGTCACCAGCTTCTAAAGGGCAAGGCTTTCTCTCTTTTACTAGGTCCTATGCCGTATCAGCAGTAACCTAAAACATATCAACATAGGTTCCCTCATGTGTACCTAGGTTCCTAAGAGACCTCTAAGACCACCTGACAGTAATTCAAACCCAGAATTTGGCAACAGGAATTGAGATGCCAACAGGAATTGAGAAGCCAAGCCAAGTACAAGTACACCTTCCTCCAGAGTTAGCAAAAAACAACAAGCTTATAAAAGGATATAGGACTGGAAATGGGTATTGCCGAAGGAGGCCCTAGGCAAAGAAAACTATTTATAATCTAGTACAGAAGGAAGGAAGGGCGGAACAGAGTCTAAGAACTTGGTTTAAGCACGAAACACTGTGACTCGGGATTTCCTCCTAAGAAGAGAGGAGCAGAGCCCCATTGTTATTAAAGTAAAATCCACTTACCTTCAATGTGATCCTCCCTACCTGAGAGAGTGTGAAGTAGGGTGCTCTTATGTTAAAAATATAGCCTCTCCAACTAAATTTAGCATATAATTTTAAATCACCTTGGGGCTGCTCTGTAATTGTTTTCTGTGTGCTAATAGTGTCTCCTCTTGACTTCTTATTTGCTCTACCTTATAAAAGGAAACACATGACCTAACTTAGGAAATCTCCCCCTTCTACCCTGAACTCTGGAAGTATCCACAGATGCCTGAGGTAAGCTACCAGGATTTGAGTTTTGCTTCAGCTAGGAGTCTGAGCTTCAGAGCAGGGATGCCTTTATAAAATGATCATGAGAGAATCTGTGCTGAATTGACCAGACTGGTAGAGGAAAATAAAAATTAAGGTTATTTCAAATTGACTCCCTGTTTGAAACTGGCTCATCAAACTTTTTATACCCACTTCATCTCTGAGAAGAGATAACTTTTTTTTTCTTTTAAATAAGATATCCTTCTTAGTCACCAAGAATATGCAAATCAAAATCACACTGAGATAACCACTTTACACCCACTAGGATGCCCATGATCAAAAAGATAATAAGTGTTGGTGAGGATATAGAGTGTGGAACCCTCAAACACTGCTAGTGGAAATGTAAACCAGTGCAGCTGTTTTGGAAAAGAGTCTGCAATTTCTCAAAAGGTTAAACATACAATTGCCACATGACTCAGCTATTCCACTCCTAGGTATATACCTAAGAGATATGAAAACATATGTCCACACAAAAATATGTACACAAATGTTTACAGTAGCATTATTTATAATAACCAAAAAGTATATAAATAACCCAATGTCCATCAACTTACGATAAGTAAAATGTGGTATATTTATACAATATCATTCAGCCATAAAAAGAAATGATATACTGATACATGCTACAACATAGATGAACCTTGAAAACATGCTAGGTGAAAGAAGCCAATCACAAAAGACCATATATTGTGATTCCATTTATATGTAATGTCCAGAATAGACAAATCCATAAAGATCAAAGGTAGATTAGTGGTTCCCAATCAACCTACTGCCCTCAAACTCTCTTCTTTCTCCAACTCATCAGCACCTGTTTTTACGAAATTATAAGTACAATAACAAAAATAACTTTCATTTTAATAAAAGGTCTAGAAGGATCTATATTAAAATGTTAACTACTATGAAGAGATTAAGTTTTTCTTATTATCATGGATGTGAAGAATAATGATGTGAACTAGTACTGATTTGGTGATAAGAAAATAAAAGTTTTTTCACCCAAGGAGGAAAAAAAAAAGTAGATTAGTGGTGGCTTAAAGCTGGGATGTTAGGGAGTTGGAAGGATATGGGAAGTAACTGCTAAACGGTATAGGTTTTGGGGGGAGAGTGATGAAAATATTCTAAAATTGACTTTAGTCATGATTTCGCAACTCTGTGAATATACTAAAAAACACTGAATTGTGTACTTTAAATAGAATTAAATCTCAATAAAGATTTTTTATATATTAGAGAGAGAAAGATAAGACACATATATAAGTGATAAAGCAACTGGAGCAAAATGTTAACAGTGAATCTGGAAAAAGGATGTACTGAAGTTCTTTGTACCATTCATGTCAATGTTTGGCGTGAAATTACATTAAAAGAAAAAGCTAGGCTTCCCTGGTGGCGCAGTGGTTGGGAATCCGCCTGTCAACGCAGGGGACACAGGTTCAAACACTGGTCTGGGAAGATCCCACATGCCACGGAGCAAATAGGCCCGTGAGCCACAACTACTGAGCCAGTGCACCACAACTACTGAAGCCCACGCACCTAGAGCCCGTGCTCCTCAACAAGAGAAGCCACCGCAATGAGAAGCCCGCGCACCGCAACGAAGAGTAACCCCCACTCACTGCAACAAGAGAAGAGCCCGCGCACAGCAACAAAGACCCAAAGCAGCCAAAAATAAATAAAACTATTTTTTTTAAATATATTAAAAAAGAAAAAGCTAAAAAAATTAAGATCTCGGGCTTCCCTGGTGCCGCAGTGGTTGAGAGTCCACCTGCCGATGCAGGGGACACGGGTTCGTGCCCCGGTCCGGGAAGATCCCAAATGGCGCAGAGCAGCTGGGCCCATGAGCCATGGCCACTGAGCCTGCACGTCCGGAGTCTGTGCTCCGCAACGGGAGAGGCCACAACAGTGAGAGGCCCGCATACCGCAAAAAAAAAAAAATTAAGATCTCTCTCTTGATAATCATGCACAGTATTCTTGCTTAACATGAAACGGAAACCTGCACTAGACAAAACTGCCATGTCTGCTCCCACCCCTGCCAGACAAGTATTTTACTTGTCTCCCCCACACTCATCAAACTACTGCAAAGCATGCAAAGCAGCACTCCAGTAGCAGAAAAGAAGGATAAAACGTGGCAAGGGAGACAAATATTCTCCAACTTTCTCAGAGCCTCAGTTTCCTCATCTGTAAAGTCAGAAGGTTATATAGTCTCTAAGAGAGCTTCCATGTTTGACATTCCATGATTCTGTTGTTCTAATTTCATTGCCCAATATAGTTAAGGAGAAGTATGATCTGACCAGTCCTCTGGCTTTCCTGGACAGGGAGCATTTTTTCTCTCTTCTAATGGTGACATTAAGAGATGATTTCAGGGTATTTCAATGTTCTAAGCAGGTTCATACAGGACACTGGCCAGTTTCCCAACTATCTATGTTCCTAAGCCCTCTCTTCAATTCTTGGTAAGACCCACCACTCAGAGCCTGGGAAACTGCAGTAGTGGATGCATAAACCTAGGATACTTATATCTCAATGCTGGGTGCAGGTCAGTGCAGAGGAACGTAAAGATTCCATAGTAAGAAATAGGTTACTAGCATTCTGGAAACTTAACTCTCAGGCAGAGATAGGGAACGTAAACTCAGGAGTCCCATGTCATGGTAAACCTTCTCCTGCAGTTACCTGGTGGTGACCATAAGAAGAAAAATGGAAAATGAATATGCCCAAAACACCCATCCATCAAAGAGGCAGAAAGAGGGACTGGACTCTACTACCATCTGCCCCACTTAGAATGGGCCAACAATAATGAAAAACCAAAATCAAAAATGTTTCTTCCAGATTTGCTTATCTCCTTGACAAACTCAAAAAGCTAGCAAGCAGATACCATTTCTCAAAGTTGGCTAGACTACTGCTTCACCAATAGATTACCTTTCTCTCCTTCAACCCAAAGTACTCCCTCAACTAACCAGAAGAGAAAACAAAATTAATTTTCATATCTTCCTCTGTTCCTTGCACAACAAATAACTACATGACTTGCCTAAATGCTTAAGTCTAGAGGAAAGGGGAGAGGTGACATGGAGAGACTCCTATAAATTCAATGATCAGAGTCTATATTCAACACAGCAAGCTCTATGTTTATTGCTGCAAACAGAAAAAAATGAATCTTAAACTTTCTCCATAAAGCCAGAAGGAACACTGAGCATCTCTGATCTGCTTGTTCTGGATTCACTCCTAGAGTATAGAAGCTATCTGATGTATATAACTTAATTTGCTTGGAGAGAACATAGACTCCTTGGTACCTCCCTAGAGAACCTGGGTGCAATTCACAATTTCCTGTAGTTTCATTTACTATGACATCATCAGTTTAGGAGCTATAAGGCAGAGAGAAAATGCACCCTGGAGAGTCTCAAGACTGACCGGCAAAGAGCTATTTGTATTCTGTTTTGTTTTCCTCAAAGATTCCCTCTGGGTAGTCCAGATTCCCCTATCAACCCACCAGAAATGAAATGAAGGAAAAGAAGAAATCCTTCAATCAGTGCTTATTCTAACAAAGGCCACCTATTGAATAAATAGTCTTGGCATTCCACTACTGCAACCACACTTAAAAAGATAGAAAAATACCCTTCCTTACACATTTTATACAGCTCATCCCCCCCCTTCTTTATTCTCTCAATAAGCTTTCACAGGTATACAATTTGAGCTTGCTGAAAAGCCACATAATTAACAGATATTCACTAAAAGAGAATTAACCTTTTGAGAATCTACTTGATGAGACACTTTTTATTTACATTCTCTTTTTCATAGATGAGGACCCCAGCAGAGTTATCTAACTTGGCCCCCAGTCACAGAATTAGTCAACAGCAGAGCAAGAATGTTTAACCCCAAAACCCATGCTCTCACTGACAAATCACTTCCCGGCTCCACTCCTAAGCTTTATCATTTGCAAAACATTCTCTTTATTTTTGAAAATCGAATGTCTATAAAATTTAATAGACACTTAAAAGCACAACATAAAAATCACACTGGTTTATTCCACCAGTTTAAAGTTTCTTTTACTGGGGAGAACTGTGTCATTTTTAGTCTTTCTCAACATGTTAGTGTTTTCTAAAGACCCAGCCAAGCAATGAGATGCAGTTTAGTGTCACGAGAGGAGCACTGGATCAAAGTCAAGCAATTAACTAGCAGGACATAGGCCCTACTGTCCTTCCTGGGCCTCATTTTCCTCTCTGAGGTCCCTTCTAGTTCCAGTACCATGAACTGAATTCCAACAACTATTGACACATCGCAAAGTCACAAATTTAACAAATAGGAAACACAGATGAAAAATTAACATCAGTATTATAAAAATTTGAAGACCTAAAAAAGTGAAAAACTACTCCAACAAGAGGCCTAGTATTAACTGTATTACTGATTCATGATTTTTTCTCCACCTGCTCTGCTATTGATTTGAGGAAATAGTGTATTTGCTCTGACCTTGCTAAAGGTCATCAATTTATCACTTTTTTAGAAGTCCATTTTGACAAATAGGACAATCTAAAAGAAATGGATAAATTTCTAGAAACGTACAACCTACCAGACGGAATCATGAGAAAATAGAAAATCTGAACAAACCAATAATAAGTAAAGAAATTGAATCAGTAATCAAAAACCTCCCAACAAAGAAAAACCAAGGACCAGATGGTATCCCTAGTGAATTCTACCAAACATTTAAAGAAGAATTAACATCAATCTTTGTCAAACTCTTCCAAAAAACTGAAGAGGTCAGAACACTTCCAAACTCATTTTACGAGGCCACTCTGATACCAAAGCCAGGTAAGGACACTACAAGGAAAAAAAACTATAGGCCAGTATCCCTGATGAATATAGGTGTAAAAATTCTCAGTAAAATATTAACAAACCAAATTCGATAACACATTAAAAGGATCATACACCATGACCAAGTGGGATTTATCCCTGGGATTTAAGAAAGGTTCAACATATGCAAATCAATAAATGTGATACAACACACTTAAAAAAAAAAAGTCCATTTCGAAGTATGCATCTTTTTTTTTTTTTTCATAAGAAACACTGAAATTTTTCTGATGGGGGGAAAAAACCACACAAAACCTGTCCTGTCACCTCCGAAGCAAAGTAAAATTAGTCAACAGGATAATCACCTTCAGGAGAGAAACTTTACAGTAAACACATCATGACAGAACAGTAAAAAGGAGTATCTCTCATCAAATCAGGATGACACAACAAACCGCCACCCACATGAAACGTGCAAACTGGACACTCCAGACAAAAACTTTTCCAAACCTTGAGATTCAAAGGCTCCAATGACGGTGCAGTGGAGTTCGCGGGGATTTTACAACTCTGACACCGGTGCAGTGGAATTCATGGGATTTTACAATTCTGACACTCTTGGGCAATTAGTGCCAAATCTGATCTGGGCCCTATCTTCACTTCTCCACCACTTCCCTTTGAAAGATGACTTGAGAAGCATCACTACGCAACCCAGGCTCTCCAACTAGGCTGCTGCCCTTTTATTCACAAATGACGCTGGCCTCATAAAAGACAAATTATTTTCAATAAAATATGGCACGGCCCCGGAGTACAAGCCCTTTCTAGATGTAAGGCAGTTCTCACCCTCCTTGGTGTGGCCCAAGTTCACTTTATTACTTCACGTCCCATCAACCCAGGGGGCCCAGCCCAGCGCTGGGTTAGAACGGTTTTGAGGAACTGCAATCACAGGCTTCTTGGGAAGAGGCCAGATAAACTCACCAAGTTTTTGGTTTTTTTTTTTTTTTTTTTTAAGTCTGGGTGGAACTTACTTTCACCAGGACGTGGGATATCTTCTTCCCTCCCTAATGCGTGTTCGAGGACAAGCTTCCCTTTATTTTATACTAAGTCACTCAACCTTCACCAGACTGTGAAGACAACCCTTCTCTCCTCCTCATCCGGGAGGACCTGGCCACAGCTCAGCGGGGAGCAGGGGCCGTTCGGAACCCTCAAGGCTCAGAGCCCCTCGTCCGTTTCCCCTCCTCCAGAGTGACGCCCCCTACCCCGCGCCCGCCCTGGGTCCTTCCGACCGACCCTCGCCCTGCTCCCGGGACAAAGCGGAGGTGGGGTGGTTTCCTCAGGGGTCCCCGGCGGCCGCGGGGAAGAAGCCCCGGGCTCAGCGAGCACTCACCCGACAGCTCGTCCGGCTCCAGCCCGGTCTCAGTGTCCAGCCCGCAGATGACAAAGTAGTCGGCGAAGCGACTGGGCGCCGAGCCCCCTCCACCGCCGCCGCCGCCGCTCATGGCGCCGGGGCCGAGCCGGGCCGGGCCGTGCGGAGCGCGGAGCCCCCGCACCGGGCGCCCGCCCGCCCTCAGGCCGCCCCTCCCGCCGGCGCCGACGCTACCGCGGCTCCGGCCGCCGCCCCCGGCCTTGGCCCGGTCCCCGCGGCCGCCGCGGCTGCCGTGACGGGGCAGGGGGGCACCGGGCCGCCCCGCGCCGCATCCTGGACGCCTTCCCCTCCGCGCCGCCGCCGCCGCCGCCAGCCGAGAGCGCCGCGGACGGAGGTAGCCTGGAAAAGGGCGTAAAGCGCTGAGGAGAACCCCCACCGCGGCCCCCTCCCACCGCGCCTGCGCAGGCGCCTTCGGGGAGGGGGCGGGCGCCTCGCGGAAAAGATGACGTGATGCTCTTCGGGCAGGCTGGCCGCAGCTTCCCAGGCAGTCTCCGCAGCGCGGCGGGCAACTACTGGGCCGCCCGCAACCTCCACCCCCTCGGGGCTGCGACTCCTTTAGGGAAGGCAGAGGAGGTGCGGGATGGATGGACGCATCCCGCAGAGCCGGGACCCTGGCCCACGCTCCGCCTCCCACTAGAGGTCCGGCGATCTCCTGTTTAGACCGGCCCTGTCACAGCAATAGGGTCGCAGGATTGAGCTCGGAAGCTCACCTCATCCTAACTCCAGGAAGCCCACCGGCCTAGATCCCAGATAGCGCCTTCTCCCTGACCCCGCTCCCTAACGTCCACGCCCAGCCCTTTCCCGAGTAGAGCTGAGGATTCCCCCTCTTTTGGCCGAGGTGGATCTGCCCGCCCTATATTTACCCTTGGCTTACAAATGGGGAAACTAAGGCTCAGAAAGAAGCAAGGGCTTTCCCCAAGGTTACATAGAGTCTAAGAGACAAAGCCTGGACCAGAATCTTGGGCTCGTGGTTAGTCCCCGCTCCCTCCCCCCCAGTCCAGCCAGGCCTTTTCCCATGCACCAGGCTGTCCCTTTTTCTCTCCTAGAGCCTCCAGAGACCCATGCCACTTGGGAGCTCCCCTTCTGCTTCTGAGAATTCTCAGTTCCATCCCTGAGTCGGTCCTCCTGAGAGAAGTGGGAGATGAGGAGGAGAAAAACTTGCCTCCTGTTACTTGTGTTGGGACCCCGCGATTTGGTTTCCTACAGAAGCTAAGCAGGAAACTGGAGATCAGAAAACAAGAAGGTAATATGTATAGTGGTTACTAAAATGGGCTCTAGAAACAATGCTTAGATTTGAATCTGGACTTTATCATTTACTGTGTGACCTTGGGCAATCTCCAGGAGCCAGCAGTCATGTTTTCTGTGAAGATTACATGAGATAAATACGCATACAGTTTAAGTAGTCAGAATAGTGCCTGGAAGTAGAAGGCACTCAATAAATATTAGAGATTATATTATTATTCCAGCAAGAGGTGTGCCTAGGGTTTGCTCTAGCAGGCTGCTGCTAAAGGCCCTAGAAGGCAGCTGGCTTCCCCAAGGGCTGACCCTGGGCTATCTCCTGCGTTTTCTCCTGGGTACCTCTCTTAAGTATTGGTTGGGGGGGAGGTGGCTTGGAGGTCACAGCCAATGTCACTTGGAACCATAGTACCTGCTCCTCTTTGTATGTAACCTGCCTGAACTAGTAAGAGAAAAGTGTAGAAAAGGTAGCTTCACAAAGTGCATTTAGGGTGATGCCTCACCCTATCTTGCATGCTGGGGTTGCAGAGACAGTAGAGGAGGTTTAGAGAGCTAAATGGTTACAAAGCACAGAAGAGGGGCATCTTTCCAGGTTGGGGGATGGTCAGGGAAGGCTTCCAGAAGGAGATATAATCCGACCTGAGTTCCAAAGGATCAAAAAGAATTTCTCAAGTAAAAGGGGGAGGAAAGGATGTTTCAGGCAGCGTGTGCAACAACAGGGAGTGACAGATTAAAATGGTTACATACAGGCAACAACAAGTAATTCACTTCTCTGGGAGACAGAGAATTAAAAGGAGATAAAACCAGGGAGAGAGGAGGGGGACAGAGCAGGAAAGGCTTCCAATGCCAGGCTAAAGAACTTACCCTGTAAATTTACCCTGTGTTAGAGGAATGGTAAACTGCAGGAATTAAAGCTGAGGAGGGACTTCCCTGGTGACACAGTGGTTAAGAATCCGCCTGCCAATGCAGGCTACACGGGTTCAAGCCCTGGTCCAGGAAAATCCCACATGCTGCGGAGCAACTAAGCCCGCGTGCCACAACTACTGAAGCCTGTGCAAGGCACTGCAATGAGAAGCCCACACACCGCAAAGAAGAGTAGCCCCTGCACTCTGCAACTAGAGAAAGCCCACGCACAACAATGAAGACCCAACGCAGCCAAGAATTTAAAAATAAATAAATTTTAAAAAAAAATAGAGACTTAATTTTTTAAAAAATAAACAAAATAAAGCTGAGGAGTGACAAGCTCTGACTCACATCTTAGAATGATCACTCTGGGAGTCATGTGGAAGAAGAGGCTTCAAAAAGTCTTAATTATCCTCAGTTTGAAGCCCAGAAACTTTTTATCCAATGTGTCCAGGGTGATCAGGTGCTAGGAGACCTCTCACACTAACTCAACTCATAAAACAAGTTAGAAACGGAAGACTGTATTAATTTGCCCTGGGAAATGTAACTGCTCAGAGACCCAGAATACTCAACTGTAAAGTGATCTCCTTCCCAGTAGGAAATATGTTTGGCAGAGTGATTGCTTCTGCCAGAGTCAGAGAAAAAAAACAGAGCTGAATGCTTTTAAGTTTCAGTTTAAATCCTCACTCCCACTCCTACTAGCTGTATGAGCTGAGGCACATCAGTTAACTTCTCTGGAATGAGAATAATCAACCTTTCCCCCCACAAGATTGCTTTTAAGATTCATAAATTAATTTTTTTAATGAATGAAGAAAGGAATTTTAAATATCTGGAACATAATATACTCTTAATAAGCGGCAACCTGGGGCACCCACTTCAGAATGAAGGATCTGAGAGACAGCAAGTCGACATCTGAGGGAAGATAAATCCAGGAAAGGGCATGAGGCAAAAGTGTGCCTGGAGTGGTCAAGGAGCAATAAGAAGGTTAGGATGGCTGGGAAGTGTTGGGGGTGGGAGGAGTGGGAGAAGATGGTAGGTGTGGTGATGTTGGCTTGTAGTTCACCAAATAATCATGTTTCCCCTTCCACAGTGTGTGGAGTTGTCCCTAGGAAGCAGCTGCCTGGTCAGGGACAACGTTTCCCACCCCACTTGCATTCACATGTTGGTCATGTGACTGGTTCTCACCAATAGAATATGTGAAGGACTTTATGTGTGTCATTGCTAGATTAGTGTATTTAAGAAGCAAATGAGGGGGGACTTCCTGGTGGCTCAGTGGACTTCCGTGCTCCCAATGCAGGGGGCCAGGTTTGATTCCTGGTCAGGGAACTAGATCCCACGTGCATGCTGCAACTAAAAGTTCACATGCCACAACTAAGGAGGCTGCGAGCTGCAACTAAGGAGTCTGCCGGCCGCAACTAAGACCCAGCACAACCAAATAAATGATTAAAAAAAAAGAAGAAGAAGCAAATGAAGGGACTTCCCTGGTGGTCCAGTGGTTAAGAATCCGCCTTCCAATGCAGGGGACGTGGGTTCGATCCCTGGTCGGGGAACTAAGATCCCACATGCCGCAGGGCAACTAAGCCCACACACTGCAACTACTGAGCCTGCGCTCTGGAGCCCACGAGCTCTGCAGCCAGCGCACCACAACTAGAGAGAAGCCCACGCACCACAACGAAGACCCAGTGCAGCCAAAATTTTAAAAAATAAATAAAAAAAGATATATATATATATCTGTATGTATGTATGTATGTATATATGTGATATATGTGATATATATATATATATATATGTGATATATATACAGTGGAATACTACACAGCCATAAAAAAAGAAAGAACTATTGCCATTTGCAGCAACATGGATGCAACTAGAGATTATCATACTAAGTGAAATAAGTCATAAAGAGAAAGACAAATACCATATGATATCACTTACATGTGGAATCTAAAATATGGAACAAATGAACCTATCTATAAAACAGAAACAGGAAGGGCTTCCCTGGTGGCGCAGTGGTTGAGAGTCTGCTTGGTAATGCAGGGGACACGGGTTCGAGCCCTCATCTGGGAAGATCCCACATGCCGCGGAGCAACTAGGCCTGTGAGCCACAACTACTGAGCCTGCGCATCTGGAGCCTGTGCTCCACAACAAGAGAGGCCGCGATAGTGAGAGGCCCGCGCACCACGATGAAGAGTGGCCCCCACTTGCCACAACTAGAGAAAGCTCTCGCACAGAAACGAAGACCCAACACAGCCAAAAATAAATAAATAAACAAATGTGGGGTTTAAAAAAAAAAAAACAGAAACAGACTCACAGACATAGAGAACAAACTTGTGGCTGCCAAGGGGGAGGGGATTGGGGGAGAGAAGGACCAGGAGTTGGGGATTAGCAGATGTAAACTATTATATATAGGATGGATAAACAACAAGTTCCTACTGTATAGCCCAGGGAACTGTATTCAATATCCTGTGATAAACCATAATGTAAAAGAATATTAAAAAAAGAATGTCCATATGTGTATAACTGAGTCACTTTGCCATACAGCAGAGATTGGCACAGCATTGTAAATCAACTATACTTCAATTTAAAAAAAAAGAAATTAAAAAATAAGCAAATGAGATTAATTAATTAATTAAAATTTTAAGAAACAAATGAGGCTTCTTCCCTCTCTCTTTTTTGCCTTCCACCAGCTAAAAGTAGAGAATTATGAGGTTCTAAGGAATGGCAAAACAGAAGACAGAGGAGCCTGGATCTTTGAATCAACTACATGGAGGAAAGTTTCCAGCTGACCAAGAATACCCGCACTGGGCTCTTTGGTGAACAAGAAACAGACTTCAATTGTGTGAAGCCACTGGTACTGTGGGGTTTATTTGTTATAGCAGCTAGCATTACCATCACCCAAGTAGAATATGTTGGGGTAGGGGAAGCAGATCACGGAGAGCCTTGTAGCCGCACTGTAAAGATTTTGTCTTTGTCTCTGAATAAAAGGAAAAGTCACTGTAGAATTTTGAACAAAGGAGTGTCGTGATCTGCCTTGTTTAAAAGGATATGTAAGGTACCATTTTAAGCACTTCATATATATTAACTCTGCCTTGAACTTGTCCTGAACTCAGATTTGTATATCCAACTGACTTCTTATCATCTCAATCTGGAGGTCTAAGAGGCATCTCAAAGTTAACATATTCCAAATCAAATTTCTAATTTACACCCGTAATATGCTGCCCCTTCCACATGCTTTCCCCATCTCAGTAAGTGAAAGCACTTCATGCTTTCAGTTCATGCCAAAAACCTTACACTCATTCTTCTCTCTCTCTCTCTCTTTCCCTCCCTCTCCACACCTACACCACACACACACACACACACACACACAGTCCACATAATATCCATTAGAAAATTCTATTGGTTCTGAAAATTTTAACAATGAGTAAAGCATAGCACAGTTCTGTCTACTTTTAACCCTTGTTTGGTTCAGAAAGTTATAAAAGGAAGCTGGTAAAAGAACAGGTTACTGAAAGTGTGAAACATCCTGGTTACACGAAATCCAGAAAATCACTAAGCATGTTTTGAAAAATACTTTGTAACTGTATCTTATAAGTTACCCCTACCTTTAGTGAGGGTTGCTGGATAATGATATTAATAATGGAAAAACTGGGAAAAAAGACAAATTCATATTATATAAAATACAATGATATATACAGTGCATGTAATAATCCTTTATTTTTAATGTAAAAGAAAAAGTATATAATTTTTATTAATAAATCAGTTTCTTTCCCTTTGCTTAATATATATTCAACAAATATTTTTAAAATATCATTTTGAAAGATACCAGATTACCTGCCTTATTACTCCCTTGGGTGGTAGTTCTTCCCTGGAGAAATGCAGGAACAGCAGGGCTAACCTTGCAAGTCTGTACCTTACAAAAGCAACACCAGAGTAAAGGGAGGGAGGATATGATCACAATAGATCAGCCCAAGAGCAGAGCAAATGAGCCCCTAGGAAAGGTCCACACAGATCTACTCACAGAGCCAAACCTTGCTTTGAAAGCTGGAATGAGGTCATGGCGTATCTTCAATCAACACTAACTGCAAAATTATATATATTTGTATTGCAGTGTTGTTTGTAAGAGAAACCCCCTTCACCCCCCCCAAAAAAAAAACTGGAAACAATCTAAATATCCAGCTTTAGGGAATGGGTTAAAGAAACTACAGCTTGTAAATATTGAAATATTATGCATCTGCAAAACAAAACAGGAAGACAAGGAAAGAAGAAAAGACAAGGAAAAAAATAAAAGAGACTCATTAGGTACTGATACAGAAAAAAATCCAAGATATATCGCTAATATAAAAAGCAAGTGCAAAACTGTGTGTGTAACAGTTCAAACATGGAAGTAACCCAAGTGTCCATCAATAGGTGAATGAATAAGTAAAACGTAGTATATAGATACAATGGGATATTATTCAGCCTGAAAAAGGAAGGAAATTTTGACATATGCTACAACATGGGTGAGGCTTGAGGACATCATGCGACGTCTTTTTGAGACACAAGCCAGTCACAAAAAGACTAATACTGTGTGATTCTACTTACATATGGTACCTAGAATAGTCAAAGTCATAGAGACAGAAAGAGAAAAGCGGTTGCCAGGAGCTGGGGATGGGAGGAGAGGAATGAGGAGTTATTGTTTAATTGGTATAGAGTGTCTATTTTGCAAAATAAAAAGAGTTCTGGAGATGGATGGTGGTGGTGGCTGCAGAACATTATGAATGTACCTAACGCCTCTGAATGTACACATAAACTTGATGAAAATGGTAACTTTTATGTTATGTGTATTTTACCACAATTTTTCAAATTGAGAAAAAAATCCACAGTAAAAATAAAATAAAATTTCAAGGTAAGTCATCATTCTTTGTTCTGAATTTACTTCTTGGACGCTGGCTTTTAAAAATGAAAAAGTAGATCTGAGCTGAAAATACAAGTAAAATGTAGGAGAAAGCAATATAGGGGTAGGGGATTAAGAGATACAAAGTATTAGGTAGAAAATAAGCTACAAGGATATAGTGTACAACACAAGGAATATAGCCAATATTTTATACTAAGTATAAGTGAACTATAACCTTTAAAAACTGTGAATCATTACATCGTACACCTGTAATTTATATAATGTTGTACATCAACTATACTTCAAAAAAATAAAATTAAAAATAAATAAATTAAATGTAGAAGAAACAAAGTCACTTATTAAAGAACAGCTCTGAGTGGAACTCTGAATGGATCTCTGAAGTCAGACACCCAAGGTTCAAATCTCAACTTTACCATTTACAAAATCTGTAATTTTAGGTAAATTTCTTAACCTCTCTGTGCCTTAATTTTTTCATCTGTAAAATGGAGATAATGATATTACTTGCCTCATATGTTTGTTGTGTGAATTAAAGTGATACATGTAAAAAACAGGTATGTGTAATATGCTGTCATCTGTGTAAAAAAGATAAAATAAAAGAAATATGTACTTTATTCTTTCTTGTATATGCATATACTATTTTTGGAAGAATAAATTATTCTGTTAAACTTTATTGCTTCTAGGGACAGAAACTGAATGACAGGGATTGGGAACAGAAGGGAAGTGTTTCATTTTACATTGTTTTGTACTTTTTGGGTTTTGAACCATAAGAATGTATTATCTACTCAAAAAATAAGTATTATTAAAACTTTTTGAAATGCCATCCCCTTCCTTTAGTCTCCCCTACTCACACAGCAAGATTAATCTGCCAGACACACAGCTCTGGCCATGCTACAGCCTGCCAGTCAGAATCCTCAGTAGGGCACAAACTCTTCCTAGTGTGACTGCTAAGGCTTTATATGATCCAGGCTCAACGCACACATCCTATTATTCTTCCAACATCCCCCTTCACACAGTCTGTCTCCAGTCAAGCCTCACTACTCACTCAACTACTTTCCCAGCAGTCACCCTGTTTGGGACCATAGTACCCATAACCCATCCTCACCTTGGCATTTGGAAAGCCCAAAGTTAATCACTTATTTGTGGCTCCTCCTCTGTTACCCACCCGGGTTCTTGGACTCTTTAATCAATAGAAATTGATAAGAAGCCAGATGAGAAATTCAGGCAAAGCTTTATTGGGACTCATGCTGCAGCACAAGGGAGTGAAAACAAGTAACAAGTGCCCTTGCTCACTCCCTGAGGGGAATGAGTTGACCCCTTAAATGGGGTGAGGGTAGGAGCGGGTCCAGGGGTCAAGCTGGAGGGGTGGCTTGGATGATCTGCCCACCCCCTTGGTGGTGCTGTGTGCAGGGATCATGTGCCGTACCCTGCTTTTGCTCCTGACACCTCAGAAGTGACAGTTGGGCTTTTGGGTTTTTTGTATCCTGTTGTACATAATTTGCCCCAACTGCCCATGTATGCAGTTATTTTTAGTCCCTTGTGCAACCACTGCAGCAAAGGGTCCAAGGCCCCAGGTCCTAGCCTGTCTCACCTCCACACCTCCCATCTCACCCGTTTTCTCTGATTTGTGTCAGTAAACACATACAAAACCTCCCTGCCCCTACCTGAGCCTGATAACGACCTAGAAGTTCAGGCCTTAGATTGGGGCCCTGCTAACCCAATTTAGACCTGTACCTCTGAAAGGGAGAAAGAACTTTTTGGATCCCAAAGTCCCTGGGCCAATGGCCTCTTCCACTAAGAAAACCTCAGGAGCAGGAACTTCCCTACCTCCTCCTTCCAAACTAAGCCTGCTCTGAGGTGAAAGGGAAAAGTGGTTAGGCAGATGGGAGGACCTTGGCCTGACACACCATATAGGCGAGGAGGCTGGGACAGCCCCCCTTACCCTCCCACCTGTACATTCTTGCCTTGGCCTCAGGTAGAGCCTCTGAAGAGAAGATAGGGCCAAGGCTGGACTCCAAGCTAACATTAGATTAATTGCCCTCCTTCACCTGCTGACCTCCCTCGGGGCCCAGCTAATGCAGCACCTCTTCTAAGAGTCCACAGCTGGGGACTCCTAGAGCCCTCTGCATCTCACCACACAGGGTCTTGATACCACCACTCAGTTTCCCTCCCCCAAAGCAGTCTATGTCAGCAACGCCTTGTTTATCCTTTCAGAGACAGTCCATATCTGTACTAACAGGGCTGACCCCACCCAGCGAGACCCTGCCCACTCCCAGCTCACAGCATAGCATTCAAGAAAGGTCAGCTGGTGAACCCAGAGGTTCTCAAAACCCTTCCTCTCCAATGCTCAGTGAAGAGTTCACCATGTGCAAACTGAAATGAATCCCACTGATCATACAGAAAAACATAAGCTTCACAGTATGGGCTTTCTTAAGACAAGAAACACAAATACATCTGGGTAGAGTGACACACCCACAGCCACCTCTGGCAGTCAGCTCTCACTGCACACTGATCCATGTCCTGCTGCCCCACCAGCCCCCAATACCTCATTCATAACCAGTATCAGGTTCCTCATGTCTCTCAACCACACAAGCTCCCTAGATCAGTTGAAAATCAGACATCACCTTCAGCCACCATAACTCACAGCAACAAAGAAGCCCCAAAGAAGAGTCAGCAATCAAGCAGCATCTGCTGCCCCATGGCCTGGGGAAGTATGAAGTGGAGCAACAGGAAGAGCAAATTGCTGATAATGTTCACATGTGATGCAACTTTCCCAAAAGTTGTGCATGAGCATGTGCATGTGTTTATCTATATACATGTCTGTTTATTTGTATGTGAATGAACATTTGTATAGAGTCGATAATGTATATGTAGGCACTCACATATATTAGATGTGTGTCTGTGTACTTGCATGTGTAAACAATTGTGTTGTGGGTAGTGTGTGTATGTTTGTGTGTGTTGTATGTATCTGAGGAGGCTGAGACAGGGCAGAGTTGCTAGACCAGATAAGCAAAGGGGTACCTTTGGCTCTTGACAAACCTAGGAGTGACTCACTGGTGGTCCCTCTGTCCCCTCCTCCCTTCTGTCCTCCTGGGTTGAGAGCATTTTGAGAGTCTGGGTGGATGGCCTTATATGTGTTATATCCGGCCCTCTCCCTTAGACTGTGAACACAGACCCTTGCTATTCCCATCAACTTGAGAGCAAGAGCTTTCTGGGAAAGGCCAGATGGTCTCCTGAGGGGAAGTGAAAGGCCCTTGGACCAGATCCCAAAAGGAAGATATATTTAACTGTGGCTGGGCTCTCAAAAGTTTTTGGAGGAGTGATGGAATCGTTATATATCTTAATTGTGATGGTGGTTCCATAATTGTATATGTTTGTCAAAACTTACAGAATTGTACACTAGGAAGAGTGACTCCTAGGACTTCCCTGGTGGCGCAATGGTTAAGAATCCGCCTGCCAATGCAGGGGACATGGGTTCGAGCCATGGGCTAGGAAGATCCCACATGCTGTGGAGCAATTAAGCCCACACGCCGCAGCTACAGAGCCTGCGCTCTAGAGCCCGTGAGCTACAACTACTGAGCCCAAATGCCACAGCTACTGAAACCCGTGTGCCTAGAGCCCGTGCTCTACAACAAGAGAAGCCACCGCAATGAGAAGCCTGCGCATCGCAACGAAGAGTAGCCCCTGCTCACCGCAACTAGAGAAAGTATTCGCGCAGCAGTGAAGACCCAACACAGCCAAAAATAAATAAATAAATAACTTTATTTTTTAAAAAAAGAGTGAATTCTTCTGTAAATGATACCTTAATAAAAAATATGGAAAAGTCTGTACAATTGACAATTGAATGTTAGTATTTTTTTCAGCTGACTATAAACAAAAACATAGTGTCACACTATCAGTTTTCTAGGTTATATCAATTTGCCTTTAGTATGATAGGCAAAAAACATAAGAATAATTACATATGGAAAAATTAAGAATATTTAATTACTGAAATGATTAAATTTATAGTAATGAATTGACAGAATTAAAACAGCACAAGACTTTTAACACATCAAGAATTAACTATAATCAAAATAAACTGAATTTCTAAAAAAGTTCAGAGCATTATGTCCTAGTTTATATTTGGGGAACACTTTGTCTTTATTCATACATAGGGAGATGTTCTCTTTTTTTTTTAATGCTCTTTTTTTTTTTTCTTTTTTAGCTGCGCCTTGCGGCTTGCGGGGTATTAGTTCCCCAACCCGGGATTGAACCCAGGCCCTGGCAGTGGAAGTGCCAAGTCCTAACCACTGGACCACCAGGGAATTCCCAAGAAGTTCTTTTAAGAGTACAGTTTTTAAAAAAAAAAAAAAGAGTACAGTTTAATGTACTCTGTGGGCAAGGAAGAGATATTACTGGGTTGCTGGTAACTGTAGAGCTTGCAAAAGAATTATTAATGATTGTTATTAAATGCAGTATACTCACAATATATGTGAAATGGTTTGGGTTTTTTCTGAGTCTGAATAAAAGTTCATGAAATTTCAAGACAAGGAGGAGAAGGAAGAAAGAAGCAGATGCCACGCCTAGGGACTGTAAATGAGCCTGGCTCAGGAGCCAGGAAACCCGAGTTAAAATCCTAACTCTGCAATGCACTCAGATGATGTGACCTTGGTAGGTCCCTCATTCTCTCAAGTCTTCCGCTTACCCAGTTCTACAGAGAAGACCTTGGCCCTGAGTACAGTTTCCAATAGCTGCATCATTGAGAGTTCTTTTACTGCTTTCCCACCTCAGGGACTCTATAATTAGAAAGACATCCCTGGGGGACTTCCCTGGTGGTCCAGTGGTAAAGAATCCGCCTTTCAATGCAGGGGACCCAGGTTCCATCCCTGGTCAGGGAACTAAGATCCCACATGCCGAAGAGCAACTACGCCGCGCGCCACAAATACGGAGCTCACACGTCTCAACTAGAGAGCCTGTGTGCCACAACTAGAGGAGAAAAAACCCACACCCACACACCACAACTAGGGAAAAGCCCTCATGCTGTAACGGAAGATCTCGAGTGCCTCAACGAAGATCCCGCGTGCTGCAACTAAGACCCGATAAAATAAATAATAAAATAAATAAATAAGTAATAAATAAATACTAAAAGTGAGGAACTACTGGTTTTGATTCTCAACTGAACGCCTCTATGATTCGGAGGTGTGCCTGGGCCACCCCTTGGCCTGCTGCCTCAACTCCTGTCTGCCGCCCACTAAGTTTGCTAAGCTCAGGTTGTAAGTTATCCCCATTTGTGCCTCTGACTTCTGGGGACCCTGAGGGTAACAGGCAGGGCTACCATTCACTATACAGACAGAGCATTGCCCCAGAGACACCATTCATTGTGGTCACTATTCATTCACATAGTTATTACGACAGTTTTCCAACAGATGGCAGTAAAGTATCTTAAGAAAGAGGCATCTTTTTCTAGTTCACCCCAAATCACAGTATGAACTACCAGTGGGACTGCATTTTCTCTGCATTGCCCAACATGGTGATGGTCAACAGCAAGACACAGGAAGTAGAACTGGGCCTCACAGAACTAGAAAGTCAAGTCAACATTAGTTGTTCTCTCTCTCTCTCCCCCCACCCCCCCCCCCCCCACCATGGGCTTCTTTTAGTCCCTCTGCTCCTTCTTCTCCCTCCCTTTCCATCCTCACTCCTCACTCATCTGTTTACAAATGTCTATACTGGATATATAATAATAGTTGGAGTCAACATTGATTCTTACCTCCTTCTATTACACCCAGGGCGACTTCCATGGGCTTTCTACCTATGCACAGGACTCTGTATTCAGAACTTGGTTTAATTCTGGGCTGTTGCGGCTTTAATTTTTTTTTTTTTTCTTTTGGTTGCCTGGTGGGGCTTGCCTTAATTCCCTGACAGGGATCCAACCGGGGCCCCAGAAGTAAGAGCACCAAGCCCTAACCACTGGACCACCAGAGAATTCCCTTAAAATTCTTAGTAACTTTATCTTTGAACTTGTGTTTTATAAGTGAAGTCTGATGGAATGAAGGAACAGGCCCATGAGCAGATGTTGTATGAGCAAATGCATGTCCGCTGTTCCTTGCTGCCTGATTCCCATACAGTGTCTGCAATATTCCATGGCTGGTGAATTCCGGTGGACCTGTGATGCTTGGGAATTCAGCGAGACTTAAAGCCAGTACAGGGCAAGTATGTTATGTCTACAACTGCATAAGTAGCGGTGCTGACTACCCTGCCAGGGTGTGCTTTCTATTCAAACCAGAACTTGCTTCTAACACAGAAAGAAGTCATCAGCATTCTGAGAAATGCAAACGACTGAGGAACCCTAGCACATTCTTATTTATGTGACTTCCTTGTAGTAGCCAATGACTTGCTAAAAATGGTGACATAGAAGAAAGGGGAAAAACAGGGCAACCCATAGTTCCTTTTCCTTTCAGGCCTTTTTCGTTCATCAGTAAGTCCAAGAATGCTGGTAGAATGAGTGCTTATCACGAAGTGAAACAAAAACGGTTGAGTTACTTTTTGCAGTATTTCCAATGTTCGTGTAAGAATAAAGTGAATGTGCATGTATGAGCGTCACAGTAGAACTGTATAATTTCGGTGATTCTATATTCAGTTAAATGTTCTTATATTTGCATTTAAAACTGCCACTGCACAATATAAAGATAAATATAAAATTCAAGCTAATAATTTACAATTTTAATTTTTCTTTGCCTAGACTAACAGTAAACACAAACACCAGGACAAATCAAGAAGACCCTGGAAACAAAGAAAAATGTTTACATTCAGGACTTTTTTTTTTTTTTGGCTGCACTGGATCTTTGTTGCTGCGCTCAGGCTTTCTCTAGTTGCAACAAGCAGTGGCTACTCTTGGTTGCACTGCACGGGCTTCTCATTGAGGTGGCTTCTCTTGTTGTGGAGCATGGGCTCTAGGCACGTGGGAATCCTCATTGACAGGCGCATTCTTAACCACTGCGCCACCAGGGAAGTCCCACATTTAAGTATTTTTAATGGCACTAATTTTTTTTCTGCTTTTTGAACAAAGGGCTATGCATTTTCGTTGACTGTGTTCCCCATGCTATACATTTCCTCCGGGTGCGTGACTCATTTATTTTGTAACAGGAAGTTTATGTCTCCATTCTTGAAGTAATACCAGTTGGTCGGGACTGCATCAACCTTCCCTCTCATCAGCAGAGGTCCTGTACTCAAAGAGCTCATGGTTAGTTAAGAGCAAATAGATCTAACTACATTGAGAACACTTAGTCCTTTAACAGCTGTACAAAAATTCCTCATGGAGGAGATTGCCTTGTAGTTTACAGCTGAGATTCCAAAAGATTATCTTTTTTTTTGCGGTATGCGGGCCTCTCACTATTGTGTCCTCTCCCGTTGCGGAGCACAGGCTCCAGACGCGCACGCTCAGCGGCCATGGCTCACAGACCCAGCCGCTCCGCGGAATGTGGGATCTTCCCAGACCGGGGCACGAACCCATGTCCCCTGCATCGGCGGGCGGACTCAACCACTGCACCACCAGGGAAGTCCCAAAAGATTATCTTTTAAGATGGTAGATCCTATTAACCGGTATGCCATTTATTTGTGTCCGGCAACCGGGCTAACGCCTTGTTTTAGTTTCAATTTGTTTGTTTATTCTGCTGTTTTAAGTAGATGATTGTAGCAATTTCAAATAATGACAGTTATATCTTTTCCCTCCAATGTTTACACCTAATATTTCTTTGTCTTTCTTTACAGCATTTGGCCAAGACCTTCAGTGTCATGTCAAACTGTAGCAATCGCAGTGGGAATCTTTATTTGGTTCCCAAGCTTAAAGAGATTGCATCTAAAATTTTCCATTAAGAATGACATTTGGGGCTTCCCTGGTGGCGCAGTGGTTGAGAGTCCGCCTGCCGATGCAGGGGACGCGGGTTCGTGCCCCGGTCCGGGAAGATCCCACATGCCGCGGAGCAGCTGGGCCCGTGAGCCATGGCCGCTGAGCCTGTGTTCCGCAACGGGAGAGGCCCACAACAGTGAGAGACCCGCGTACTGCAAAAAAAAAACAAAAAAAACAAAAAATATTTGGGGGACTTCCCTGGTGGTGCAGTGGTTAAGAATCCGCCTGCCGGGCAGGGGACATGGGTTCCAGCCCTGGTCCGGGAAGATCCCACATGCCGCGGAACAACTGGGCCTGTGCAACACAACTACTGAGCCTGCGCTCTAGAGCCCGTGAGCCACAACTACTGAACCTGTGCCACAACTACTGAAGCCCGTGCGCCTAGAGCCCGTGCTCCGCAACAAGAGAAGCCACCATAGTGAGAAGCTTGTGCACCACAACGAAGAGTAGCCCCTGCTCGCCGCAACTAGAGAAAGCCCACGCACAGCAATGAAGACCCAATGCAGCCATAAATAAATAAATAAATTTATATATTAAAAAAAAGAATGACATTTGCTATAGGTTTGGTAAACAATTTATCAGATTAAAGAAATAACCTTTTATTACTGACTTGTAATAATTACAATTTTTACTATATATTATATAGATATTGAACTTTATCAGAAATTTTCCTGCATCTACCAAGATAATGTATTTTTTTCTCCTCTTCATGTGGCAAATTACACTGATAAATTTTTCTTATGTTGAACTATCACTATGGTCTGGGAATAAATTTTACTTATTCTTGATGTATTTTTTAAATGTAAGAGTTGGATTTAGATATACAATATTTAGAATTTTTGCATCAGTGTTCATAAAAGAAATGAGTCTAATTTTTTTTACTGAATTATTCTCACCAGGTTTTGGAATCAAAATTATACCACTATACTTGCACTTTGAACTGGAAGGCTTTCTGTCTTTTTCTACTCTCTGGAAAAGCTTGTATAAGACAGGAATAAACTGTTCCTTGAAAGTTTGTTAGAACTTACCTGAGAAACACCTGGATTTTGAAAGTGATGTGCCTGATTACCTTTGCAATTTCTTTTAATACATTTTGGTCTGTATAAGTTTTCTGTTTTTTCTTCTGCCAATTGTGGCATTGTATTTTTTGTAATGTTTTTCTAAGAATTTATCTATTTCATCTAGATTTTCCAATATATATTTATTTCAGAAATATAAAAAATTTTCTATTGTGCATATAGCCATTTCCTCTTCTTCTGTTTGTATTTTATTTATTTGCACATTTTCCCTTTTTGCCTTGATCAGACTTGTCAAACATGACTGACAATCTTTTCAAAGCACTAACTTTTATTTTGCTAATCTTCTCTATTGGCTTTTTGTTCTTTAGTTCATTAATTTCTACTGTTATCTTATTCTTTCTTGTTTTTTTTTGTTTTGGGGCTTTGATTTTTTGCTCTATTTCCAACACATTTATGTAATTTGTTTCTTCTTCTTCTTTTTTTGGCCACACTGAGCGGCTTGTGGGTTCTTAGTTCCCAGAACAGGGACTGAATCCATGCTCTTGGCAGTGAAAGCGTGGAGTCCTAACCACTGGACACCAAGGAAGTCCCATCATTTCATTTGTTTTTAAATTACTCTTTTTATTTTGAGATAATTGTAGATTTATATGTTGCCTTGAGAAATAACATGGAAAGATCTCATTTACTTTTTACCCAATTTCCTCCAAAGGCAATATCTGGGAAAGCTATAGTCCAATACCACAACCAGGATATTGACATTGTTACTGTCAAGATACAGAACACTTCTATTACTACAACGATCCCTAAAGTGGTCCTTTTATAGCCACACCCATTTCTGTCCTACACCCACCCTTTCCTTAGTCTCTGGCAACCTCTAATATCTACTCCATGTCTATAATTTTGTCACTTCTAGAATGTTATAGAAATGAATCATATATAACATATTATGACTGGCTTTTCTCACTTAGTATAATTCTCTGGAGATTCATTCAAGTTGTTGTATGAATAAATAATTCATTCTTTTTTATTGCTGAGCCGTATTCCCTGGTATGAAGGTGCCACAGTTTAATGGTTCACCCATTGAAGGACATCTGTATTGTTTCCAGTTTGGGGCTATTATGAATGAAACTGTTATAAACATTCATATGCAGGTTTCTATGTGAACAGTCTTCATCTCTCTGGGATAAATGCCCAGTAGCGCAATTGCTGGGTCATATGATAGCTGCATGTTTACTTTTTTTAAAGAAACTGCAAAATTGTTTTCCAGATTAGCTATACTATTTAACATTTCCACCAGCAATGTATGAATGAATGGTCTAGTTTCTCCACATCCTTATCAACATTTGGTACTGTCTCTATTTTTTATTTAGCCACTCAGGTGTGTAGGAATATCTTGTTGTTTTAATTTGCAGTTGTCTAATGATTAATGATGTTGAACATCTTTTCATGTGCTTGTTTGTCATCTGTATATTGTTTCTGGTGAAATATTTGTTCATACCTTTCACCCATTTTCTAATTGCATTGTTGGGTTTTTTTACTGTTGAATTTTGAGAGCTCTTCATCCATTCTAGATACCAGGCCTGTATTGGATATGTGGTGTGCAAATATTTTCTCGCATTCCGTAGCTTGTCTTGTCATCCTCTTAACAAGATCTTTTGTAAACATTTTAAAATCTGAAGTACAATTATCAATTTTTCATTTTATGAATCATGCTTCTGATGACAAGTCTAAGAACCCTACCTAGCTCTAGATAACAAAGACTTTCTCTTATATTTCTTTCTAAAAGTTTTAGTTTTATATTTTACATTTGAGTTTTATTATTAATTTTGAGTTAATTGATATATGTTTTGAGGTTTTTGTAGAGGTTAATTTTTTTTTCCCATGAATGTCCAAATTGCTCCAGCACTATTTGTTAAAAAGGCTATATTTTTTCCATTGAACTGATTTTGCACCTTTGTCAAAAATCAATTGGGCATATTTGTGTGGTTCTCTTTCTGTGTTCTCTGTTCTGTTCCATTGATCTATATATCTGTCCCTCTGCCAGTACCACACTGTCTTGATTACTGTAGCTATATAATAAGTCTTGAAATGGGGAAGAGTGGTTCCTCCTACTTTATTCTACTTTTTACCTATTCTAGTGTTATCTATTCTGGTTCCTTTGCCTTTCCATATAAATTTTAAAATAATCTTATCTATATCTACAAAATATCTTGCTGAGATATTGATTAAACCTATAGATCAATTTGGGGAGACCTGACATCTTTACAATGTTGAGTCTCCCAGTCCATGAAGATGGTAGGTCTCTTCTCTCTCTTTTTTTTTTAAAAATAAATTTATTTATTTAATTTATTTATTTTTGGCTGCGTTGGGTCTTCGTTGCTGCACGCGGGCTTTCTCTACTTGCAGTGAGCAAGGGGTACTCTTTGTTGCAGTGCGTGGGGCTACTCTTCGTTGCAGTGCGCAGGTTTCTCATTGTGGTGACTTCTCTTGTTGTGGAGCACAGGCTCTAGGCACGCGGGCTTCAGTAGTTGTGGCACGCAGGCTCAGTAGTTGTGGTGCACGGGCTTAGTTGCTCTGCAGCATGTGGGATCTTCCTGGACCAGGGCTTGAACCCTTGTCCCCCTGCATTGGCAGGCGGATTCTTAACCAATGAGCCACCAGGGAAGTCCAGTATGTCTCTTCTTTCTCATCTAGTTTTAAGCATACAAGTCCTGTATACACTTTGTTAGATTTATACTTAAGTATTTCATTTTGTTTTGAGTGGCTATAAATGGTATTATATTTTTAATTTCAATTTCTATGTGTTCATCGTTGTATATAGAAATTCAACCTTGCTGAACTCACTTATTAGTTCTAGGCATGTTTTTGGTCAATTCCCTGGTATTTTCTATGGAAATTATCATGTCATATGCAAATAGGGACAATTTTATTTCTTCCTTTCTAATCTGTATGCTT
Source organism: Stenella coeruleoalba (assembly GCF_951394435.1). Classification (NCBI taxonomy): domain Eukaryota; kingdom Metazoa; phylum Chordata; class Mammalia; order Artiodactyla; family Delphinidae; genus Stenella; species Stenella coeruleoalba. The sequence continues at coordinate 45,921,830 of NC_137154.1, read as the reverse complement.
CTTTTCATATAAATTTATTTATTTATTTTTGGCTATGTTGGGTCTCTGTTGCTGTGCGCGGGCTTTCTCTAGTTGTGACCAGCGGTGGCTGCTCTTTGCTGCAGTGGACGGGTTTCTCATTGCTGTGGCTTCTCTTGTTGTGGAACACAGACTCTAGGCACACAGGCTTAGTAGTTGTGGTTCATGGGCTTAGTTGCTCCACGGCATGTGGGATCTTCCAGGACCAGGGCCCGAACCTGTGTACCCTGCATTGGCAGGCAGATTCTTAACCACTGTGCCACTAGGTAAGTTCCTATATGCTTTTTATCCCTTTTTCTGCCTCATTTTACTAGCTAAAACTTGCAACACTGTGTTATATAAATTGGTGAGAGTGGATATCCTTGCCTTGTTCCTGATCTAAGGGAAAACATTCAATCTTTCACCATTAAGTGTAATAATAACTATTTCTTCTTTAGTTAGCTGTTGTTTTCTATCAAGTTAAAGAAGTTCCTCTCTATTCCTTTTTCTGAACGTTTTTATCATGAGTGGCTGTTGAATTTTGCCAAATGCTTTTTCTGCATCTATTGAAATGATAAATGAACTTTCTTCTTCAGTGTGTTAATATAGTGGATTACATCGATTGATTTTCAAATTTTAATGTTTTTTGTTTTTTGATGTAATTAAAATATTTAAGTGTGTTTAGTCCATCTCACTTTAACTACTGTGCTAGTTGTATCCCATAAAATTTAACATATAAGATATTCATTATCATTGAATTTCAAATATTTCATAATATCCTTTATGTTTTCCTTTACTACACAAATTGGAATTTTTTTATTATTTATTTTTATTTTTTTGCCTGCATCAGGTCTTAGTTGTGGTATGTGGGATCTTCGTTGAGGCATGCTGGATCTTCCACTGTGGCACGGGCTCTTTGTTGTGGCACACAGGCTTCTCTCTAGTTGTGGCGGGCAGGTTTTCTCTCTCCAGTTGTGGCATGCAGTCTCCAGAGCACGTGGGCTCTGTAGTTTGCAGCACTCAGGATCTAGTTGAGGTGCGCGAGCTCAGTTGCCCACCGCGGTATGTGGGATCTTAGTTATCTGACCAGAGTTCGAACCCGCATCCCCTACTTTGTAAGGCAGATTCTTTACCACTGGAACACCAGGGAAGTCCCACAAATTGGATTTTTAAGCTACCTTTTTGTTATTAATTTCTAACTTCACTGCAGTATAAAGATTGTCTAGGGGCTTCCCTGGTGTGGGAATTCTTAACCACTTCCCTTCGCAGTGGTTAAGAATCCACCTGCCAATGCAGGGGACACAGGTTCGATCCCTGGTCTGGGAAGATCCCATATGCCATGGAGCAGCTAAGTCCATGGGCCACAACTACTGAGCCTGTGCTCTAGAGCCCGTGAGCCACAACTACTGAGCCCACGTGCCACAACTACTAAAGCCCATGCGCCTGGAGCTGTGCTCCACAACAAGAGAAGCCACTGCAATGAGAAGCCCATGCACTGCAACGAAGAGTAGCCTTAGCTTGGCGCAACTAGAGGAAGCCTGAATGCAGCAACGAAGACTCAACGCAGCCACAAATAAATAAATAAAATAAATTTTTTTAAAAAAATTGTCTGATATCAATCTTTTGCAATTTATTGAGGCTTTCTCTGTGATCTGTTTTTGTAAAGATTTTGCATGTGTTCAGAAGGAATATGTATTCTTTTTTGGGTACATAATTCTACATATATATCATACATATATATGCTTTAATTAATTTAGTTTTCATATATTCAGTATTTGCTCATTTTTGTCTGCTTCTCAGTTTCTGAGAGGGATGTGTTAAAATCTCCAACTGCAATCAATTTATCCATTTTCCCCACAGTTCTATAGGTTGTTGCTTTTTACGTTTTGAAGCTATGTTTTTAATGCATTTATACTTATAATCATTGTATCTTCCACTCTATACTTTTTTCTCAGTATATGTTTATCACCTATGATATTTTTGTCTTTAAGTCTATTTTGTCAAGTGCTCCAGCTTTCTTTTGATTTAGAATTACCTGGTACACCTTTCAATCCTCTCACTTAAAATTTTTGTTTAAATATTCATCTATTATATTCTTTATTTCAATGATTATACATATCATATTTAATATTTTACCTAGTTCTTTATGATTTCTTGTTCTCATAGCATATTAATATCTTTATTATTTTGAATATATTTATTGTTTAACATTTATCTCATCAATAATTCTGCTTTAAGTATTATACGTTGTTCAATTTGCTGTCTTTCTTTCATAGTGATTGTTCTTCTTAGGTGTCTAGTTGTCTTGGTTAATGATCGTATGTTCTCCTGGTATTAGTTACTCTTTCTGTTAATATCTATCAAGCAGAGACTGAAGGCCAAGTCTCAGTGTCTCTCCCAGTGAATTTAAAGAGATAGGATGGAGTAAGTTCCAGGGCAGAAAGCCTCAGATACTAGGTTCCTTTGACTGCCACTTTATTAGGCCACTCCTCAGGTCAGGGATTTACCTATAAACTCTTGGAAAGAAACCCCAATGTAGGAGGTAGTCTCTTTAGTTTATGATTCCTAAGTCCTGGATTGGGGTGGGGTCGGGGGCAGGGGTGGAGAGAAGTGAATGTTGAGGGCTGCTAGGCCCCGTGTTCATCAGTTCTTCACCCCAGCAGCACTTTCGCACTATCCTGTTGTTATCCCGGTGATACAGGGAGTCTGGGCTATTATTTAACGCAGGAAGAGAAAAAAATGTAACTTCGAAACATTCAACCCATACTTTCATTTGTCTCCAGTCCTCCCCCATGGCTCTAGCTACTAGCAGTAGTGAGCATACATGTGCAAACACACACAGAGAGTCTCTAAAGCTTTCATTCTCCCCAGAGGTTTCTCATGATGTTTGTGCTTCTCTCTTGCTTCCCTTGTTCCTCTAGGGCTGATTTTGGACACGAAGCCAGCAGGCTATGGTAGTTCACAATCTTGATAGGTAACTTAAGTTTTTAAGAGATCATGTTGGCTGCTGTGTAGAAAATGGAATTTAGAGGAGCAAGCCTGGCAAAAGGCAGACAAATTAGGTTATTGAAGTACTCCAGGTCAAAGGTAAATGGACTTGGACAAACTACAATGCTAGCAATAAAGATGGAAGAAGTAGTTGGATTCAAGAGTTCTGGAAGTACGGCTTCCCTGGTGACGCAGTGGTTAAGAGTCCACCTGCCAATGCAGGGGACACGGGTTTGAGCCCTGGTCCAGGAAGAACCCACATGCCGCAGAGCAACTAAGCCCAGGCTCCACAACTACTGAGCCTGCGCTCTAGGGCCCACAAGCCACAACTACTGAGCCTGCGAGCCACAACTACTGAAGCCTAGAGCCCGTGCTCTGCAACAAGAGAAGCCACTGCAATGAGGAACCAGTGCACCACAACCAAGAGTAGCCCCCGCTCACCGCAACCAGAGAAAGCCTACGCACAGCAATGAAGGCCCAATGCAACCATAAATAAATAAATTTATATTTTTTTAAAGTGCTGGAGGCATAATTAATAAGTTGTGCTGATGAATCGAATTCAGGGTGAAGAATAGACTGGCTACTAAGTGTTTGGCATAAAAAACTAGATGTATGAATGGAGCCTTTTTTTTTTTTTTTTTAATGGAGCCATTTTTAGGAGGAAGACTGACAGAAGAGCAAAACTGGGAGCTCTCAATTTTAGACATTTAGCACATTCTTATTGGATAAAACAGCATAAACCCCCAAACTAGGCGAGTTCCCAGGCAGGATCTTCTGCTACTCTCCGCACCCTCAGAATCGGGTTTCTTTTGTCTCTGTCCCATGCCCTGAGAATGTACATCATCAGATGGGCTTCCTGACTACTTCAGTGTCTCATTTCAGGGTCTCTATCACTGTTAAGGGAGAGGATGTGTATATATGACCTTCAAGCTTTCTGCTCACAGGGATCAATCATTCCAGCTCCTCTCATTTCCCGTTTTCCATTTGTGGCTTTTTGGTTAACTTAAATTCATTTCCCCTTCCTATCAGCATTCCAATTTCTTTAGTCTGGGCTGAGTGGAATGGTTACCATTCCAGTGGTAACCCCTGGAATGTGAATGCTGAGCAAATGCCTACAAGATGCAGACAGTTGTACTTTATTCATTCCATTGGCAGTAGCCCGACCTCTATCCTGTTATGAGGCCATTCCAGTGCTTCTGGTTCCTAGCCTCCAAAGGTACCAATGAATATCCTTTTGCTCAAGCCAGAGTTGAGTTTTGTTGTTTGCCATCAATGAACCCTGACTAATAACTAATAATCAGGACATGAGTGCAGTCTTCCCCAAATGCCCAGCTTCTACAACAGTAACAAATGGGTTAGTGTTTCAGCCCCACCCACTCTCCTCCTCCACTCCCCGAATCAAGCAGCCCTTTGTTTTCTCAGAACCTCTCCCAAATATTCCAAAACCTGCTAGGCTTGTTTTGTTTGTAACCAAGCCTTTCCACACATTCACAGCTGAAGCAAATTGATGTCTAGGGCTTGCTTTAGGCAGCACTTCGATCAAAAGGTAAGGAATGTATTTCTTTCCATTGCCCAGAACTTTACTCATTGGGCCTCTGAACTCAGTTCCAGCTCGTTTGAACTGATGCCTCTCTTCCCAACAAGGCCGGCTAGAATTGTTATCTAAAGATAACCAGTGTGTCATCCTGCTTCTCCACCCATATTTGAGACCTAAGAAAGATGATTCAAGAGTCTCTCAGGCCTTAGGTGGAATCTTAGTTTCTACACTTAAACATCACTAAAAATTGCTTCTATAATGTTTGACTCCAGCTAGACCTGATGTTCCAAAATGTATTTGATAGCACCCTTATCGCATGACTTGAGAAATCTCCCAAGTCTTCATATAGGTAGGGATTATTTTATTTTTCCTATTTTTTGTGTAGCCATAAATTCTGACAATTATCCCCATTACCAAATACCTTATATAAGGACTCATGCTTACCACTACACTGACATGGACATCTGCACCTTTGAGACCACGTATAATTCTTGATGACGACGTATAATTCTAATTTTTTTGTATCAATCACTATCCCTTCATCATTTCCAGACTTCACCAGGAATTCCAATTTTCCTCTGCAATATCACTATTTCCTTTCAATATTTCTCTAGTTAATAGTAGCCTGTGACCTTAGGGCTCTCCAGAGTAACAGAGTCAATAGGAAACGTTGATATATATTATATACATTTATATAAAGAGATTTCTTATTAAGGTATCAGCTCATGTGATTACAGAGACTGAGAAATCCCACAGTCTACTGTCTGCAAGCTGGAGACCCAGGAGAGTCGGTGGTATAGTTCGAAGGCCTGAGAGCCAATGATGTTGATTCTAGTCCAGGTCAGAAGGCCTGAGAACTAGGACTACCATGGGCAGATCAATGTTCCAGTTCAACCATCAGGCAGAGTGAATTCAACTTTCCTCTACCTTTTTGTTCCATTCAGGCCCTCAACAGATTGGATGATGCCCACCCACATGCGGGAGGGCAATCTGCTTTACTCAGACCACCAATTCAAATGCTAATCTCTTCTGGAAACACCCTCAAAGACACACTCAGAAATAATGTTTAACCAGCTATTGGGGCATCTCATGGCCCAGTGAAGTTGACACATTAGATTATCCATCACAAACCTTGACTGGTGTTCTAACATGAATTCCAAAGCAAGCCCCAGAGTGCTGATCTAGTCACCAGGAAACCGTCTCAAAGGTTAAAGTAGGTAGGTGTCTTGACTCAGCACACTATGTCTACCTTGGGCCTGTTAGCTTTCCAGGAAAGAATCCATTTTAAGGAAGTGTAGGTGACGCTGCACAAAAGACCCATCTTCCAGACTATAATTTCAGGATGAAGATTCTTATAGATTCACTCTACAGGGTTAAGACAATGCTAAAATGTGACTAGTTTTCCATTTAAAATACACAGACCTGAACAGCGTAATTCCATCTTTCAGCTTTCATAGTTTTATGATTTCAGAGTGGTTTTCAAAAGTCCCCTTAGACTTTCAAGTGGTACTCCAGAACTATCAGTGGCTAACACTGGGTCAATTTCTACTCCCTATCACTCCTTTTTTTTTTTTGAGCATGCCCGCGCAGCATGCAGGATCTTAATTTCCCAACCAGGGATTGAAACTGCACCTCCTGCAGTGGAAGCGTGGAGTCTTAACCACTGGACCGCCACCAGGGAAGTCCTTCCTGGCAGTCTTTATCTAACAGTTCAGTCATCATGACAAGAGTACCCACTTGGCACAGCTCCAGATGTTACATGATAGTAAACATTAGATTAAGGAGCCCAGGCAGGCCCCCAAAATATAATATAGGAGTTAGTGAGTTCCCCCACCTTCTATTCTCAAAGTACCATCCCATATAACTCGAAGTGGTCATCAGACTTGATATTTTGACTTCTGTTTTTCATACCAAGTATTTCTAGGATGAAGTCTCTTCAGAAGAGTCCTTTTAGCCCCCTAAACAATTTCCATTTTACCCTACCTCATATTACTAGCAAAGTAACCAAATGGGAATAGCCCTTGTTCTGTTTTCTCAAGTCTTTCATTGCAAATAAAATGGTTAATTTATTTAAATGAGATAGTGTATGTGAAATCTACATCTGGCACTGTAAGCTATAAAACAAGCTAGACAGGACTTTCCTGGTGGCACAGTGGTTAAGAATCTGCCCACCAATGCAGGTGACATGGGTTCGAGCCCTAGTCCAGGAAGATCCCACATGCCGCGGAGCAACTGGGCCCGTGCACCGCAACTACTGAGCCTGCACTCTAGAGCCCGTGCTCCACAAGAGAAGTCACTGCAATGAGAAGCCCGCACACTGCAATGAAGAGTAGCCCCCACTCACCACAACTAGAGAAAGCCCTCACACAGCAACGAAGACCCAACGCAGCCAAAAATAATAAATTTTTAAAACAAAAAAACAAGCTAGACAAAGCAAAGGCTGCTTAATTTAATATTTTTAGTTAGAAGGGTCTATTAATGTATCTCATTAATTTCAGAGAATCCTATCATGTCTGAGCTGTAAGGAACCTGGACCTTAGAGCTCACTTAGTCCAGATGAGAAAAATGAGGCCTAGAGCTTAAACAACATCCTCCGAAGTCACCCAGCTTAGCAAGTTTTCCCCATGTAAGGAAGAAAAAAGGGAAAGAGCAATAATCAGTAGAGTATTGAAACTGCAATAAGATCCACCTTAAAACATCTAAACAGGGCTTCCCTGGTGGTACAGTGGTTGAGAGTCCGCCTGCCGATGCAGGGGACACGGCTTCGTGCCCCGGTCTGGGAAGATCCCACATGCCGCCGAGCGGCTAGGCCCGTGAGCCATGGCCGCTGGGCCTGCGCGTCCGGAGCCTGTGCTCCGCAACGGGAGAGGCCACAGCAGTGAGAGGCCCGCTGTACCGCAAAAAAAAAAAAAAAGTTGCACATGCATGTTGGGGAGAGTCCTAGGACCAGTCAGGTGTGAAAAAAGAAACAAGATAATTGGCTAAATGTAAACAAAGACCCGGAAGGGCTGTCCTATATGTGATTGAAATCACCTCTTTATTGCGCTCCTCATTCAGGAAGCCCACACTCCTTTCCAGGCGTCTATTTCTGCCTGGCTTCTAACTTACTGTGCTCCTCCTCATTAGAGAGGATGCCCATACCCTTTCTCTCTGGGTGTGTATTTCTGCCTTACTTCTGTCTTAAACAAACTGCTTCTCTGTGTTCTGTCCCATACGTTGTGCTGTCTTTAATAATAAACCTTGTACCTGTTTTTACAGTTTTTGCCTCCTTGAACAAGACATTCTTCCTTTCAAACGGGAAAGAGCTAGGGCCACTTTGCTTCTAGCTTCTAGCCCCTGGTGGTCTGGTGGCTACCATTCCTGGTTTTCATCCAGGCTACCTAGGTCCAATTCCTGGGCAGGGAACTAAAATTCTCTCTTCAGGACTGCTCACTGCTCTCTCTGAGATCAATTCCTTTATAGAGAAATTATATATATAGATACTTAAATAAATGTTTACCTGTACTTACTTACCTCTACAATTTAAATTTTAAATGCCTTAAGATTCTCAAAAGCCAACTATAAAAATTAAAGGTTTAAAAAACAATTTCTTTGTTCTTAGAGGTGAAAATGTGCACAGAATTTCAAAAGAATATTTTTATTCAATGAAAGTTTTTTTAAATACAAATACTTCCATGAAATAAATCCCAAGTGCTACACTTAAGTTTTTCAGTACAATTTATTCTTCTTACATTTTAATTTACATTTATTAAGTGTTTTAGAAATATTACACTCAAAGTAATAGAGCTCCAGAGAGAGGCCATTAACTAAGAGGTGAACAGTTTCAGTGTGTCAACTTCCTAGTTAGCCTGCTCGCCTCCCCACTACACATACTTGCCCTCTGGTGGTTATTACTATGTAGCTGTCTTCAAGATGTGGCTGAAGCGTGAATCTACATCTGGCATCAGGCCAAGTCTGTGAATCCATGAATATAGGCCACCAAATGCATTTAGAGTTCAGCCTGCTGAAGGTTCTTTCTTGACAATGATGATGAATGTGGAAAGACTGGCTATTCTCTTGGGAGAAGAAAATATACCTCACCTTAAGTGACAACTACAGTTTTCTAACAGAAAAAATAATCAGCAAAGGGACAGGATCAATGATAAGGATAGGGAAAATACTCTGAGAATAGAGTAAGTACAATATATACATAATGGAATAGTGAGGCTGCTCCTGAGTCCAAACTCTTATTTTTAAAAGTCTGAAAAAATTTACTCAATTACATTTTATACAGTAATATTTAGTGAGCTTTGTCCAAAAAGGCTATGTTTTGTTTGTAAAAATAACAAAAGCTTTATCACTCAGTCTCTGGTCAATAAGAAAGGAAGAAAACCTTGCTAGAAATAACAATAAATAATTTCACACAAAAGTCCAGGTGACATAAGAATAGTATATTAATTAATATATTTTTTTGTATTTACAATAAATCCATTTGTTAATACTGCGATAGAAAAAATAATCAGTCCACATTATGTAGTAGAAACTGGCTTTGAGGCTGATCATACCTCTCACAATAAAAACATACAAGGATTTCTTCCACAGCTAAAGTACTTTTCAACATGACAGTCTTGGGTGAAGGTAAAACTGACAGAGTACTTTACTCTATGTCCTAGAATCAAGCGATCGAGGCTATTACCATTAAGCAAGCAGCAAAAAGCTGTTTAGTTTTTCCAGGACTATTTAAATAGTAGTTACCATATGAGAATTTAATTTTACTTTGATATAAAAAGTAAAAACCCTAAATAGGGAAACTGCATTAATCAAAAGCAGCCCCAAACAAAAAAGCCATCACTAGAAATGAAACAAGGCATTCTTATGTATCATGCATAAAAAAGGATAATTACATAATACATACTTTAATGACCAGACTAATAAATAAATGAGGTAAATTTTACAGTCATTGGAACAAATAAACTATATTCAACTACTTGAGTGCTGTACTGACACTGCTTTTGTTTCAAAATATAAAGTAACATAATTAACATCTAAAAACTGCATACTTTGAATGTTTGCTTTTTTGATACCCTTTTGAGATAGTAAAGGGGAACTGTGTAACAAAATATTATCTGAATATAAATTATCAACACCAATATGATACAATTATCATGTCATTGCCATTTTGTATATGCACAGTGGAAATATTTTGAAAGCTAGGAAACATGAAAACAGACTGGTCAAAATTTTAAATTTCAGACCAATCCATGATAATCTAGAACAGAAGACAAAAATAAAATTCACTAAACAGATATAACTTGGTATCTTTTCCAAATTCAGTAGTCCACTAAGATGCAACTTCAAAACAAGTCTACTACCTCAAAGGTAAAAAGAAAATGTAAATTTCTTTTGAGCTTCAGTTTTCAAGTTTATGCTCTGAAAGAAGGCTGACATTAGTCAAAACAGCAATATTGTATCTTTGCTTTTGAATTTTGTATTTGCTTTTCCTATTTTAGTTATAGTATGGAATAGAGAGAAAAATATTAAATTATTAAGTCAAGGGTAAGTATTTACGGCCAGTTCATGAAATATATTGAGTTAATCAGTTGGGTCAAGAATTTCCTACTATGCTGCTACATTTATTATCTATAGCCTTGGAATAGTAATTTAGGAGATGTTTATCGTAACTACTGACAGCACTTTTCATGGTATACCAATTTCCATTTTTATTTCTTCTCTCCTTTGCCACTTAAATACATTATTTTAACCACCAGATAGGAAATTTTATTTTACAAATTCCTGTTTCATTTACTGAAGAGGTGATTTTAACACATAAACCTGCCAATCCTGAGAGATGATGATGATGATGATAGGAAAACTAAAACCCAGAGGATTATTCACTCAAATTTCTGCTTTAGTTTTTTTTGGAAGATGGCTGGCAGAATAGAAAGAAGAGCCAAAATCATTAGAACAAATACTGAGTTCCAGGAAACAGCTTCCCCTGCTGTTGTAAGCTGGTACAATGTTGTTCCTGCCTTAATTGCTACAAAAGAGGGAGGTGCAACACCTAAAATAGAAAGTAAAAACATATGGTAAAAAACAATCAATTATTTTTAAAAATTAAAATACTGTGTGTATACAATTTCTTCTAAGAATATAGTGATTTACAATTGGAAAATTTTAATTTAATTTAAAGCCCCTCAAGTTTATTTCCATATAAAGAATTCAGTCTTTCATAATCACCGCTTAAGGATAATGAATTTAAAAACCCAAGGAAAGTCTCCAGAAAATAATTTTACAAAATTTATCAACAGCCTTAAAAAATGAATGTGCTATGATCCACCAATTTCAACTTTAGGAAATATTAATGTATATGAACAAAGATCTAGTCTCAAGGATGCTCATCAAAGAATTATAATAATAAAACTCTGGAAAAAATCTAAGTCTTCAAAAATAAGATTGAGTAAACTGTCATTCACCCTTGATAGAGTATAGTTAAAAATGAGTTTAAAAAAAAAAATGAGTGGTAGGAGATACTCAGAAATGGAAAGATACTCAAAATATATGAGTAAAAAGAGCAGTTTATACAAAAGCATGGTGGAACAGCCACATTTTATTAAAAGCCAGAACAAATTGGAAAAATTACTTTAGCCAAAGCTGAAGTTAACTTTCTCTAGGTATTTCATCTGTAAAATAAGGAGACAGTACAAAAATTCTCTCTTCTGATTCTATAAGTGTAATATTATTTTACAAAATCCAAAATTACCCCTGCTAAGATTTTTTTCCCACTTTTATAGAGAACCTGCTAAGATTTTTAAGTTTGTCTATAAATTTTCTAAAAATAGCAATAAAAAATTAAGTATTATCGTAAAGCTTTAACAGACAGTCAATACTTGAGGAATCTGCTCATTTTGTTGGTATCTAAACAATTCACCTTAAATTTGGAAGAAAAGCAGAATACTCTTACTAAAGAACTATCAGAATTCACAAATATATAAATGAATCTTTACACCCACTGATTAATTTCAAAATTAAGTGTTAGCTCCTTGAAAGCAAGAAACTTCTTGTTCATCCTTGCTTTCCCTCAGACTTTCAGTAATGCCCATAATAAGTTCTATGTTAATAAAAAGATAGGATCAATTTTCTATTGAAAATTAAAGTTCAGTATTTCAGTACCTGATTAGAAGACAAAGGAGAAAGTACTCAAAAAAGGCATCTTCAAATTTTTTTTTTCTCTCCACTGAGGGAGAGAATGGAGTTAAAAAGTCCTGCTTAATTCTACATGATTAAAAAAATATCCAGCAGAGAGTGCTCTTGTTTAAAAAAAAAATTTAAATCAACACAATCCTACAAACATTTCCGAGCATCTATTTATATGGGCCAGGCTCTGTGCCCACCAGTTATATATGGTGCTGGCATGCCTGCAAAGAGCACAAAATCTAGCCCAGCTGGACACTGCTAGACATGTACACAATGAGTTCTAACACAGCATGAACCAGAGGGCTTACCTAGAAAAGTGCCAATAAAAAAAACTTTCAATGGCACGTTTATCACAGGAGATGTAATATTAATAAACCAGTTAGGCAGAAATGGTGTTATTCTCAAAAATATAATGTAGTTAATGAGATGTTCTCTATGACGTTCAACCTGTCACAAGAAAGAAACAAGTTAGGATCAAGATAAAGCCAAGCCTGAAAATAAACTGATTATAAAATACCTTATTTCAAATTCTTATCCCTGATAGCTCAGCATTTACCCAACAGAAATGATCAAATAAGGAGCTTGAAAATGACAATGAACTGCTTATCAAATGTTCATTACCAGAGCTAAATAACATCAGATGAAAGTTTTTAAGATTGTGCTTATAGTGTAATGTTATACTACTAAAGATGGCTCTACATCAGCCTAGATAATATGGCTCAACAACATTTTAAACCTAAAAAGGCAAAATTAAATTTATAACTATATATAAGATAGATATCAAATGACCAACTTTTTAATGCCTTTAACGTCCTGTAATATAAAGGGCTAGTACAGTACATCAATAAACCTGGCCTCCAATTTAAAATTCAGATCATCTTTATGTTAATGTACTTCACATGAGTGAATTCATTCATCATTGATAAATGAGGTTAAACAAGCATATAGAAACATTTAGCTGACTAAATAAAAGCACTGATTACAGTTTATACTTCCTAGATCTTGCTACACAAATAGTGATTTTGATTTTGGACAAAATACTTAATTTCTCTTAATTTCCTAACCTGTAAAACAAAGGGGTAACTTTCTAAAATTCCTCTGATTTAATAGTCTGCTTCTTCTGATTCTTTATAAGAATAAGATTCTTAGCAATACTATGCTAGACTTTCCTGGGCAGTAGACCTTCTATTTATCACTGCTAGTCTTTGCAGAGACCCTAACGGAAGATAAGTTCTTCCCACTGATGAAATGCATTAAAAAGGTTGGCTGATACAAGTTTTTCAGAGACCCACTGACAGCATCCTGCATCAACACAAAACAGGTGAGGTGTCTAAATATATGGATGCCTTTACATTGACACTTTGACTTTTGTGCTCTGACTGAAGTTATTAGGAATAAAGAATTAAGATTACTGTTACAAAAACATCATACTTGAAATTATTAACATTCATTATTTGCCTACCACTTAATTTTCAAAAGATCATTTTTATCAAAGTTCTGAGTCTGAGTTAATTTATGTAGATATTATACACTGACCCCCCAAGTAGCCAAAGAATTACATCAAATAATTTAAAAATACATGTTTACCTGCTGTGACCATTTTACTGCTTTCTCAGTTAGGTATTTATAGACAACTGGCCTCCCAACTAAATAGGAGAGCATATAGCAGAATGAGGCACCGAGTCCAGAACACTACAAAATAACAAGAACTCATAAGCACTTTGTACTTTTCCATCTTATTCACATGGATATATATTCAGCTAAGGCAAACCTCAACTAGTTTCTTTCTTTTGGGGTATGGGGTGGATACTCTGTGTAACATCTCTTGAGCAGAGCAGAAGAACCCATCTGATCTAGTCCTTTCTCTGACCAAATTATAACTAAAATGAGACCAGCTAAAACAAACTGGCACTTGTGATTAAACTTAGTGATGATATCCAAATAGTTAATGTTAGCCATTAGCCTATGAATAAAACTTCAAGAGCAATATTTTTTCAAATCCTATGCTTGAAAACACCACCTCCTGCCATGGGACTTAACTCCTTGGGCCCACCAACATTCTTGGACTATTTGAATTACAAAACAGTATAGAAAGCAAAGGCTAGAACAGAGCCTATAAATGCAATTAAGTCTATGATAACCCTGTTCTAGAAAAAAGCCAAACTATAACATCTCCTTATGGAGGGACTTAACAGATATTACTGTAACATTAACCCCCTTTTAAAACTAATAAGTCTATGCTTCCAGAGACTAGTGGGACTAGGATGCCATCTGCATTCCCATCATTCTATTTAAAGTTATTTCTTTCTAGTCTCCCGATTTCATTTTATATACTTACCAAACAAACAAGAAATAAGGCTAGTGGAAAGGGATAAAGAAACCCTGAGAGTATACTGAGAAATATAGAGCCTGGAATAGCAAATGTTTGCAAGCTGTTAACTTCTAAGTTAAGGATTAAAACATAATTAAATGAATTTTTAAACCACAAATCCAACAATCCAGAAAAAAAGTATCAATACAGAAATTAGATGTTAATAAGATTATATCCATATTTCAGTATTAAAAAAAGTAAAATTATACCCAAAGTTTAAAAAATACATGATTCTACAGCTGCAATACCTTTATAACCATTTACTAACATTATCGTAAATCAATGCTAATTAGAGTGTGTTACTAAGAGAAAACAAAGACAAATACTGAATGTGTACCAGATAGAGAGGAACTGGGCACTTCAGGGGAAGGCGGGGGGGGGGACACGGGGCAGAAAAAAAGAAAGAGAACAGAAGTCTTCAGTAATCTTGTAAATGACATGCTTCTCTAATGCACTGGTGTTTTGTTTTTTAAAAAGGGCTCTTTTTTAAAAAAATTTATTTTTGGCTGCATTGGGTCTTCATTGCTGGGCGCAGGCTTTCTCTAGTTGTGGGGAGCGGGGGCCACTCTTTGTTGCAGTGTGAGGGCTTCTCATTGCGGTGGCTTCTCTTGTTGTGGAGCACGGGCTCTAGGCGCACGGGCTTCAGTAGTTGTGGCACGTGGGCTCAGTAGTTGTGGCTCGCAGGCTCTATAGTGCAGGCTCAGTAGTTGTGGCGCACGGGCTTAGTTGCTCTGTGGCATAGGGGATCTTCCCAGACCAGGGCTTGAACCCGGGTCCCCTGCATTAGCAGGCGGATTCTTAACCACTGCGCCACCAGGGAAGCCCCTAATGCATTGGATTTTTACTCTCAAATATTTTTAGGAAACATGATTTCTATGGAAATACAGGTACAATATAATGTATAATAATTACTATTTCTAATTTAACTTTTGGACATTTACTTCAACTTACTACTCATTTAAAAAAGAATAAGGGTTACAAAATATAGTAAAAGTCACAAATCTTATTTTTAAAACAGAATTATGTTTTTTTCCTGCGTCTCTCTAGTTCCTAGTTTTGGCCTGGACCTCTGCATCACCCATAACGTGATTTACTTGTAAGTCAGACAGACTGAGTGAATTCCTTCAACATCTCTCCCTTCTACTTTAAAATTTCTATCTTTACCCATCCTTCCTTTTTTCCTCTAGTTCCCACTTTACTCTTGTTTTCATTTCAATCTCCTTCTTCCTGAGTCCTTTTATCTTTAACTTCTTGCTCTTGCACAGATCCTTTCTGTATAAAACCACTCAGATGCCTACACACTAAAGAAAACCTAGGCTTTTCCTTGAGCAAGGTGTCCTATCTAGTTACTGCCTCTCATCTTCACTGCCTCCCTTGCAACCTGGCTTAACCATCCCTCACTCTACTGAAACCCACTCCTGGACAAAAGTAATGACTTTTTCTCAGTAAGAATTTTCTATTGACCCTTGCATAGGATTAAACATCCTTCAGTGTAAAACTCACCTCCAGTGAACTGTATTTTTCTTCTGTGTTACAGATCATTACTTCTCTAGTTTTTCTCTTCTCCTCACCCTCAAACCTGAGATTTCTCTAACATTCTGTTAGCTAATCTCTCACTTTTCTTTGATAAATTCAGTCATTTCCATGTATATGGATGTACATATGGTGACAGATAGCATATGGTGACAGATAGATGATAGATAGATAACTTTGAATTCTCTATCTCTGATTCAACTTTTCTAATCAAATACCAGTCTCAAATTTCCCAGCAGTCTACTGGATGCCTCCATTAAAAATTTAAACTTAGTTATTTCAGGGCTCTTTAGAATCTTTTAATGGAAAGTCTCAAACACATATGAAAGTAGAGAAACTAGTATTATGATGCCCTATATTCCCATATACAGCTTCAACAATTAACATACAACCAATCTGGTTTTCTCTATATCCTTTACCTTTGATTATATTGAAGCAAATCCAAGACATATCATTACATGTACAACTACATTAATACCTTTAAAAGATAAGGATTCCTTTTCTTTTTAACACAACTATAATACCATTGTCAGAGATTAATTAACCAAAATTCCTAACTATCATAAGTAGCTATTGAGTGTCTCACAATTCCCAAGAGAGTCTTAATTTTTTTTTTTTTTGGACAGCTGGTTTGTTCAAATCAGGACAAAAAAGGTCCACACATGGTATTTGCTCTCCACAGCACTTAACTACAGGTTTGATTTTTTTTTTTGGTCTTGTTGAAGAAACTGGGTCATTTGCAGGATTTAACAATTTTTGAACTTTGCCTATTGTATCCCTTAGGGTGGTTTAATATGTTCTTTTGTCATTTTTTTAAAATTAATTTTTATTGGCGTACAGTTGATTCACAATGTTGTGTTAGTTTCTGCTATACAGCAAAGTGAATCAGTTATACTTATACCTGTATCATTCCGCTGTCATTTACCTTATAGTGTTAACAAAGCCATTCTCTCTGCATGGGGATATAATTTGACCTTAACTTTCCAGCTTTGTATAGATTTTTATTTCTTTTCTCTAACACTGAAAAATCTTGGTTCTTAATGTCATAAACATAATTAGCTATTTCCTTTACATACTATTAAGTATATATATATACACATATATATATATATACACATGTGTGTGTATATATATATATACTAGATACATTAATATCACATATTTTAAAATTTCAGAACAATATAACTGAAAATAGTTTAAGATTTCTTTCAAATCTTTTGTCCTTAAGATTTATCCCAGAAGGGACACACAGCCAAATTACTTTTTTCAAGGAAACAATTTGAAATAATTCTTCTAGATAGTCAAATCCCCATCAACTCAATATATTGTTAAATTTGTTTCATTTTGCTTTAGATTGTTTAATTTTTTTTAATTTTGTTAAAATATACATAACATAAAATTTACCATCTTAACCATTTTTAAGTGTATGGTTCAATAACATTAAGTACTTTCACACTGTTGTGCAAGCAATCTCCAGGACTCTTCTCATCCTGCAAAACTGAAACTCTATACCCCTTAAATAACATTCCCCCCTCCCACCTCCCCCAACTCCCTGACAACCATCCTTTTACTCTCAGTCTCTATGAATTGGGCTACTCTAGGTACTTCATGTAAGTGGAATCATATAGCATATCTTTGTGATAGGCTTAGTTTGCTTAGCATAATGTCCTTAAAGTTCATCCATGTTGTAATATGTTTCAAAATTTCCTTCCTTTTTAAGGCTGAATAATATTCCATTGTATGTATATACCACACTTAGTTTCATTCATCCATTAAAGGACACTTGAGTTGTTTCCGCCTTTTGGCTACTGTGAATAATGCTGCTATAAACATGGGTGTGCAAGTATCTCTTGAGACCCTGCTTGCAATTCTTTCAGGTATACACCCAGAAATGGGACTGCTGAATCTTATTTTTAGTTTTTTGAGGAAATGCCATATTGTTTTTCACAGCAGCCAAACCATTTTATGCTCCCATCAACAGTGCACAGGGATTTCAATTTCTTCATATCCTCACCAACACTTGTTACTTTCTGGTTTTTTTTTTCTTTTTGATTAGTAGCCATCCTACTAACGGGTGTGAGGTTACTTTAGATTTTTAACATTTCTGTTTCTTTTTTCAATTTGATTTAATTGGTTTTATAATTACGTGAAATATTTACTTGGTTCTAAAGTCAAATCTATACAATAAAATACACTTAGAGAAGTTTCACTTCCATCCCTGTTTCATCTCTCTCCATAGGTAAACATTTTTATTCGTTTTTAAAAATATCCTTTCTTTTGTCATCCACAGCTCAAAAGTCCTCAACGACTATCCAATACCAAATCAATATTCTATATTCCTTAGCCTGTACTCAAACTTCTCTACAATCTGAGTGCAATGTCTAGCCTACCTTCCTAAACTTATTTCTCAAATCCTCCCCTTCTCACATCCTATACAACAACAAAACTGGACTACTGATCACTTCCTAACCATGCCCTGTGCTTATAAGCTCTGATCTAGACTTGCTTTGTCTAGAATGACTATACCGTATCTCTACCCATAATTCCCATTATTCCAGATGGAAACAGTTGTTTTGGGTTTGAATGCTTAAAACACTAGATTGTACTTAGCATATAATTAGTACTTTCTGGTTAAATGGATGAAAGCTAAAGTTAAAATAAGTAATTATAATGTAAAAAGTAATTAACATACAAGAGTTTGAAATAGGTATTACCAGTGAAAGTACTAGTACTGCACTGCTGAATACAATGGCTACTAGCTACATGTGGCTGTGGGGAAGAGACACTAAAATGTGCCAGGTCTGAACTGAGATGTGCTATGAGTGTGAAATATACACATTTTAAAGAGTTGGTACAAAAAAAAGAATGTGAAATAGTAATAATTTTTATGTGGTTTCATCTTGAAATGATATCTTTGACATTTCAGTTCAAGTAAAATATATTAAAATTAATTAAAATTAATTTATTCTTACTTTCCTTAATGCGCTAACTAGAAAATTTTTAAGCTGCATGTAGCTCACATTATACTTCTATTAATGAGCGCTGTACTTATTATACGCCCAAAGATAAGTCTTCTCTTTTGTTCACTGAGTTTAAAAAGTACCTTTTTAACACTCAGAGCTTAAGATTCCAGAGTGTAAAATAAACAGAAAATTATAAGAAAATATATAGATTTAACAAATTATCCTATAAAAAATCTAAAACAGGGGCTTCCCTGGTAGTGCAGTGGTTAAGAATCCACCTGCCAATGCAGGTGACACAGGTTCGATCCCTAGTCCGGGAAGATCCCACATGCCATGGAGCAACTAAGCCGGTGCGCCACAACTACTGAGCCTGCACTCTAGAGCCCACAAGCCACAACTACTGAGCCCACGTGCCACAATTACTGAAGCCCACATGCCTAGAGCCCAAGCTCCACAACAAGAGAAGCCACAGCAATGAAGAGTAGCCCCCGCTTGCCGCAACTAGAGAAAGACGTGCAAAGCAACAAAGACCCAATGCAGCCAAAAATAAATAATAAATTCATTTTTTAAAAATCTAAAACAATGCAGAATCACTACAATACCTTAATTATTAAGTAAATAGTAACCATATGCAATAAAACCTGCTGAATTGACAATATTAACCAATGATTCATTTAAAATTGAAAAATTTAAACCAAATGTATTTTATAATAATAAACCTATTCCTATCCTTTTTTAAAAAAAATATTTATTTAATTAATTTATTTGGTTGTGCTGGGTCTTAGTTGTTGCATGCATGTGGGAGCCAGTCCCCCGACCAGGAATCAATCCCGGGCCTCCTGCACTGGGAGCGTGGAGTCTTAACCCCTGCACCACCAGGGAAGTCCCTATTCCTATACTTTTAATTCACTTTCTACAAGTGACTTTCTTTTTTTCTACTAATTTACATATGGATATTAAGACAACTAGGCTACAACATTTATTCTGCCATAGATGGTCTAGATTCACTTATGCTAACTGGCTCTCTGGCCCTGTGGATGGGTATCCCCTTTATCCCTCAGCTATGAATCCTTCCAAAGCTAGGGGGCAAAATGGGGCAGAAAAAGATGACTTTCCAAAGTAAATAGAAACTATATGCCTCATTCACAAAATGTTCACAAAAACCTTACAAAAGACAAATGAAAGGGCTGAACCAAATGTTTCTTATTTGGGGAAAATTTTTTTTTTTTATGGTACGCAGGCCTCTCACTGCTGCGACCCCTCCCACTGCGGAGCACAAGCTCCGGATGCACAGGCTCAGCGGCCATGGCTCACGGGCCCAGCCGCTCTGCGGCATGTGGGATCCTCCCGGACCGGGGCACGAACCCTTGTCCCCTGCATCGGCAGGCGGACTCCCAACCACTGCGCCACCAGGGAAGCCCTGGGGAAAATATTTTTCATGGTTAAAGTTTATAAATGCAAAATAACCTACAAGCCTAACACTTTGGTTTTTACAGATAAGTGATGAAATGGGAAGTAGGAAAAGGCAGCAGGTGGGAATTTCTTAGAACAGTCAGTATATAATTAAATTACTTTACAAATAACTGTTCCAAAGAACTGTGGAAAGACAGGTGCATAATAATCATTCTTCAAATTACCCCCAAATTTGAATTTTTCTAATAAATAGGGAGGATAATGACAAAGTGCCCACACATAGCACACTACCTAAATATAAATGTTATCTTCACCAGTTGGGTAAAGCAGTAATGTTTGTATTAGCAGCAAAAGCTATTATAACCGTACTTGTCACTAAGTTGTTTATGCCAGGAATAACTGGTCCAATGTGTTTTAAGTATACACTCAAAACATCTGCATAAGGAGGTAAATACAGGAATATCTATATGTTAAATACATAATATCTAATCCAATAAAAATCCAAGAAAATAAAATGCTATTGAATTTTATGAGAAAAAAATTTTAGCTGAAAAGTCCAACAAACCAAAAGAAATTCAGGAAATAAGAGAGGAAGCAAGAACAGAAATATTTGGAGAGAATTAACAAAATAATTAATATGCCTTTTAGAAAGCTGATTTGGAAAAGGAAAATGATTACCTTTACAACATCAAGAGTTAATGTCAACATTTCTCCAAAGAAGATATACAGATTGCCAACAAACACATGAAAGGATGTTCAACATCACTAATTATTAGAGAGAGGCAAATCAAAACTACAATGAGGTATAACCTCACACCAGTTAGAATGGCCATCATCAAAAAATCTACAAACAATAAATGCTGGAGAGGGTGTAGAGAAAAGGGAACCCTCTTGCACCGTTGGTGGGAATGTAAATTGATACAACCACTATGGAGAACAGAAGAGAGGTTCCTTAAAAAACTAAAAATAGAACTACCATACGACCCAGCAATCCCACTACTGGGCATATACCCTGAGAAAACCATAATTCAAGAAGAGTCATGTACCACAATGTTCACTGCAGCACTATTTACAATAGTCAGGACATGGAAGCAACCTAAGAGTTCATCGACAGATGAATGGATAAAGAAGATGTGGCACATATATACAATGGAATATTACTCAGCCATAAAAAGAAATGAAATTGAGTTATTTGTAGTGAGGTGGATGGACCTAGAGTTTATCATACAGAGTGAAGTAAGTCAGAAAGAGAAAAACAAATACCGTATGCGAACACATATATATATATGGAATCTTAAAAAAAAAAAATGTTCTGATGAACCTAGGGGCAGGACAGAAATAAAGATGCAGATGCAGAGACTTCCCTGGTGGTGCAGTGGTTAAGAATCCGCCTGCCAATGCAGGCGACACTGGTTTAAGCCCTGGTCTGGGAAGATCCCACATGCTGTGGGGCAACTAAGCCCGTGCACCACAACTACTGAGCCTGCGCTCTACAGCCCGCGAGCTACAACTACTGAGCCCACATGCCACAACTACTGAAGCCCGCATACCTAGAGCCCGTGCTCCACAAGAGAAGCCACTGCAATAAGAAACCTGCACACCACAAGGAAAAGCAGCCCCCACTCGCCATAACTAGAAAAAGCCTGTGCATAGCAATGAAGACCCAACACAGCCATAAATAAATTAATTAATTAAATAAATTAAAAAGATGCAGACGTAGAGAATGGACTTGAGGACACAGGGAAGGGGAAGGTTAAGCTGGGACGAAGTGAGAGAGTGGCATTGACATATATACACTACCAAATGTAAAACAGATAGCTAGTGGGAAGCAGCTGCATAGCACAGGGAGATCAGCTCCATGCTTTGTGACCACCTAGAGGGGTGGGATAGGGAGGGTGAGAAGGAGACACAAGAGGGAGGATATGGGGATATCTGTATACATATAGCTGATTCACTTTGTTATATAGCAGAAACTAACACAACATTGTAAAGCAATTATACTCCAATAAAGATGTTTAAAAAAAAAAAAGTTAATGTCTTTCATTAACCAAGAAGATTTGGAAAATACGTTGGATTAGAATAAAAGATACAAAAATTAGAAATTAACATCCACAAATTGGAAGGCTAATCACCAGTTGCATAGGCAGTTTGAAAATATGTAGAAAGAATAAAGCAATTTTCCTGCCTAGTTAAAATACAACATATATTTCTATATAAAACAAAGAAATACATACTAAGAACTGTAAAAAGAAAAATTCATATCCTTTACATGACTAGTTACTCTCATAGGATTTTTTACCAAGAAAACCATCAAATGAAAGAAAAAAATCATGAGCAAATGATTCATAACACAACATCTAGAAAAGCAAAAATTAAATACAAATTATATCTTCAAACCTAAGGGAATTTTTTAAAATTTATGGTATGGTGATTATTAATTCAAAATTATTATTTAAATTAAGACAATCAATTAACTAATAAAATAATCCTAAATAAAATGATTATCTTGAATAATACAAAGGAAAGAAAAAAAGTTTATAATTGAAATAAGCAGAAAATAGAAAAACTGGTAATAAATATTCAGAAATGACAACTGACTTGAAGAGAAAGGATTAAAGTGAGAATTTTTTCATTCTCATTTTTCAATATTTTATTTAAGGTTATACTGCATTAAAAATTTTTAAAAGGAAAAATAGTTACGTATAACTGAGCAGCAGATCTTTTAAAACCTTTTTCTTAAACAAAACTAGAAAACATTTTTCAGTTAAAAGGATACAAAATATATGTAGCAAAATAAGCTACAAGTACTTGAACATAAAAGGTGTCCTTATATTTGGATAAAACTTTTCCTAGAGCCTTGGCATCATCCATATCTCTGGGAACCTTCATATTCATTCTTTCTTCTCTAAAGAAATAAAGTGAAAAAAAATTTTAAATAGAAATTTGCCAAGATAATTCATATCAAAGTCAAGTTCAAAACATGAAGTTCTATCCAAAATGATTTGATGCCTTGATCTGTAATATGCTAAGCATAAATTCACAAAATTTAAGTTCAAAGTCTATAAATTATTTGTTTTTTAATGTTTTAATATAATTTCATGAGATATGTAATCCATTTGAAAATTCAGGATGACCCAAACTAAAGGTTAAAAAAGCATTTGCTCAAACACTGGAGTAAATTTTGAATTAAGAAATGAACCACTGATGTTAGCATATTTAAAACATACTGAACATCATTTTGGGTAATCCTCATGATAAACTGAAGTCAATAATCAATTATAACTGAAATTAAGTAAAAACTTCAATGAATTTATAGTTCACATCTTTTCTTGAATATCCCAGCTGAAAGTTCAGATAAAAACTTAAAACAAACAAAAAAAAAACTTAAAACACTTGTCACTTTCTATTAATTTTACTTTATATTTGGTGCCTTGTTTGGAACTGAATGTTCTGTTTATAAAAGCCCCAAATAATCATCTTTGTGTTTAATGTATATTGTACCCATTTATTGTACCCATTTGTTTACATGATGAAATTTAACTAACCTTGCAAATCAATGATAGAATGTTGTTTAAGTCCTATAAAAATAGCAGGTAAACTAAAATGGGTTTTCTCATTTATAAATTTAAAAGCTTAAAAAAGCTCTTTATAGGCGTGTGCATGCATCTCACACACATACACACACCGAAAGAAATAGGCAGAATATAGAAGATTTATAACAGCATATTATTATACGAAAGTGTTATATTTCTTAGAGCAGACTGGGATCCAAAACAACCTTAATCTACACTCTATATTCTTTCCCTCTTTCAGTCAGCTCTTTATTTCCTACTCCTTTGATTAAAAAGAGAAAAGATCTAAAATTCAATGATACTAATATTAACATAACAATATAACATGCTATCCTCCCAAAGGCATTTACATTCACGTAAGAAATCAAAGTATTAAAATAAAGATAAGTTTAACTATAAAATTTCAAGCATAAGAAAGTGTTAATGAAAGAAATTTAGAGGAAACAGGAACTTCCTTATACCCTGAAATCACATTTCACAGTTATCCATCACCACACCAAGCTGGCCCTGGTTGAAAGTCTAACTACATTTTAGTAGTCTCTGATGTAATCTATGATTACCCAAGGGTGTTGTTATTGTGGTTGAATAACCCAGGGATATTTAATCCTCATAAAGTATGTTTCAGGTCTATAATCTTTTCCCTAAAATTCAAAAAGCTCTGAAAACCAAAAGTTCTTTGTAATCTGTCAGCAAAAATTGACCCACACTTATATACAGTTTTTCATAGTCTTCTATAACACAGGTTTCACTGTAAAAATATTAATGTATTTGATTATGGGGTGCTACCCCAGATCCTGCTGGAGATACTACATAATATACAGTATTTATTCCATGTTATCTTTCCAAAATAGAAAAGTTCTAAATTCTGAAATACGTTTCACTCCCAAGGTTTTTGTTATGGAATTGTGGCTGTATACTAGATAGACAAGTTTTTCTACAAAGTGCATTTGACAGTGAAAAGTACCTATTCAAACCATGTCATTTCTATAAAACAGGGAAGAGAAAAAGAGCTAGGAGATAGAGATGTGGTGCGGAAGTAAATGGATGAATAGAGGCAGACAAAAAATGGTGACACGGAAAAGTAGGAAGGGAGAAAACAGGGATGGAAAAAGGGATAAAGCAGAGAAAAAGAGCATCAGTATTTCTCAAACTGCAGGTCAATATCTATTATGGACTGCAATATAAATTTACTTGGTCACTACTAACATTAAAAAATAATATGCAATAAATTTATTAATGTGGCTATGTTTTTCAACATAGCCATTAGAAAGATGCCTTAATTAGAGGAGCAGCACTAGGAGAACCTTGCATAGAAAATCAAGAGACATATTTGGAAAGAAGTATTTAAATTACAGTGTCAATATGAACTTGCTACAAGCCATGAGAGCTGACATACAATTATTATGCCAGTTCTGTTCCTTAAATTAGTTGAACTTTCAATGCACGTTCATCTCTATAAATGTCTAGACATTTTCCACTTCTTTCAGTATACTTACTCACTAAGCTGAGGAAAATTTTTATATACCAAAAACATAACAAAAGCTGCAGATAAGAAAATGGACACCAATATAAGAAGCGACATTCTTGCTGACCCAGCTTCTGCACAGGCTTTCTCTGAAAAAAAAAAAAAAATTATAATTAAGATAAATATAGAGGAAGACAGTATTCCAAGCCAGTAAATAATTTCCTGAAAGGTTTTCCTCCCAAGAAACTGTTCACACTTTTGCCCAAAACACTGTAACATTAAATTTTAAATACTACCATATTTGATGTTTATTAACTGGCCATAGTTCTTTGCAGGGATATATGCATTTTAGAAGCACAGAAAAACAGAACACCAGAATTTGTAGCACTGATTTGTTGATAAGCCAAAGGGGAAAAAAGGGCATTGCTCTAAATGCTATCACTGACTTTCAATTTTATAAATCTATATTGGGAGATAACAGCATAGGCAGAATGGCCTCTTAAGAAAAATGAGGTAATCTGGCAATTACTTCAAACTGTCATGAGAAAGAACCCACAGATTCACTAAGGGCTTCAGGATATAGTTGAACCTCAAATGTTTTGGGTGGCTCTGTCTGTGACTCCAAGAATGGGAGAATATGTTTGCAATTCTCCAACAAGGTAATCTTAGTGTTATCTTAAAAATCATATGCAAGTGGGCGGAGTCAAGATGGTGGAGTAGGAGAACACTGAGTTTGCATCTCCTCACAACTAGGGCACCTACCAGGTGATGGTGGGGGACTTTGGACACCTAAGGGAAGAGGAGGAACCTGCGAGCGACTGCGTAGGACATTGGAGGGAGCGAGGGGGGAGGAGAAGTGGAGGCAGGGGGGACTGGCACCCCTGAGGGGCGCCTGGGGGAGAGGAAGGGTTCCCACACCCGTAGGGGCCCACTCACAGGGAGGGGATCAATGGGGATGGGGAGAGACCGTCAGGGGATCAGAGGATTGGAAAGGAACGTGGCCAGCGTTTCCCCCACCCACTCAGGCCCCAGGGAGCCTGCTGAGGTCCCAGGGCTGATCCTCCACCCTCCGAGGCCCCCTCCATCTGCGTGGGTCCTGGGGGTGTGAGAGGGAGGGGGAGAGGAAAAGTAGAGGCGAGATGGGATCAGTGCCCCGAGGGGTGGCTGGGGGAGGGGAGGGGTTCCCACGCTCGGGAGGTGGGCACTGAGGAGGGGCACACAGAGGGCACACTGTGATCCCCTACCCACAGGAAGGGGATCAGTGGGGACAGGGAGGGAACCTCGGAGTATCAGAGGGAACTTGGCCAGTACTGCCCCTGCCCACTTGGGTCCCAGCAAGCCTGCTGGGGCCCCAGGCCTGAGCCTCCACTGTGAGGCCCCCTCCAGCTGTGCTGAGCCTAACCCCTGCCCCCCACCCCCCAGGGCTTTTCCAGTCCTGAGCCTAGGCCCTGCCCCTGCCTAAGTCTGCCCCTCCCCCACAGCCAAGGCCTTTTCCTGCTTTTATTCTTTTTCTTTTTTTCTTTTTGCTATTATGGTTCTGTTTTACTGTGTTGCTATTTCATTTTTATTTGTATTTTATCTAGTATATTTCTTATCTTTCTAACTTTATTTATTTTTTATTCTTTGTTATTGTTCTGCTCCTTTATTCTTTTTTTTTTTTTTTGGCCACACACCAGGTGGCTTGCAGGATCTTGGTTCACAGGCTGGGGGTTGGGCCTGAGCTCTTGTGGTGGGAGCACCGAGTCCAAACCACTGGCCTAACAGAGAACCTCAGACCCCAGGAATGTTAATCAGAGTGAGGTCTCGCAGAGGTCCTCATCCCCGCACCAAGAGCCAGCTCTACCCAGCTGCCTGCAAACTCCAGTGCTGGAAATCTCAGGTCAAACAACCAGTAAGACAGGAACACAGCCCCAACCATCAAAAATAATGAGACGACAAAAAAATATGTTACAAACGAAGGAACAAGGCAAAAACCTACAAGACCAAATAAATGAAGAGGAAACATGAAACCTACCTGAAAAAGAATTCAGAGTAATGATAGTAAAGATGATCCAAAATCTCGGAAATAGAATGGAGGCACGGACCGAGAAAATACAAGAAATGTTTAACAAAGACCTAGAAGAACTAAACAATAAATAAGCAGTGATGAACAACACAGTTACTAAATGAAAAATACACTAGAAAGAATCAATACCAGAATAACTGAGGCAGAAGAACAGATAAGTGACCTGGAAGATAGACTGGTGGAAATAATTGCTGAAGAACAGAAGAAAGAAAAAAGAATGAAAAGAATTGAGGACAGTCTCAGAGACCTCTGGGACAACATTAAACGCACAAACACTGGCATTACTGGGGTCCCAGAAGATGAAGAAAAAGAGAAAGGGTATGAGAAAATATTTGAAGAGATCATAGTTGAAAACTTCCCTAACATGGGAAAGGAAATAGCCACCCAAGTCCAGGAAACGCAGAGAGTCCCATACAGGATAAACCCCAGGAGAAACACACCAAGACACATATTAATCAAATTGACAAAAATTAAATTCAAAGAAAAAATATTAAAAGCAGCAAGGGAAAACCAACAAATAACATACAAGGGAATCCCCATTAGGTTATCAGCAGATTTTTCAGCAGAAACTCTGCAGGCCAGAAGGAAGAGGCAGGATATATTTAAAATGTTGAAAGGGGAAAACCTACAACTAAGATTACTGTACCCAGCAAGGATCTCATTCAGATTTAATGGAGAAATCAAAAGCTTCACAGACAAGTAAACGTTAAGAGAATTCAGCACCACCAAACCATCTCTACAACAAATGCTAAAGGAACGTCTCTAGGCGGAAACACAAGGAAAGAAAAAGACCCACAGAAACAAACCCAAAACAGTTACAAAATTGTAACAGGAACATACATATTGGTAACTACCTTGAATGTAAATGGATTAAATGCTCCAACCAAAAGACACAGACTAGCTGAATGGATACAAAAACAAGGCCCATATATATGCTGTCTACAAGAGACCCACTTCAGACCTAGGGAAACATACAGACTGAAAGTGAGGGAATGGAAAAAGATATTCCATGCAAACTGAAATCAAAAGAAAGCTGGAGTAGCATTACTCATATCAGATAAAATAGATTTTAAAATAAAGACTGTTACAAGGGATAAGAAAGGACACTACATAAGGATCAAGGGATCAATCCAAGAAGAAGATATAACAATTATAAATATTTATGCACCCAACATAGGAGCACCTCAATACACAAGGCAAATGCTAACAGCCATAAAAGGGGGAATCGACAGTAACACAATAATAGTGGGGGACTTTAACACCTCACTTACACCAATGGACAGATCATCCAGACAGAAAATAAATAAGGAAACACAAGCTTTAAATGACACAACAGACCAGATAGATTTAATTGATATTTATAGGATATTCCACCTGAAGGCAGTTGAAAACACTTTCTTCTCAAGTGCACATGGAACATTCTCCAGGATAGATCACATCTTGGGTCACAAATCAAGCCTCGGAAAATTGAAGAAAATTGAAATCATATCAAACATCTTTTCTGACTACAACGCTATGAGATTAGAAATCAATTACAGGGAAAAAACTGTAAAAAACACAAATACATGGAGGCTAAACAGTGTGCTGCTAAATAACCAAGAGATCACTGAAGAAAGCAAAGAGGAAATTAAAAAACACACAGAAACGAATGACAACAAAAACATAACAACCCAAACCTATGGGATGCAGCAAAAGCAGTTCTAAGAGGGAAGTTTATAGCAATTCAATCTCACCTCAAGAAACAAGAAAAATCTCAAACAATCTAACCTCACACCTAAAGCAACTAGAAAAAGAAGAACAAAGAAAACCCAAAGTTAGTAGAAGGAAAGAAATCATAAAGATCAGAGCAGAAATAAATGAAATAGAAATGAAGAAAACATTAGCAATGATGAATAAAACTAAGTTAGTTCTTTGAGAAGGTGAACAAAATTGATAAACCTTTAGCCAGACTTACCAAGAAAAAAGAGAGGGGACTCAAATCAATAAAATTGAAATGAGGGACTTCCCTGGTGGTGCAGTTGTTAAGAATCTGCCTTCAAATGCAGGGTTCGATCCCTGGTCAAGGAACTAAGATCCCACATGCTGAGGGGCAACTAAGCCCACGTGCTGCAACTACTGAGTCCGCACACCACAACTAGAGACCCCACGTGCTGCGAAAAGAGAGAAGCCCATGTGCCGCACCTAGAGAAGCCCACGCGCCACAACAAAGAGCCTGCAGGCTGCAACAAAAGATCCTGCATGCTGCAACAAAGATCCTGTACGCCACAACTAAGACCTGACATAAATAAATAAATAAATAATTTTTTTTTTTTTTTTTTTTTTGGTACGCTGGCCTCTCACCGCTGTAGCCTCTCCCGTCGCGGAGCACAGGCTCCAGACACGCCGGCTCAGCGGCCATGGCTCACGGGCCCAGCCGCTCTGCGGCATGTGGGATCTTCCCGGACCGGGGCACAAACCCGTGTCCCCTGCATCGCCAGGCCGACTCTCTACCACTGCGCCACCAGGGAAGCCCAATAAATAATTTTTAAAAAAATAAAAATTAAAAAAATTAGAAATGAAAAAGGAGAAATTACAATTGACACCGCAGAAATACAAAGGATCATAAGAGACTACTACAAGCAACTCTATGCCAATAAAATGGACAACCTGGAAGAAATGGACAAATTCTTGGAAAGGTACAACTTTCCAAGACTGAACCAGGAAGAATTAGAAAATATAAACAGACCTATCACAAGTAATGAAATTGAAACCGTAATTACAAATCTTCCAACAAACAAAAGTCCAGGACCACATGACTCCACAGGCGAATTCTATCAAACATTTAGAGAAGAGCTAACACCTATCCTTCTCAAACTCTTCCAAAAAATTGCAGAGGAAGGAACATTCCCAAACTCATTCAACAAGGCCACCATCACCCTGGTACCAAAAGCAGGCAAAGATATCACAAAAAAAGAAAAGTACAGGCCAATATCACTGATGAAAATAGACGCAAAAATGCTCAACAAAATACTAGCAAACAGAATCCAACAACACATTAAAAAGATCATACACCATGATTAAGTGGGATTTATCCCAGGGATGCAAGGATTCTTCAATATATGCAAATCAATGTGATACACCATATTAACAAATTAAAGAATAAAAACCATATGATCATCTCAATAGATGCAGAAAAAAATTCTGACAAAATTCAACACCCATTTATGATAAAAACTCTCCAGGAAGTGGGCATACAGGGAACCTACCTCAACATAATAAAGGCCATATACAACAAACCCACAGCAAACATCATTCTCAATGGTGAAAAACTGAAAGTATTTCCTCTAAGATCAGGAACAAGACAAGGATGTCCACTCTCACCACTACTACTCAACATAGTATTGGAAGTCCTAGCTAGAACAATCAGAGGAGGAAAAAGAAATAAAAGGAATACAAGTTGGAAAAGAAGAAGTAAAACCATCACTGTTTGCAGATGACATGGTACTATACATAGAAAATCCTAAAGATGCCACCAGAAAACTACTAGAACTAATCAATTAATTTGGTAAGGTTGCAGGATACAAAATTAACACACAGAAATCTCTGGCACTCCTATACACTAACAACGAAAGATCAGAATGAGAAATTAAGGAAACAATCCCATTCACCACTGCAACAAAAACAATAAAATACCTAGGAATAAACCTACCTAAGGAAGCAAAAGACCTGTACTCAGAAAACTATAAAACACTGATGAAAAAAATCAAAGATAACACAAACAGATGGAGAGATATACCATGCTCCTGGATTGTTAGAATCAATACTTTGAAAATGAATATACTACCCAAAGCAGGCTATAGGTTCAATGCAATCCCTATCAAAGGCATTTTTCACTGAATTAGAACAAAAAATTTTACAATTTGTATGGAAACACACAAGACCCCAAATAGCCAACGCAATCTTGAGAAAGAAAAATGGAGCTGGAAGAATCAGGCTCCTCAACTTCAGACTCTACTACAAAGCTTCAGTAATCAAGAAAGTATGGTACTGGCACAAAAAAACAGAAATGTAGATCAATGGAACAGGATAGAAAGCCCAGAGATAAATCCATGCACATATGATCACCTTATCTTTGATAAAGGAGGCAACAATATAAAATGGAGAAAAGGCAGCCTCTTCAATAAGTGGTGCGGGGAAAACTGGACAACTACATGTAAAAGAATGAAATTAGAACACTACCTAACACCATACACAAAAGTAAACTCATAATGGATGAAAGACCTAAATGTAGGACTGTACATTATAAAACTCTTAGAGGAAAATCACTCTTCGACATAAATCACAGCAAGATCTTCTATGACCCACCTCCTAGAGTAGTGAAAATAAAAGCAAAAATAAGCAAGTGGGACCTAATTAAAGTTAAAAGCATTTGCACAGCAAAGGAAACCATAGCAAGATGAAAAGACAACCCTCAGAATAGGAGAAAATATTTGCAAATGAATCAACAAAGGATTAATCCCAAAATATACAAACAGCTCATGCAGCTCAATATCAAAAAAACAAACAACCCAATCCAAAAATGGGCAGAAGACCTAAATAGACATTTCACCAAAGACATACAGATGGCCAAGAGGCAACATGAAAAGGTGCTCAACATCACTAATTATTAGAGAAATGCAAATCAAAACTACAATGAGGTTATCGCCTCACACCAGTCAGAATGGCTATCATCAAAAAATCTACAAACAGTAAATGCTGGAGAGGTGTGGAGAAAAGGGAACCCTCCTACACTGTTAGTGGGAATGTAAATTGATACAGCCACTATGGAAAACAGTACGGAGGTTCCTTAAAAAACTAAAAATAGAACTACCATATGACCCAGCAATCCCATTACTGGGCATATACCCTGAGAAAACCATAATTCAAGAAGTTACATGCACCCCAATGTTCACTGCAGCACTATTTACAATAGCCAGGACATGGAAACAACCTAAATGTCCATCAACAGATAAATGGATAAAGAAGATGTGGTACATATATATAATGGAATATTACTCAGCCATAAAAAGAAATGAAATTGGGTCTTTGTAGAGATGTGGATGGACCTAGAGTCTGTCATACAGAGTGAAGTAAGTCAGAAAGAGAAAAACAAATATCGTATATTAACGCATATATGTGGAATCTAGAAAAACGGTACAGATGAACCTATTTGCAGTATGGGAATAGAAATGGAGACATAGAGAACAGACGTGTGGACACAGGCAGGGAAGGGGAGGGTGGGATGAACTGGGAGATTAGGTCTGACATAAATACACTACCATCTGTAAAATAGATAGCTAGTGGGAACCTGCTATAAAGCACAGGGAGCTCAGCGAGGTGCTCTGTGATGACCTAGATGGGTGGGAAGTGGGGGGGTCCAAGAGGGAGGGGATATATGTATACATATAGCTGATTCACTTCATTGTACAGCAGAAACTAACACAACATTGTAAGGCAATAATACTCCAATAAAAAAAAATTTTAAATAAAGACTTCAGTAGGTAACAGTCCTCTTAAATTAAAAATTAAACAAGACATTTTGCATGGCAACTCTAAAATTTAACTACAATATTTTTCTTCCCATCATTAATTCACAAGTCCTAAGTAAGGAGTCCGAGGAGAGAAAGGTGTGGACTTAACTGGACTACAGAACACCACCCTAAGCCTTCCTTGAGTACACATCTCTCTGATTGCTACTTGTTGCCTTACAGTTGGATGATGAAATATATAGACATTTGTTGAACAAAATTAACCTCCAAGTTTAACTCGATACCTATTTTTTTCATTCTCTGAAAGGAAAACTTTTTCAAGCATTGTACTCAGCATAATGTAAACACAAGAAAACAGCTAATAATGCAATAAAACTAAGTGAGTCAATTTTGAAGCTCTCCATTCTTTCACACAAACTTGGAAATAGGGAGTGTTCCCTATTATGATTCCACAATTCTTTTTTAGTATAGTTCTAATAAATCTAGAGGCTAGCACGTAATTCATTTAGTTCTGAACAGAGATAAAAGTTATTAACTTGGGAATTCCCTGGCTGTCCAGTGGTTAGGACTCCACACTTCCATTGCTGGGGGCCCAGGTTCGATCCCTGGTCAGGGAACTAAGATCCCGCAAGTCCAAGGTGCAGCCAAAAAAAAAAGAAAGGTTATAAACCTTGCTTTAATGATTCAACATCTGAATGTGTAACATACACATTTATAATGTGCATCCTCCTTCTGGCTGCATTAGACACAAGTTATTTAGCATTTAGAGCCACCCACAACAGTGCTTTATACATTCATTAACCTCCAAATCTTCCATCATACTAATTCCCATTCTCAATTATCCCACTATCTGTTTTCCAACCTCCTCCCAGGCCAAAGGTACAGCTAGAGAAAGATCATTGTGCTCTCCTGGCTTACAAGTTCATATGCTTCCTGCTTTTCTATCGTCATTTAAGGTTATCACTGGCAAACTATAATCCTTTTACAGTACCCTCCAAAAGGGCTATTTCAAGTCTTCAAGCCTTTAATTCTACTTCCCCCTATTCTCAACCAATGAGGCTGTCTCCATACTTTAGAGAGCTTCCCAATCTCTACCTCAAGATCTGTTCATGAAATTATCTCCACTTCCCTCTTTCCCCTTATCTTTGCATCAAATGCCAACACACTTCCTTGCAGATCTTGCTCTCAGAATTATCTCATCTCCATTCACTGAATATCTCCAATTCTTCCCACTAACAAGCAACTCTTCTCTAACTTCTAATATGCATATATCTACCCTGAAAAATCAAAACTTAACCTTAATGCCCCTGTAGTAGCTCTCTATTTCTTATAACTTTCATATCAATATCTTTTGAAAAGCAAAATCTTTATATCTACAAGATTTTAGGAATCACTCTTACTGGTCATCTAGTCCACTAGTTCTAGACCTACAGAATCCTACCATTCTAATAGGTAGGAGGAAGCAAAAGACCCATCTCCCCTGAGGACACAGTTTACTGGAACTCTAACAAGGATTTCAGAGTTCTTTTTTTTTTTAATTTATTTGGCTGCATGGGGTCTTAGTTGTGGCACACAGGCTCTTTGTTGCAGCACGTGGGATCTTGTGTGGCACGCGAGCTTCTCTAGTTGCAGCAAGTGGGCTTCTCTCTAGTTGTAGCGTGTGGGCTCCAGAGCACATGGGCTCAGTAGTTGCACTGCGCCCGCTCCAGGGTGCCCGGGCTCAGTAGTTGCAGCACACGGGCTTAGTTGCCCCATGGCACGTGGGATCTTAGTTCCCTGACCAGGGATTGAACCCACGTCCCTTGCACTGGAAGGCAGATTTTTAACCACTGGACCACCAGGGAATTCCCTCTAACAAGTTTTTTATGGTTACAAGAATCTATTGTAACATTTTTGGAAGTAAATTTTATTTCAAGAGCTTAAAATTTTTTAAATTATGTATTAATAATCAAAAATGGTAGTATCATCAAGTATAAATTTAAACAGTTAAAATAACTTTTTTATAAAATATAAAGAATTAACCATTAAAAAAACACACAGAGAGAAAGCATGTTTGCAGGCAGCAGAAGAAAGAGCACTACCTATCTTGTATAAAAGCTCATTCTCTGATATTTATGCCCTGCATCTCTGCTACCATTCAACCCACACAGCCTCACTATCATCAACCACTTTCAGGCACTTCCCCTATTCAGCGAAGACTAAGCCAAGCTTCAAGCAAACTTTTCATAATCCTAAAAGATACATCTATTTAGATGATTCACCCAGCCTCAAAGTTCTTATACTTTCATTTCTATTCAACTTTAGCCACCCACTTCCAGTGGTACACTAAGTTCTTACACCACCTGAGACTGCTCTATCTTGGATATTTTAAATTCCAACTTGCCATTCCTTGATCATCTTTATTCTTTCATGAGCTTAACACCTCCATTTTCTCCCTCTGTTGGGCTCCTCACTTCTCTTCCTTCTATGCCCAGCCTGGACTCCATGGTGTATGCAGCAGCACCTCTGATTAGAATCCTCACTCTTTCCTTATAGCTAATCTAACCCAAAATCAGTGTTTCAAGCTCACTTTCTTCATTCCTATACCAAGATGGTTGAGCACAAGTAGAGAAAAATCATGAGTGACCCATCACAGAAATCCACGTCTATGGGAAAACTGACTTAGCCTCATTTCTACTCCCTTTTTTTAGGTGTTGAACATGAATCAGTCTGAGCCAATTAGGTTATTCTTACCCTCTGACAACAGTGATTGGTTCAGGGATAAGCTTTTGATCTGAGGCAATCTAATCAGAGTTAATATCTAGATTTGTATTGCTAATACTTAGAAAAAGATTCTCAAAATTATCAAGGAAGCATTTAGCTTACCTGGACCTTCAAGAGGAATCAACTTTAAGGTAAAGCTAATATCAGGTAAGCAAAACAAGATATGAAAGAAATCTGATCCTGATGATATCACTGAGCCACTGGTCCCAGACTGAAGCTAGTGAATCCCACTTAATCTCTCAACTTTCTGGTTATATGAACCAATAAACCTCCTTTTAGCAAAGCTTTCGATTGTGTTTTCTACTGATTACAAGCAAAAGAATCCTGATATGTAATATCTGGGTTGAGACTGACATCAACACATCATATTAATACCTTGGTTGATGTCCAAATGCCAATTTTAGTCTTAGTTCCCAGTTATCAGTAATCAGAGCTTTCTTCTTCTTCCTCTAAGCCAGTACCTAGCTCATAGCAGATGCTCAAAGGATATTTGTTGAACCACATTAGCAAGGCAGAACCTAGAACAGGCATCTGAGAGGGATTTATTATCCAATTTTGAACAATACTGCCTCCTAAGAGCTGTAAAACCAACTTCAAGACAGTGTTTCCCAAACATTTTTGGCTGCTTTCCACAATAAGCAGTGTATTTTATATCATGATCTGATACACACAAAATCTATATAATTGAAAATTAAAATTCAAAGAATACTTACCCCCTACTACATGCAAAGAACTCTGCTATTTTCTCTTCCATTTTTTTAAATGGCTCATGATTACCCATCAAATTCATTTCACACCGCTCACAAAGGTATGACCTATATATTGGAAAACGTGGTCCTAGGAGTTCTCTTAAATCAAAATGGGGAACTTCTATGATTTGCGAGTAAAAAGATCAGCCAGGGCAAACAACAAAAGAAAATAAAACACCTGGTCCAGGTACCCTTGCACACAGAGTAGGTCAAGAGCCTCTCAAGTAGTAATACCTCTTGTCTCTCACCCTTTCTAATCATGCAAGAATTAGACTTTCAGTGTTATTGCCTTGCTCAAATCATCACAGCGGTCCTCAGTAAGACTCAGACGTCGGACTAGAGTCAAGGCAAGGAATCCACTAAATGTACCAAACGCTGCAATGTGAGGTGTAAAATATTTCAAGCATACACACAATGACAACTATTTGTCAAAATTATGTAGATGTATCAGTTAATAAAAATACAAATTTATTTAAAAATACAAATACATGGAATTTATAGAAACACTCTATTACCATGTATTTCTCAAGAGTTAATAAAAATTTTTTTCTCTAAAACCTTTCCTTTTCTGAATAAATAAAAATTAAAAAAAAAAGAAATCCTCTACTACTGACAAGTTTATCTCTTTATAGACACACACAAAAGGTTCACACTAACTAACCTTCAAGCCTAATGTTTCCCCCACCCAGAATCCTTTTCTGTTCTCTCTACTAACCCAAACCCTACTTCTCTATGAAGGCGTGCCTTCACATCTCTTCCCTCTGTCTTCCTATAGATCTGTAGTCCACAGAAGTCATTTGACAGCATCACAAAAATAACTTTGTTGAATGTGTTGTTCAAATGTTAAAATACAAGAAACAATTGTAAAAGCACTTTGGCAGTTTCAAGGTCTTATTTTCTGAACAGCTTAAGGTTAAAAAAATAATAATAATAATAATAAAATAACTGACTGCTATCCCAAACCGAATGACAATCTTTAGGGATGTCCTATCTGGACACCATGGAAAATACTTCCTAAGTATTTTCCTATCTGGAAAATACTTTTTCAGGAAGCCCTTAGATTACTGTCATTCTCAGTTGCAGCATCATCAAAACAAGGTTACTATCATTTAGAGTGGATTTATACTTTGACAACACTTCATTTCTGGTTTTTGAAGTTATTTGGCTCTGTTGTCTATAAGGTGTAAAAATATCCAAATATATAAAGCTGAAAGACCCAAATTAGACTGGAGACATTTTAAATTATTTGAAAATAAAATACCATTTTCTGCAAGACGTTTTCTAAATTTTTCATGTTTTAAATTTGATTCAAAAAATTTCAGCTGATGGGAATTCCCTGGCGGTACGGTGGTTAAGGACTCGGCACTTTCACTACCAGGACCCGGGTTCGATCCCTGGTCAGGGAACTAAGAGCCACACTGCATGGCCAAAAAAAAAAAAAAAAAATTTCAGCTGAATGTTAAACATATTATATCCATATATAAATATATTTTTAAAGTGTATAATACTTTACTGATGACTATAGTTACAATGTCGCTAGACACTCTTAAAAGACCCTCTCTTTACCCATCACTGGTGGTGGAACACATCAGTGTGAGTAAGATGCAGACAACTTAATGGGCATTTGTTAGGATTTCTCCAAGTTTATGGGCTTTGAAAGCATTTAGGAGCTTAAATCACTTCAACTGCTGAAAAGCAATGAAAACTCTACGCCCAGATGAAATCAAAGTATTTAGTTTCTGGGTACACTTTTTTCTTAAAATAATATTTGAGGCCTTGAGAAATGCCAGGATGGCGTAGTGGAAAAAAAGCTTGAGAATAAGAGATCTTAGCTATAATAGTAATTGCTAACATTTATTCAGCCTTCACTTCACATAAGCCAAACATTACACTAAATCCTTTATGTGAATTATTTTGTTTAATCCACGCATCAATCTTAAATAGATATTACTATTATTAATATTATCACCATCCCCAATGTACAGTTCAGATACTGAGCTTTTGAAGGGTAACAAGTCCAAAGTCGTAAGTGGTAGAGCAGGGACGCAAACCCAAGTGTTCTTGCTACCTCGAAGCGGCACCTGGATGTAGTTAAATCCTTGCTTTTAGCCAATACTTCACTAATCTGGCTTTCTGACTTTGTGCAAGTTATATATCCACTCTGGACCTCAGTTTTCTCATCTGTAAAAATAAATCAACGAATGCTAATGTTCCTTCCAGTTCTGCCTAACTTCAATATTATCAATCTTACAATCTCCCTGAGCGTCAACCAGCCAGTGTCATTCCTTCTTCTAATTGAACTCAACTGAAAAAGCATTTACGAACCCACTAGGTGTCCGGCCTTGTGGTAGGCCGTTGCCTAGGTCCCCGACTCTGCTCCCGCCACTAGATGCCAACAGGCCCCCTTTCCACCCGCAAATCCCCTGAACCCGCTGGGGTCCTTTCTCCTCCGAAGCCCCTCCCGGCACACTCCCGCCGCTGGGCCAGCCGCAGCTCTGGCTCCCAGAAGAGCTCACCCTTCAGGTGGTTTCCGCTGCCTGGCGCCGAGGGACCCCGCGGCCCCGCTGCCTTGTCCCCCGGAGGGGTCGTATGGAGTGACCCCGTCTGCGACCTTTCGACAACTCTGCCTTTCGTCATGGCTGCTGCAGGGAAGGTGGAGGAAGCGGGGTGATGCCGCGGCCCCTTAACAACAACTACGCGGCAGGCTCTTTACAACACCCAGGGGCCACAGCCACAGCCACTTCCGGGACGACGACCTCACCTGAGAC
The DNA here is from genome assembly GCF_951394435.1 of Stenella coeruleoalba. Lineage (NCBI taxonomy): Eukaryota > Metazoa > Chordata > Mammalia > Artiodactyla > Delphinidae > Stenella > Stenella coeruleoalba. Next base: position 45,882,966 of record NC_137154.1, on the reverse strand, counting down.
GACCTCAGGCCCGCAAGCACAGTAACACTAAGCCCGGACCCGCAGCGCCTACTCGGACTAGGCTCCGCCCCGCACCGCCCCCGAGGATAGCGCGCTCGCGCCCGCCCAGTAACCGCGAGACTAGTCAAGGTCCCCTTCCGCCCCACTTGCTGCCCCGCCCCGCTCCATGACTGCGCGGAGCATGCGCAGTCACGGTACCGGAGTCAGCGGGTGTGACTCAGAGACGCAGGCATCCAACGCGCAGCTCTAATTATCCGGAAGTGCGATCTCAGAGACTGTAATGCCTTTGTCCTGGCGACCGGAAGTGCCCGGGAATGATTAGTTGGAGTTTCGTGGTGGATGCTGAGTCAGCTGACTCCCTTCTCTACCAATTCGAGAATCTGTCTCGAATCTGGAGGGGCTAGACAATGCTTGCTCTGAAGATGTTGGAAAACATAAAGCCTGAGCCGAATCCACCGAGATTCAGGAAACTAAGGCTCAAGGAGCCCGTAATCTGTGAAGGTCACAGGGTGGCAGAAATCGGTTTAGAATCCAGTTTTCTTGTTCCCAAGCCAATGCTTTCCCACGTCATCGCCCTGCCACCCCTCATTTGTAAATCCAGGTCAGCATATTTATCTTTTCCTTTCTCAGATCCCAAACGTACCTTTTTTGGCGTTTACTTTTTCCACTCCTACCTCTCAGAGCAGTATTCAGCTTACTCACTGGTGAATGTATTGGAATTCCCTCTTAAGTAACTTGGTAATGTGTATAAAAATACTGATTGTTCCTATCCAGTAATTAAATTTCTAAGAAGCTATTCTGTGGGAATAAACATGCAGAGGGAGTTATTCCTAACGGGATTATTTCTTAGTATAATAGTAAATGGGGAAGCAATCTAAAAACCCAACACCAAAGAATGGTTAGGTAAATGATGGGAGAACCATTCAGTGGAACTGTTTTATGTACACATCCTCTGCCTACTTATATTAACACCTTCAGTGACCACTCTAAGAGGTAGCTTCCCATTTAATTCCTTCATGGTCGTTATTAAAAGCAATAATTATTTGGATTATTTTACTTGTTTATTGTCTGCCTCCACCTCTAGAATGTAAGCTCCATTAAGGTAAGGGGCCTTGTCTTTTTGTCCACCATTGTATCCCCCAGGAGATGCCAGTGCCAACACCTAAGAGGGCATTCAATAAATATGTTGAATAGATTTTCAACCGTAAAAAATGACGAAGAGGGGCTTCCCTGGTGGCGCAGTGGTTAAGAGTCTGCCTGCCAAGGCAGGGGACATGGGTTCAAGCCCTGGTCTGGGAAGATCCCACATGCCACGGAGCAGCTAAGCCTGTGAGCCACAACTACTGAGCCCATGTGCCACAACTACTAAAGCCCACACGCCTAGAGCCTGTGCTCCGCAACAAAAGAAGCCACTGCAATGACAAGCCCATGCACCACAATGAAGAGTAGCCCCCGCTCGCTGCAACTAGAGAAAGCCCGCATGCAGCAACGAAGACCCAATGTAGCCAAAAAAAAAAAAAAAATACCCAGAGACTAATAATGTGGATGATGCTTATTCAGAAACAAATTCCAAGAGATAACTATAAAAAACAAAACAAAAATATTAGAAGGAATACATAAGCAAGTAAATTTATATCTTTGGAATAGAGGTCTTCTTGAGCAAGATGCAAAACTATTAACTTAAACCCTTGATATATTTTACTAAAAAAAACCTTTTAAGCACCAAAAAATAAACTGTAGGAACAGACTGAGAAAAAATATTTGTCACGTAAATAAGAATTACTACAAATCAATAAGAAAAGCACAACTCAGCAGAAAAGTGGACAAGATATGAATAATAAATTCATAGAAGAAAAATTAAATAGCCAACAAATTAGGAAAAGATGAACAAGTTCATTAATACAGTGTGATGACACTGAGAGGTGTATAGATTGCAATAGCAGAAGAGAGGAGTGTCTAAATTAGAATGGAGCTGCAGTGAAGGTCTCCTAAGGAGAATGATTATTAAACAGATTTAAAGGATGAGAGGGAATTAACAAAGGAAAGGAGGAGAAAACAGCTTTTGTGAACAGCTTTGTTTTTTTATTATTATTATTATTTATTTATTTATTTTTGGCTGCATGGGGTCTTCGTTGCTGCACGCTACTCGTTGCAACGCACGGGCTTCTCATTGCAGTGGCTTCTCTTGTTGCGGAGCACGGGCTGTAGGTGTGTGGGCTTCAGTAGTTGTGGCACACAGGCTCAGTAGTTGTGGCTCGTGGGCTCCAGAGTGCAGGCTCAGTAGTTGTGGTGCAGGGACTTAGTTGCTCTGCGGCATGTGGGATCTTCCCAGACCAGGGATGGAACCTGTGTCCCCTGCATTGGCAGGCGGATTCTTAACCACTGCTTATCTTTGAAAAGGAGCTTTAAGCAAAGAATAGGAGAATGGAAAAAAGTGAGAGAAGACAAGGGCATTATCACAAAGTGCTAGAAGTTTGAACTTAATCCTGAAAGATATCTGAAACCATTGAAGAACTTTTTTAACTGGAGAGAGATGTATTAAGATTTGTATTTTACAAAGCTTCTCCTTACTGCCCAGTGACAGAATTAGAGGAGTGCCACACTAGCAGCAGAAAGAGAAGCTAAGAAGTTATTGTAATAATCCCAGCTAGACCCAGGGTAGTGGACTGGAAACAAAGATGATGTCAGATATGAGATAATGTGAGAAAAATTATTTTAAAACTTTTATTTAATTACATGAGTAAATACATACTAGTTATTCCAGAAAAAAAACTGAAAAAACAAACAAAAATATAAAAATCATCTCTAATAACACCATCCATAGATAATCATGATATTTGGGATTTATCCTTCTGGAATATTAGAAATGTTAACTAAGGAAGTTGAATCTAGGGGAGTAATGCCCTAATTAGACAAGGATATTAAATGAGAGTGAAGGGATTAGGTGTTCAAGGAATTTCTGGTTTAGGAGGCTGAGTGGAATATTTGTGCCTAAGATAACAGGAAGAGGAGTCACACTGGAGGGAAAGATGCTGAATTTTGTTCTGGATACTGTCTATCTATACTTCCTTGCTTCCTGACTTCTATCATCTTTTCTCACCTGAAACTCCTCTCCTTATAGTCACCAGTGAGCTTCTTTTCATTGGATTCAGTTTTTAGTCATTTGCTACCTCTCTCCATTGCTTAATACATTAACTGCTCCCTCCTTCATGGTTTCCATGACAATTCTCTGACCACTTAGTAAACTCTTTTGGGGGAAACTTCTTTTTTCCTTTCCCTTAAAAGCTGGCATCTCCCCTAGATATCCACTCTCTTCTCAGTCTACAAACTTTTTCTAGGCAATCTTGGCCATGACTTCAATAACCACTTATACATACATAGATAACAAATTTTTATTTCAAACACCAGAACTATACACATAACACTTATTAGACATTTATACCAGGGTGTACCACAAGCACCTCAAACTCAGAATATCCAACTCTGAAATCAACTTTATCCTTCCAAACTTTAAACACTTCCTGTATTCACAGTCTTGGGAGATGGCACCATCAGTTCCCCTTATGCTTGAGCCAGAAACCTAAGAACTCTCATTTAACATTCATTAAATTCAACTTGTTGAATGAATGATGAATGAATGAATTCCTCTTGTCTTTCACACCACATCCAAACACTGGGTCTAGTCAGATCTCCATCTCCTCTTCCTTACCTTCCTCATTCAGATCTCATGACCTCTCTTCTCACTCACCTCTAAGCAATTTTCCATATTACCACTAGAGTGGTCTCTGAGAGACAATCTTGAAGCCCTTCATGGTCTGACACAAGCTCAAATGGTCTAGCTGACTCTGAATCTAACACGAATAAACAAATAAATGAATAAAAGAAACCATTCCGGACCACATATAGTACCCTGAACACACCATACTCATTTGTGCTACTGTGCCTTTGCAATAGTTGTCCCTCTGCTTTGAATGTCTTCCCCGCAGTGTTTCTCTATGATCAATTACTGCTTATCTTAGAAGAGTTGTCCTAAAGGTACCTACCAATCATGACAGGCACTTCCTCCCCTGGATTGACTCTATTTTAGTAATTATCTAATTATATTTAATTGTTTACTTTGTTGGGGGGGAGGGGCACACCACATGGCGTGTGGGATCTTAGTTCCCTGACTAAGGATTGTACCTATGCCCCCTGCATTGGAAGCGTGGAGTCTTAACCACTGGACCGCCAGGGAAGTCCCCTAATTGTCTACTTATTATCTGCAACCAGACTATAAGCCCCTTTCGTGATTCAGCATGGTGCCTTTCTCAATATGTTTTTGTACAGTGAATGCCTTTGAGATACATGAAAGCTCTCCAAACGCATATGATCACTAGACAGTTAAATGCACAAATGAAAAAAGAAGGCTGAGAGGAGTAGACCTGTATCAGGAGATATAAAAAATATTATAAAGTAATTAAAACAGGGGTGTACTGGGTCAGGAAAAATGTAGGTAAACAAATGAGATCAAGTAGACCCATATAATCATAGGGATTAGTATATGATAAAGGAGGCATTTTTTTTTAATTTAAAAAATTTTTAATTTGTTGCAAAGTTAAACCCAAGACACATTGACTTCATAGGAAATCCACTGAGAAATGTTTTTCTAGGCTGAACACCTGTTTCTCTTTACTCTCCCCCCAACAGAGCATACACATGTTAATTACTTTCATTTTATAATCACTGCTGTCCCACCACTATACCAAGAATACCTAAACTGTGTGTGTGATATTCTGAATGTTCTTAGTTATAGCCTAATTTCACTAACTGCAAAAAATTTTCTGGGATAACCTGTCGCTTGAATTCTTTGGCTACTTTTGAAGATGAAGTCCAAAGAACTCTTAAATGATTCTCCTTTGTGTGTGGGGGGGTTATTTTATAGGCATTAGCAACTAGCACCTGGGGCTGTGCTGATCCCATCTGGCATCACTGGGAGACAACCTGTAAAACCAAAGAATCATTTGATGCAACAGGCAACTAAGTGACTCAAAACTGAAGGTTAAATTTAAAGAAAAAACTAATTTAGAGGAAAAAAGGGCTATCCTAGAGGAACTCATTCTAAAAAATCAATCATTATGCCTCTGCGTGTGTGTGTGTGTGTGTGTGTGTGTGTGTGTGTGTGTGTGTGTATAAGGCACAACCAGATCAATTCAGTGCATGCTGGTGGGTCCCACATGACTCAAAGGAGGCATTTTAAACCAGAAGAAAAAAGGATAGATTATTTAATAAATGGTACTAGGATAATTGTCTAACCAATTTTTAAAATCAGATATCTATCATATACTATATACAAAATTAATTATCAGATGATATTAAAGCTTTAAATTTAATAATAAGAACTATGAAAGTATAGAAAGATAAAATAGAAAAAACATTTTTATTATCTTGAGCAGAAAGACCTTTCTTAGTATAACCTATAAGAAAGCCTCTGATTTTATCCCTGTGCAAATTTAAAACAGAATTTAGCACCCATCACACACCCAAAGGAAAATCTACTCCACAAAACAATAATGAATAATGTAGAGATTATTGAATTGTTTGAAGAGAAACAGAGAGACAGTTAATAAATTCTTCTAGACATTTTTGTTCTTCCCTCTTATTGTCAGCACCTCACTTTTTCTCCCCCCTCCTAATCTCTAGAGCAAACACAGTGCTTTTCTGCTTTCAGTCTTGACTTGATGGCCCTGGAGGTCTAGCCTTTGTGCAAGCATAGCAAATATTTATCTAATAAAAGTTGAAAAGCTTTTTTAAGGATCTAAAATTAATATTGGAATAAGGAAGACATTAAAATATATTTTACATAAAGAAATATGGACATAATTTAAGTTTGCAGCTTGCTGAATATTCACAGACTCAAGAGGGGCATCTCCAAGTCAAGAGACAGAAGAGTACCAACACCCAGAATACCGAATACTTCCTTCCAAGTCACTATTCACCCTCCCCAAGAGAAACCACTGGAAAAGCCTCTTAAAATATAATGCAAAACCTAAAGCCAATTTGAGATTTCCCTATCTAGCCATGACAAAGTAATTGGTACCAGACCAGCCTTCCCACTACAAAGAACTAGAAAACTAGGCAAAATATCTGAAACAACTGTTTTTAGATGCTGAACAATAGTCAGTCAAGGACTATGATCCTTGAGAGAAGAGAAACAAATGAGTCTCATGATTACATGGTCTTCTGCCTAAAGGCACTTTCTGAACCACAGCACAAGAAGGGGTAGCCCAAAGAGGGCACAGTGGTATTACTAGGCCAAAGAGAACAGGATGGGAGTTCAAGGCTACCATTAAGGCTGGAATTTGCAGGGCAGGACCAGAGAGGAACAAAGAAGAAGCTCCAGATAGCTGCATAGGAATCTCCTTGGGTTTTTGGTTGAAAACCTGCACAAGCCAGCGTAAGACCACATGAGGTGGAGCAAAGAAAAATGCTCGCGAAATAATGGATACTGGAAAGCTGTGAGCTGTGTGGAGATTCCAGAGCTTACATGGGACTGGAAGACATTAAAGTTCCACTAAACCAGAGTGAAAAAAGCTCGTGACCAAGTTTGGCATTCAGAAAAGACACCAGAAAGGCAAAGCCTTAGTATTAGGGCTAATCTAACCCTAGAGAAAAGGCTGCTTTAGACATACACTAATACAGATTAAAAACAAGATTCAAAGGATTGATTTGATGCACAAGTAAATTAACCGTCTACAGAACAAAATTCAATTATTTTCACTGAGGTAAAATTGATATATAACATTATATAAATTTTAGGTGTACAACATTATAAATTGATATTTGTATATACTGCAAAGTGATCACCACTAGTTACCATCTAGTTACCATCCATTACCACACAGTTGATCCCCTTCACCCATCTCATCCTCTCCACACTTCCCTTCCTCTCTGGTAACCACCAATATTTTCTCCGTATCTATGAGTTTGTTTTTGTTTTGTTTGTTCATTTGTTTTTTAGATTCCGCACATAAGTAAAATCATATGGTATCTGTCTTTCTCCCCCTGAGTTATTTCACTCAGCATAGTACCCTTAAGGTCTATCCATGTTGTCGCAAGTGGCAAGATTTCATTCTTTTTATGGCTGTATAGTATTGCACTGTAATCTGTATATCTTTAACCATTCATCCAATCATAGACACTTAGGTTGTTTACATATCTTGGCTATTGTAAATAATGCCACAATGAACACAGGGGTGTATTTATCTTTTTAAATTAGTGTTTTTGTATTCTTTAGATAAATACCCAGAAGTGGAATAGTTGAATCTCATGTCAGTTCTCTTTTTAATTTTTTGAGGAACTTCCATACTGTTTTCCATAGCAGCTGCACCAATTTACATCCCCACCAACAGGGCTCCCTTTTCTCCACATCCTCTCTGATACTTATTATTTCTTGTCTTTTTTTTTTTTTTTTTTTTTTTTTTTTTGCGGTACACGGGCCTCTCACTGTTGTGGCCTCTCCCATTGCGGAGCACAGGCTCCGGACGCGCAGGCTTAGTGGCCATGGCTTACAGGCCCAGCCGCTGTGCGGCATGTGTGATCTTCCCGGACTGAGGCATGAACCCGCGTCCCGTGCATCAGCAGGCGGACTCTCAACCACTGCGCCACTAGGGAAGCCCTCCTATCTTTTTGATAGTAGTCATTCTCTGATAATAGTCATTCTCTTTGTGGTTTTGATTTGCATTTCTCTGATAATTAGTGATGTTGAGCATCTTTTCATGTGCCTGTTGGCCATCTGTATGTCTTCTTTGGAAAAATGTCTATTCAGATCTTCTGCACATTTTTCAATTGAATTGTTTGTTTTTGTTGTTGTTGAGTTGTGTGAGTTCTTTATATATTTAGGATATTAACTCCATATCAGATACATGATTTGCAAATATCTTCTCCCATTCAGTAGGTTGCATTTTCATTCTGTTGATGATTTCCTTTGCTGTGCCGCAGCTTAATTTTTTTTAAAAAGAAAATAAAATCAAGAAGTTTTATAGCATGGGATCCACAATGTTCAGCATGCAATCTAAAATTACTAGGCACTCAAAGATTCAGGAAAAGGTGACCTATAATCAGAAGAAAAATCAGTCAATAGAGACCCAGAAATGACTTTTTTTTTTAAAGCTATTATGAATATGTTTAAGGATTTAAAGGAAACCATGAACATAATAAGGGGACAAACAAGAAATACCACTAAAGAAATGTAACCTGTAAAGCAGAACAAAACAGAAATTCTGGAACTAAAACATACGATACCTGAAGTGAAAAATTAACTAGATGGGTTTAACATCAAGTTAGACACTACAAAAAAAAGGCCAGTGAACTTAAAGACAGGGCAAAATAAATCTTCCAAATTGTAGCACAGAGAGAAAAAGGCAGAGTCCAACATATTATATGTCTAATTAGAACTTCAGAAAGAAAGAAGAGAAAAATTAGGATATTTGAAGTACTTTTTAAAATAATGGTCAATTTTTTTTTACAGATTTGTTGAAAACAATAAGCCCGAAGATCAAAAAGTTAATTGAACCCCAAGCAGGATAAATATAAAGAAAAACACACTTAGACCTGTCATGATGATACTGACAGCCAGAGATGAACAGAAAATCTTTGGAACAGCCAGAGGGGTTTTGGAGAAAAAACACATTTCGTTCAGGGGAACAGAAAAAGAATGAATGCAAACTTCTTATAGAAAAATAATGCAAATAAGAAGAAAATGGAACAACTTCCTTAAAGTGCTTAAAGAAAATAAAATCAAAACTGTGGACTGAGAATTTTAAATCCAGCAGAAATAGCTTCAAATACAAAGGTGAAAGAAGGATATTTCAGTTAAACAAAAACTGAGAAATTTGTCATCAGCAGACTTAAAATACAAGAAATGTTGAAGGAAAATTATGGCAGAAGGAAATGCAGACCTACAGAGGAATGAAGAGTGCCAAAAATAGATGGGTAACTATAAAAGACTTTTTTCTTCATTATATAGTTTTTACAGAATAATTGGTAATCATATATCACTGGTGGGAGTATTAAATTGTACAACCACTTTGGGAAAAGTTTTGGCAGTTTCTTATAAAGCTAAACAAACACCTATTTTATGACCCAGCAGTGTCACTCTTAAGTATAGTTTAAAATGCATGTCCATGTCCAGAAAAAGACTTATACACAAATATTCACAGCAGTTTTAGTCACGATAGCTAAAAACTGGAAACAGGTAGTGTGAGGACATTGTCCCTGAAATGGGGTGGGCTAGTGTAGGGTGTCAGAGCCTGGACAGAACGAGGAGACTCGGTCAGCATAGGGGTTTAAAACCCAAGCAGAGTGGGGAGGGTGTCCTTATAGAGAAGCAGCCCAGTGTGGAGTTTCAGAGCCCAAGCCAGGTGTGTCAGAGGTCCCAAGACCACCCCCAAGTTCAATGATTAACTAGCAGGACTTAGCACACAGTCATACTCATGGCTATGATTTATTACAGCAAAATGATGCAAACCAAAATCAGCAAAGAGAAAGGCATATGGGGCAAAGTTCAAAGGAAACCAGGCACAAACTTCTAAGAGTTCTCTCTCAGTGGAATCACAGGGAACATGCTTAGTTCCTCCAGCAACAAACAGTGACAACATGTGTGAAATGTTATCTATCAGGAAGCTCATAAGATTCAGAACCCAAGGTTTTTATCAAAAGTTGGTCACAAAGGTACTCCATGCCTGTATGTACAAAAATTCCAGATTCCCACAAGGAAAGCAAGTTGTTCAGGATAAACCACATTATTTATACAAAAAGTTTGGGCACAGTGAACCATTCTTATCAGTATGGGGAAGGTGGGAACCCTCTTGAAATCCAAGGTACCAGGTGCCAGCCAAGGACCAAACTTGTACACAATCCCTTCTAGCAATAGCAGTCTCAGGCCTTCTATATTAACTCTTCTGCACATCAGGTGACAAGGGTATCCTTGAGGAGGGGCAGCTCAAAGCAGGTTTTCAAAGCCAAAGAATGTTGAGGAGAGTGTCCATGCAGGGGGCTGTGATGGTACTAGCCTGGTACTGGGAGTCAGAGTCAAAACTGGGTGAAAAATGCATCCATCTAGGGCAACCTGGTTCAAGGTGTTGGAGTCAAATGGGATAAGGTGGGCATCTACACAGGAGAGAGAAGGGTGCAGCAATAAGAGATTGGTTACAAACTGGTACATTGATAAAAAATAAGTAACAATATTACGATAATAGTGGCCTGGATTTTCTTACCATCATTAGAGTTAAAAACATGTGAAGGGAGAAAAGTAGACTGAAACTTGTGATGTTGGGGATATTGAAATTGGAGGTATCAGTCTGAACTCATGGTTTTCAATAGATAGATGGAAGTAAGAATGAATATAAATGTAATTGAGTGTGTCTACCAAATGGGCCTGGAGCAGTGACACCTCAAGGACAATGAATATACTTAGTGTTAAGATCTTGGTTCTAAGTAATATTTTTCAGTTGTTGGAGAAATGGCTAATTACAGGGTTAGTTACAGGCAAGGAAAAATACAAGATGAGTCTGGAGCATCTTGTACAAGAAACAAGGAAGTGCTCAAAGAATGACAGGGACATATCAAAAGGACAAGAGCCAGCTTGAAGAGGCTCCAGTGGCCAAATTGGGTATAGCTTGAGTTGCAAAATAAATAATGATATATTTTTTAAAATATTTATTCATTTATTTATTTTGGTTGCGCTGGGTCTTAGTTGCAGCAGGTGGTCTCCTTAGTTGCGGCACTCAGGCTCTTTAGTGTGGCATGCGAACTCTTAGTTGTGGTATGCATGTGGGATCTATTTCCCTGACCAGGGATGGAACCCGGGCCCCTTGCATTGGGAGCGTGGAGTCTTAACCACTGTGCCACCAGGGCGGTCCCAAAATAAATAATGATATTAACAGACTATAACTCATTGGATAAAATATGAAATCATGAATTTATGTTGATAAAAAAATCAATGAATAAATTTAAAGTTTGATGAAAATAGAATATTTACATAGTTTTGAAATATCTATCATAAAATATTGATTAATTACAAAATGAAAAAGAGTAACTTTATATCCCACTCAAATGATTCAAGAAAAAAATTCTTTGTACTACTGGCAACAATTCTGAAAGAAATAAATACACAAGTCACAGTTATAGTCGGAGATTTTACCACTTATCTTAGTAATTAACAGAACAAGTAGTTGTTCTGTATTCTGATTGTGATATTGGTTATGCACATGTGTATATTTGCTAATATTCATAGAACAATACTGTAAAGAATCAGTTATACTGTATAATAATTTTTATTTTTTAATTAATTTTTATTGGAATATAGTTGCTTTACAACGTTGTGTTAGTGTACGATAATTTTTAAATAAAATAGTAAATAATAATATCTACATATATAGTTGGTGAGGAAAAATCTTAAATTTTCTATGGCTGGACAATCAAACTAAGACAAAAAGGAAAAAAAAAATGACATGACCCCTTTATGGTAGGCCTTTCCCAATGTGCACTGTGCATCTACATTATACATTACCCAGACCTTCTCAAAGCAGGAGGATGAAATCAAACTTTGAGAAAAAGCTGGTCCCTTTCTTCAGACGCCAGCATTGTAATTCTATGATTAATATTTCTTTTTCATCTCATACAAAGGGTCACATTGACCAAGGGCTTGTTCTGTACGTGCATAACTGACTAAAAACAAAAAAACTGATGAACTGTGTGCACAATGCTAACCTTTCAATATGGTACATTAATTCTTTATCTCAAAAATGTATAAAACTGTATCTCTAACTCCTGATCAATGGAGCAGTTCTCAGAGTTTCTGAGAATCTGTTTCCCGGGTTATAATCCTCAGTTTGTCTTGAATAATATTCTCTTTTCTTTCTTCTTAGCTTGATTGTTATTTGATTTTTCATTGACATAATAGAGAGAGTGGCAAAGTAAATCAATAAAGTAACTTTACACCTTAAGGAGCTTGAAAAAGGAGCAAACTAAAACAATAGCTAGCAGTAGGAAGGGAGTAATAAAGAACGGAATGGAGACAGATACAATATAGAATGGAAAAACAATAGAGAAAATCAATAAAACCAAGAGCTTTTTCTTAAAAAAAAATTGACAAATATTTAGCTAGATTGACTAAGATACAAAGCAAGAAAAATTAAAGTATTAAAATCAGAAAAGAAATTGTTACCAAAGTTCATGTGCCCGATGCACAGTGAGGCCAAATAAACTGAAACATCAGAGTTTGAAGCAGAGAAAGGTTTATTGAAGTAGGACATTTCTACAGATTTTACAGAAATGAAAAGGATTATAAGAGAATACTGTGACTTTTCACAAAGACGGTGCTGAAAGTGAAGAAGGAAGCCCCTGCCCCTCCCAAAGCTGAGCCAAAGCAAAGGCTTTGAAGGCCAAGAACACAGTGCTGAAAGGCATCCACAGCCACGAAAAAAGATACGGACATCACTCACCTTCCAACTGCCCAAAACACTGTGGCTCAGAAGGCAGCCCAAATGTCCTTAGAAGAGTGCCCCTAGGAGAAACAAACTTGACCACTATGGCATCACCAAGTTCCCCCTCACCACCAAGTCAGCCATGAAGAAAACAGAAGACAACAACATACTGGTGTTCATTGTGGATATCAAGGCCAACAAGCACCAGATCAGACAGGCTGTGAAGAAGCTCTATGACATTGACGTGGCCAAGGTGAGCACCCTGATAGGGCCTGATGGAGAGAAGAAGCGTATGTTCAACTGGCTCCTGATTACGATGCTTTGGAAGTTGCCAACAAAACTGGGGTTATCTAAACTGAGTCCAGTTGGTAATTTTAAATATAAAAGTTTTCACTAAAGAAAAAGAGGATACTGTGATGAACAGTTCGCTTCAGGGAGAGGAACTGGGTGGCAGGGAAACAGTGAGATTTTACTTTTGAAATTTTGTCCCAAATGCATGAATAATATATTTAACCAATAACAGCAATAAACATATGAGCACAAGAATAGATAAAAATGAAAATAATTTATTAAAGTATAAATTATTTTTACCGTATTTTCTAAAGTTTTTGCAACAGGCTTGTGTTACCTTCATGATTGGAATAAAAACAAAGAAGATTTTTTAAATGTTCGTAATGTTAGTATGCATACAATTTTTATTGTGTTTCTTTAATATCATATCAAGTCTTACCTCTTCTTTGACTAGAGGAATTTAGTGAAAACAGCATCTTCTCCTTGGCTATGAGCAGGAACTGGAACCCCTAAGTTTTACACTTCCAGGTGAGGAGACCTCAGCCTGAACTAGGAATGGAAACAGTTTAGAAACAGAAAAAGAAGAGTAGTTTCTCAGGGAGCCAAAGAAAGAAGATGTTGTCCTAGAAATAGATTGGAATGTGGTGGCTGGACTCAGGCATTTAGAACTAATTTTTAAGTCCCAATGTTCAGGCAGCTGTCAGACAAGGCAGGCCAGAAGCCAATGGAAACCAGCTGGTAAAGCTGGAAAGAAGAAGCAGGCTATGTATGTGGGGTAGGCAGGGTTGGCACCTTCATATACTGGCACAGCAGTGAGTTCTGGCCCCAAACTGAGTGAGAAAAGGGCTGGGCTCCAGTCAAGAACAACCAGCCAGGTCAAATTCTCTGGATTGACATCACTCTTGTGCCAAAAGAACGCAGGCATCTCAAACTGCCTTTTCATTTGTGCTGGATGGAGAGAGTGTTGGCAAGAGTCCGAATGGTTCAAGGCTTTGAGGCTTGGCCCTCTGGCCCGTTTCTCTCAGTGCTGCTATTTGCCCAGGCCAGTAAAGAATCCTGGTCTCTAAAGTCAAGATTATCTGAACAAGTCAGAATAGAATAACTTTTAAAAATGAACACTTTTAGTTTTAAAAATTATTTTTTCCATGGGCCATGTCATCACTTATTATATTATAATAGCACATTTGTGTAGGTTTTTTGTTTTGTATTACTCCCCAATTGGGATGTAAGCTCCTTGAGGACAGGGGACTTTTTCTGCTTCATTCACTGCTGTCTTCTCAAAGCTCAGAAGGGTGCCTGGCACAAACAGAAGATTTTAGTTGAGTTACAAAAAATAATCACTGCCAAAAAAATGTTACAAAAAGTTCAAATAGTAAAGTTCAAAATGTAAAATTTGAGTCTTTGTCCATATCTCCATCTAATTCTACTCTCCCAAGATAACCATTATAACATTTTTGTGTATATAATATTAATCCTAGAACAATCTTTTTATTTCTGTTTATCTTAAGCAGACCACAATGCCTGGCATAGAAGAAAGTACTTGATACAACTACTTGAAAATTCATTGAATGAGTTGTAAGCAGTCTTGGAGTTGGGGTGGAGTGGCTAAAAAAAGAGTTGGCTGCTATAGGCTATTTCCCTGAACAAGTTAGGGTGAGTTCCTTGAGTTAAGCATCTGTATATCACACGTATCGAGGAGAGTGCCTGAACAGGAACCAATTATTTATTAAGCACTTATCTATGACCCAACCATATAATGAGGAGAAAGGTTTGATTCTCCAGCCTGCTGCACTACTTCTGGCTTTCTTGAATAAGACTCCTTGCCCTGTTAAACTGGCTCAGTGCCATTCTACCTGAGCATGCTGGCCCCAGGGCAGAACTCCCATCCCAAAGGGCTCTCCATGCCTTTTGGCTGCTGGCAAGACAGAATGAGAAGACTGTCCCATAGGCCAACAGACACAGACACCCACGCTCATGCCCAGCATGTCTGCATGGAATGTTGCCCAGTTAGAACCTCTGAGAGACAGACATCTGTCAGCATCTCTTTGTGAGGGTGTCTCAGGGGATTTGTCTGAGTGCCAGCTTCTCTATAGAAAAGGCAGTCAAAGCCGGAAAAAGCCAGCCATTCAGTCACACTGAAAATACAATATTGAAGCATTAAGCTGGAATGTGACGATTTACAGCTGTCACACCACACTCTCTAAGTGAAATCACATTTTGTGCCAGACTTCCAAAGACATAATCACATGAAAACTATTTATATTGCCTTGATGCATGGTTAAAAATAGTTTACCACAAATGTAAGAAAATCTACTATGGGATCTCTGTTGAGAAGCATAAATACAGGGAACAAAGTGGCTGTTTTCTATTTTACTTCAGGAAACATTTAGTTATAAATAGAGTGATGCACTAAGCATAGAAGAAGAGTGACTTAGGGTGGATTCCTTGCTAGTCAGTAACTTTATTGAATCAACAAAACTAAATCAACAAAACTAAATTTCCTAGAATCCACCTTAATGATAGAAAAATCTTAGTAGGCCTTTCAGGTTCCAATTCATCTTCGTTTTCTTCTTGACTTCTGCTTATTTCCTTACCAGATCTTTCACCGTCCAGAAGTTAAGTAAAATATTCCAATCTCTCACTGTACTTACTGCTGGGTTCTTATCAGTGTGTGTGTGGTGGGGAGCTGGGGCAGGGGCGGGGAGTTCATTGTAGAGAGGGCCTGCATTCTCAGTACCCAAAACTTTAAAAGTTGCCACACATTTCCTCAGGCCTCTGCACCGGCTGGTTCCTTGGTTTGAGAGGCTCTTTTCCAAATCTTTGAGCAGCTGCCTCCTCATCATTCAGGTTTCAGTCAAATGTCAGTCCTTCCTGACTATCCTATTTAATATTGCCCTCCTCCCATGACTCTGTCTCATGACATTTAGTCTTATTTTCCTCACAATACAGCATCTGAAATTTTACTTACTGGATTATTGTCTGTCTCCCTAGATGAGACCTAAGCACCATGAAAGCAAATGCCCTGTCTGCCTTGGTTACCACAGTACTCCAGCACCTTGAATAGTTCCTGGTATACAACAGGCTTTTTGTACATATTTATAATTGAATAGGTGGTGGCTGATAGATGGTAGTGGTTAAGCGTAAAACTTCGGAGGAGTGATTTGTTTAAGGATTTAAAAAGAGAATTTTAAATTTCCAGCCAATTACTGTCTTGCCAAAAAGAAAAATGAATTGGGATTATCACATCCATTGTCAACTTCTAATTATGCCCTTAGCACTGGTTTCTGTACCAGGTGTGAGTCTATCACACACAGTGCATTTTACCACTTGGATCGGAGATCAAAGGAAATCAAAAGTCATTAGCAAATCATAGATTAACCATTACACATATTTTCCTCAATAGCTCTTGGAAGAGTCACCCTAAAACACGCTGTTATTCAATGAAATATGTAAATTAGTAATGAAAAAGTTCGTTCAATTAAGGTGAAGAGATACACATGAATACAGAAGACACATTTTAAAAGGATAGAAAAAGTCCCCGTTGAACTTAACAACAATAAGGTCATTCTTTTGTTTAGTTCTCTGTAGTGAAAAAAACTGTAAGGATGGCAAAAACGGACATTTTTTTTAATTGACATTTTATGGCTCTTGTGAATTGACACAAAGTAAAGGCATATATTTGCATCAGAAAAAAATTAACATTAGCAATCAGAGCTATCTCCTAAATGTCCAAAATATGACTTTTGTTTATATTGCCTCTCTGAAATCTTAACTAGATTTTTTTTTTGACTATAGAAATTAAGTAAGAAACAGGGCCCTCAAAATAATGGCAATTGATTTAATTCCTCTTACCTTCACTATCCTCGTCTGTAAAATGGAGCTAATAATCCTTATCACATAGAATGGATAATGTATACTAAGTGCCTAGCTTTAGTAGATATCCAATAAATATCATTTTGGGTTGTTGCTATTTTTTTTAAATAAATTTATTTATGTTATTTATTTATTATTTTTGGCTGCGTTGGGTCTTAGTTGCTGCGCACGGGCCCTCTCCAGCTGCGGCGAGCGGGGGCCACTCTTCGTTGCGGTGCGCGGGCTTCTCATTGCGGTGGCTTCTCTTGTTGTGGAGCACGGGCTCTAGGCACGCGGGCTTCAGTAGTTGTGGCTAGTGGGCTTCAGTAGTTGTGGTTCGTGGGCTCTAGAGCGCAGGCTCAGTAGTTGTGGCGCATGGGCTTAGTTGCTCCGCGGCATGTGGGATCTTCTCGGACCAGGGATCGAACCTGTGTCCCCTGCATTGGCAGGCAGATTGTTAACCACTGTGCCACCAGAGAAGCCCCTTGCTCTTTTTAAAGTACTTGAAATCCAGAAGCCCTTTGGGCAGCATCTGGCCTTGTGGTCTCTGATCTGCTTCAGCCACTCTTAGCTCTATAACACATCCTTCCTGGGAGGTTACTCAGCAGGCACTGTGGGAAATAAGAGTTTGTTCTGATTGTGAACTGTCCCTGCTTGTCAGAACAATAACAACAACAACAAAATCAAACATCATTTCCAGTCTCCTCTCCAGCACCAATTGTGCTTCAGTAATCTATCACTAAAGAGGTATCTGGGGTAAAACTGAACACGTGCATAAAGAGATTGTGAACCCATTTGGGTCGAGACTACCACTCCATCAGAGGCCACAGCAGTAGCAGGACAAAACTGAACCAGAGCAGTAATTTCAGGGATGCCTCTCCAACAAGAGGCAACTAGCTACATGAGAAGACCTCTGAGTGCCTCATCCTTCTCTCTGACCCCTTCCTGAGAACAGGGAAGGGGACAAGGTGTCCCAGGGTATGACTCAGCCTCCACCTGCCATCTAGGGCACTAGAGTGGGAGGAGGATTTAAAAAAGTCCACTGATCTCCTCTGCCGTAAGTCTAGCTTATACTGGGGCAGGTGGAGAGCTTCGAACCAATCATGAGATTGACAGTTTAGGTTTTGTTGTTTCTTTCTTTTTTTTTTTTCTTTTTTTTTTTTGCAGTTCGCGGGCCTCTCACTGTTGTGGCCTCTCCCGTTGCGGAGCACAGGCTCCAGACTCGCAGGCTCAGCAGCCATGGCTCACGGGCCCAGCCGCTCTGCGGCATGTGGGATCTTCCCGGACCGGGGCACGAACGCGTGTCCCCTGCATCGGCAGGTGGACTCTCAACCACTGCACCACCAGGGAAGCCCCCGAGACTGACATTTTAAACCAGACTGAACTGAGTTTTAGTTGTCAAGTCATAGAATCTGCCCAGGATGTCATTAAGATACAGGTGAGGGGGATTTGCCACATCATACTTGAAAGTGGTAATCAAAAATAATAATACCGGGCTTCCCTGGTGGCACCATGGTTGGGAATCTGCCTGCCAATGTAGGGGACATGGGTTCGAGCCCTGATCCGGGAAGATCCCACATGCCACAGAGCAACTAAGCCCGTGTGCCACAACTACTGAGCCTGCGCTCTAGAGCCCGTGAGCCACAACTACTGAGACCGTGTGCCACAACTACTGAAGCCCTTGTGCCTGGAGCCCGTGCTCTGCAACGGGATAGGACACCACGGTGAGAGGCCCACGCACCGCGATGAAGAGTGGCCCCCACTCGCCGCAGCTGGAGAGGGCCCACGCGCAGCAATGAAGACCCAGTGCAGCCAAAAATAAACAAATAAAAATAAATAAGTTTATTTAAAATAATAATAATACCTCACAATTACCGAGTGCTTACTATGTGCTTAGCCTGTTCAAGAACTTTACATATATTGGGCTTCCCTGGTGGCGCAGTGGTTGAGAGTCCACCTGCTGATGCAGGGGACACGGGTTTGTGCCCCGGTCTGGGAATATCCCACATGCCGCGGAGCGGCTGGGTCTGTGGGCCATGGCCGCTGGGCCTGCGCGTCCGGAGCCTGTGCTCCGCAACGGGAGAGGCCACAGCAGTGAGAGGCCCGCATACCGAAAAAAAAAAAAAAAAAAGAATTTTACATATATTATCTTGTCTAATCCTCATAATAAGCTTGTGAAGTAGATCCATTACAATCTCCACTGGACACAAGAGGCAACTGAAGCACAGAGAAGTTAATTTGCCTAATTCAGACCCCAGCAGTCCCACTCCAGAGCCAAGCCCCTGACCAACATGCTTTACTGCTTCTTATGCCGTGATAGGTTGAGATTTCTTCATAAACCAGTTACTCACATATGTGGGCCCCATCACATATCAAGACCATATAATGTGTCAGTGCAGAGTTCTCTCTTTTGCTTACTTAAAGAACAAAACCTCTCAAGATACAAATTTCAAGAAATCTTCACTATTCCAAGCAGACTTTGTTGTTGTTTTATTTGTCTGTTTTGGCCACTCCACGCGGCTTGCAGGATTTAGTTCCCCGACCAAGGATTGAACCCGGGCCACAGCAGTGAAAGTGCTGAGTCCTCACCACTGGACAGCCAGGGAATTCCCCAAGCAGACATTTTTAAAGGCAAGACCCACCTGGGTTGTAGGATAAAGGCCAAATTCAATCACCTACCAAGAGGAGTTAAGAGGGCATCTGCCCTAATCAACTTTTGCCCCATCTCTCACTCTACGTTTTTTTTTTGTTTGTTTTGTTTTTTTGCGGTACGCGGGCCTCTCACCGCTGTGGCCCCTCCCGTCGCGGAGCACAGGCTCCGGACGCGCAGGCCCAGCGGCCATGGCCCACGGGCCCAGCCGCTCCGCGGCATGCGGGATCCTCCCGGACCGGGGCACGAACCCGCGTCCCCTGCATCGGCAGGCGGACTCTCAGCCATTGCGCCACCAGGGAAGCCCTATTTTTTTCAAGTTTTAAAGGCTACTTTATTGGCCTTCTCTGGTCATTCTTTGTTTGTTTTTTTTTAGTTATTTTTTATATATATATTAGTGTATATATGTCAATCCCGATCTCCCAATTCATCCCACCACCAGCTCCGGGACAAGGCAAGATTTAGACAAGAAAGTGAGAATGGGAGCAACACTGTGGTAGGAAGGGAGTACCGAAAAGGAGCCTAGGGGAGAAGAGAAGAGGTATCCGGAAAGGAAGTCTACAAAGCTGGGCTGGAGACTAGAAGACAGTGTGGCTTGCAAGAGAAGTTCAGTATGGAAGGGACTGGTGGCTAGAAAAGCAACTTGAGACCAGGTTAAGGAAAGGAGAAGTTCAGTTTGGGACATTTTTGCAGTGTTTGCACATTATCTAGGTGGGGATATTCACCAGGAGAGTAAAAATTGGGACCTAAAGCTCAGCAAACTTTAAGGCTATGAATAATAAATGAAGAAGTCATCAGCCTATGAGTGCAAGAGAAAATCGTTGGAGTAGATAAACGTATTTAGCAAAGAGGGCAGAGCAAGATGAGAAGGCAGCCAAGAACAGAATCTTAGAGATCACCTATATAGGGCAAGTGGAAAAAAGAAAACAGTGAAGGATACTGAAAAAGCACTGTCAGAGAAGTAAAAGGAGAATCCATTGAGGGGGGATCACAAAGGCCAAGAGAGGAGAGATTCCAGAAGGCAAAGACAGTCAACATGGCAAAGAAGAATGAAAAGTGAGTAGAAGTCATTGGGTTTTGCACTTAGAAATTGGTGACCTTTGAGAGGGAAGTTTCAGTATAAGAAAGATGCTTCTCTACATCTTGCAGAAAGTATACAGCAAAAGCCATCACTAATTTTCATAGTAGTTGTCTCAGTCATTGTCCTAGTCAGCTCAGGTTGCTATAACAAAATACCATAGACTAGGTGGCTTAAGCAACAGACATTTATTTCCCACAGTTTTGAAGGCTGGGAAGTCCAAGGTGTCTGCTGATTCAACTCCTGGTGAAGACTCTTCCTGGTTTGCAGATCGCTATTTTCTTGCTGACTACTCACATGGCAGAGAAAGAGAGCTCTGGTGTTTCTTCCTTTTCTTAGAAGGGCACTAATCCCACCATGGAGGCCCCACACTCATCACCTCATTTAAATCTAGTCACCTTTCAAAGGCCCCACCTCCAAATAGTGTCACAGTAGGGGCTGGGGGGAACATAAACATTCAGATCATAATAGTCATAATTCTTTGGGTTGCAAGAAAGAGAAATTCACTTTAAACTAGTGCAAGGAGAAGGCATTTTAGCAAAGCCCCAAGGTAGCCAGTATAAAAAGGGAAAGGAAAGAGAATCTGGAAAACCATCAAGAACTGTGATCCTGTTAGTTCTCTCACTATTTCTCATCTCTGTTTCTCTCTGCACAGCTGTTTTGGTATCCCCTGTCTTTGAAGCCTAGCTTTCAGTGTTTTGACATGCATATGGCTAAACATGGCCATTCCACAGCTTCTGAGAATGCACCTTCTCCACTCAAGCAACATGCAGATACTGAAATAGAATTTCTCAAATCCAATCATAGGTCCTGATGGAACTTGTATCCCTGAAGCCAATTCCACCTTTGTCAGGCTTTAGAGGAATGAGACAATAACCTTATCTTTTTCACCTTGTTTGAATTGGGTTTCTATCATATGCATTTGAAGAGTTCAGAATTTTTGACGGTAAAAGTTATTAAGCCCCAGAATGCATTCCAAGAAAGGCTCTCTTTCTAAAGAAACTCTCCAAGAATTGTCTAGAAAGGACAGTTCTTTCCTTTAAAGGGCCCTTAAGTCTAGATTTTTCCCTCTGATTTCAAAAGCAAGTAACAAAGAAGAAATCAATCATCTCATCATCTCCCTGGGGAGGCAGACAGATGTTATTATCCCATTCTGACAGGTACAAATGGGCACAAAAATACTGAATTATTTTCTTTTGCTATCCACCATGTCAAGAGGCCTGCTAGGAATGGGAAACCCTTTTTAGCCTCAAGACAGCACTTTTCCTTTTAAAAAGAAAACTGCAGGGACTTCCCTAGTGGTCCAGTGGTTAAAAATCCGCCTTCCAATGCAGGGGACACAGGTTCGGTCCCTGGGAACTAAGATCCCACATGCCATGGGGCAACTAAGCCCATGTGCTCTAGAGCCCATGCGCCACACCTAGAGAAGCCTGTACACTGAAATGAACATCCCGCGTGCTGCAACTAAGACCCAATGCAGCCAAATAAATAAATATTTTAAATAATAAAAAAAAAGAAAACTGCAACATATGGGAAAAGAATCTAAGAAAGAGTGGATATATGTATAACTGATTCACTTTACTGTACACCTGAAACTAACACAACATTGTAAATCAACTATACTCTAATAAAATTTTTTTAAAAAGAAAAAAAAACTGCAACATATGAATACTTAACCAAGAACGAAGGTTAACTTCTAGAGCTCATTTATTCCACCGCAGTAAACTCTAGCCACCCCTTAGTCAAGCATCCTGGATAGCTTCAGGCAAATGAACCCCTGAGCAGAAAATATGATTGGGAATTAGATCCTTTAGCTTTTAATCTTTTTCACCCATTTATTTCTGTATACCTTTTCTGCTCTGAATAATCTTTCATCATTTATTCTTCAGGGAATTCAAGCATTGCGTTGCCTTTTTTTTTTATTTTTTGCATTGCCTTTTGAGATCTGGTTGTGAGGCATGTCAAGTCCTTTGGTAAGAGCAAGATTTCCAACTGTGAGAAAGGTATTTTACTAGTAACAGCTGTTACCTCTGGGGGATGGGATTGTGTAGAAGTTTTACTTCCTAAATTAAATATTTCTGAAATGTTTGAAATTTTTCAGTAATTATGGGTTGCTTTTGTAATCAGAAAAAAAATGTAAACACATATTTCTTTAAAATGTTCAATGCCAAAGAAAAAGAAAAATGCAACCCAACAAAAAAGAAAGATATTTTACCTATGGAGCTCTTCAAGGGTATAGTATTTCTCTATCATCTAGTGCATTTTGTCCTTTTTATCTTCTAATGATTAAATCCTATGTTTTTCTAAAAATTGTAATGTCTTAACCAAATTTTAATAAGCTCAGGTCTCTGGCTCCAGTCGTCCTTTTCAAATCATTCCCCACACTGTTACCAGAGGGATCTTTCTTAAACAGATCTGAGCAAGTCACATCCCTGCTGCAAATTATCTGAGGCTCCTCCTCCCCTGCAGACTCCAGGGACTCCATGAACCAAGCCCTACCTACCTGCTTCTCTAGGCCCATTGCCCTTTACTAGTCACCTTGCTCTTAAAGCTTCTACGATACCAGACTAAGTTTTAGGAACAGCATTTCAAGGCCCAGACTGAACCATCTCCATCTCTGCCTAGATCAGAATGCACAAAGACCTCTCCAAAAAGCTTGACTTTGCTGGGGCTGGGCTCAGGGGTGCTCCTGTCAGTAGGACTGAGGTCATAGAGACTGAGACACAAGAGTTGGCACTAAGGTGGGTGGAGTGTCTTGCAACAACATGGACAGACACAGAGGGTATCATGCTTAGTGAAGTAAGTCAGACAGAGAAAGACAAATACTCTATGTTATCACTTATTTGTGGAATCTAAAAAAATAACACAAACGAATGTATATAACGAAACAGACTCACAGACATGGAGAATAAACTAGTGGTTGCCAGTGGGGAGAGGGAAAAGAGGAGGGAGAGGCAAGATAGGGATATTGGATTAAGGGATACAAACTACTATGTATAAAATAGATAAGCTACAAGGATATATTGTACAGCACAGGGAAATGTAGGCACTATTTCATAATAATTTTAAATGGAATATACTCTATCCAAATATGGAATCACTATGCCGTACACCTGAAATAATAAAACGTTGTAAATCAACTATACTTCAATTTTAATAAAAGGTGGCTGGACTGCCATCACCTTGCTGATCCTCTGTGACCACCTCCTCACTCCTGTCTTTTTTTTTAAAAATTTTATTTGTTTATTTATTTATTTTTAGCTGCTTTGGGTCTTTGTTGCTGTGCGCGGGCTTTCTCTAGTTGTGGTGAGCAGGGGCTACTCTCCGTTGCAGTGTGCAGGCTTCTCATTGTGGTGGCTTCTCTTGTTGCGGAGCACAGGCTCTAGGCTCGCAGGCTTCAGTAGTTGTGGCACGCGGGCTTCAGTAGTTGTGGCTTGTGGCTTCTAGAGCACAGGCTTAGTAGTTGTGGTGCACAGGCTTAGTTGCTCAGACATGTGGGATCTTCCCAGACCAGGGCTCGAACCCATGTCCCCTGCATTGACAGGTGGATTCTTAACTACTGTGCCACCAAGGAAGTCCCCTCACTCCTGTCTTAACAACAGCAGAATCACTAGCACATCTCTATATCCCTTGATATTGGTTTTCTCTGTGATTTTAGGGGCTTGACATAACTCTCTGGTGGCTGCTGTGATATCTGCTACACGGATCACCTGGTATTTCTAGCCCAGAAGTAAACTCAAAGTGAGTGTCATGTAGATCAGAGGCTGTGTTAGCTTAGCTCTACCGGACCTCTTGAGTTCCTGTTGTTGCTGGAGGATCAGGAAGTGAGGGTGGGGAGGGGGGAAGGAGACTTAAGGAGGAAGAGAGGCCACACCAGAGTAGTTCTGTGCCCCAAAAGACTGTCTTATCAAAGGCCACCTTGTTCCTTGCCTGCTCTTATTATGCAATAATTGGAAGCACGCAAGCTTTTACTCCTCTTGGTCATGCATAGTGTATTGAACCGGGGGCTCTGTAAGAACACAAAAAGTATGTGCTAGTGATTGCAACTGGGGCAAATATGCAGATAGGTGGTCAAGATCTGGAAAGGAATTAGCCAAAAGATAATTAGTAATGTGTCAGGTTAGTGGTATTATGAGTTACTTTTTCTTTTAAAAAATTTAAAATAATTTATCTTTTAAGTACTTGTTAAGAGAAGATGGGGCAGGGGAAAAAGAGAATGCTGCACCTTTGAGACCTGAATGTCTAGGGCATAGTGTAATGGGATGTATATATATGCAGCATCATAACCCATCCCACTCCACAAGTCACCATGGAGTTCAGCCTAATACTCCCATAGAATTGGAAAATCATGGAAGGTCCCTTCGGGGTACTTTAGAGACAGTTTAATGCGATTCTTCCTTTTATAGAAGAGAAAACTGAGATCCAGAGAGATCAAGCGGTTTTCTAGGGTAGCACAGTTAATTTGTGGTAGAGCTGAAAGGAGAGCTCAGGTTTCTTACCTTTTAACCAATGGAAGGAATAATTTTATTCTTTCTTATTACTGCCTTTCAAACTCATTCTGTCAACTCTCCCTTCCCAGCCCCTTAACCTACCATCTTTGGTCCTCCAGCCAGCCTCTCACCTAGCTCTCAGGTGAGAAAAGGTATCAGTCTCTCTACACCACAACTCAGGGGACTCAGGTCAGATTGTCCCAAGAACTCTCTCACCATACTCTGCTCCAGGTCCCAGCCACCTCAGGGCATGTCTTCCATTCAGCACACATCCACCTGCAATGTCAGTCTCCCTTCTTGGCAGGTCCCTATTCTTTACTTTCCCTTGACCAAAGATAGAGGAAAACCACAGCGCTCTGTTAGTTCTCTTCAAAACAATCCTCACTTCTTAAACGTCTCCTCTTTTTTTTTTTAACATCTTTATTGGAGTATAACTGCTTTACAATGTTGTGTTAGTTTCTGCTGTATAACAAAGTGAATCAGCTATATGTATACATGTATCCCCATATCCCCTCCCTCTTGCGTCTCCCTCCCACCCTCCCTATCCCACCCCTCTAGGTGGTCACAAAGCACCGAGCTGATCTCCCTGTGCTATGCAGTTGCTTCCCACTAGCTATCTGTTTTACATTTGGTAGTATATATAAGTCCATGCGACGCTCTCACTTCGTCCCAGCTTACCCTTGCCCCCCAACTGTGTCCTCAAGTCCATTCTCTACATCTGCGTCTTTATTCCTGTCCTGCCCCTAGGTTCATCAGAACATTTTTTTTTAGATTCCATATGTATGTGTTAGCATACAGTCTTTGTTCTTCTCTTTCTGACTTACTTCACTCTGTATGACAGACTCTAGGTCCATCCACTTCACTACAAATAACTCAGTTTCGTTTCTTTTTATGGCTGAGTAATATGCCATTGTATATATGTGCCCCATCTTCTTTATCCATTCATCTGTCGACGGACACTTAGATCGCTTCCATGTCCTGGCTATTGTAAATAGTGCTGTAGTGAACACTGTGGTACATGACTCTTTTTGAATTATGGTTTTCTCAGGGTATATGCCCAGTAGTGGGATTGCTGGGTTATATGGTAGTTCTGTTTTTAGTTTTTTAAGGAACCTCCATACTGTTCTCCTTAGTGACTGTATCAATTTACATTCCCACCAACAGTGCAAGAGGGTTCCCTTTTCTCCACACCCTCTCCAGCATTTATTGTTTGTAGATTTTTTGATGATGGCCATTCTGACAGATGTGAGGTGATACCTCATTGTTAAACCTCTCCTCTTGATCATCTTTTCTCAGACCAAAAGTGGGAGTGGCAGGCTACAGATCTCAGAACCAATCTGGGGGCCACCCCCTGAGCAAGTCATGCAAACACCATCTGACATGTCTTCTTATAATATGAGGGTACTTGCCATCTATTATTCTAAGCTGTGAAAAGAAGAAAAGAGGGAAATCTCAGTTAACATCTTGTTACAATTGTATCTATTTCTTTCCAGGTGGCTTTGTTTCTTAATACATTCCAGCTGTAAGTTTTTCAATTTGATTTTTTATTAGGTTATGCATTCCAATGAGAACACGTCTCAATTTTTTTTACTTGGTTAGACCCTGTTGTGGGCCAACTTCTGTCTCCCTCCTTCCCCTCAGCTGAGAGACTATTCAGTGGCATCTGCAGGCCCAGATTTAATCTAGTCACTGGACAGAATTCTCAGCAGAGGCAAGAGGAATTTATGGCACTTCCATCCCTCACTCTACGGGTTCTTACCAAGGCTGTTGCTGATCTGCACTTACGTCCCGGTCCTATCTGTTAACTGACCTTCAGTCTTATTCTTGAGACTCAGCCCTGCTGTGGACTCCAGACCTAGTCCATGGATTT
This sequence comes from Stenella coeruleoalba, assembly GCF_951394435.1. Classification (NCBI taxonomy): domain Eukaryota; kingdom Metazoa; phylum Chordata; class Mammalia; order Artiodactyla; family Delphinidae; genus Stenella; species Stenella coeruleoalba. Next base: position 45,856,271 of record NC_137154.1, on the reverse strand, counting down.
CAGCCTAGTGCCTTAGATCCAATCCTTATACTCTGCCGAGTCCTGATCCCCCTGCAACTGGCACACGCGTGCCCCTTTCAATTCCTCACTCCTTGAGACTGGACTATCCCTGAAATTTAGTCCAGTGGCTGGAGTCCTGCTACCTGCTGACCAGACTTATCTGTTCATCTGAAGGCCTGAGTATCTCCTATCTCAGAATTTTTCTCTCTCCCATTAAGACCTGTCAGGTCCCGTTTGGCCCCAGGAACAAACTGCTTGCCCATGCTACTGCTCGTTGGTTGTTCCTGTGCCCTCCCAATGGCAGATTTGGCCTGCCCAGTACTATTGCAGATGACACTGTGTCCCCTGGTGGTATCAGATCGCAGTCTTTTCCTCTCAGTGGCCCTAGGCCATCATAGGACTCAAGCCAGGCATGAACCATTTCCCCTGAGTAGGATGTTTTATTATATAACTGCTCTGAAGAACGGTGCAACCCTTGGGACCAAATCAGAACAGCCTTGTGTAGTGAGTCATTTGAGGACAGATCATGGAGTCACCTGCAGTCTCTACTCAGGCACAGTCAACCTGGATCAGAGACTGCTGAGTACTAGTTAAGTGAATGTGTGTTTAATGGAGATTTATTTTGCCTGCTCAGCATCCCTTCTGGTCTGGTACCATAATTTTTCCTTTCCTATTCTCAATCCAGCATTCTGGTAGGGTTAACCCAAACCCCAGCTTTACCCCCTGGCCAATCAGAGCAACATGACACTCCTTGGACTCAGTGATTACAGTGATGTGCATGTGACCTAAGCTGGGCCAATGACAGTCTTACCTGGAAATGTTACGCGCCCTATCAGAAAAGAAGTGCTTTCTGCTGGTGTTACTAAATTGATAGAATGTAACCTGGAGCTACTGTGTGCCATCTTGGACACCACATAGGAAGAGACTGCCTGGTAACTAAGTCAACTTAGAGGAAAACAAAACTGAAAGAGAAAGGAAAAATTGTTACAACATTGATCCAATCCTAATGCCAGCAATCCACCAATGGATTCCTTGGTTTATAAATCAAGAGATTTACTTTTATTGTGTAAGTCAGTATGAGTTGGTTTTCTATTACTTGAAACTAATACAGCTGGCAAAAAAAACTGACTGGTATTTCCTTTTGCTTTACCAGCTGGGTAAACCTCCAGGAAGGAAATACACCAAAGAAAAGCCAGTTGAAAAAGTGTTCAAAAATGTATTCTTTCATTCATTCAACCATTCCATTTTATTTTATATTTATTTACTTTTGGCTGCGTTGGGTCTTCCTTGCTGTGCGCAGGTTTCTCTAGTTGCGGCGAGTGGGGACTACTCTTTGTTGTTGCGGTGCGCATGCTTCTCATTGCAGTGGCTCCTCTTGCTGCAGAGCATGGGCTCTAGGCGTGCAGGCTTCAGTAGTTGTGGCACATGGGCTCAGTAGTTGTGGCTCGCAGGCTCTAAAGTTCAGGCTCAGTAGTTGTGGCACACAGGCTTAGCTGCTCTGTGGCATGTGGGATCTTCCCGGACCAGGGATCGAACCTGTTTCCGCTGCACTGGCAATCGGATTCTTAACCACTGCACCACCAGGGAAGTCTGGGCTAGTGTATTTTAGAGGGATTTAAAAAACAAAAAGAAAAGTGAAAAAACTTGGTCACTACTTCCAGAGATTCAAAATCTAACTAGAGGAAGAGATAATGTTAGAGAGAGAGAGAGACAGAAAGAGAGAGAAAATAAGCTGTCATGTGACAGGTAGAAACCTTGATAACTGAGAAGAAGGAGATAATTTCCTCTGGGGTGAACAAAAAAGGCTTCGTGGAAGAAGTGGAATTTGGACTGTGAAGAGAATTTTTGATAAGCAGAGATTGGGAGGAAGAGCGTCCCAGAAAAATAAAAGAGTTGGGGGAATGACAAAATGCATGGCTATGCCTATGGAATTACAGAGCATATCAACATGGCTAGAGTTGGTATCCATATAGGAGAAGGTGCAGAAGTTAGCTGCTACCAGACCTGGGGTGGGGGGTGGGATGCTGAGGCATGGAGCTTCTATTGTATTCTCAGGGAATAGAACCTTCGAATAGAACGAGACAAAGGGAACCTTTGAATGCTTTAGGATAGTGTTTGTACAAGATGAAAGTTATGATTGATCAGAAATCACTTGGATCCTCTTTCAAACTACATACTTCAACCAGATGTCCCTAGAACCCCTGCTTCAGTGAACCACTGTAACTGAGAAGTGCGTGTTATAACTCTCAGCCAGGAACATGAACAATGGTTGGGAAACATCATCCCAGAGGCAGAAACACTATTTCAGAGACTATTGTGTGTGGTCAGAAGGGCACCAGGATCAGTAAAGCTGCTTTAAAAAAGGAGTTGGGGGGAGGTGATGGGGAAGGACCTGAATTCATCCCTCACTTAGACTCCTTATAGTCATTTCCTCCTAGCTGCTTTCTCTGCCTCTGGTCCTGCTCCATTTCAAACTATTTTATATTTCATGGCCCGATTAATCTTCCTGTCCTGATGCTTTCATTCCAACTCCAAAACCCGTTATGACAAGCCACTATCTACAGAACAGGCTGAAGTTCTTTGATTTCCCATAGAAGGCTCCTTTTGAATGAGGCTGCAGCCATCTTTTAAACCTTGCTTCCTGCTATTTGGCATCAGGTATTTTCTAGTCCAGCCAAGCAACTACTCAAGAGTCCCTTGCTTTCCTGTCTCCATGCCTCTTTCATGCTGCTCATTCTGCCTGGAGTACCATTCCACATTTCCTTTCTCATCTATCTTCATCTTCTCCGTCCTTGAAGGCATAGTTCAGATGCCTTTTCTGAACCCCTCTCTCTCCCACCCTGCCTTTGATAATGTCTCTGCATTCTGAACTCCCATAGAACTTTACCTATATCTCTCTTTAGTCATGCATAATTTGCTTTTTTAAAAAAGACTCCACAGTTATTTATTTATTTATTTATTTATTTGGTTGCGCTGGGTCTTAGTTGCGGCCGGCGGGCTCCTTAGGTGTGGCATGCGTGTGGGGTCTAGTTCCCTGACCAGGGATGGAAACCAGGTCCCCTGCATTGTCTTAACCACTTAACCACTGTGCCTTAACCACTGTGCCACCAGGGAAGTCCCCACAGTTATTTATTTTTAAAAAATCAAAAATTTAAAAACAATATAATAAATAAAATAAAAATCACACATTTTCCCACCACCCAGAAACACCAATTTTTAAGCTTCATATTTGCATTCGTTTTTTTCTTTTTTTTTTTTTAAATCTGTTATTTTATTTATTTATTCATTTGGCCTTACTGCACAACATGTGGGATCTTAGTTCCCTGACCAGGGATCAAACCTACACCCCTTGCATTGGAAGTGCGGAGCCTTAACCACTGGACCACCAGGGAAGTCCCTTTCTCTTTTTTTTAATTGAAGTATAGTCGCTTTACAATGTTTCAGGTGTACAGCAAAGAGATTCAGTTGTGTATATATACATATTGTATATATACATATTCTTTTTCAGATTCTTTTCCGTTATAGGTTATTACAGGATATGCATTCATATATATATTGTTTTCCCTTTGGCCACGCCGGGCAGTATGCAGGATCTTAGTTCCCTGATGAAGGATTGAACCCACGGCCTCCAAAATGGAAGCATGGGGTCTTAACCACTGGACTACCAGGGAAGTCCCTGCATTCACCTTCTTAAAGGAAGGAAAACATTATAGATAATTTTATTGTCTTCTTTAACCACATACTCTCCCACTCAGTCCCATTTCTGCTCTCAATGTCCAGTGGAAACTGCCACCATGAGTTTGGTGTGCATCTTTCCATTCCATTCCCTGTAATTTTATCTGCGAACACATATGTATCCATCACCAATGGACTGTGATGTTGTGTGTTTTTTTTTTTATTAAAAAAAATTATTTTTGGGCTGCGTTGGCATTGAGTCTTCGTTGCTGTGTCCCCTTTGAACCTGTGTCCCCTGCCTTGGCAGGCAGATTCTTAACCACTGCGCCACCAGGGAAGTCCCTATTGTGTGTATTCTTAAATTTATATTAATGGCATCATGATGTATTTGGTTTTTGTTTTTGTTTTTTTTTGCTTGCGCTGAGTCTTTGTTGCTGCACATGGGTTTTCTCTAATTGCGGCAAGTGGGGGCCAGTCTTCGTTGCAGTACGCGGGCTTCTCATTGCAGTGGCTTCTCTTGTTGCAGAGCACGGGCTCTAGGCACGCGGGCTTCAGTAGTTGCAGCCCCTGTAGTTTGTGGCACGCAGGCTCTCTACTTGAGGCAGGCGGGCTCAGTAGTTGTGGCACCTGGGCTAATTTGCCCCGTGACATGTGGGAATCTTAGTTTCCCGAGCAGGGATCGAACCCACGTCCCCTGCATTGGAAGGCAGATTTTTTTACCCCTGGACCACCAGGGAAGTCCCCTGTTTCCTTTTCTGATACTAAAACATGTTCATGATGGAGATTTTAATTCAGAAACATCAAAAGAAAGAACTTAAGATCGACTGTAATCGCAGTCCCTGTGTAAACTGCTCCTCTTGCCACCACTTTGCTTCCTTGTCTTCTCTCCAAGTACCCAATCAATGCTACCTGGGCTACCTGCAACGTGTCACGGAGGTGTCCTAGAACGCCGAGGTCCCTTGGAGCATCCACTCTCTCTGCTACTGCCATCTCGAGTCTGTCTCTGCCAACTTGCAGATCTGTGCTGCCCTTCTCTCTCTGGTCAGTAGGCAAATGCCTGTCCCTTTCTTATGCAAAGCTCTTTTCATGGGGGATCTCACAGCTGAGTTCCTAACAATTCAGTTCTTTCAGCAAGCCATCCAGAAGGGTACCTGGGCTCCTGGTGAGTCGGCTGTTTCCGTTTTAGTACACAGCCTTCTCCTTCCTAGGACTGAGTAGGGAGCAGGTTCAAATACAGCTTTATAAAATCTTCATAAACACCCTTTTCTAACATTCAGGCCCTGTGGCTGATTCTACCCTCTATGAAAACTCCTTCTTCAGTAGGGGATTTTTCCCTTAAGGAATCCATTATTACTTTCCACAGCCTGTGTTTCATCAGGTGATGTTAATTTTAAAAACTCAAATTTTACGTACTTCTTCTGGACCCAAGAAAATCAAGGGAAGGGACTAGGTGTTTCAAGCATCCTGTCACAACAGTGCAGAGCCCAACTTGATGTCCGGGTTCTACACCAACCAGGACACTGATATATATATTATCTATCACAGTGCTGGCAAACTCCACCGAGCCACTGCCCTTACCACACACACCCCTATATGTTACTTCCTCCGTGAAACCTTTTCTCATCCCCGTCTATTCTCTCAGTTGCTTCCTTTCTTGTTCGCACTTAGATGAGAGCATTTATTACATAGTATACACACACACACACCCCAGCTCTGAGAGGGCTGGAATCTATGAGCCACAATGTAGGATGAAGAGTAAGCATAAATATTTATAGGAGGGATGAGGGTTTGGGTGAGCCAGGCTACACTCTAGTGCTTAAATACCAGAAAAGGGACTTTCTACGCAAACCAAAAACAACAGGGAGGTGAGCCATTTTCTTGAAGCAGGGCAATCTGTTTGAAGAATGTAGTGTGCCTTAAAAATGTGCCAGGTCATTGTGTGAGAGTCGGATGGGAATGTGGCTAAACCAGTTAGGAAGTCACCCGCGGTGACCCTGCACTGAGATGTTAAGAAGTGCAAGATGGTTGCGGTGGCGTGGAGAGACAGAACTACATCCAAAAGGTAAATTCAAAAGAAATAATACAAAAAGTTAGATTTGCTGAGTTCCCGCTATTTGCTAGGCTGGGCCAACACCACCAAGGTGGGTATGGTCTTATCCCCATCTCGCCCATGTTTAAAATGAGATTTGGTCAGATTGAGCGACTCTCTAGGGGGTCTCACACCCGGCAAGCAAGCAGCTATGCTGAGCTTCCAACGCAGGTCATGGGGCTGCCGAGGCCTCCGCTGCCTCAACCCCAGTCACCCACTCTGCACTGCGCGGTGAGGGCCGTTTTCCCGACCTGAGGCCTCAGCTCCTCAATTCTTCACTAAGAGCCTTGCAGAGGGCACTGGAGTTCAGGGATGCTTTATCCAGCTGCCAAGCCCTGTCGGGACCTTAGAGCCCAGCGGCTGCGGGCGGAAGAAGGCGCGTGGCAGCGGCGGCAGTGGCTGCAGGAGCTGAACGGTCCCCGAGGCGGAAGCGGCTTGGTCACAGCGGGGCCGGAACGAGGTCAGCGCGGAGAGCGCCGGCCGCCCGCGGCTCTGCATAGTGAGCTGTGACGCTCGGCGGCCGCACGTGCGGGGCAGTGGGGAGCCACCACTGACCGGAAAGGCCGAGTCAGCGCAGGCCACGCCCGCGGAGGCCTGTGTGGAGGGCGGACGCGCGACTGCAGGACCCCCGCACCTTCGGCTCCTGCGCGCCGCGTCCGGGCAGCCTGCGCCGAGGGCTGCGCCTGCGGATCCCAGGCCATCCCGGCACCACGGCCCAGAAGAGATTAGGCGCAAGTTTTCGAATATCCCGCCCCGGGACTGGAATCTGAGACCGAAATTTGACATCTTGAAGTCGCCCCAAGCAACAGATGCTCTGTGCAGGTTTCAGTGGAAGCTCCTGACCTGTGAAAGGAGACAGGCTGTGTGTCTCAAAGACTGAGTGGATTTTGAAGATCAAAGGGACTTGCCCAGGAACAGAATTGGTTTGCCTGACCCAGTTCCCAAATTTAGTAAATAATAATGAAAACAAAACACTCACTTTTTTTTTTTAATGCAAGAGCAAAACTTCTAGAATTCCAAGAGAAAATAAACCTTGGTTTCTGAGACAGTTTAAACAAGATGGGAGTGTGGCAGAGGGAACTTTCTAGAGATCCCTGATAAACGTGATCCCAAGGTCTTTCTCCTGTTTCTCCCCACTTCTACAATAGTGAGGCCAGAACCCATTTTAGTAAAATAATGCTTTATCGTTTTTGCTCAAATTTATTTTTTAGTTAAAAATGATACTATAGAAATTGCTGGGGGATGGGGGGTTGGAAATTACACCTAATTACAGTCCCTCAACCAGAAAGCACAATTACTATTTATTTATTTATGGCTGCATTGGGTGTTCGTTGCTGCCTGAGGGCCTTCTCTAGTTGTGGTGAGCAGGGGCTACTCTTCACTGAGGTGCACGGGCTTCTCATTTTGGTGACTTCTCTTGTGGAGCACAGGTTCTAGGTGCGTGGGCTTCAGTAGTTGTGGCTCGCGGGCTCTAGAGCACAGGCTCAGTAGTTGTGGTGCACGGGCTTAGTTGCTCCGCAGCATGTGGGATCTTTACGGACCAGGGCTCGAACCCGTGTCCCTTGCATTGGCAGGTGGATTCTCAACCACTGCACCACCAGGGTGGCCCCAGAAGCCACAATTACTTTTGCTTCTCTCTTTACTTAATGTTCACAAAGAAGAGATTTTTACATAGCTACAATAGAGCTATCACTTTCTATTTTACTGTTTTCAGGTAATGTTATGTAAACATTGGTCCATGGCTCACAGATCTTCAGGATCATTGTTTTAAATAACTGCATTATGCTCACCACATAAACTGCTATCCTCCTGTTGGTGTGCTTGTAGGTTGTTTTATTTTTATTTTTTAATTTTTTTGGCCGTGTTGTGTCTTCGTTGCTGTGCGCGGGCTTTCTCTAGTTGCAGCGAGCGGGGGCTACTCTTCGTTGCGGTGCGTGGGCTTCTCATTGTGGTAACTTCTCTTGTTGCGGAGTACGGGCTCTAGGCCTGCGGGTTCCAGTAGTTGCAGCACGCAGGCTTGGTAGTTGCAGCCCACAGGCACTAGAGCGCAGGCTTCAGTAGTTGCCACTCACGGGCTCAGTAGTTGTGGTGCGTGGGTGCTAGAGCTCTCGGGCTTCAGTAGTTGAGGACTGCGGGCTCAGTAGTTGTGGTGCATGGGCTTAGTTACTCCGTGGCTTGTGGGATCTTCCCGAACCAGGGGTCAGAGCCATGTCGCCTGCATTGGCAGGTGGATTCTTAACCACTGTGCCACCAGGGAAGTCCCTGTAGGTTGTTTTATTGACTGTAGGTTGTTTATTGCTCTTTACTTGTTTCTGATTGTCAGCCTTTGTCCTCCATTGGAAACGTTCTCACTGGGCAAAATGAGGACCCTTATGAGGAAAAGTGGCTGCCAACCATTTCAGTACAGGAAAGCTTATTTTCTTTTTAAGAGTTCGCATCATTTTCCCAAATAGTCTTGATATTTTATCCCACTTGGATAATCACAGCCTTTCTTTAATGCTGTAAGGTATACATTTTAAAAGACCAGAACTTTCCAGGAGTCTGACAGAAGTGGGATTCAGAGTTGTGTTGTGAGACATTTTCAGATTTTCTTCAAGCAGTTTGTGTTCAAGTGCCACTGTTTACTGTCTTCTGTATGACTCAGAACATGTTATTTAACCTCAATCTCAGTTTTCTCATCTGAAAAATTGGGATAATAATAGTACATACTTCATAAATTGTGAGAATTAAATGAGATCATATTTGTAAAGTGAGTGCTTCGAATCCCCGCACATAATGCTCAACAAATGTTTACTTATAAATAAATATTATTGTCTTTCTGCTATTAAAGAGAACAATGGCTTTATACTGAGTAATGACAGACAGCATCTGCCATGGCTACCAAAGTTGAAATGGTATAAGTGTTTCCTTGCAAACTTTACCCACCATTTGAAAATCAACTCCATGTGTAAGTCTTCTTAATCAGATCAGTAGTTTCATAGTTAGAGAAAATGGCTTAAGCTGAAAATAGGTGTATAATGTCATACGATCTTTTGAACAAAGTTTTACTTTTAGAAACTTGGACCTATCTGGGGCAATGAGACTGAAAGGTGTGGGGAGAAGATCAAGAAGCTCTTACTTGGGACTTCCCTGGTGGCGCAGTGGTTAAGCATCTGCCTGCCAGGGGACACGGGTTTGAGCCCTGCTGTGGGATTGCCGCGGAGCAACTAAGCCTGTGCGCCACAACTACTGAGGCTGCACTCTAGAGCCCGTGAGCCATAACTACAGAGCCCACATGCCACAACTCTTGAAGCCCGCACACCTAGAGCCCATGCTCCGCAACAAGAGAAGCCACTGCAATGAGAAGCCTGCACACCACGACGAAGAGTAGCCCCTGCTCACTGCAACTAGAGAAAGCCTGCGCCCAGCAACAAAGGCCCAACACAGCCAAAAATAAATTTTAAATAAATAAATAAATAAATTTATTTTTTTAAAAAAAGAAGCAGCTGCTACTTTTCATCTTAGGCTCTTCTGCATTACTTTGTCACCATGCACATATATTACTTACTTTTTCACTGTTGTTTTGTTTTGGATGTGTAGCCTAAATGCTTGCTTTTGAGTCAGTCTGTTAGATGGTTCTTCAAACTGAAAACTAATGGAGTCCCGGATGTGGTTCTGGTGTAACATACACTAGAATTTTGCTTCTCCATTTTTCTATCTTAGGCACTGTTTTCAACTGCTGCTATTCATTCATCCATTCAACATATATTCGTTAAGTGGTTATTATGTGCCAGGCACTACACTTGGTAATGAAGACATTCCTCAAACAGGCAACCAAAGTTTGAAACACATGTGTGCCAGCTACATAGAATGGATTTTTTGTTAAAGACTTCTGTGATTGTTGGTCCTTGCGCTTGTTGCTAGTGAATCTTGAGATGATCTGACAGAATGTAGCTTTCTTTGCAATAGAGCTGTACCTAGAACATTCTATTTCAGACTCCAGAATCCTGCACATATGAAATAGAGATAGGACTAACTTTGGGCCCTGTGGTAAGGGAATCTCTTCCGCCAACGCTGCTTTTCTGGAGCTCTGCCCAAAGCTAATGTTATACAAAAGGGCTCCGTGGGCACTTTGCTGGAGAAATTCTTTGATTCAAATCAATTCAATTCAAAATCATGTATTGAGTACCCACTGCTTATAAGCACTGGGGTAGGAGTGGGAGATGAGCCAAATATAAAAACAACCCAGACCTTGAAGCTTATTATCTTTTAGGGTCTTAAATCTTCCTGAAGATTATTCTGATCCAGGTACTTCTCTTTTAAAAATCTTGAATGGATCTCTTTTGTTTTTGAAAAGTTTTTTATTTATCTCAAAAAACTCTAAATCTAACTGAGTACTGGACACTATGCTAGGGTATGACGACATCATTTCAAAAAATTACCGTTACTGGTTCCAATATTGTTGATGGCATCTGAGTCACCAACACAACGCACTTATATTGGTCTGAATTGTAGCCAGTACTTGTATAATTTTGTGCTTTTGTATTGTTGCAAGCATCTGACTACTGCTTTATGACTTCTAGTGTAGCTGTCCATGAACAACTGCATATTAAAATACAGATTATTTTATTGTAAATCACTTTCCTTTTTTAAAAATAAATTTATTTATTTTTATTTATGGCTGTGTTGTGTCCCCATTGCTGCGTGTGGGCTTTCTCTAGTTGTGGCGAGCGGGGGCCACTCTTCCTTGTGGTACACGGGCTTCTCACTGCAGTGGCTTCTCTTGTTGCGGAGCACGGGCTCCAGGCACGCGGGCTCGGTAGTTGTGGTGCATAGGCTTAGTTGCTCCGCGGTATGTGGGATCTTCCCAGACGAGGGCTTGATCCCGTGTCCCCTGCATTGGCAGATGGATTCTCAACCACTGCACCACCAAGGAAGCCCCCTCACTTTCCTTTTATTTCTTCCTTGTATTATAGTTAAAGCACTATATTGATTCTTTAAAAATATGTGTATTTAGACTATAGTATCTATAGACCTCATTTAAGAATAGCATAGAGGACATTACAAAAAGAGGTCGGATAAGGTTGAGAACAACTGGCCTAGTCAAATAAATCTAAATGACTCATCCTGGCACTTATGGCCATCATTGTCTTGTCTCAGGTTTATTTCTCTTTGCTATACCTAGGATCAGGCCAAGTTGCTTCACTTGATATTCCCAGTTTTGGAGCAGTGCCTTCTATTCCCAATGCTCTGAGGTCACCTTGTCCTATGCCACTGGGCTCTGTCAACTTTGCCACATCTAATTGACCAGTCTATTCATAGTCTGTCCAACTGCCCAAGAGAGATGTTCAATAGGAATGATAATAATTAACCAGATCAATCAAATTTTCTCTTGCAAAGATTGAATTTGAGACCCAGACAGGCAATTAGTTAATGGCAGGGTCAGAAGATGAAAGACACACAGAGAAAAGGCTGTAACCAGAAGTTATGACACAGCATAATGCAGGAGTAGACAGACGTCTTGAGTACCCAGAAGCAAAATGAGAAGTAGTAGGAGCAGGAGCAACGGATGCAGAACGAGCGTCCCTACACAGCGGCGCAGCCTTAGAGAGGTGTCCACACAAAATACCTGTTCCCTTGAGCTGCCTTGGATCTAGTATAACTTTCCCGTTCCCAGATGGAATTTAATCCCCCACAAGGCCTCAGTCCTACATGATTGAGATTCCTGTCTTCTTTATTTTCCCACATAGCCTTGGAGGAAATCTTTATCACTTAAGGTAATATGATCTTTTTTTTTTTGCGGTACGTGGGCCTTTCACTGTTGTGGCCTCTCCCATTGCAGAGCACAGGCTCCGGACGCTCAGGCTCAGCGGCCATGGCTCACGGGCCCAGCCGCTCCACGGCATGTGGGATCTTCCCGGACCGGGGCACGAACCCGTGTCCCCTGCATCGGCAGGCGGACTCTCAACCACTGTGCCACCAGGGAAGCCCGGTAATATGATCTTTGCAACCAAAGATCCCAACTACCAGCTTCTCCAAATCATGCTCTCCCATTTCTGTGCCTCTGCCGTTTCCTCTGTTTACAATGTTCTGCCCCACGGTCTCGTTATTGCACGACTCAGTGTTATGTACCCAGAGTCCAGCTCGGACACCATCTCCTCCATCCTGTTATCTTAGCTGCAAGTAATGGCTTCCTCTGTCCTTGGAGCTCCCATTTCTACTTCTTTTAAGAATATTTCTCACTCCCAACTCTGTTATAGAAAAACATCACCTCTATTAGATGAGTACCTTGAAGTAAATACAATGACTGTCTCATCTCTGTTACCTTCATAGCAGAGCTAAACATAAAGCCATGCGTAGAATAGGTGTTTAATTATTTACTTCTCCTATTGATACGTTGCCTATCTTCTCCCCATTTCTCAGTCTTAGTTCATTCATGGTGTCATCTATCTTTAAGAACACGGCATTGAACCAGAACTGGTTTGCACGTAGTAGAATTTCAATATATGTTTGCTGAATGCAAGATCCAGCTTTTACTCGATATCTAGGTCAGCATGATATCCTATGCACTGGGCATCACAAAGATATACCCCGATATTTATTTATTTATTTTTTGCGGTACGCGGGCCTCTCACTGCTGTGGCCTCTCCCGTTGCGGAGCACAAGCTTGGGACACACAGGCAGGGGACATAGAATGGCGCAGTGGTTGGGGGTCCGCCTGCCGATGCAGGGGATACGGGTTCGTGCCCCGGTCCAGGAAGATCCCACATGCTGCGGAGCGGCTGGGCCCGTAAGCCATGGCTGCTGAGCCTGCGAGTCCGGAGCCTGTGCTCCGCAACGGGAGAGGCCACAGCAGTGAGAGGCCCGCGTACCGCAAAAAAAAAAAAAAAAATTAAAAAAAAAATTTATATATACTTTAATGAAAAAAATTACTGAGCTAGAGAATCATTTCATAATGATAGAAGTTTCAGTTCCTCCGTAAATAGCATAGCCCCAAATATGTAATGCAAACCGACTGATAGAATTATAAGAATAAATTTAGAAATCCACAATCATAGGTGATTTTAATTTTTTCAAATATTTGAAGAAACAAAGAGGAATTAGGAAAGAAAAAGCGGGACTGAGGATGTTACAGGCTGAATAGTGTCCTCACCAAAATTCATATGGTGAAGCTTTAACTACCAGAATGTGACTATATTTGGAAATAGGGCCTTAAAAGAGGTGAAGTTAAAGTGAAGCCATTAGGGGACTTCCCTGGTGGCACAGTGTTTAAGAATCTTCCTGCCAATGCAGGGGACACAGGTTGGAGCCCTGGTCCGGGAAGATCCCACATGCTGCAGAGCAACTAAGCCCGTGCACCATAACTACTGAGCCTGCGCTCTAGAGCCCGCGAGCCACAACTACTGAGCCCGTGTGCTGCAACTACTGAAGCTCGCGCAGCTAGAGCCTGTGCTCTGCAACAAGAGAAGCCACCGCAATGAGAAGCCTGCACACCACAACGAAGACCCAACGCAGCCAAAAATAAACTAAAAAAAAAAAAAAATGAAGCCATTAGGGCAAGGCCTAATCCAACTTGACTGGTGTCCTTATAAGGAGAGATTAGGACACAAAAAGAGACACCAGGGACACAATGTCCATGGAGGAAACACTATGTGAGGACACAGTGAGAAGGCAGCCATCTCCAAGCCAAGGAGAGAAGCCTCAGAAGAAACCAATCCTGCTGACACCTTGATCTTGGACTTTTTGCCTCCAGAGCTATGAGAAAATAAATTTATGTTGCTTGGGGCGGGTGTGTGTGGGGGAATGTGACAACATGGGTTATTATTTCATTATTTTTTAACTTTTAATTTAATTTTTAAATTGTATTTGTTATTATTTTTAATTTTCATTTTCAGACGTTATAAAAAGAGTACAAAAATTCCCATATACCCTTTACCCTGACTTCTCAAATGTTAACATTTTATCACATTTGCTTTATTATTCTCTCTGCATATATTTCTTTTTTGAGAGTAAGTTGCAGACATGATACCCCTTTATTTATTTATTTATTTATTTATTTATTTATTTTTAAAGTGAAAGTGAGTTTATTTATTTATTTTTGGCCGCGTTGGGTCTTCGTTGCTGCGCACGGGCTTTCTCTAGTTGCGGCAAGTGGGGACTACTCTTCGTTGTGGTGCGCGGGCTTCTCCTTGTGGTGGCTTCTCTTGTTGCGGAGCATGGGTTCTAGGATTGTGGGCTTCAGCGGTTGTGGCACGCGGGCTCTAGAGCACAGGCACATGGTGCATGGGCTCAGTTGCTATGCAGCATGTAGTATCTTCCTGGACCAGGGCAGATTCTCAACCACTGCACCATCAGGAAAGTCCTGAAAGTGAGTTTAATTAGAGAGATACTCATTTTATAGGCAGAATGCAGTCATTCTCAGAAGTGAGAGCAGCTCACATGATACCCCTTTAATGCTAAATTCTTCTATGTGTATTTCCTAAAAACATATTGGGTCATCTTTGAGGATTTGCTTTTATATTTTATCAAGTTGAATCTAGCATAGATTTTTCTTTAAGATATGGTCCTTATTCCTAAGGCATAGATTTTCTAGTGTCTCATCTGAAGTCCAGAGATGTTTAATGGGATCTCTTCACTCTGACGGGACTGGAACTCCTGTGACTCCCAGACTGCTTGATCTCTAGTATCTCTGGTCCATTCTCCAGCTCCTGGGAGCTTCTATCTAGCAAGCCTTGTATGGTCTCACTCTGTGAGTGTACAGCACAACCCTCAGCCATGTTCTCATGGGAGACCACCACTACCCAGACTTCCACAGCTCACCTCTACACAGCTCCCTCCTCTAGGAAATCTCACCCCAATGATTCCAGCAATTTCTCCTGTCCTGAACTCTGATCTCTGCCTCCTCAGATCTGGTGTTCTTCCAGAACCCTCTTCCTTAAGTTGTAGTTAGGAATTATCCTCAGACAGAATAGACTGATTGTTGCCAAGGGGTGGGAGAGGGTTGGATTGGGAGTTTGAGATTAGCAGATACAAACTTGTATGTATAGAATGGATAAACGACAAGGTCCTACTGTACAGCACAGGGAAATATATTCAATATCCTATGATAAACCAAGTGGAAAAGAATATGAAAAAGAATATTTATATATGTATAACTGAGTCATTTTGCTGTACAGCAGTAATTAACACAACATTGTAATTCAATTATACTTCAATATAAAATAAATTTTTTAAAAAAGACAGATAGATGGACAATCATGGGGCTCACTTTGTAAGTTCCCTTTCTCTTGGGGATCACAGTCTTATACTTTTTTCTTTTCCTTTACCTCAAAATGGATGCTTCATATATTTTATCCAATTTTTTTTTTTTTTTTTTGGCTCCACCACATGGCTTATGGGGATCTTAGTTCCCCAACCAGGGATTGAAACTCTGCCCCTGCAGTGGAAGCGTAGAGTGCACCACCAGGGAATTCCCAATTTTATAGTTGTTTACAGTGAGATGGCTATTCCTGTAGTTACTTTATTATGGTCAGAAGTGGCATGTGTATAGGTTTGTAATTTACATCAATGTCATTATGCTATGAATCTCATAAAGTTGCTTCCTTTTTCACACAACACTGTGTTTTTCAGATCTGTTCATATTGCTGTAGGTGCACTGAGACTGTTGCTTTTAACTGCAGCATAGTGTTCCAAGGTGTGAATTTACTACTTTTGTCTTTTCCACTGCCCTAATGATAGATATCTGGGTTCCCTCCTACTTCCCCCTAAAACAAAAAGCCATGAAGAATATGATCTGAAATGTAGACCTAGGACTGGGAGTACTGCCTTATAGTGTGTAAGCATTATTTGATTTTTCTAAGTAAATACTAACAGATTATTTTCCAGAATAGTTGAATCAGTTTATATTTTCATAAGCAGTGGACAAGAGTGCCAATATTCCCATATACTTGTAAATACTTGGTATTATAAACTTTATTTTTAGTCATTCCAGTGGAATAAAAATGGTATTTCATTGTTTTATGTTTCACTAATTACTTGTGACCTTGAGCATTTCTTTATATCCCATTTAGCAATTCAAGCTTCCCCTTCTATGAATTGCCTCTAAGTAATATATTTCCATTTTTCTTTGGAGTCTTAGTTGTACTGATTTGAAGGAATTCTACATATATACTTGATAATAACCCTCTGTGGGTTTTATTTTATTTCATTTTATTTTATTTTTTACAAGTAGGGCAATCTAGTGTCTCACGCAGGAGACTGGCCTTACTGTCACTGAGTACTGCGTTTGGTTCAATCAATCAAATACTTTTGGACACTTCTTTTTAAAAATTATTTATTTATTTATTTGGTTGTGCTGGGTCTTAGTTGCAGCAGGTGGACTCCTTGGTTGTGGCATGGGAACTCTTAGTTGTGGCATGCATGTGGGATCTATTTCTCTGACCAGGGATCATACCCAGGCTCCCTGCATTGGGAGCATGGAGTCTTAACCACTGTGTCATCAGGGAAGTTCCCCTCTGTGGGTTTCAGATGTGGTAAATATCTTTATAGGGTCTGCTATCTCTCTATTAACTTAGTCTGTTGTATCTTTTATAGGATAGAAATCTTTATTTTCATGTAGATACATTTTTGGATTTGATTTTAAAAGTCTTTCCCTTCATCTAAATAAAATAAAAAAAATTCTCTTACACTTTTTCTATTAGCCTTACAGTTGTGCTTTTCAAAATAGTATGTAATCTATCTGGGATCCACTTATGTATATGGTGTGAGGTAGGGATCCAGTTTTATTTCTGTCCTTAAAAAGAGTCAGGTTTTCCAAAACTACCCACTAAACCACCTGTACTTTTCCAGTTACTTTAAGGTGTCCCCTTTGTTGTATATGAAATTCCCATTTATATGAGGGTCCAGTTTATAGCTTTTGGTTCTGTTCCATTTCTCTATTTGTCTGTTTCTGAGCCAGTGACATACATACACGCTTTTAATGCTATGGTTTTTATGGTAAGGCAATATGGTGTTATTGTGAGTCGTATGTTATTTTCTATTATCTTCTCTACTTGGCTGTGGTTGACATAGGTGAATGTTATTATTTCTCTCTCTCTTTTTTTTTTTTTTTTGGCTGTGCTGCGCAGCTTGCAGGATCTTAGTTCCCACACCAGGGATTGAACCTGGGCCCTGGCAGTGAAAGCACCAAGTCCTAACCAGGGCACTGCCAGGGAAGATTAATAGAGGCATAACATATATAATAGAGTGCACAAATCTTAAGTGAAGAGCTAGATAAGTTTTGCTTGTGTATATAACTGTTGTAACCACCATTCAAACCAATACATAGAATATTTCCATCATCCCAGAAGGTTTCTTTTTCCCTCTCCCTGTCAGTATCCTCAGGGGTAACCACTATTCTCACTTCTACAACCATTGATTAGTTTTGTATACTTCTGAATTTTTAAAAAATTTTATTTATTTATTTGGCGGCATTGGGTCTTAGTTGTGGCATGTAGGATCTTTCACTGAAGCGCACAGGCTCTTCTTTGCAGCTCACGGGCTCTCTAGTTGTGGTGCTTGGGCTTAGTTGCCCTGCGGCATGTGGGATCTTAGTTCCCCGACCAGGAATCCAACCCCTGTCCTCTGCATTGGAATGCAGATTGTTAACCACTGAACCACCAGGGAAGTCCCTATACTTTTGAATTTAAATATAAATGGAGTCATACAATATATACTGTATCTGTGTGTGACTTCTTTCATTCAACACTGTCAGGGAGATTCTTCCATATTGTGTATATCGATAGTTTGTTATTTTTCATTTCAGTGTAGTATTCCAGCGCACGAATTTATTTATTTATTTTCAAATTTTATTTATTTATTTATTTAACTTTTGGCTGCATTGGGTCTTTGCTGCTGCATGTGGGCTTTCTCTAGTTGTGGCAAGCAGGGGCTACTCTTCATTGCGGTGTGCAGGCTTCTCATTGCAGTCGCTTCTCTTGTTGCGGAGCATGGGCTCTAGGTGTGCAGGCTTCAGTAGTTGTGGCATGTGGGCTCAGTAGTTGTGGCTCATGGGCTCTAGAGCACAGGCTCAGTAGTTGTGGTGCATGGGCTTAGTTGCTCTGCGGCATGTGGGATCTTCCCGGACCAGGGCTCGAACCCATGTTCCCTGCATTGGCAGGCAGATTCTTAACCACTGCACCACCAGGGAAGTCCCTATACTTTTGAATTTAATATAAGTGGGGTCATACAATACATACTGTATCTGTGTGTGACTTCTTTCATTCAACATTCTCAGGGAGATTCTTCCATATTGTGTGTATCAATAGTTTGTCCTTTTTCATTTCAGTGTAATATCCCAGTGTATGAATTTATTTATTCATTCTATTAATAGATATTTGGGTCATTTCCAGTTTTGAGAAATTACAAAGAACACTGCCACAAACATTCTTGTGCATGTCTTTTGATAGACATAAACACTAATTTCTTTAGAGTATATATCCAATGTCATATGAATGCTTAGTTTTAGTTGGCACTGCCAAACATTTACTCAAAGTGATTGTACCAAGTTATCTTCCACCTGCAATGCATAAGAGTTCTAGTCGTTATACATCTTCACCAACACTGCATTGTCAATCACTTAAATTTTAGACATTTTTTGCATGGGTCAATCTACCTTATGGTTGTTTAATTTGTATTTCTTTGATGACTTTAATGATGTTGTACACCTTTTCATAAGTTTATTGTTCATTTTGTTTTACTCTTTTTCTCTGTAGTGAGATGTCTAAGTTTTTTGTAAAATTTTTTTTTTTTTTTTTTTTTTTTGGCCACGTTGCACAGCTTTGTGGGATCTCAGTTCCACAACCAGGGATTGAACCCAGGGCCACAGCAGTGAAAGCCCGGAATCCTAACCACTAGACCACCAGGGAACTCCCAAACTTTTTTTTTTGATAAATTTATTTATTTTATTTTTGACTGTGTTGGGTCTTTGTTGCTGCGAGTGGGCTTTCTCTAGTTGTGGCGAGTGGGCTTCTCATTGCGCTGGCTTCTCTTGTTGCGGAGCACGGGCTCAGTAGTTGTGGCGCACGGGCTTAGTTGCTCTGCGGCATGTGGGATCTTCCCGGACCAGGGCTCGAACCTGTTGTCCCCTGCATTGGCAGGTGGATTCTTTTTTTTTTTTTTTTTGTGGTACGCGGGCCTGTCACTGTTGTGGCCTCTCCCGTTGCGGTGCATAGGCTCCAGACGCGCAGGCTCAGCAGCCATGGCTCATGGGCCTAGCCGCTCTGCGGCATGTGGGATCTTCCCAGACTGGGGCTCGAACCCGTGTCCCCTGCATTGGCAGGCGGACTCTCAACCACTGTGCCACCAGGGAAGCCACTAGACTTTTGTAGATTTTTTAATTGTCCGTCTTTTTTTTTTTTTTCCTGATTTGTAGGAATTCTTTATATATTCTGGATATGTCATTATGTACTTGGACTTATGTTATTAGCTTGCCACTATTTATTTATTTATTATTATTATTTTTTGCGGTACACGGGCCTCTCACTGTTGTGGCCTCTCCCGTTGCGGAGCACAGGCTCTGGACGCGCAGGCTCAGTGGCCATGGCTCACGGGCCCAGCCGCTCCGCGGCATGTGGGATCTTCCCAGACTGGGGCACGAACCTGCGTCCCCTGCATCGGCAGGCAGACTCTCAACCACTGTGCCACCAGGGAAGCCCTATTTATTATTTTTAAATAAACTTTTTATTTTTGAATAACTTTAATTTGCAGAATTACTGCAAAGATAGAACAGAGATTTCCCTTACACTCCACATCTAATCCCCTATTATTAACACCTTACATTAGTATGGTACATTTGTCACAACTAATAAACCACTATGGATGTATTATTTATTTATTTTAATTTTAATTTTTATTTTTTTTTGCGGTACGCGGGCCTCTCACTGCTGTGGCTTCTCCCGTTGCGGAGCACAGGCTCCGGATGCGCAGGCTCAGCGGCCATGGCTCACGGGCCCAGCCGTTCCGCGGCATGTGGGATCTTCCCGGACCGGGGCACGAACCCGTGTCCCTTGCATCAGCAGGCGGACTCTCAACCACTGCGCCACCAGGGAAGCCCTATGGATGTATTATTATTAACTAAAGTCCATACTTTATTCAGATGTCCTGTTTTTCCCTAATGTCCTTTTTCTCTTCTACGATCCCATCCAGGATGCTACATGGCACTTTTTTATTAATAGGTCTTTATTGGAGTATAATTGCTTCACAATACTGTGTTACTTCCTGTTGTATACCCAAGTGAATCATCCATATGCATACATATGTCCCCATATCCTCTCCCTCTTGAGCCTCCCTCCCATCCTCCCTATCCCACCCCTCTAGGTCATCGCAAAGCACCGAGCTGATCTTCCTGTGCTTTGCTGCTGCTTCCCACTAGCTAACTGTTTTACATTCGGTAGTATATATATGTCGATGTTACTCTCACTTTGCCCCAGCTTCCCCCTCCCACCCCGTGTCCTCAAGTCCATTCTCTATGTCTACATCTTTATTACTGCCCTGCAACTAGGTTCATCAGTACCATTTTTTTTTTGATTCCATATATACGTGTTAGCATACAGTATTTGTTTTTCTCTTTCTGACTTACTTTACTCTGTATGACACACCCTAGGTCCATCCACCTCACTACAAATAACTCAATTTCATTTCTTTTTACGGCTGAGTAATATTCCATTGTATGTATGTGCCACATCTTCTGTATCCATTCATCTGTCAATGGACATTTAGGTTGGTTCCACGTCCTAGCTATTGTAAATAGTGCTGCATTGAACATTGTGGTACAGCTACATGGCATTTAACATTCATGTTTACTTAGACTCCTCTTGGTTATGATATTTATTCTTAAAAAACCTTTTTATTATTATGCAATTGTAAATTCCCAGGAAGTTGCGAAGTTAGTCTTCAGAAGTCCTGTGTACTCTTCACCCAGTTTCCCCATTACATCTCACATTAGCACAATATTAAAACCAGGAAATTGACATTGGTACAATGTGTGTGTGTATAGTTCTATGCCATATAATCCAATGTGTAGATTCATGTAGCCACCACTGCAATCAAGATACAGAGCTATTCCATAATCACATCACCCTTGTGTTATCCTCTTTATAGTCACATTACTTCTTTTCCCCCTTGTCCACCACCATCTCTAACCCTTAATAACCACTAATTTGTTCTCCACTTATATAATTTTATCATTTTGCCCTATTGATTTTTAAACTGACTTTAGTTTTTAGAGCAGTTTTAGGATAATAGAAAAAGTAAGCAGCAAGTATGGAGAGTTCCCATATATCCCTTCACCTCTCCCCACACAGTTTCCCCTATCCTCAACATCTTGCATTAGTGTGGTACATTTGTTATAACTGATGAGCTGATATTGACATATTATTAACTGACATCCACAGTTTACATTAGTGCTCACTCTTTGTGTTGTACATTCTATGGATTTTGACAAATGTATAATGACATATATCCACTATTACAGTATCATATAGAATAGTTTCACTGCCTAAAAATCCCCTGTGCTCTACCTATTCATCCCTCTCTCCCTCCCCTGAGCCTCTGGCAACCACTAACCTTTTCACTTTTTTTCATAGTTTTGCCTTTTCCAGAATGTCATATGGTTAGAATCATATATTAATAGTATGTTGTCTTTTCATATTGCTTTGTTCATTTAACTATAGGCACTTAAGCTTCCTCTATATTTTTTGTGGTTTGATAGCCTGTTTCTTTTTATTGCTGAGTAATATTCCACAGCATGGATTTACTGTTGGTTTGTTTATCCATTCACCTATTGAAAAACATCTTGGTTGCTTCCAAGTTTTGGCAATTATGAATAAAACTACAATAAACATTCATGTACAGATTTTTGTTTGTACATAAGTTTTCAATTCCTTTGGGTAAATACCAAAGATTGTGATTGCTGGATCATATGGTAAGTATATGTTTAGTTTTGTAAGAAACTGCCACACTGTCTTTCAAAGTGGCAGTACTATTTTGCATTGCCATACAGTGAATGTGAGTTCCTGTTGCTCCACATTCTTGTCAGCATTTGGTGTTGTCAGTGTTTTGGATTTTAGCCATATACAACAAGAGTTGTACAGTGGCACCTTGTTGTTGTTTTAATTTGCAATTCCCTAATGACACATGATATTGAGCATCTTTTCATATACTTATCTGCCATCTGTGCATCTTCTTTGGTGAGGTGTCTATTCAAATTACCATTAGCTGAGTTACTTGTACTCTGTGTACCCTGTGTGCAGGGCTTGTACTAATTGCTTGATATACATGACCTTACAACAATCTAATGATAAAATTCCTATTTTACAGCAAAAAAAACAAAAAAAAACTGAGGTCCTCAGTCATGTCAAAACTAGGAAGATGTAGAGTCAAAATTCAACCCAAGTCTGGGGCTTCCCTGGTGGTGCAGTGGTTAAAAATCCGCCTGCCAATGCAGGGGACACAGGTTCGAGCCCTAGTCCCAAAAGATCCCACATGCCACGGAGCAACTAAGCCCATGCGCCACAACTACTGAACCCACGTGCCACAACTACTGAAGCCCGCGTGCCTAGAGCCTGTGCTCTGCAACAGAGAAGCCACCGCAATGAGAAGCCTGCACACCTCAACGAAGAGTAGCCCCTGCTCGCTGCAACTAGGGAAAGCCCGCGCATAGCAATGAAGAACCAACAAAGCTGAAAATAAATAACTAAAATAAGTAAACAAAATTCGAGATTCAACCCAAGTCTGTTTGTCTTTGACACTAATGCTCCTACTAAACCATAATGGTATTGAAGCTCTATGACTAACTGGAATAATTTTTGCCATCTAAGAGCTAGGTCTTTCTGGGTCAGCTCTCCATTAGACTGCCTTCCTGGAAAATGAAGTCTACCAAATAACAAACCACAGACCTCTTTCCCAACAAATGGGGTAATCTGACCTCAGGTCAGAGTTTTCTGGTTACTGGGGCCAAAGCTAACTCACATGTATTCTATTTTCCACCCTTCAATCTGCTTGTTGGGCTTGATCTGCATATAAAAGGACTGTGCAAAGTAAGTAGCATATTTCCCCCACATTATGAGTGAGCAGGTAAAAGGAAAATTTCCCCTGTGAATTAAAATAATAATCTCTTTTGGTCCTCATGGTTATCCTGACTACTTTATGTGATAAAGAGAGTATTCACCTGTCCATAGTAGCTAAAAATTGCACAGAGAGTCTTCTGTTTCCAATCATGTTGGAGTAACAGTGAACACTTCCTGCTGTAACAACTAGAAACTGGACAAAATATATGAAACAACTGTTTTCTGACTTCAAACAAGGAGCAGGATTGTAATCTTTTTTTTTTTTAAGACTTATTTATTAATTTTGGCTGCAACGGGTTTTAGTTGCAGCATGTGGACTCTTAGTTGCGACATGCATGCAGGATCTAGTTCCCCGACCAGGGATTGAACCTGGGCCCCCTGCATTGGGAGCATGGAGTCTTACCCACTGGAGAACGAGGGAAGTCCCAGGGTGTTTATACATAGGGTGAAACTTCAAAGATTGGGCAAATAGTAACCAGGAAGCTGTGACCTGAATAGTTCTTACAGTTCACACAGGGCCGGGACCATAGAGTTCCCACCAGCCAGACTGCAAAGACCTTGTTGATCACTTGGGACATCAATAGAACCCCAAAAGGCCACACCTTAGTTTTACTGTAAAATAGCCCTATAATAAATGCTAACTTAGACTTACCCTTAGAAACCTTATAAACAAGGCTTGAAGGTGTCACACTGAACCCCAAATAACTTACTGCCTACCAGGACAAAGCTCAACATTCATTAAAGAAAGACAAGAAAACTCACTCAGTCAATAACATAAAATTTACCATATCTAGCATCCAATAAAGAAATGACCAGACCTGGCAAGAAGTAGCAAAATGTGACACAAATTCCTAATATCAGGAATGAAAGAAGGAATATCACTACAGATACTGCAGACATTAAAAGAGTAACATGTGAATATTATGAACCACTTTATTTGAATAATTTAGACAACTTAGATGAGAGGGACAAATTCCTTGATAGATATAAATTGCCAAAACTGACATAAGAAAAAGTAGAAAATCTGAATATTCCTATATCTATTAAAACTTAAATTCATAATTGAAAATCTTTCCAAAAAGAAAACTCCAAGGCTCAGATGGATTCACTGTTGAATTCTACAAAATATTTAAGGAAGAAATAACACAAGTCCTGCACAAATTCTTCCAGAAAACAAAGGAGAAAGGAGGACATTTTATGAGGCTAGTGTTACCATCAAACAGTACTAAAACCAGGTAAAGCCATTTAGGAAAAGACTAGTGACCAATATGCCTCACAAAGATAGATGTAAGTATCTTCCAAAAAAATTTAGCTAATTGAGTACAGCAATATATAAAAATGGTAATACATTATGACCAAGTGAGGTTTATTCCAGGAAAGCAACATGTGAAAATCAAATAATATAACTCACCACATTAACAGAATAAACAAGAAAATCCATATGATGATATTAATAGCTCTAGAAAAATATTTGACAGAATTCAACACCATGTTCACGTTAAAAACTTTAAGAAAATTAGGAACAAATGGGAACTTTTAAAATCTGATAAAGAGAATCAGTGAACAACCAGTGGTTAAAGAATGGGGGGAAAAACCCTGTTTTTATTTGCAGAAGGCCTAATCATGTACACAGAAAATTCTAAGGAACATAGAAAAGAAACTAGTAAAATCAATAAACTAGCTTAGCAGAACTGCAGGATGCAAAGTCAAAATACAAAAATAAATTGCATTTCTAGATACAAGCAACAAGCAGTTGGAAAATGATATTTTAAAGTATGATTAACAATAACATGAAATATTTAGGCATATATTTAAGAAAATATGTACAAGATCTGTACTTGGAAAACTAACAATATTACTGAGAGAAAAATTTTAAATATCTAAATAAATGGAGAGATATACCGTGTTCATGGATTAGAACACTCAATATTGTTAAGATGTTAATTTACCCAAACTGATATATAGATTAAATGTAGTATCTATCAAAATCCCAACACACTTTTTTTTTTCTAATCAACACACTTTTTATAAATTAGAAATCAACAAGCTGAACTTTCCAAATGTATTTGGAAATGCAATTAACCTAGAATAGTCTAAAAATTTTGAAAAGGAGTAACAAAGTTGGAGGATTTACGCTACCTGATTTTAAGACTCAAGACGTGTGGCATTTGGTGCCCTGAGATTGAAGCTACAAGAGTGGTCCTTTCTTGGGATAACCAAACCTACACCAAGAGAACAGGCTGGAGAGAGGATCAGGGGATAGGAATTCTGGTGTCTTTATGTATAAGAGCAAGAATTCACACAGGGGAACCAAGATGGTGGAGTAGCAGGACAAGCTCTCACTCCCTCTTGTGAGAACACCAGAATCACAACTAGCTGCTGCACAACCTTTGACAGGAAGACACTGGAACTCACCAAAAAATATACCCCACATCCAAAGACAAAGGAGAAGCCACAATGAGACGGTAGGAGGGGCGCAATCACAGCAAAATCAAATCCCATAACTGCTGGGTGTGTGACTCACAGACTGCAGAACACTTATACGACAGAAGTCTACCCACTGGAGTGAAGGTTCTGAACCCCACGTCAGGCTTCCCAACCTGGGGGTCTGGCAATGGGAGGAGGAATTCCTAGAGAATCAGACTTTGAAGATTAGTGGAATTTGATGCAGGACTTCGACAGGACTGGGGGAAACAGAGACTCCACTCTTGGAGGGCACACACAAAGTAGTGTGCACATGGGGACTCAGGGGAAGCAGCAGTGAACCCAGGGGAGACTGAACCAGACCTACCTGCTAGTTTTCGAGGGTTTCCTGCAGAGGCGGGGGGTGGCTGTGGCTCACTGTGGGGACAAGAACAGCGGAAGTTCTGGGAAGTGCTCCTTGGCGTCAGCCCTCCCAGAGTCTGCCATTAGCCCCACCAAAGAGCCCAGGTAGGCTCCATTGTTGGGTTGCCTCAGGCCAAACAACCAACAGGGAGGGAACCCAGCCCCACCCATCAGCAGTCAAGCGGATTAAAGATTTACTGAGCTCTGCCCACCACAGCAACACCCAGCTCTACCCACCACCAGTCCCTCCCATCAGGAAACCTGCACAATCCTCTTAGATAGCCTCATCTACCAGAGAGCAGACAGCAGAAGCAAGAAGAACTACAATCCTGCAGCCTGTGGAACAAAAACCACATTCACAGAAAGACAGACAAGATGAAAAGGCAGAGGGCTATGTATCAGATGAAGGAACAAGATAAAACCCCAGAAAAACAACTAAATGAAGTGGAGATAGGCAACCTTCCAGAAAAAGAATTCAGAATAATGATAGTGAGGATGATCCAGGACCTTGGAAAAACAATGGAGGCAAAGATCAAGAAGACGCAAATGTTTAACAAAGACCTAGAAGAATTAAAGAACAAACAAACAGAGATGAACAATACAATACCTGAAGTGAAAAATACACTAGAAGGAATCAATAGCAGAATAACTGAGGCAGAAAAACGGATAAGTGACCTGGAAGACAGAATGGGGGAATTCACTGCTGCAGAACAGAATAAAGAAAAAAGAATGAAAAGAAATGAAGACAGCCTAAGAGACCTCTGGGACAACATTAAATGCAACGACATTCACATTATAGGGGTCCCAGAAGGAAAAGAGAGAGAGAAAGGACCCAAGAAAATATTTGAAGAGATTATAGTCAAAAACTTCCCTAACATGGGAAAGGAAATAGCCACCCAAGTCCAGGAAGTGCAGAGAGTCCCATACAGGATAAATCCAAGGAGAAACATGCCAAGACACATAGTAATCAAATTGGCAAAAATTAAAGACATAGAAAAATTATTGAAAGCAGCAAGGGAAAAACAACAAATAACAAAGAAAAATTATGGAAAGCAGCAAGGGAAAAACAACGAATAACATACAAGGGAACTCCCATAAGGTTAACAGCTGATTTCTCAGCAGAAACTCTACAAGCCAGAAGGGAGTCACATGATACACTTAAAGTGATGAAAGGGAAGAACCTACAACCAAGATTATTCTACCTGGCAAGGATCTCATTCAGATTTGATGGAGAAATCAAAAGCTTTACAGACAAGCAAAAGCTAAGAGAATTCAGCACCACCAAACCAGCTCTACAACAAATGCTAAAGGAATTTCTCTAAGTGGGAAACATAAGAGAAGAAAAGGACCTACAAAAACAAACCCAAAACAATTAAGAAAATGGTCATAGGAACATACATATTGATAATTACCTTAAACGTGAATGGATTAAATGCTCCAACCAAAAGACACAGGTTTCCTGAATGGATACAAAAACAAGACCCATATATATGCTGTCTACAGGAGACCCACTTCAGACCTAGGGACACATACAGACTGCAAGTGAGGGGATGGAAAAAGATATTCCATGCAAATGGAAATCAAAAGAAAGCTGGAGTAGCAATTCTCATATCAGATAAAATAGATTTCAAAATAAAGAACGTTACAAGAGACAAGGAAGGACAATACATAATGATCAAGGGATCAATCCAAGAAGATATAACAATTATAAATATATATGCACCCAACATAGGAGCACCTCAATACATAAGGCAACTGCTAACAGCTATAAAAGAGGAAATCAACAGTAACACAATAATAGTCGGGAGCTATAACACCTCACTTACACCAATGGACAGATCATCCAAAATGAAAATAAATAAGAAAGCAGAAGCTTTAAATGACACAATAGACCAGATAGATTTAACTGATATTTATAGGACATTCCAAAAACAGTAGATTACACTTTCTTCTCAGGTGCACACAGAACATTCTCCAGGATAGATCACATCCTGGGTCACAAATTAAGCCTCAGTAAATTTAAGAAAATTGAAATCATATGAAGCATCATTTCTGACCACAATGCTATGAGATTAGAAATGAATTACAGGGGAAAAAACGTAAAAAACACAAACACATGGAGGCTAAACACTACGTTACTAAATAATCAAGAGATCACTGAAGAAATCAAAGAGCAAATCAAAAAATACCTAGAGACAAATGACAATGAAAACATGATGATCCAAAACCTATGGGATGCAGCAAAAGCAGTTCTAAGAGGGAAGTTTATAGCATACAAGCCTACCTCAAGAAACAAGGAAAATCTCAAATAAATAAACTAACCTTACACCTAAAGGAACTAGAGAAAGAACAACAAACAAAACCCAAAGTTAGCAGAAGGAAAGAAACCATAAAGATCAGAGCAGAAATAACTGAAATAGAAACAAAGAAAACAATAGCAAAATCAATAAAACTAAAAGCTGGTTCTTTCAGAAGATAAACAAAATTGATAAACTGTTCGCCAGACTCATGAAGCAAAAGAGGGAGAGGACTCCAATCAATAAAATTAGAAAAGAAAAAGGAGAAGTTACAACAGACACCACAGAAATACAAAGCATCCTAAGAGACTACTACAAGCAACTCTATGCCAATAAAATGGACAACCTGGAAGAAATGGACAAATTCTTGGAAATGTATAACCTTCCAAGGCTGAACCAGGAAGAAATACAAAATATGAACGGACAAATCACAAGTAATGAAATTGAAACTGTGATTAAAAATCTTCCAAAAAACAAAAGTCCAGGACCAGATGGCTTCACAGGTGAACTCTATCAAACATTTAGAGAAGAGCTAACACCCATCCTTCTCAAACTCTTCCAAAAAATTGCAGAGGAAGGAACACTCCCAAACTCATTCTACGAGGCCACCATCACCCTGATGCCAAACCCAGACAGAGATATTACAAAAAAAGAAAATTACAGACCAATATCACTGATGAATATCGATGCAAAAATCCTCAACAAGATATTAGCAAACAGAATCCAACAACACATTAAAAGGATCATACACCATGATCAAGTGGGATTTATCCCAGGGATGCAAGGATTCTTCAATATACACAAATCAATCAATGTGATACATCATACTAACAAATTGTAGAATAAAAACCATGTGGTCATCTCAATAAATGCAGAAAGAGCTTTTGACAAAATTCAACATCCATTTATGATAAAAAACTCTGCAGAAAGTGGGCATACAGGGAACCTACCTCAACATAATAAAGGCCATATATGACAAACCCACAGCAAACATCATTCTCAATGGTGAAATACTGAAAGCATTTCCTCTAAGATCAGGAACAAGACAAGGATGTCCACTCTCACCACTATTATTCAACATAGTTTTGGAAGTCCTAGCCTTGGCAATCAGAGAAGAAAAAGAAATAAAAGGAATACAAATTGGAAAAGAAGAAGTAAAACTGTCACTGTGTGCAGATGACATGATACTATACATAGAGAATCCTAAATGTGCCACCAGAAAACTACTAGAGCTAATCAATGAATTTGATAAGGTTGCAGGATACAAAATTAGTGCACAAAAATCTCTTGAATTCCTATACATTAGTGATGAAAAATCTGAAAGAGAAATTAAGGAAACACTCCCATTTACCACTGCAACAAAAAGAATAAAATACCTAGGAATAAACCTACCTAGGGAAACAAAAGACCTGTATGCAGAAAACTATAAGACACTGATGAAACAAATTAAAGATGATACAAACAGATGGAGAGATACACCATGTTCTTGGATTGGAAGAATCAATATTGTGAAAATAACTATACTACCCAAAGCAATCTACAGATCCAATGCAATCCCTATCAAATTACCTATGGCATATTTTACGGAGCTAGAACAAAAAAATCTTAAAATTTGTATGGAGACACAAAAGACCCCGAATATCCAAAGCAGTCTTGAGGGAAAAAACAGAGCTGGAGGAATCAGACTCCCTGACTTCAGACTATACTACAAAGCTACAGTAATCCAGACAATATGGTAATGGCACAACAACAGAAAGATAGGTCAACGGAACAAGATAGAAAGCCCAGAGGTAAACCCACACACCTATAGTCAACTAATGTATGACAAAGGAGGCAAGGATATACAATGGAAAAAGACAGTCTCTTCAATAAGTGGTGGTGGAAAACTGGACAGCTACATGTAAAAGAATGAAATTAGAACACTCCCTAACACCATACACAAAAATAAACTCAAAATGGATTAGAGACCTAAATGTAAGACCGGACACTATAAAACTCTTAGAGGAAAACACAGGAAGAACACTCTTTGACATAAATCACAGCAAGACCTTTTTGACCCACCTCCTAGAGTAATGGAAATAAAAACAAAAATAAACAAATGGGACCTAATGAAACTCCAAAGCTTTTGCACAGCAAAGGAAACCATAAACAAGATGAAAAGACAACCCTCAGAACGGGAGAAAATATTTGCAAACGAATCAACGGACAAAGGATTAATCTCCAAAATATATAAACAGCTCATGTAGCTCAATATTAAAGAAACAAACAACCCAATACAAAAATGGGCAGAAGACCTAAATAGACATTTCTCCAAAGAAGACATACAGATGGCCAAGAAGCACATGAAAAGCTGCTCAACATCAGTAATTATTAGAGAAATGCAAATCAAAACTACAATGAGGTACCACCTCACACCAGTTAGAATGGGCGTCATCAGAAAATCTACAAACAGTAAATGCTGGAGAGGGTGTGGAGCAAAGGGAACCCTCTTTCACTGTTGGTGGGAATGTAAACTGATAAAGCCACTATGGAGAACAGTATGGAGCTTCCTTAAAAATCTAAAAATAGAATTACCATATGATCCAGCAATCCCACTACTGGGCGTATACCCAGAGAAAACCACAATTCAAAAAGACACATGCACCCCAATGTTCATTGCAGCACTATTTACAATAGCCAGGACATGGAAGCAACCTAAATGCCCATCGACAGATGAGTGGATAAAGGAGATGTGGTACACATATAGAATGGAATATTACTCAGCCATAAAAAGGAATGAAATTGGGTCATTTGTTGAGACGTGGATGGATGTAGAGACTGTCATACAGAGTGAAGTAAGTCAGAAAGCGAAAAACAAATATCGTTTATTAACGCATATATGTGGAACCTAGAAAAATGGTACAGATGAACCGGTTTGCAGGGCAGAAATTGAGACACAGATGTAGCGAACAAACGTATGGACACCAAGGGTGGAAAGCCGTGGGGGGGTGGGGGTGGGGGTGGGATGAATTGGGCGACTGGTATTGACATGTATACACTGATGTGGATAAAACTGATGACTAATAAGAACCTCCTATATATTAAAAAAAAAAAAAAAAAGACTTCCCCCTGAAAACCAACAGGGAGATCATTCAGTATATAAGAGGATTTAAAGGGAAAAACGTCACCCCAGGGGTGCTGCCTCCACCTCATATTATCAGAAGAACCAGATTTATGCACTTGGAGCAGAAGTACCAATTGTTTTCCTTCATGCTGTGGACTTGGATAAGAAAAATGTCTCCTCTCCATAATCTCATCGTTTACTTTGGCTCCACCTATGTAGCCCTTACAAGAGAATTTGCTAATTTTGTTCTCCAGGACCAGAGGGCCATTGATTTACTTGGGTGGTCGAAGGACACCTACTCTCCTGATGAACATTTCTGGGTGACACTTAACAGGATTCCAGGTATGCGGAACTTGATTTCCATTCTACATAAAGTCTGGAAGCATTGTGTGTGTGTGTGTGTGTGTGTGTGTGTATTTTACACTTTGAAAATATCTTCAATTGCATTATATATATTTACCTATGTTTCCAGCTTTATGGACACCCTGTAGACTGTTTTGTGTGTCTGTTTCAATGGAATTCATATAACATAAGTTACAGTTCTTACATATCAGTTCTAGGGCTCTGTCTTTGTGACTCTGAAGGACAGGCCTTTGGGGATGGGACTCAAGGTAAACAGAACTTTGCACTTCCACAAAAAAAAAAGAATTCACACAGGGGTTGTAGGGAAGGGGAAAGGTAGAGGAAATGTTGGTATGAACAGCTAAACAAAACTTTTGCCCAGTTTGAGAGTGTAATTGTAATCGGGTGCAGTTAAGTTACTTGACTCAGGTTATTTAAAAGGTAATGGTTACAGTTGTTTAAAGCAGAAAATAAGAATAATAGGGCATCAAAGTTAGTGATGTCATATCAGTTGGCATTATTTAAGAAACTTACAAGCACAACTGAAAATTCCCAGTTATCAGTCTAGAAATGTTCATAGACATAGACTATAATTTTTTTTTTGGTAATTAAGTGATTTAAATTTAAAAAAAAGCAAAATATTGGAAGCACAAATATTCAGATTAACAGATGGTAGACGCCTCTCAGCAGAGACAATAAAAAAAAGACTTTACAATTCTTCTCAAAAAAAAAAAGACTCAAGACATTGTGATATTGGCATAGGGACAGATAAATAGATCAATGGAACAGAATAGATAATTTAAACATAGATCTTCACATATGTATTTGGGCAACTGATTTTTCAACAAAATGGCCAAGTAAGTCAATGGTCAAAGGGTAAGCTTTTTAACCAACTGCACTGTACTAACTGGATATCCATATGCAGAAACAATTAACTTCAGTGCTTACCTCACACCATACACACAAAGAATTAATTCACATTGAATCATAAACCAAAACATAAACGCTAAAACTGTAAAATTTCTAGGAGAAAACATAAGAGAAAATCTTTACAATCTTAAGGTGAGAAAGATTTCTTACATAGCACACAAAAAGCACAGTTATGAAAGAAACAATTGATAAATTGGACTTTATCAAAATAGAAAATCGTTTTTTGAAAGATCAGTTAAAAAAATTAAGACACAAACCGAAAGAAAATATTCACAAAACAGAAATTTGACAGAAAGAATTGTACCCAGAGTATCTTACAACCCAAGAGCAGTAAGGCAACAACCCAATTTTAAAAATAGTCAAGGAGGGCTTCCCTGGTGGCGCAGTGGTTGAGAGTCCGCCTGCCGATGCAGGGGACACGGGTTCGTGCCCCGGTCCGGGAAGATCCCACATGCCGCGGAGCAGCTGGGCCCGTGAGCCATGCTCGCTGAGCCTGCGCGTCCAGAGCCTGTGCCCCGCAACGGGAGAGGCCACAACAGTGAGAGGCCCGCGTACTGCAAAAAAAAAAAAAAAAAAAAAACAGTCAAGGAACTTCCCTGATGGTCCAGTGGTTAAGATTCGGAGCTCCTAGTGCAGGAGGACCGGGTTCGATCCCTGGTCAGAGAACTAGGTCCTGCATGCCACAACTAAAGATCCCACGTGTGGCAACGAAGATCCCAAGTGCCACAGCTAAGACCTGGCACAGCCAAATAAATAACTGAATAAATATTAAAAACAAAACAAACCAAAAAAACCAGGCAAAACAGGGAATTCCCTGGTGCTTTCGGCGCTTTCACTGCTGTGGCCTGGTGGTTCAATCCCTGGTCGGGGAACTAAGATCCCAAAAGCCACGTGGCATGACCAAAAAAAAAAAAAAAAGACAGGCAAAACTGTTACTTTTCAAAAGATGATACAAATAGATATAGTAGCACATGAAAAGATGCTCAACATTATTAACTCATCAGAGAAATGCATCTTGTACATACCATTACACATCCAGTGCACTAGATAGACTAAAATTATTGTTTTTATTTATTTGGCTGTGCCAGGTCTTAGCTGCAGCCTGCGGGATCTAGTTCCCTGGATCAAACCCAGGTCCCCTGCATTGGGAGCATGGAGTCTTTACCCACTGGACCAAAAGGAAAGTCCCTAGACACACTTGAAAGGACTGAGAACTCAAACTGTTGATGAAGATGTGGAACAATGAAATGTCCATGATGGCTGGTGGGAATGTAAAATTGTACAACCAATTTTAGAAATCGTTCAGCAGTATCTTATAAAGTTACATATACACTTACAATGCAAACCAGCCTTTCCATTCTTAGCTATTTACCAGAGATATGAAAACATATATCCACACAAAGATTTGTAAACAAATGTACATATCAGCTTTATTCACAATAGGCAAAAACTGGAAATGACTCAAAGGGCCACAGATGAATGGATAATTGTTGTACGTCCAGTCAATGGACTGCCATTTAGCAACAAGGATGACCTGATGTACTCAACATCGTAGAAATAATCTCAGAAGTGCTACAGTGAGTGGAAAAAAAAAAAAGCCAGACATAAAAAGTGCTTACTGAATGCTTCCATTTATATGAAACTCTAGGAAAGGCAAATCTGACAGGAATAGAAAGCATATGTGTCATAGGGCTGAGCACGTAAGAGGTGACTGGGAAGGGCTAATGGCTAGAATCTATATGTCGATTATGGTGGTGTTACATGGGTGTATAACTTTGTGAAAACTCATTGAATTTTATGTAAATTATACCTTGATGAAGTTGATCTTTAAAAATTTTTATATGGTTTAGGTCATAAACTTCAATTTTGTGTAGGTCAGTGTACTTAAAAGAAATGCAATAAAATGGTCTTCATGTGACAGTATCAATACAAGGTTGTGTTTTACCTTTCCTTGCATATACTAAGCTTTATAAGGACATCTGTGTACCAAACTGTTGAAAGTGCACACTTACTGCTGGGAAAGATGCTCTGCAGAAAGTCCCCATTTCTTCACTTTCTTTAACTTTCCTTCCTTGCCCTCTTACCTTCCTTTCTCCTCGGCCCTTTCCTTAATACCAGTAACAACTTATGTTTGTACTGAGCTTTATAATTACAAAGCACTTTCCAACCTCACTGGATTCTGAGAATAATTTTGGGAGCCTGGTATGGAATTATTTCCTCTTTTTTTTTTTTTTTTTTTTTTGCTGTACGCGGGCCTCTCACCGTTGTGGCCTCTCCCGTTGCGGAGCACAGGCTCCGGACGCGCAGGCTCAGCGGCCATGGCTCACGGGACCAGCCGCTCCGCGGCATGTGGGATCCTCCCGGACCGGGGCCGAACCCGTGTCCCCTGCATCGGCAGGCGGACGCTCAAACACTGCGCCACCAGGGAAGCCCTAACATGGTGCTTTTTCTTTTAATCTTCACACACTTATTTATTGAGCACACACTCATTTCTTTTCTTTTTTTTTTTTGGCCGCGCCGCACCATGCTGAATGCAGGATTTTAGTTCCCTAACCAGGGATTGAACCTGGGCTCCCTGCAGTGGAAGCACAGAGCCCTAACTACTGCACCACCAGGGAGTTCCAAACAGACACTCATTTCTTTGTCTGCCACAAAGAGATAGATAGATATGGTCCCTGCCCTGGAGGAGCTGACATCTAAATTTCCAGTCATATAAGTCACATTTTGTGTGTTACTAGCTAAAAATAAAAAAAACGCTACAAATTATTTGGGTGTGCTAATCACTCTGCCAACTAAACTCCTGAAGGGTCGTGGAGCCAAGCTCCTTGTATGGATAAAGGAACTCTGGCTCCCTAGACAGGTTCTAGTACCCTATGAGCTATACTCTCTTTGAAGCATGAGACACAGGCCCCCACTCCAGCTATAGACCTGCAAACCTTGCCGGCTCCCAGTTCCCAGCACTATAGCTTAAAAACCATATTTCCCCCAATACTCCTTCACCATTTCAGTTTCAGGCACAGGGAATTAACATTTTTGGAGCACCTTCTTTGTGTCAAGTGCTTTTACATACATTGTGTTATGCTGTAATTTTCACAATTCCATTATGTACAAGTCAATGCTGGAGTCTAAAATAGCTATGTAGTAATGCAAAGAGGACTGGCTTTGGAATCATGAAGACTGAGGTTTCAATTCTGGCTCAGCCACTGACAACTAAAAGTCATTACTAGTTCACTCATTCCTTTCTTCATTTATTCACTAAAATATTTATTGAACTCCTAGTAGATATTCAAGCTCTGTGATAGGAGGTGAAGATTCAAAAGTGAATTAAAACATAATCTTTATTTTCAAGGCCCTTTCATTTGAGGGATGGAATAGGGAGATGAAATTCTTAAACAGATTGTATCAATACAATGATAGATCTTACAGGTTATATTATGAAAACCTTATGACCTTTCACAATCTAAGCCCTGGAGTCTGCATTGGTAAATCAGGAATAATTATACCTCACTTCCAGGCACAGTGGCTGGCACATAAGAGATTAATATTGCAAAGCCCACTATTCCAGGGAAAGCCTTTTGTGTCTCCCTTTTTCCTTTTGGTAAAGTAAAAACAATAAGTGATCTTTTAACAAATTGTATTTGAAGGCTTATAATTCATTTTAAGTAAATACATTTACATAACTGTATTACAACAATAACAGGTATGAAAGGAAATTACTGAAAATCTCACCATGCTAGAAAATCAGTTACTTTCATTTGCCAGCCTTGTTTCCCAGTTTTTGTCTATGTAACAAAGCTGTATCTATATATAAATATTTTAGTGTTGTTACATTTGTAATTTTGGTGACTGTGAAAAATTTAATTGACTGGATTCCTGTAATTTGCTTAACCATTCCCCTACGGTTCCACATTTCTTTCGAGAGGCAGAGTGATTCATTGGAGAGAATGAAAACTTTGAAAACAGAAACATCCTTGGTTTGAAATCCTAGGCAAACCTCTTACTAAGTGACCTTGGGCGAGTTAATTTAACCTTTCTGAAAATGTTTGCCTGTTTAAAGAAGGTGGATTTTAATAGGGATTATACTTTTATTCTGCATTTAGAGGTGATCTGTGCCAAAATTTGGATACTCAAAAAACAAACAAAAAAACCAAACAAACCAAAACCCCCATAATTTTAGTATTTGATTATAAATATGTAATGTGATAAACACCTTTTACACATAAAGGTCATTTAACCCTTTATGTTATTTCCTTAGGATAAAGTGTCATAAATGGGATTAGTTGGGTCATAGATTATAAACATTTTTATGGCATTTAGTAACACATCTCAAATTGCTTTTCAAAAGGCTTCCTTCAATTACACAGCTACTAGCATCACACATTGCATCAGCCTTACCTTATGGTTACCAAAGGTATATTATTATGTGGAATCTATGTGTAACTGATTGTTTTAATTTTCTTCCTGTGAAGTTTGAACATTTTTCTCTTTCTGAAGAACAGGTCTTGTCTGTAGGAGCGACAGCTCAGGGCCACGTGGGCTGCGGACTGCCCAAGTGGACTACATCTCCCAAAGTGCTCCACGGGAGCGCCGACAGGAAGTGGCCGGAGCATCTCCCGCCTCCACGCCGAAGAGAAGAGGTTCTATCCGGGGCCTTGGCGCTTCTCTTTCCTTTCGCGCCGGTTGCCGCTGCGGAGCGCGGCGGGTCCATGTGCGCAGTGAGGGGCGCTATTCCTGGCCCAGTAGCACCCGAGCTCCGGGTTTGACTGCGTCCGCCCTGCGATGGACCCCAACACCATTATCGAGGCCCTGCGGGGCACCATGGACCCAGCCTTGCGTGAGGCCGCGGAGCGCCAGCTCAATGAAGTAAGGACGCTGGGCTGGCGGCGGCGACGGCGGGCGGGCGGGCGGGCGGACTGTGGCAGGCCGAGCCCTCCGGGCCTGGCCAGAGGCGGGGACGGCGTCGCTGAGGGGCCCAACTGGAGCCGTGGGGCGGGGACCTGACGGCGAGTGCCACGCCGGGGCCCTCAGGCTGCTGCGGCGGTGGTGGCGGCGGCGGCCAAGGCAGCCTTTGCGTTGGATCCTGAGCTGGGCCTCTGGCTGCGGTCGAGGCATGAGGAGCCGGCTAGGGCGAGGCGGGCGTGACGGGCTGGACACATGGCTGGCTCGGGTGGCCGGCCGCCCTCTGGCTCATTCCCAGCTCGTTCCTCGCGCCCAGGAGGGGGCGAAAGTCACCGGGAGGTTTTTCAGACGTTTCCGGTAGCAGTCCCGCTGGCGCCGGATTCTGAGGGGCTCCTGGGAATGCAGAGCTAGTCCCACTGGGGGCTGTGCCTGTCAGCTTGTCACTTCCCTGGGCTGATCGGTGACCTGCACAACTTTCTCCTCTCCGGCTGAGCTGCTAGGGACAGCTTTCAGAGGCGAGCCCCCGCTTCTTAGGCAGGGTGCGGGGAGTGCGGGATACCCATGGGAGTCTGATTCACTGCTCTTCTACTCTGTTAACGCCTCGGTCGGGGAGGCAGCGCGATTTAGTGCAAGGTGTCAGGTGAAGTGCACCCTTCTAGTTAGAGCTGTACCACTAATTTCTTGACTGACCTTGGGCAAGTCTCTTAACCTTTCGACGCTTAGTTTTCCCATTCATAAAATTAGGCCACAGGGTTTGCTGTGACAGTCAAGGGAGACGATGTAAGACAGAGTGCCTTGAAACGTGCCAAGCTCCATGTCAACTCTCTGAGCGTTGGTTTCTTTTTTACCCATATTTTTGGAGGAGACCACCCTTTGGAAAAGAGCCTTATTATGTGGGTATTTTATTGTACTTTTTTCAGTTTCATTCTTTGTTTCTAAATTTCTGTAACTTATATTTTAGTGAGTATTTTAAAGGCTTCTTTAAAGGATCGCTGTCACTTCCTATGCCTTCCTATGAATTTGCCCAGCTTTAGAGACGTTTAGTGTACTTTTTTTTTTTACATAAAGAGAAGTCCCTCGTTAAAATAGAAATTCAGTTAGTTTATGCTCTTCTTAGCTGGTGGGTAAATTATTTAAAAACATTTATATTGACTTCCAGGAATACTGATAATTGAACATCTTCAGTGTACAATGCTGTTTTAGAGATTCCTGGCCTCAAGGAACTTAAATTTTAAGACCTCCCACGGAGTATAGACAAATTAAGTGTAAAATTATTTAAAAATGAAAAGTTAAATCTATTTTATATGTAAATAAGACCATTAGATCTTGCCAAAAATGATGCTGAAATTCTTAGGCTCGAAGACACCTTGGGAGGAGGATAGATTTCTTTTGGATATAAAATAGTGAGTTGAAAGAAATTCCCACTTTGAACCATTACTAAACCATAGAGGGAGTTGTGGATTGCTTTTTATTTTGATTTGTTTTGTGATAGACACAGGTTAAGATGAACATTATTTTGTTGATGATGTGCTAATGCATATGTAAACCTAGACACACTAAAAGTTTAGTCATAGTGATTTCTACCATGACTTTGCCCTAAAAGCATATTATTTTGACTAAAATACTTGTGTGTAATTATTAATTTTAAAAATTGTTATTTGAAAGAATTGGTTCCCTTGTAGAAAAATTGGGTAAGTGATACTTTCTGCAAATTAGAAATTCATTTATTCCTCAATCAGGTTATTGAATGTTCAGTTGTATGTACTAACATCTTGTGGTAGAGACCTGGGGTAAGTATTTCACAAGCTAGTTTTTAGAAGATAAATCAAAATAGTATTCAAAGCATTTATTACTTAACCCTTAAGCTGCTGTTAGGGTTTTAAAATACTCTGGAGTAGTGAACACTGCTTATCTTTTCTTTCAAAAAATTTGATATCTGACCTGTATTTCTGTGATGGTTAAATGTTTACATTTTGCAAATTTCTTTGTCATTACACCTAGATTTTTTAGTAATTTTCCTAAGACAACTTTTCTATTAATTAGAATATTTATTCTCATTTCTAATCTTGATTCCATTTTAATGAAGTGCTTCCATTTGAATACTTTTTGCTTTGACTTTCTTGTGGCAGAACCTTGATTTAGGAAATAGATCCCAGATAAGTCTTGAAGAAGCTTTACTGTAGTAAGAAGGAGGAAGTTGCATTTTATTTTTGGCAAGCTCTTCTTGCTTTAGATAAAATAGGGTGAACCAATCAGTCCATGATGTCTCATTCAACTGAAGCTACATTTTGGTTCATTTAGCTAAAAGAAAAAGATCATTGCCATTTGAATGGATCTCTTCAGCTAAGTGAAGTAATCACTAACTCTATAAAAATTGTAAATGTTATCCAAGTATTAGAGTGCAGATGGTTTAAAAACAAAACGAAAAGTGCCTTTGTCTCAGCTATTGCACTTAACTGTTCCATCTGCTTGGAACCCCTTTTACTCAGTTGTCTCCCAGAAACTTCTATCACTGTTCAACTGTCTCCGTATCCCTAAGGAGTGGCCTGACTACCATGCTCCCTGTCTCCCTTCACTTGTTTATTTTTCTCTGTGTCACTTATTTATCATATGTATTTTACTTATTGTTTCCCCAGTATAATTTTTGAGTTTCATGAGGTCAGGAATTACTGTGTTTTGTTACTGCAATTCTTTGTTAATGGTAGGCTTTACTGACTTCCTGTTATAATAGAGAACAGTATAGGCTTTAGATGTCTTATACCACCTCCACTTCAAGGATTTTAAGGGTGCTTTTTTTCTTTTTTAATTTTATTTATTTATTTTGTTTATTTTTAGCTGTGTTGGGTCTTCGTTGCTGCGCTCGGGCTTTCTCTAGTTGCGGAGAACGGGAGCTGCTCTTCGTCACTGTGCACGGTCTTCTCATTGCGGTGGCTTCTCTTGCTGCAGAGCACGGGCTCTAGGCGTACGGCCTTCAGTAGTTGTGGCTTGCAGGCTCTAGAGTGCAGGCTCAGTAGTTGTGGCGCACAGGCTTAGTTGGTCCGCGGCATGTGGTATCTTCCCGGACCAGGGCTGGAACCCGTGTCCCATGCATTGGCAGGCGGATTCTTAATCACTGTACCACCAGGGAAGTCCCTGTTTATATGTTTTTTATGTTACATATAGATAAAGTTCCATAAGACTGTTAAAGACCACAGTAAGGACACTCTTTTTGGCAGATATTTTCAAGATAAATCTGTTTTAGTATTCCCCACTTACTCTGTAGTGTGTTACGAATTTTGATTTTTTTGAACCTCTGCTGTAATTTGGAACCCATTGTTCTCTCTCATGTCCCAATTTGAAATATGTTTGTATAACAAGCTTTGCCTCAAAGACTGAAGAAAACCATTTTCTTTTTTTTTTTTTTAAACTAAAGATTTCTGCACTAGCTGTGGGGTGTTAAAGTTACTTAACCTCTAACCATCATTTTCCTTATGTTAGCATGGTATGTCATTGTGTTGTGTGGGTTGAGTGAGACGATGAATGTAAAAATTTTAGGAAAGTGTTTGGCAACTACTAAGTTCTCTCCAGATTATTTGAATTACTGTTTAAGTGCCAATTGATTAACCAATCCGACATGCAATACATTTCATTTCCTACCTCAGTCTGCTAACTTTGTAGTTGTTCATCTCAGTGGCAGATGATCAGCACTGATGGAGAAAGAACACAAGTACATATTATTTGGACAGTGAGCTCACTAGTAGATAGCATTATTGCAGCATGAAAATTGGCACTCTTATAAACACAGTGCCTGCCACATTATAGGTTCTCTATAGTAAATGTTTGTTGAGTGCAAAGAGAAATAACTTGAATAATAGAAATTTTTTTTGTTTTTCTTTTTAAATATATTTATTTATTTATTTTTGGCTGAGTTGGGTCTTTGTTGCTGCATGCAGGCTTTCTCTAGTTGCGGCGAGCACGGGCTACTTTTCGTTGCGGTCTGCAGGCTTCTCATTGCGGTGGCTTCTCTTGTTGCGGAGCACAGACTCTAGGCACTCGGGCTTCAGTAGTTGTGGCTCGTGGGCTCTAGAGCGCAGGCTCAGTAGTTGTGGCACATGGGCTTAGTTGCTCCGCGACATGTGGTATCCTCCCGGACCAGGGCTTGAACCAGTGTCCCGTGCATTGGCAGGCGGATTCTTAACCACTGCGCCACCAGGGAAGCCCTTGAATAATGTTAAGAATGTTAAGAATACTCATCTTTGAATTGTTAAAGTAGGTTTGTGTTACAGACATCTGTCACTTCTCATTTAAATTCTATACTATATATTCTAGTATATCTAGAAGTGCAATTTTTTAAAATTTGTTTAGCTAATCTAAAATATGTGCATTTGGTATTCATTCAACATTGTTTCTTATATTCCAGACTATTTGCTCTTGAATACAAAGACTGTCTTTTCCTATCTGTACACGCGCACACACACACACTCAGAAATACTTGTTTTTTTCATTTGTAAGATAAAGAAAATAATGTCTGGAGGGTTTTGGCAGATTATTATAACAGAGAACAATATCGCTGCTCTCTTCCTGCTTTAGCTGCCAGTGTTCTTCAGTGGAAGCCTTTCTATATGCAAACCTTTACTCATGCTGCTCACCCCTCCTGTTAACCTCTTACCTCCTTAAACTGAAATTTTTCCTAACCATAAATCTCATTTAAATCTCTTTTAAACCCTCAGTTCCTAAGCTTAATTGCTGTAAAATGCTTATGTAGGCAGAAATGCTGCTTTTTCACGTGCTTTATGTGAAAAAAAGTAAGAGGACATAGTTTTGATAAGTTTCTTGATATTTTGTTTATCTTTAAAATTCACGAACTACCTAAGTCACATCTGCTGTCTTCACAGATGGTTACTATTACAACCGAAAGTGATTATTTATAATTGGTTAATTTGATTTTATTTTATTAAAGGCTTATGAAATGTTTAATCAGTGAAAATCTTAGGTCTGGAAAAGTGCAAAATGACGGCACATGTATAGGACAATTTAGCAAGTCTAGAAATTCAGCAAATATTTATGAGGTTATTGTGTATGTTTTTGGAAGATAGAATAGTTTGTAGTCTGAGCAGGTTAACATTCTTTAATTAGGAATATCATGAAGTAGATCCTGTTGTGAATTTTGGAGAGGGAAAGTTCCTGGATTCTTGGATTGTTAGACAGGAAGTTATTCAGTGACAGAGCATGTTAAAGATCTGAAAGAAAGGTAACACCATATTAATATTTGTAAGAAAATTTTCTTTTTCAGAAATGGATGCATGCATTATTTTACTTACTGTTTCTGTCAGTGGCATGTTAACGATGAGCTTGATTTAAAGTGGGCGCTTTTTTTTTTTTTTGGTTGCTAAGTAATTTATAATTAAGTTTTTTAAAAACTACTTAGTTGGAAAGCATTACCGCAATTTAATGAAAGGCAGGAGGACACAGTGAAGAGCCTCAGCCTGGTCCCGGTTTTACCACTACACTGCCTTAACCTCACTATGCCTCATATTTCATGTAGGTAAAATAGATACAGTAATTGCCTTTGTCAACTTCTCTAGTAAAGCAGAGGGTAGAAATTCCTTGGCTCTTGAAATTACCTGATTG
This sequence comes from Stenella coeruleoalba, assembly GCF_951394435.1. NCBI lineage: Eukaryota > Metazoa > Chordata > Mammalia > Artiodactyla > Delphinidae > Stenella > Stenella coeruleoalba. The sequence goes on along the minus strand of NC_137154.1, from coordinate 45,813,416 downwards.
TATTCATTTTATGTAAACTCTGATGTCATAGTGCCCTTAAGCTCCTCTCTTCCTTATAAATGATGTAAAGTACAGTAACTAATTGAAGGTCTGTTTGGTTACATTACAAAATGGTGAGAATTAATAAAAAGTTACATCTTAAAGTAAGCTTTAAAAGATATTGACATTAGGTGATTACATTGGAAAATGTGGGTCTAGAAGGGAAATTGATATTGGAGAAAGCATGACTACAGTCTGTCTGGTTCGAGGAGCTGGAAACACCAAGGAGAAAATGTCTAGTAGGCAATTGGGAATGTGGAACTGAAGTTTAGGAGAGAAAGCAGTAACGGAAAAGTGATTTTTCTTCTGCAGGTGAATTGAGAGGAAGGGAGTGTGATCCAGAGGTGTGGGGTGGACTAGAGGGCTGCATACCCTTTGGGCCATGCCCATTTTGGGGACATTGAGAAACATAGGGAAAAGGAGATGGGAGAATTGTACAGAAAAGCCAAAGGGCGCCAAGAAAAGGAATTTCAAGTAAGAAGATTGGTTGTAGGTTTAGTTTCCTTGTTCCATAAATAAATTTCATAAATTTTCTACCAGTGAACATGAATTCCTTTTGTAATAAGTAAAAAAGCTGTTAGAAAAAGAAAGGGTTGTTGATATTTCTAAATGAGGGAAGTTAAAGCAAAATGAGTTTGGTGGGGGCAGGGGAGGGGAGCTTTAAAAATATTGGCAACCTTGGAGAAAATTTCTGATTACAGAGTTAGTGAGTAAAATGCTAGTAAGGGGGTAGGAATAAGTTTGTAGGTTAAAAAGGTAGTAGGGTCAGGGGAAATTTGTTTATGTGATATGTATGTCTTTCGTTTTTTTTTTCTTTTGTAGTTTGACTTATTTTGGGGAGTAAGGGGAGCTACCTGTGGAGTAGAAGTTTTTCAGGCCTGTTATTACCTGTTGTAATAATAATTTTCTACTTGTAATTTTTTTTTTTCTTTTATGGTACGCGGGCCTCTCACTGTTGTGGCCTCTCCCGTTGCGGAGCACAGGCTCCAGACGCGCAGGCTCAGTGGCCATGGCTCATGGGCCCAGCCGCTCCGCGGCATGTGGGATCATCCCGGACCGGGGCACAAACCCGCGTCCCCTGCATCGACAGGCGGCCTCTCAACCACTGCGCCACCAGTGAAGCCCTTGTAATGTTTTAATAGTCATCTATCCTAGAATTATATTCTTCATACTGCTTCAGGACCTTACTCTTCCTGCAGCATAGATCTGATCATGTAAAAACTTGCAAAAAAAGTGCACACTTAATGGATCTTGATGTGGTCACAATATACCTATTCATTTTTTAAAGAATAATTTTTTTTATAGATTTATTTATTTTTATTTTTTGCTGCATTGGGTCTCTGTTGCTGCTCGCAGGCTTTCTTTAGTTGTGGCGAGCAGGGGCTACTCTTTGTTGCGGTGCGCGGGCTTTTCATTGCGGTGGCTTCTCTTGTTGCAGAGCACGGGCTCTAGGCACACGGGTTTCAGTAGTTGAGGCTCACAGGCTCAGTAGTTGTGGCTCATGGGCTCTAGAGCACAGGCTCAGTATTTGTGGTGCATGGGCTTAGTTTCTCCGTGACATGTGGATCTTCCCAGACCAGGGCTAGAACCCGTGTCCCCTGCATTGGCAAGCGGATTCTTAAGCACTGCGCCACCAGGGAAGTCTCTACCTATTCATTTTTGTCTTCCACTGTTATCTTTCATTTTTCTAGTAATCTCTTTAACATAACCCATACTTCTTTTCCTTTTAAAAATCTTTTCTCTCCATCTCTGTGGGTTTAAATCCTTTAGGGTCTAACTAAAATACTTAACCTGTCAGTCTAATTAGAATTAATTTCCCAACCTACTTTAGAGTGGTGATCTTTTATCTCTGTCGTATCTGGCATGTTGTAAGTACTAGTAAGTGGAGTGGAGTTAAAGGAGATGGAGATGGAGTTGGGGCTATTGAAGAATTTTGATGAGGTGGGTTAAGGATGAACGTTGAATTATTTGGCATGATGACAGATCATGAGAAGGTAAGAAGTTGTCTGGAAAGGTAGTTTTGTGTTATGGTGAGCAGCTTTTAAACCTGAGTATTAGCAGTTCTAGCTCTACTTAATGATATATAATGACCCATTTGTTGCTTAATTTCTCCTGGTTCTCTGACTGCTAGAAGCCAGATACTTTGACTAATAAAAGATTTATTATAGCATCTTCTCAAGCCTAATCAGTGTTTGCCAAACTTTGTGATAAAAATTGATGCTAGTGATATTTTTACTTAAATTTATTTTTTATAGTGTAAAACATGAAGACCTTTAAATTTATGATAGTTAATAAATATAGTAATAGTTAACATGTGATAGGAATTCTTCTAAATATGTGATAGTTTGCTATATCCAAGAATGCCAGAAAGTTGTTAGAGATTACCCAATGCTTGAAAGAGTTTTTTCCTAACTTGTATAGTTAGTATATATCTTTATTTGTCCTGTGTTTTACAGTTGTACAGATCCATGGGGGTTTTTTCCCGTTTTTAAACTTTATTGGGGTATAATTTACATATCGTAAACTTTACCTGTTTTAAGTGGAATCAGTGATTTTTGGTAGATAATACTATTACCACAATCCAGTTTTGGAACATTTCCATTATTCCAGTAAGATGCCTCTTTGCAGTTTGTAGTTAATCCCCATCCCAGTCTTAAGTGATTACGAACCTACTTCCTGTCTCAATTTTCTTGAGAACCTGATCTTTAATATTTAGTACTAATTTAAGTCCATTTGTTACCTTCTTAGGGAGAATACAAGGCTACCTGCACTAGGGATTTCAGCTGGATGAGGCCAGTAGATAGATGTCCCAGGTTGAGATTGCTTGTGCTATTCCTGCTGACAGAAATATCCTTTCTTTCTTACCATTAGTCTAGCTCTGTTGTCTGAAAGTAACTTTTTTTTTTTTTTTTGGTCAGTTGTACTTTTTGGATTTATGCTGGTTTGTTTATGAAGGCATTCAAAGTGACCTAAAATAATAGGGTAATAAACTAAGTGCTTGTTTTCAGTGTTTAGTTTTGTTGATTTTTTAAAATAAATTTATTGATTTTAGCCACTTTAGTATCCAGTTCAGTGATTTTTAGTGTATTCACAGTTACGCATCCATCACTACAAACTTTAGAACATTTTTATCACCCCTAAAGGAAACCCCATACCATTAAGCGGTTACTCCTAATTCCGCCCTACACCTCCAGTCCTAGGCTACATTTTTTTTTTTTTTTGCGGTACGTGGGCCTCTCCCGTTGCCGTGGCTCACGGGCCCAGCCGCTCCGCGGCATGTGGGATGGTCCCGGACCGGGGCACGAACCCGTGTCCCCACATCTGCAGGTGGACTCTCAACCACTGCGCTACCAGGGAAGCCCTCTAGGCTACTTTTTGCTCATAGATTTGCCTATTCTGGACATTTGATATATATGAAATCATACCATCTGTAGTCTTTTGTGACTGGCTTCTTTCACACAGCATAATGTTTTTAAGGTTGACACATGTTGTACCAAGTGTCAGTACTTCATTCCTTTTATTACTGAATAACGTTACATGAATGTATGGATATGCCACATTTTGCTTATCCATTCATCAGTTGATGGACATCTGGGTTGTTTCTACTTTTTTATGAATAATGCTGTGAATGTTCAAGTAAAAGTAGTGTTGTTGGCTTTTTCTTTTAATTGAGGGTTAATTTACATATAACACAGAGCTCAAAAATATGTACAGCTCAGTCAGCTTTTACCTAGGTACCACCATCTAGATTAAGATAGGTAGGTAGGTAGGAAGATAGATAAGATAGATAAAACATTTCCATTGGCCTAGAATTTTCTCTTCAGACTTGTCTTCAGGTTATCATTTTTCTGACTTCTGTTAACTATAACTTGGATTTGCCTGTCGTTAAACTTCACATTAATAGAATCACATAGTATGTGATATAGTCTGGCTTCTTTCTCAACATATTTTTGAGATCTGTATTATTGCTTGATTCTGTAGGTTGGTTTTATTTTTTTAATTTATTGTATAGTATTTCATTGTATGAATTGTACCACAGTTTGTTTATACATTCACTTGTTAATGGACAGGTATTATTGTGAACATAAGCACTTATTTCTCTTGGATATATAAGGGGGAAATTGCTAGGTTGTAAGATAGGTGCATGTCAGATACTGCCAGTTTTCCAAAATGGTTGTACCGTTTTATACGTCTACCAGCACTGTGTTCCATTTTTTTCCCCCATCTTGACCAGTGCTTTGGTGTATTGCATATATTGTTTTGTGGTAGGATTGTCTTGTCCACTTGTACTAATTCTTTGTGTGTGTGTGTGTTTCCACACTGCGCAGCTTGTGGGATCTCAATTCCCCGACCAGGGATTGAACTTGGGCCATGGTAGTGAAAGCTCGGAATCCTAACCACCAGGCCACCAGCGAACTCCCCATTTGTTATGTCTTGATATTTGCCAAAATACTTTCCGTGTTTATTCCTTAGAGCTATCCTGTGAAGTAGATTTTGTTATACTGACTTGGTAATTAAGAATTAGATTTGCTGAATCAAACTTGCTCAAGAGTTAAAAATGTAGGAAGTGACATCACTTATGTTTATAACTGTCTGATTCTAGCAGTTCATTCCAGGAGTTCACAGTTTGATGTGGGAGACAAGATACCTACTGTAATTTTTTTTTTTTTTTTTTTTTTTTTTTTGCGGTATGCGGGCCTCTCACTGTTGTGGCCTCTCCCGTTGCGGAGCACAGGCTCCGGACGCACAGGCTCAGCGGCCATGCCTCACGGGCCCAGCTGCTCCGCGGCATGTGGGATCTTCCTGGACCAGGGCACGAAGCTGTGTCCCCTGCATCAGTAGGCGGACTCTCAACCGCTGCGCCACCAGGGAAGCCCCCTACTGTAATATTAATGGCCTAAAAAGTGACATAGTAGTGGTCTTTGTGGGCTCATCGGTCTAAAAATATAAATACGCTTTTTCACTCTGCACAGCCCCTAGGTGATCAGAACTGCTTCCAAAGCCCCTTTTTTTGTTGATTCATTGTTATTCTTTCAATAAATTCGTTGAGTATTTTGAATGTCAAACATATGAGGAACTGGGTATACAGTAAAGTCCTTATTCTCAGTGGAGCTTAAAGTCTAATAGGAGAGGCAGACATAAAACCAGCTACAAATATAATAATTACAAATATGTAATAAGTATTATGAAGTAAAAATACCTTGGAGCTTATGAGAGTAATAGGGAGCCCTGCTTAGCCCTAGTGTGATCAGTGAGGAAATGCTTCTCTAAGGAAATGTTTAAACTGAGACCCAAAGAATGTGAAGCTGTGGACCAGTTAACTCTGGTGGAGCACTGGAGAGAAGTGTTGTAGGTAGAAAGTCACAGCATGTACAAAGACTCTGCAATGGGGTAATGTGTATTGTTGAAAGGACCTAAAGAAAGCTGCTAAGGTGGGGCAGTGGGGGGTGAAAAGGTTTCTTTATTATTTATTTATTTATGGCTGCCTTGGGTCTTCCTTGTTGTGCGAGGGCTTCTCATTGCATTGGCTTCTCTTGTTGTGGAGCACAGGCTCTAGGCGTGCGGGCTTCAGTAGTTGTGTCTCGTGGGCTCTATAGCACAGGCTCAGTAGTTGTGGTGCATGGGCTTAGTTGCTACATGGCATGTGGGATCTTCCTGAACCCGGGCTCGAACCCGTGTCCCCTGCATTGGCAGGTGGATTCTTAACCACTGCACCACCAGGGAAGCCCCGAGAAGGTTTCTTTAAATGAGGCTGAAGATATAGGCAGGAGCAAGATAACACAGGGCCTTTTAGGCTTTAGGAGATAGAGTAGAAAATTGTTAAAAGGTTTGGTTAAAGGGGATTAGTTTACAATTTTAAAGATTATTGGCTGCTAAATAGAGAATGGGCAGATGGCTACATCAAGAGAGATGATAGTCACTTGGACTATGTTGGTGATAATGGGAATGGAGAAAGTGGATATAATAATTATACAAGCATTTTGTATGTAGAATTGATAGGGCCTGATATATTGTATTGGGGTAAAAAGGAGGGAAGTATTAAAGATGACGTTCAGTTTTCAGACATGAATAACTGTGAGGATGGTGATGACAAGGGTTGGGAGAGGTGGTACAAGGAAGTAGAGTCACAGCTTTTAGGGGAAAAAAATGATTTGAACATAGTAAGTCTGAGAATCCTATGAGACAGTGAAGGTAGGGATGTTAAATAGGTCTGTTAGAGTGTCCTGGACTGGAAATGACATATTTGAATAATAGATAGTATTTAAAGACAGGAGTTGGATGAAATCAGCTAGGGAGCAGAAAAGATGGCCTGTGACTGAGTTCTTGCACCATGTTCTAGCATTTGTACATAGAATGAGAAGCAAGCAAAGGAGCCTGAGAAGATACCAGGAAGAGTGGTGTATGAACTATGTAGGTGGAAGGGTGTTTCATGAAAGTGATAATGGTTAACTGTGTTCAGATCTATTTGGAGTACTGGAAAGGGTAAATTCCTCCCTTTCATCTAACTGCTCCTGTCCAGGTCTTAAATTTAAGCATTACTTCTGGGTTAGGAAGTTCTACTTTTGATTCTTCCATAGTGTTTTCTGTTTCTTCCATTATACTTTATGGCAGTTACCTGTTTGTCTTGTTTTCCTTCACTGTTAAGTTTCCATGAGGTCATGGAGACTCATTCATTGTCTCGTTCAACCTTGTATTTTCAGCTCCTAGCATAGTGTTTTGCACCAAGAACACCTAAATAAATAATTTTTGGAGTGACTGAATGAGCAAAGTATCACTCTGGGTCTAATGTGAAAGACATTTTTTTATATCCAAAGGGAAATTTTTCTGTTTCTAAGAATGTGTTTGTAGAATGCATGAGAGAGTAGCATTGACATATATACACTACCAAATGTAAAATGGATGGCTAGTGGGAAGCTGCTGAGTAGCACAGGGAGATCAACTCGATGCTTTGTGATGACCTAGAGGGATGGGATAGGGAGGGTGGGAGGGAGGCTTAAGAGGGATGAGGGGATATGGGGATATATGTATACATATAGCTGATTCACTTTGTTGTACAACAGAAACTAATACAACATTGTAAAGCATTTATACTGCAATAAAGATATGAAAAAAAAAGTCTGTAAGGAAGAAACTAAAATAAAAATCACTAGTGTCCATGCGAACACATGCAGAAAAATACTAAAACTTGGGCTGGAAGGAGGAGATAACATTATAGGAAATGGTTATATTGGGGGAGAGGGAATGAGAGCACATATGAGAAGAGATTTCAGTTCTTTATTAATAAATCAAAATCAAATATGGCAAATTTAGGAATTATTAAATAACTTTTATACTGTTAATGAAAGTAACCCAGGATCATAGCATAAAATTTGGATAATAGAAAATAACATATACAATAGTTCCTCTATAATCTTACCATCCCAGATACAACTTATTAGCATTTTTGGTGTATTTCCTTGTGTTTTGTATATGTTGCATTGTATATTCATGTAAATATATTTGCTAAATTATCGTATAGTTTGTATCCTACTTTTATTGTATGTTCAAAGCTCTTCATTTAAATTTCCTATTGAAATATGCATATAGAAAAGTGATCGTGAGGATACAGTTGATTAGTTTTCACAAACTGGACACACTTTTATAAAACAGACGTGTTAAGAAATAAAACGTCGGGCTTCCCTGGTGGCGCAGTGGTTAAGAATCTGCCTGCCAACACAGGGGACATGGTGAGTTCAAGCCCTGGTCTGGGAAGATCCCACATGCCTCGGAGCAACTAAGCCTGTGCGCCACATCTACTGAGCCTATGCTCTAGAGCCCGTGCTCCGCAACAAGAGAAGCCACTGCAATGAGAAACCCACGCACCGCAACGCAGAGTAGCCCCTGCTTGCCACAACTAGAGAAAGCCCGCGCGCAGCAACAAAGACCCAACGCAGCGCCCCCCCTCAAAATAATAATTAAATAAATAAATGATTTTTTTTAAAAAAGAAAGAAACGTTATTAGCACCTTGGAAACCGCCCCTCAGGCTGTTAATTTTTACTTGTTTAATTTTTGTCTAGCCACTTCATAGAATGTCTCTGGAGAAATTATTACTGAATTGAGGAAATAGGTATCACAAAAGACACTGTTTTTGAGCTGCTGCCACCAGTGTAGGTCAGAAGTGCAATGGTACACAGGCAAATGCAAACATACAAAAGTTTTAGGAGTTAGGTTACTGAATTTTTTGAGTTCCTTATATGTGAGTGATAGGAAATAAGGCTGGAATCAACTTGTGGAGGAGAGCCTTTTGTGCCAGCCAAGCAGTGAAATAGAGTACTGAGAATATTTATTTGCAGAAATTTAAAATGTATTTTTTTATTTGTAGGCACACAAGTCTCTGAATTTTGTTTCAACACTGCTTCAGATTACTATGTCGGAACAACTGGATTTACCTGTGAGACAGGCAGGCAAGTTTCCTGAATTATTTTCTTGGATATATGTAAATAATATCATTTCAGAGGTTCATAGTTGAGTAGCAGAAGTATCCTGGGAAGGCCCTTCAGTGATTTTCTTCACTGAAAATTGGTTTGCTCCCTTGTGTTTACTACAAACTGCCACAAGTGCCTTGATATCTGGTGACAGAGTTTAAAGGAATGTGATATTTCACTGAATTAAAAAAGAAGCTGGAAGGAGAAATTGATGGGGTTTATTGAAAGAGTCTCCATATTCCCTGTTTTCTTCCATGATGGATGATTCTAAGATACAAACCTCCAGCTGTTTGCTTTTACTATTTTATTTTAACCATTTAAAAGGTACTGTTTCTTAGTTCCAGTTTCAACAAAATATTGAGTAATTCCCTCAGTATCAGAGTCTATGAAAATGTGGCATACTGCTCCTGATATCATCTGTTAGTCTGCAGAATAATGGAATTGACCTCTTTAATGCTTGTTGTTTAATTTATTTGCAGATGTATTTCTTATAGGAAATATAAAGTGCCAATAACCTTACTATTCTAGAAAAACCAGTTATATTCTGGGGTTATTTCTTGCTGTTCTTTTTCCCTACACCAGTTTTATTAAAAGAATTTTTTTTGCTTACGATATTTAATGTATAGTAAGCACATTCCTTTTCTCTACATAGTGTTTATCTTAAAAGTTATGTTTTAATGGCTAAATAATTTACAATAATGTGCCATATGCAGTGAACCATTTCTCAGTTGTTGGAATTTAATCTCAGGTCTGTTTGATTAACAATTATATTCCCAGTGCCTAAGGTATTGCCTGACACAGTGCAGGTACTCAGTAAATGAATGAATCAATGTAAGTTGTTTATGATTTTTTTAAATTGGTATATAAGTAGCACAAAAATGGGACATTTTTTGTGCCTATAAAATACAGTAATTTTGCTGAACCCTGGTCAGCAGTAAATCTTTAAAAAATTTTTCTAGTTAAATAGGAAAAGGTCGCTTCGTTTATTGTAACTGTCAGTTCTTTTTTACTAATGAAGTTAACATTTTCCCATTTAGTTATTTTTTTAGATAAGAATCTTTGCCTTTAAATCTCAAAATTTTACTAAGATGTTGAAAGCATTTGGCATTTAGGAGGGACCTTAACACATTAGAAACTTGATTATGTGTATTAGCAAAATTAAATTCTAGAAAGTTGTTTATTAGTATGTACAAAACCAGAAGCAACCAAACTATGAAATTGGTCCTAATTTTCAAAATATAATCATTACTTTAAAATTTATTACATCCTTGTAATAATTGAATGATATTTTGTAGTACATGGTATATGATGGTTTTATCTGCTAGACTTTGAAAGATGCATTCATTCTGTCTTTGTAGTAGAACTCAAGCATTCTGGATGGAGTAGACTGTGAATCACGAGGTTCTTTCAGTGCAGTTCTCACCTGTTTATGTGTTTTGTTCAAGCAAACACTTTTAAAAATACTGAATCAAAAGTGTACAAATAAGTATATATATTCACTTCCTTTGTGCATTTTGTTGGAAAGAAGTACTCAGAGGCTATATCTGGAAGACATAGGGGCTATATCAAGTCTTAATTTTTATCTTTGTTCTGTTTTGGAACTAAAGAATAAAATAGTATTAATCTGAAATATGTCAGTCCCACATGCTGAATCAGTGTTCTTGACTGTAGATGTAGGTTATCTTAAAGCTTTTGTTGAAGGATATTTTAATATGTAGTTGTAATGTTTTTTGAAATGCTGTAAGATGGGGTATTATTTTAATTTCCAAGATAAACCAAAGTAGAATATAAAAATCATATTTGTATCAGTTATCCTTGTTTGAATAGGTACAAGACTCCAGGTAAGTGTTAATTACTAATCAGAGAAGAATCAGTGTTTTGCAGAATTTAGAAATTAATTTTGAATAATTTCCCTTTCCTATACATTCTGTACATTTGTGTTCGAGGATTCTCTTTCTCTCTCATTTGGGTGGAGGGGTCAGGATAAAAAGCATTATTACCAAGTAGTTCAGTTAGAGTTAACTAGCAATGTGCAGGCTAGCAGTATGATAACTGACAGAAGGAGCTAGCAATGTGCAAGGCGGCAGTATGATAACTGACAGAAGGTAGTAGTCTGTAATTTTTGAACATAGCAAATTCTCCCATAAAATAACACAAATTTGAATTGGTATGATTGTGGTGTATGATTGAAATACTTAAATTTATTGACTGAGAATCTTTATATACTGTAATTTTTCTATGATTAAAAATAACAACCTGTGTGTGTGTTAGTCACTTTGAGCTGCTCTAACAGAATACCATAGACTGGATGGCTTATAAACAACAAATTTATTTATCACAGTTCTGGAGGCTGAGAAGTCCAGAATTAAGGCACTGGCAGATTTGGTCTCCGAGGACCTACTTTCTGGTTCATAGACCCTCGCATGGTAGAAGAGGAAGAAGCTCTCTAGGGTCTCTTATAAGGGCATTAATCCCATTCGTGAGGGCAGAGCCCTCATTAGCTGATCACCCTATTAAAGCCCTCATCCCCTCATCACATTGGGGGTTAGGGTTTCTGGTTAGGGGGTTAGGGTTATACATTCAGTCTGTATGACAGAGTTATTAATTATAGAAACTTGGTATATGTGTGTGGTTTTGTTTTTAGAGGCTTCATTTAGAAAGCAGATTTGGTAAAACAGCTTTCCTACAGAAAACAGGGATGAAAAGTGTTGTGTATAAATGTGTTGTAAAAACAATTTTGTTTGTAGTTTGCAGAGTTCTCTTAGACTGTATGTTTAATAATAACTTTGTGGGTGATTACTGTAGCTGAGCATTAAACTTGTGTTTTATCAACTTTTAAAATTATAGAGTATAGTATTTTGATTTTAAAAGGTTAGCTTTTCTAGCAATGTTTGGTCTGACAGAAATAAATTGAGGTGTAGACACAGGGATATTTACAGTGCTTTCACTTTCTTTTGTCAAATTGATCTATATTTTAGGTGTTATCTATTTGAAAAATATGATAACACAGTATTGGCCTGATCGGGAAACGGCACCAGGGGATATATCCCCTTATACTATTCCAGAAGAAGATCGACATTGTATTCGAGAAAATATTGTAGAAGCCATTATCCACTCTCCTGAGCTCATCAGGTATGTATATGTTTTAAACTTAACCTTTGTTGCAGATATATAATTTGCGGGCTTTGGAGGGATGCAGAAGAGGGGATCTTTTCAGAACATAAAAATCTGTCATTTTTTGTGGCACAAAACTTAACAAATGCAGTTACAGGGGAATTCTTTTTTGTTTTATTTTCTTGCTACAGTTTATATTTATTAAAAACCAAAACTTCATGTAAAACTTGTGAAACATACTATGATCAGATGAAAGAGGGTATAGAAAGTTATAGAATACTGTCATATACTTTATATTGTATAGTCTTTTGATATTTGAAAGCTCATTGTGTATGATTTTGTAGAATTTTTTTTTAACATCTTTATTGGAGTATAATTGCTTTACAGTGGTGTGTTAGTTTCTGCTTTATGACAAAGTCAATCAGCTATATGTATACATATATCCCCATATCTCCTCCCTCTTGCGTCTCCCTCCCACCCTCCCTATCCCACCCCTCTAGGTGGTCAGAAAGCACCAAGCTGATCTCCCTGTGCTATGCGACTGCTTCCCACTAGCTTACATTTGGTAGTATATATAAGTCCATGCCACTCTCTCACTTTGTCCCAGCTTACCCTTCCCTCTCCCTGTGTCCTCAAGTCCATTCTCTATATCTGCGTCTTTGTTACTGTCCTGACCCTTGATTTTGTAGATTTTTTTTTTTTTTTTTTTTTGCGATACGCGGGCCTCTCACTGTGTGGCCTCTCCCATTGCGGAGCACAGGCTCTGGACGCACAGGCTCAGCGGCCATGGCTCACGGGCCCAGCCGCTCCGCGGCATGTGGGATCTTCCCAGACCGGGGCACGAACCCGTGTCCCCTGCATCAGCAGGCGGACTCTCAACCACTGCGCCACCAGGGAAGCCCGATTTTGTAGAATTTTTAATGAGAATAGTTGATGTTCTAAATGAAACCTGTCAGCTGATGATGGGGATGAAAAATAAAAATAAAATCACTTGCATTTGTAACATTGTTGGGTTTCTTTTGAGTCAGTAGTAACAGTTTTTGCTTAGTGACTTACTTATTTTTGTCTAAACAGCCTTTTTCTTTATATGAGTTAACAAAACTTGAGGTAGCATTTCTTCCTCCTTATTGTTTATTTTTGACTTTTAGGGTACAGCTTACTACATGCATTCATCATATCATTAAGCATGATTATCCGAGTCGCTGGACTGCCATTGTGGACAAAATTGGCTTTTACCTTCAGTCTGATAACAGTGCATGTTGGCTAGGAATTCTTCTTTGCCTCTATCAGCTTGTGAAAAATTATGAGTAAGTATCTCTCTCAATTCCTGTAGAGTTTTGAGAAGTAGAAAAGGCTTGGGAAATTTAAGCTAATTGGTTTGAACATCTTGAAATTTCATTTGGTATATATACTAAAGTTAGTGAATTACATGTTGATTTTAATTGTGTCTTCCTTTTGAAATAGCATTCTTGTTTTAATTCTGCAGTCTCTTCTGTTGATTCAACTATGAAACTCTTTGTGCCCTTTTTTCTTAATCATGATCTGTTTCCCTGTTCAAAACCCAAGTTATCCCTAACTTCTCAATATAGGCTCCTCAATTTGTGGTGATAAAAGGCCTAAAGATAAGATTTTAAGATGTGAAGGGGGTCAAAGTACATTGATCATTAGAGCTCTTTATTCTGCCTTTCTTTGAATTTTTATCTTAATTTGGGTTCTTGTGAAGTTTCAAGAACCTACCTCTAATTTTTTAAGAAGAATATGTTGGAATTTCATATGATCATTTTTAATCATTGTGTTTGAGGGATTCATAGTCATCTGCTTCAGTGTTGGCATACTTGAGCAAATTATAGTTCATGTAAGTAATTGGTATCAGTAAGAAAGATTTAGGGATCATTTTAGACCTGGGCTTAAGGATCAGAAAAAAATCTAACCTTGGAAGTTGAGGTATAGCACTAAAAGTAGTAAGCCAATGTTGCAGAGATTTTCTTTTAAGTGTGTGGTGAAAGTAATGAAATTGGTAGGCACTTGAAAGTTTTGATATTAGCAAATTATGAGGAAGGAACACTTACACCATGATGGTGGCTTTATTTCCAGCCCTAACAGCTACACAGATGCCATTGTGAGCCCTCTAATTCTGGGACTTGTAGTTAGCCTCCAATACCCTTTTTGGGTCCCAACTCAAAGTAGCTGATGAACTGCTGCTTTTGTTCTGAGCAGGAGAGAAATAAACCATTTACAGCATTGGTACTGGTGTTTTCTTGTGTTCCCACCAGCTACCCATCTTCCTGCTAAGGAATGTTCCAGCTGTTGCTCCAACCTCTGTCAGAGTGCCAGTTGTAGTTCTGGTAAGTGAGTGACTAAACTGAGAGAGAATAACAGTAATAAGCTGTCATTGTCATGGAGGAGGTTTGTCTCTCCTGTCCTTAATCTTAGCAGGAGAGAGTATGACAGGGATTTTTAAAATGGGAGACATAGGCTGCTACAGTGTTGGAATTACAGTTCATTTTCAGCTAGTGTTCGATTGTGGAGCACAGCGTGTTCACAAGGGATCTGTGTGGACTGAAGCAGTTCTAAGAAAATTCATGGAGAAATTGGAAGTTGTGATGGCCTTCAGGAGCATAGATCCTCAGGAAATGCTTGTCAGGTGAAGGAGCATAGAAGGAACATTTGAAGAGGAATGCATCTCACACCACATGGAATAGTATGAGCAAAGAAAGAAAGGTACAGAGGTGGAAATGTGACACTGTCTTTAGTGGGTAGTGAGGAGACCACTAAACGGTATGGATAACTTCTGTTGAAATCGGGGATCATTTTGTCTTCTTTTTTTTTTTTGGTGGTAGAGGGGGATCATTTTGAATTGGTAAATTGGGACTGTGTTAAAAGAGGGTTTTGAATGCCATGATGGGGGATTTGTATGTGATCTTTTACATGATGAACCGTTGACTTTTTTTTAACAGAACAGTGATGGGCTAGTATTTGAGGATTCCTGTGAGTATGGTTCACCAGTTTGACACACTGCAGCCTTGTGGTAGTAGACTTTTATTGGTGGGAGGAGGTGAGCTCCACATCCTACTCCTCCACCATCTTGATCACTCCCTAGGCTTTTATTAGTGTCACATTTTCACGCTTTCAGGAACTTTCAGGTCGTATGAAATAATATTTGTTTCCTTGCGTAAATTACTTTCATACCCATTAGTTTGGATATGGTACCACCCAACTTCCAGTCCACTACTTAGTGTAGAGAAGGAGGTAGGAGAGAACAATATCTAACATGGAATGGGTATTCAAGCCCTCTTAATGTGGGTGATCACCTGGGTTGGATAATGGAGAGAGGTGCATAATATAATATAGTCCTCACCTTTATTGTTAAAAGATAATACTGTCAGTAATTAATAGAGTTTGTCTAATCAGATTGGAGAGTGCAAATGGCTTCCTTTTGTAAATTGTTATTGCTTTATTGACTCAAAGAAATGTACAGGTAACCTTTTAAAATGTATGCTAAGTGTAATTTCTCAGCACATTAAATAATATTTAGAAGTCTGTCAGTTAATTGTTTAATAATCTCAGTCATTATTAGCGTGACCATTTCTCTTGGTGTTTTTTATTCTTGGCAATTTACTTTGCTTCTCATTTCTCCCAGTAGGAAAAAACAATCCAGTCTTTTAAGAGTGTCTACCTTTTAAAACTGTGCTAAGATACTCCATTCTTAGATACATTTTCTCCCTTCAAAAAGGCTACCGGTAGATAAAACTGGAGTCTGGTAGGGAAAATCAATTATTTAAAAATTAAAAAAAAAAAAAGCCAACAGACTTTTTAACAGTTCTGTTAAAATGCTAAGGAATCTATATGGGGGAATGTCTCAATTAGCTATTCTTCACTCGTATCCTTGGAGCAAAATGTGATTCAGAATTTAGGATTTTTCAGATTTTAGGAAGGTAACAAGGTTCACATAATACACTCCTATGTACCAGTACCCAGGGATCAAACATTATTATTATATCTGATATAAAATATGTGAATATTCACTCCAGATGGGATAAATAGAGATCATAAATAGCCTGTTGAGGTCAGGTTTTGTTGCCAAAAGGTTACCAAAGAACTTCTGATTTATAGTGCTTTTAGAAATAGAATATTTTCTGCTTTATAGATGCCACTTCTGCCTTAATGCACTTTGTATGTAAATTACTTAAGGATGGTTATATGTAATCAATTTTATATTGATCAGCTGCTAATGTTTAAAAGCCAAATTGTTGTAGCTCCTTAGTTGTATCAGTATTCACAGTTACAGATGGCATAGTGAGGTGGTTAAAGGGCAGATCCTGAATCTGCTGAGGTTCATACCTAGATGTCTGTACTGGGAAAGATACTTAAATTCTCTGTCCCTCAGTTTCCTCAACTATAGAAGTGAGAATACTAATGGGGCCTTGAAGATTATTTACCTCATAATAAATGCTCAGTAAATTTTAGATACTATTATTTGAGGTTTTTTTCAAGTTGCTTTTTGCCTGTGGTTTGATTCCATAGTAGGTTTTTCTTCTTTCTAGGAATATAAAATTGCTTAGAAAGTATTTGCTTATATTTGTATGAACAGACAAGTAGTTTAAATTTATATTTCATTATATAAGATATAAATATATATATAATAGATATGTGTATATATATATATATTTATCTACCTACCTATCTATATGTATATATATAATTGTGAATAAATTCTCACAGAATTAGTTTGTATTCCTACCCAAAGGTATAAGAAACCAGAGGAACGGAGTCCATTGGTAGCAGCAATGCAACATTTCCTGCCAGTTCTAAAGGACCGTTTTATCCAGCTTCTTTCTGATCAGTCTGATCAATCTGTCCTCATCCAGAAACAGATTTTCAAGATCTTCTATGCTCTTGTTCAGGTAATTTTATAAAGTAGTTTTTATATGTAAAGTCAGTCTATCATTTGCCACCTTAAACAATGATAAAGAATGTCAGCATCTGAATAATAATTTCACTTGAAAATCTACATTAAGTGGATAAATTGCTAGTCAAATATAAATTGCCAAAATTACAAATACATTAAAGTCTAACCAAGCATACTTTGCCAAATACACAAATAGCTCTAATAAATCTTAATTTATAAGTGGGCAATCTTAAGTTCTCTTAAACCATCTAATACTATTTACAAAATTAGTAAAATTTTCTTATGTCTTTCACCTTAAGAATTCACAAGTCTGAAAATCAGTTTACTGGATTAGAGTTTACATCTAACGTATGCTCTGTTATGCCAAATATGCATAGATTGTCGCAGTAATTACAAAACCTATTCCTAAGCTTGATAGAAAAATACTAATACTGTGGGCTTGACTGGCACACTGTAATGGGCCTTATTATCTTTGTATATTGTTCTAAATCTTCCTGGGATAAAAGATCTCACTAAAGAAATGGTTGTGTCTATAGTCTCAGTGGACTATAATTACTTATGAAACAGAGTTTTTGATTTGGATTAAAATTCTGGCTCTTTTTGTGCCACATAGCCAAAGAAAGATTCATCTCATCCACCAGGACCTTTGGTTCAATTCATGCCATTACTTATTTTTTTTTTAAATCTCTTTTAAATAGACCTGTGACTTTATTTCCACTAAGATTATTATAACTGACTCACTCCATTGTTTGGTTGGATTTTTCATGCCCTTGCTAGATCTTTAAAGATAATCTAATATCTTTTTAATGGCTGCTTCTTATATAATTTTTTAAAAAATGATTTGGATAGACAATGTACTGTTTTTTAATTGTTTTTCCCTCTAACTGGTAGGATCATAACTTCTAGATTATAAAAATAAGTTCTTTTTATAAATTACTCTAGGGCATAGGACCCAACTAATTTTTTGAGACTAGCATACCTTGAAATCAAAATATAGTACTGTCTCATTTGTGAAAATAGAGGTCCTAAAATCCTAAATAGGATATTGATGTTGTGAGCCTATTAAGTGATGTGATTTATCCCAGGAACACAGGAATGGATCAAGAGTAAAAAACCAGTTTTTGTGATTAACTTTTATATTACACGAAAAGAGAGACCTGTAAACAATCTTTAAGGATGCCAGATAAAGTATTTGATAAAATTTAATAACCATTTCTGCTTTAAAACAAAACAAAACAAAAATACTTAAGAATCCTGGAATAGAAATTTCCTTACCTTGATAAAAAATGTTCACTAGAGGGCTTCCCTGGTGGCGTAGGGATTGAGAGTCCGCCTGCCGATGGCAGGGGACATGAGTTTGTGCCCCAGTCCGGGAGGATCCCACATGCTGCAGAGCGGCTAGGCCCGAGAGCCACGGCCACTGAACCTGCATGTCCGGAGCCTGTGCTCTGGAACGGGAGAGGCCACAACAGTGAGAGGCCCGCGTACCGCAAAAAAAAAAAAAAAAATGTTCACTAGAAATCACAATAAATATACCTCATGGTGAAAATCAGATACATTCCCAGTAATTTGGGAATAAGACAAGGATGCCCACTATCGGTGCCACAGTTCACCATTGTACATAACTAACCAAATCAGCCAGATGAGAAATTTGCCTATGTACTGAAAAAGGAAATGTGGACTGAATGAAGTACTTTTTGTAGGTTTTGTGAAGAGTAAAAGGAAGTTGGATTTTCTTTTGTAAGGATTTTAAAATATTGATTCTTGATTTTAATTTAGTATACACTACCACTGGAGCTGATAAACCAACAGAACCTGACAGAATGGATAGAAATTTTAAAGACTGTTGTGAACAGGGATGTACCTAATGTAAGTCTCTGTGTATTTCTTATATCACTAAGCTTAAATATTTAGTTACCTTTTGAGAATTTTAACTGATATTTCCTAAAACATTCTTTGTGAATTTATATTATTTGTGAGGCAGATTTTTCTAGATAGAGACACCATTTCATTTGTTTACATATGTGAATATATTAAGTGAAAAATTGTAAAGGGTTATTTTGTATATTATTAAGTGCTTGTATTATATCTTTGTTTATTCCATCCTAATTCTGTTTCTTCAGCTTTTAATTGAGTTCATAACATATGTCACCTGACATAGTTAGAAATTTTTTTTCTTGTAGTGAGAACTTTTAAGATCTATTCTCTTAGCAACCTTCAGATAAACAATATAGTATTTTTAACTATAGACACCGTGTTTACATTACATCCCCAGGACTTACTTATCTTACAACGGGAAGTTTGTACCTTTTCACCATCTTCTAAAACTTAACTGTGGTAGTCATTTCACAGTATATACATATGTCAAATCATTATGTTTATACATTAAACTAATAACAATATCAATTATTTCTCAAAAAGGAACAAAGAGCCTATAGCTGGATTTTAGGCTAATAATTTGTTAGACATGCATGAACAGGGGTAGAACTTGATTTACAAGTTGGTCAAACTTTGTAGTTAGTTATATTACTTGCTTTTTAAATAACAACTTCATAGAGCTATAACTCAAATACCGTAAAATTTACAATTTTAAAGTGTACAATTCAGCGGTTTCCAGTAGTACATACAGAGTTGTCCAACTATGTTATTTTTTTACATATAATAACGATTTTTAAAATAACCACAATTTTTCTTTATTATCTAGTTTTCTAGAGAGGTAGGAAATTTACAATGCCTGAATCCCTAGTGTGTTTTAAGTACTTTTATATACTTTGCTTATTTAATCCTCAAAATAATTCCTTCTGAATTTATTTTAAACAGAGACATGGAAGGGTTATGTAATTTATCCAACATAATTTTATTAGTGAAATAAGTGAGACCAGCCTCCTGTTTTGTAGTTTATTGTTCAAATTTTTATTTTAAAAAAATGCAGAAGAAATAAATAGGACGTTTCTTGCGTTCCATGGGAAACTAGTTTGATGTGTTATTTTCTGTACACATTTAATAGGTATAAAATACAGCTTTAAGAGTTTTCATACTTACATTCTGCACCTTTTTTGGTATAATTTGTAATCATAAACATGCACATATAAGTAAACAGTTCAGTGGGTTATGAGAGTCATATTCACCAGAGTAACCATCACCTAGAATGTTGGCTGGTGGCTGGGTCTGGTCATCCCTACCATCACCATTCTCATTTCTAGCACCATAGATTAACTTCACCTATTCTAAAATCTAATAAAAAGGTAATTTTTTGTATCTACCTTCTTTTGCTTAATATTATGATATATTCATGTTGTGCTATGGTAGTTTGTTCTTTTTTATTGACAAGTAGTACCCCATTGTATGAATGTACTACAGTTTATTTATTTACAAGTTGATGGACATCTGGGTGGTTTTAAGATTTTAAGATTACAAATAAGGCTGCTATGAATGTATATGTTTAACTTTATAAATAACTCCCAAAGTGGTTGTACCACCGCTCTCACTGGCAGTGTATGGGAGTTTTGGTTGTTCCACAGTCTCATTTCTCTGTCTTAACTTAAAAATATGTCATGGATGTCTTAGGTCAATATATAATGAACCAATTCATTCTCTTAATGGATGTTGCATAATTAAACATCCCCTTGTTAATGAATGTTTAGTTCTTGGCAGTTTTTTTCTGTTACAAATGGTTTTGTAAATGAACATTCTCATACATACATATTTATGTATGTATACTAATATTTTTGAAACTGGATTTCTAAAATGAAATTTTTCATGCCCTTTTGATTTGAACTATACTAGTTTAAGCTACTTGCCATGACTTTGATTTATATTATTTGGATCTTGACTAAAATGTTTGAGTTTAAACTTTTATAAGACTTTGAGAAAGCATGTCCTTTGTAACTAAGTAGTGAAGTGAAGTGCCTCTTATATTTAAATAAGGGTTAATACTTTTCCTGTTCTAGCCTTTTATTATGAAAGGCCATCATTGGAGGAGGATTCATGTTTTTGTGAGTCTGTTCTGAACTCACACTATTCCTTTTAGATTGTATTGTCTATCATTAAATAAATGTCTCTTTAAAGGAAACACTTCAAGTTGAAGAAGATGATAGACCTGAGTTACCATGGTGGAAATGTAAGAAGTGGGCTTTACATATCTTAGCAAGGCTTTTTGAAAGGTACGCATTTCTCAATATATGATCATTTGAGTTTATTTTTTTCAAGAATTTGTTTTTTTTTTTTATAAGTGCTGATATAAAGCATTATGAAGACATGATGGGCATTTGAATGTTCTTTTAGATATGGAAGCCCTGGCAATGTTTCCAAGGAGTATAATGAATTTGCTGAAGTATTTCTGAAGGCATTTGCTGTTGGTGTCCAACAGGTAAGTCTAAGATAATTTTTCCAAGTAGAAACATGACACTATTATGTTAATTTGTCTTGCTTATTTCTAGTTTCTTTGGCATTCAAAGATTGCATGTAGCAGTCTTTAACATTTTGAACACTGTAGTAGTTCTCAAATGTTATGGTCTCAGGACCTCCTTACACTCTTAAATTATTGAGAACATCGACAAGCTTCCATTTATGGGGGTTATACCTTGTGATATGTACTGTATTAAAAATTGAAACTAAATTTAATGGTATTAAGTTATTAAAAAATAACAAACCTATTACATATTAACAGAATACATGTTTTTGTTAAAAATAATTGTTTTCCAAAATGAAAAATTTTTAGCAGGAGGAAATGGCATTGTTACACATTTTTACGACTTTCATGTCTGCCTTAATAAAAGGCAGCTGTATACCCGTCTACCTCTGTATTCATTCTGTTTCAATTTGTTTTAATGGAAGTAAATAAAGATAATTTGGTCTCAAAGATAAGAAGTTGGAAAAGGAAAGACTTTTAATATACTTTTCATATAATTGGGGAAATTTTTGATATCACACCAACATTTGACAATGGTATTTTCTTAAAGGTTAATTGTAATTTAGAGTTTGAAACTGTAACAATAAACATTTCATCTTCTGTTATATTAACATCCATTGCACTTTGAATGGGTCTTTTATCCATATATGATTTTATAACATACTGCCCTGGTCATTGGAAAATATTGACTTATTGAGTCTATGCCGATTTTCTAAATGTTTATAGATTTCCTTATGTAGTTTTAAAAAATTACAGTCATTAATATCACCATTGATCTCATAACTGTCTTTAAATATTGGAAAGCTGTCAGGTGGATCTAAGTAGTGGATGTAAGATTTTGAGAATTCTAGTTTTGCTTGAAAGCTCAAATTTTAACACCAGTAACATATTGTCAGTTTCCTTGGAGAGGCTCATTTTGTTCATTTTTGAGAAAAAAATCTGCCACACACAAAAGTCTAAATAATCATAATTTGTCTATCAGTTTTTCTTTCATGCTTATGATAATATTTGGTGGGAAAAGCTACTATTTCAGCTTTTCTTCCAACCATCGTACTTTGGTATGTAGCAGAAGTGCTATATGTATACTTCCCATTTATTAATATTTATATTTCTGGTTCACTAAGGACATTCCTAAGGAAAGTTTATTCTGCGATTATGTGGCTGTAAAGAATATGATGACTGCTAGTACACTTTAGTGCCACTCCTTTGATTCATGTTAGGAACCAGAAGTTTTACCATCACTGCTTTTGTACCATCGATGCAAATGTCAACACAGTAAAAAGGTCACATAATGTTTTAGCATTATTATGAAAATAGTTTTGACCTGTCAGACCTTCTGAGAGGTCTGTGGACCATATTTTGACAACTGCTATTCTCAAGTATCAAGTTGAATTAGAACTCTTGGCAGACGTTAAATAAGTAGGTGAATGGTTTGGGTAGGATTTGCCTAGAAGCTGATTTTAACAATATAGTGCTGTCTCAGAATATTGTGGTATGTTCCACAAGTAGCATATGGTTTTCTCTTCTTTTTATACTTAATCAGAAACTAGTCCTTTGACACACAGTGTTACTTCAGTTTGTTTATTTTAAATACTTTGGGAATAAATATGGTTCTCCAATACATAATTTAAAAAATTACTTTCTTTTAAAAAGAATATGGTGGTTATTTTATGATAATGACCTGGGTAAGAAGTGTCAGATGTTTTTGCTAGCTTGTAAGTGGTTAAACTTTCTATTTAAACTTTATTTTTTGATCAAAATTTTTTTTTCAAAGGTTTTATTGAAAGTGTTGTATCAGTACAAGGAGAAGCAATATATGGCTCCTCGAGTTTTACAACAGACATTAAATTATATTAATCAAGGAGTTTCTCATGCTCTCACCTGGAAGAATCTGAAGCCTCATATACAAGTAATAATTTTCTATCTGAACTATTTTTCTAGAAAATGTAATAGAAATAACATTAATTACCAAAAGGTTGAAAAAGTGCATTTTTTTTTGTTGACCTATGTTACTTAGTCTAGTTCTGGTAATTGTACATTAGGAAAATGATGCAACATCCTGACAAACTTTATAAAAGGTATATTGTGGATATTCAGATTATTTTTTAATCTGAAACTGTTATCTTAAAATTTGCTTTTAAGTTCTTACTGTTGGATCATGATTATAGTTTAACATGATTAGCTAACATCATGTAATTTGGAATAGGCAAAGGACTATTTCACCAAATTACTTTTGAGGCTAATTTGCTTATGTACTATTTCCAATGTAATTTATTTGCTTTATTTAGAACTGTAGGGTTTGATGGACTAAAATTTCATATTGCATTTTCTCGGAATACTTAATTGCTACCTATGTACACATGTCTTACAATGACTCGTTGCACAGAGGGTAAGAATATGTACGTTGATAGTCGATCTGAGAATGCATTAAATGCTTTACTGAAGTTTGATGTTAAGCTTTAAAACACAAACTGGAGAGTTACTTTTGTTTTAGCACTTAACGGAAATTTGAAAGTTTAAATTTGAAGACCGACTTATCTTAACTTTTAAATTGCAGGGCATTATCCAAGATGTTATTTTTCCATTGATGTGCTATACAGATGCTGATGAGGAACTTTGGCAAGAAGACCCCTATGAATATATACGCATGAAGTTTGGTAACGAATTTTCACTTTTTTAGAAACAAAGTATGTCGGTAGTTAAATTTGTATATAGTAAACTTTGAATATTAAGGCCTCACCTTAGGAACTGAAAAGCCTTCTGTTGTTTTAATGCAATTTATTCATTGTTTAGACTTTCAGGAAGCTATTCATTAGTTTTGGCATTTGAGAATGATAATCTTCATTTCTAGCAGAAACAAATACAGTAGTGTTAGTAGTTATGATTATTGGATATGCTTCTGGCACATGCCAGATCTGTTAGAAATTCAAGGTTACAGCTTAAACACTAAGTGTCTAAACTATACTTTTGGATTCGACGTCAGTCATCGTGTTTGGAAATGGAGACGACGCATACTGGAAGCTAGAGTCTCTGCATGGGACTAAAGAATTGTAATTTGGCTGATGTTGAGTATTAGTCCTTCTTTGTACCAAAATCTTATGTACTTTCAGTCATTTGTACTGTTGTGACCGCATTGTGAAAATTCTCACAGTAGTGGGGTTTTGTATGAAAGAAAATAATCATTGGGAGAAGTTGATGGATTAAGACTTAATTTGTACAGGAAAGAAAAGGAATTAGGCTTTTGCAAAGTTATATGGGGATCTGGGTTTGTTTTCATGCTTGTTTTCTGTGAAGATTTAGCAAAAATTTAAGGTCCTTTTTTGTTGTTACAGAGCATCATTTGTAAATTATGTGAAAATGTTTGTTGAAAAAATTGAAATTACTATTTTCTGTATTAATTTTAAATTTATTCTCTAGATGTGTTTGAGGATTTCATCTCTCCTACCACTGCTGCCCAGACACTTTTGTTTACAGCTTGTAGTAAGAGGAAAGAGGTAGGTTATTTAATATGTGGATAACTTTTGCTTTAATACTTAAAATATGTTCAGATATACACTTGGTTTTTTTTTTTAATTTATTTTATTGAGTGTAGTTGGTTTACAGTGGTAATTTCTGCTGTACAGCATAGTGATTCAGTTACACATATACATACATTCTTTTTCATATTCTTTTCCACTATAATTTATCACAGGATATTGAATAGATTTCCCTGTGCTATACAGTAGGACCTTGTTGTTTATTCATTCTGTATATAATAGTTTGCATCTGCTAATCCCGAACATTTAGTTTTTAATGGTAGCCATATAGGTCATTTTGTTGTCAATGTTTTAAAAGGGTTGTTTGGATATCCAGTAAAGCATACTTTTCTCTTTTAATCTAGGTACTACAAAAGACTATGGGATTTTGCTACCAGATTCTTACAGAACCAAATGCTGATCCTCGAAAAAAAGATGGAGCCCTACATATGATTGGCTCTTTAGCTGAAATACTTCTGAAGGTACTTGTGTGTGTGTGTGTGTGTGTGTGTGTGTGTGTGTGTGTGTGCGCGCGCGCGCGTGCATGCATGCATGCGTGCACAAGCACAGTTAGTTTGTTTTAATGACAGCAGTTGAGATAAAACAGAATTGAGGTACAATTCACATACCATATGGTTTGCCCATTTAAAGTGTACAGTTCAGTGGTTTTTCGTATATTCAAGGAGCTGTGCAATCGTCAACTCTAATTCCAAAGCATTTTCATCATCCCCAAAAGAAACCCTTTTATCAATCACTCCCCATTTTCTCCCAAATCTCCCAGCCCTAGCCCTAATCTACTTTTTGTCTCCTCTGTGGATTTGTGTATTCTGGGCATTTCATATAAATGGAATGATAAAACATGTGGTCCTTTCTGAGTGGCTTCTTTGACTTATCATATTTTCTGAGTTCATCCATGTTACAGCATGTGTCAGTCTTCATTCTTTTTTTATTGCCAGATAATATTCCATTGTATTGATACGCTGCATTTTATTTATCCATTCATCAGTAAGTGGACATTTGTTTCTACTTTTGGGTTATTATTAACAATGGAGCTATGAACATTTCTGTACACATTTTTTTGTGGACATACATTTTCATTTCTCTTGGGTAATACATACCTAGGAGTCAAATTGCTGGTCATATTTTGAGAAACTGCTAGACTGTTTTCCAAAGTGGCTGTACCATTTTATATATTCATTAGCAGTGTGTGAGGGTTCCAGTTTCTATGTCCTCATCAACACTTCTTATTATCTGTCTTTTTAAATTACAGCCATTCCAGTTGGTGTCAAATGGTACTCTCATTGTGGTTTACATTTCCCTAATAGCTAATGATGTTGGGAATCTTTTTATATGCTTATTGTCCACTGTATATCTTCTTTGGAGAAATTTCTATTCAAATTTTTTGTCGATTTTTATATTGGGTTTTTTGTCTTTTTATTGTTGAATTGTTAGAGTTCTTTATATATTCTAAATACTAGAAACTTTTCATATATAGTTGACCTTTCAACAACACAGGTTTGAACTGTTTTTGGGTCCACTTAACACGTGGATTTTTTTCCAACAATAAATACTACAGAACTACATGATCTGCAGTTGATTGAATCTGCAGATGCGGAATCACAGATATGCAGGTCAAATTGCAAATTAAATGCAGATTTTCAACTGCGCAGAGTGTCAGCACCCCAACCCCCTCGTTATTCAAAGATCAACTGTTTGTGGTTTGCAAGTATTTTCTGCCATTCTGTGGATTATCTTTTTACTTTCTTGCTGATGTCCTTTGAAGTACACATGTAATTTGATTTTGAAATAATGTCCTCTATACTTTTTTGCTGTTGCTTGAGCTGAAGGTAATTCTTTTTGCATATGAGTTATCTTCTTTTCATGTTGCAAGACAATTGTAAAGTAGTCTTTTTTTCTACTCAGAAAATTGATCTTTAAGGAAGTTTGTAAGCTTGAATATATCCGTTCACAGCCTAGGAACATCATGCTTTTGTGGCACACATTTTCTGGTAAAGAATGGCTGGCTGGATTAGATGTATGTTTAGAAACCTCACCTTAATTGTACACATTTCGTCTGACTTCATAAGATCTGAAATTTGTTTTCACTTTAAAGTTAATAAATAACTATTTCAAAGTGTAAGTAAATATTTAGACAACAGTTCATCCTACTCCCAGAAACCTTGCTGCATATGATGCTCCACTGAATTCATCACCATTAACTTGTGGGTATATTTTGTGTATCTTTCAGCTTTTCTATATCTGTCCACCCATTCTTCTCTTCGTTTATAAAGGGTAAATTACGTGGTTATTTGTTGTGTCTGGGAATCTTGAGTGAGTTCTCACATTCAGGTTTTTGTTTTAACTTTATATTTTTAAATTTTATACTTAGAGAAAATTTGCAAAAATAGTTCCCATTACTCTTCACCCAACTTTTTCTAATGTTAACATATTAGATAGCCATGCCGCAATTCTCAAAACCAGGAAATTAATATTGATATGATACTATTAACTAATCTACAGACCCCTTTCACATATGATAAGATTTCCCACTAATGTCCTTTGTTGTTTGGTCCCTGATCCAGTCCAGAATCCCACGTTGCATTTAGTTATCATGTCTCGTTAGTCACTTTCGTTTTTTAAAGTGTTGTCAATTTTTAATGTTGATCCTAATATGCAATTCAAGGAACTCTTCTTAAAAACTTGTTACCATTTAGAAAAGACCCTATTTTAAGATTTACAGGAGTATCTTTAGATATCCAGATTATTACTCTGAGAGCAGGCTATTTCTCAATCTATGTTGTATTGTTCATTTAGAACCTTTCCAGAGAGGTTCTTTCACTATAATAGTTTTATATTAACGTTTTATAGTTATATTAATATAACTTTATATAAATAGTTTTGTAACAAAAAACGTTTAATAAGCTAAGGAATAAAATTAACCACTCTTCCCATTACTTAAACACCATTGATGTTAAGATTTGGCATAATTGCTTTCTAAACAAATGATGTAAAAGGACTAAAAAAATGTACCCAGTGATTTTTGATAGTAACGTTCGAGAATAAGAAAATGGATGTGGATCTTGTGGTTCAAAATTCCAGAATAAATGTATGTTTTGACATCAGTAGTCATTTTTAAAACTTGTGTATCTATTTGGCATTTGAGATGATTGTATTTGGAACTTTATTTTTACAGAAAAAGATCTACAAAGATCAGATGGAATATATGTTGCAGAATCATGTATTCCCTCTCTTCAGCAGTGAACTAGGCTACATGAGAGCGAGGGTATGTTTTAAAGCTGTATTGATTTATACATTTATGTCTTGTAATGAATAACTGCTTGTGTGGACTTTTATATGGAAACTTTTAAATGTTCACTTTAAAGCCATGTTTTATTCTAGACTTTCGTATAAGTCTTTAAATGGCTGCTCATAATGTGTGCATAGTTTTCATCTGTGTCTGATAGCAGTGTCTGTCTGTGTTTTGCATTCAGGTCTTGCTATCCACACAAACATCATGTAGCCAAAGAGTAAGTTGGGATCATAGTACTGGTCGAGTGTTGTGTCTTTGGACATATCTACCACTGGCCAGCCTCCAAATTCCCACACATAGCACTTTGACACTAGAGATATTGTCACATGGTGGAATTTAATGTAAGATACCTATAGTAACTCACTGCATTTTTTTTAAAAAAAGGCTTGCTGGGTCCTTCACTATTTTTGTGAAGTGAAGTTCAAAAGTGACCAGAACCTGCAAACAGCCCTAGAGCTGACACGAAGATGTCTGATTGATGATAGGGAAATGCCTGTTAAAGTGGAAGCTGCCATTGCACTTCAAGTGCTGATCAGCAATCAAGAGAAAGGTAAAGGATTTATATCTCAAAAATAGTGCAATGTGCTTACGCATAATTGTACAAGGCATAATCATAGAAACGTGATACATTGTCTTCCTTTTTATTTGAAACGATTTCTTGTTTACTCTTTGGTGTATATTGTGTCAGGTTTTAAGGCGTTTTAGCTGTTTTGGCCAAAAGTTTTTTTCTCTGTCTCTTACAGCTAAAGAATACATCACACCATTCATCAGACCTGTCATGCAGGCTCTTCTTCATATTATAAGAGAAACAGAAAATGATGATCTTACCAATGTAATTCAGAAAATGATCTGCGAGTATAGTGAAGAAGTTACTCCTATTGCAGTAGAAATGACACAACATTTGGTATGTTATCTGAACCAGTCATTTATGCATTACTTAGATTACAGTATTTTCACAGAGCTTCTGTATGTCAGGCACCATTCTAAGCCCTTGATATATATTTTAACTCATTTAATTCTCACACAATCCTATGAGGAATATTCCTATACTGAGAGAATATGTGAGGTATAAGAAGTTTAAGTAATTTGCTCAAATTAGGAGGGGTGGGTCTGGGATTCACACCTGAGCTGTATGCCTCTACAGTGCAGAGCTGTTTACTTGTACTCACATTGCATCATGACTGCCTTGTTTGTGTGGTTTCCTGGAATGCTTTGGACCAACTGAAAGATAGAGATAATCGTTATAAATAGATTTTTAAAGTGAAATTTGTGTAAATAGTTATTTCGTAGTTGACCTTTGTCTATTGTACATAGCCCTGAACTTCTGAGAATTAACAACATAAATTATTTAAGGGTAATAGAAAATATGGACATGTACCCAACAATTATCCATTCATATTCTCTATACAATGGTTTACTTGGTGCAGTTTGTATTCTTGCTAAATACTGAGGTTTGAAGAATCTAACTCTTGGTATTTGCTGTGTGTATTTTTAACAGCTGATTTTGAAGTGGGTAAAGACATTTGGATAAATGTAGTAGTGTTCATTAAAAGTATATTGCATTATAAAAAGCTGATTATTATGATTCCTCATAACTAATGACTTTGCTCAGTTGCTCAGTATTTTTCAAAATGATTGAATTCAATGGCAACAAAAACCTTGATGACTAGTATTTGGGCATTGTCAAATGTTAGCCAGTAATTTAAATAAAACTATTCATAATATTAAGCACTTTCTATGCCTTGCCCACAGTATCTATGGAGATGTCAGGAAAAAGAGGTCAAGTAATCTGTTTAAGGTGACCTAGTAAGTGGCAGAGCAGTACCATTGATTATAGAGCCCAAGCTCTTAAGTAATATTAGTTGATTTGGAAATGCTGATCGGTTGTGCTGTCCCAGTGAGAACATTTTAAAAATTAAAAGTTTTAGACAAAAACGTGTTTATACTGCTTTAATGGCAAACCTTAATTACATTCTCTTGAATGTAGGCAATGACATTTAATCAAGTAATCCAGACTGGGCCAGATGAAGAAGGAAGTGATGACAAAGCAGTTACTGCTATGGGAATCCTGAATACCATCGACACACTTCTTAGTGTAGTTGAAGATCATAAAGAAGTAAGAAAACGATCCAGTGTTGTAAAGGTTTTAGGGAATTTCAAGCCAACTGTTCTATGCTTTTTGGAGGGCTCTGACTTACCTATTCTCTGGTCATCTTCTCACATACCTTGATTTTGCTATCTATTAACTAGTACCCTTGTGTAGGTACCTGACAGATATTTTAGAAGGAATAGGAAGGAGGTATTTGTATCACCGTATCTTTACCCTCAAGGCTCTGGGTTTTGGCTCCCTCTTAGGGTTACCTTTTCAGATCCAAAATTATGGTGATTCCTAGGAAAACATATTCTTCCTGGTTTTCCTTATTAATAAAATTTTTTTTAGTTAGGGTATAATACATATAACATATACCACCTTAACTGTTTTTAGGTGTACATTTCAGTGGTATTAAGTACATTCACGTTGTGCAACCATTACCATCATCTTCCTAGTTTTCTTCTTTTACTGTTGTCTTTTGGAAAGGTAAGCGAATTGTAATCATGAATATTAAAAGTGGAATTATTTAAAACATACAGAAAAGAGTAAAAAACATAGAAAACTAACCAGTACCCCTTACCCACCACCTAAATTTATTAGATTTTTAACGTTCCATGGTATATCCTTAGACTTCCAGTAAGAAAAATTTTCAGATAATGTAATTGAAACCATTAGGGCACCACTTCTTAATCTCATTTCCCTACTTCCTTCCCATAGAAGTAAGCATTGTTCTAAATTTGGTGTTTATAATTACAATGCAGATATTTAAATCCATAAATCATGTTTTCAGATTATCTACAAACTGCCTTTTGCAACCTGAGAGTTTCAGTAAACTTTCAGATTTTTTTTGTAGATTATAATTGGAGATAGCTAGAAGCCATGAGGAATCCTAATCCTTACGGTTAACAAATCAATTGCTTACTATATTTGAAGAGTTGAAGATGTATTGAGTATATGTATTCGAAATGGATATCCTGCTTCTATATCTGATTAGTAAATTTTTGTGTGTGTGTGTGTGTGTGTGTGGTACGCGGGCCTCTCACTGTTGTGGCCTCTCCCGTTGTGGAGCACAGGCTCTGGACGCGCAGGCTCAGCGGCCATGGCTCACAGGCCCAGCCGCTCTGTGGCATGTGGGATCTTCCCGGACCGCGGCACGAACCCGTGTCCCCGCATCGGCAGGCGGACTCTCAACCACTGCGCCACCAGGGAAGCCCCTGATTAGTAAATTTTATCTCATTTCCTCTCCCCCACTTTTTAAACATTCTGATGACTTCCAGGGATTTGGGATCCAATTGAGGACCATACTGACAAAAGGGGAGTGTGTATTTTCTGTCTATCTTGTATGACTTGGGGGCCTAGCTCACTGTTATATAAAATGGAGGTGGCTTAAAAATTATTGGGAGTGGTAGGAATAATGCCTTATTTTAAATAATTTTTCAGTAAGCTACTGATTTACATCTCAATTACACTCTATTATGTCTGGCCTGAATTAATCTATGTTTACACACAAAAAAATTTTAGTCTCTGCAGAATGATGTGGCTCCTTTATTTTCTTACTTACCTGCATTTTTCCAGGAAATTTTTTTTTTCCTTTACTTTATAGGTAAACTATGCATGTTCTTCGTCTCATTGTAATGGTGTTTCATTAAATTTCATACCTATATTGATTCATAATTTCATAATATGAGTCATTTCGAAACAGGTTTAAAATATTAATTTGTTCACAATATTGACTTTACATTGAAATGCATTGAATTATTATACATTATTTAATAATTCATTCAGTGTGCTACAATTCCATATGATTTTTTTCTTCTCTTTTAGATAACCCAGCAGCTTGAAGGAATCTGCTTACAGGTCATTGGAACTGTTTTACAACAGCATGTCTTAGGTATATATCTCTGATTGTGTTAAGAATACACTACTATTTCATATGAGCAAGCATTGTCCTAATGACTCAGTATTCTCTTTTAGAATTCTACGAGGAGATCTTCTCTTTAGCACATAGTTTGACATGTCAACAAGTGTCTCCACAGATGTGGCAGCTACTACCTCTGGTATTTGAGGTTTTTCAGCAAGATGGCTTTGATTACTTTACAGGTAAGTCAAGTCATCATAGAAATACTAAGGATTCCTCCCCATTTGTATTCAATTTTAGTGTATCACTTGAATACAAACTTTTGAATATTCTAAGTGTTTTGTTGTTTGGATAAGTTATCAGTAGCAATTAGTGCTCAAAGATGACCCATTATACATTTTGATTTAGTTATCACTTGAGATTTTTTTCTTTAACACAGATTCTTACCTTCTGCCCCCTGTCAGTCTTCTTTGTATAATCTTTTAACTGCTAAATATGAAGGAATGCACTTTAATAATAGCCTCATTTTTATGTTTAATTATAAGTGAATAATTAAAAGTGAACTTTAGGGACAGAACATTCAGACTTTTTTTTTTCTGAGATTTTTTTCAGAAACACAGCATATATGTTAGTAAAGATACTTAACTGATGCTTTTTTTATTAATACAGATATGATGCCTCTGCTTCATAATTATGTAACAGTTGATACAGACACACTTCTGTCTGATACCAAGTACCTTGAAATGATATACAGTATGTGCAAAAAGGTAGGTCATTTTTAGTTAATATAAGCATGTGAGGCTGGTGCTATAAAAAGTAAAAAATTGTGAAGAGACGTGGTACCACATTATGGTGAACATATTATACGGGTCTGACAGAATAAGAGCTTTAAGAGTTATAAACTGAAAATGGCTTTGATTTCTAGATCTCTCAGTAATGGCTTTGACAAGTATTTGTTTTATGTCTGCCCTCTGACATTTAATTGGAGTTATAAATGTTTGGGTTTTGGGTTTTTAAAATAAATATATTTATTTATTTATGGCTGTATTGGGTCTTCTTTGCTGTGTGTGGGCTTTCTCTAGTTGGGGCGAACTGGGGCTACTCTTTGTTGCAGTGCGCGGGCTTCTTATTGCGGTGGCTTCTCTTGTTGTGGAGCACAGGCTCTAGGCGCACAGGCTTCAGTAATTGTGGCTCGCGGGCTCTAGAGTGCAGGCTCAGTAGTTGTGGCGCCTGGGGCCAGTTGCTCCGTGGCATGTGGAATCTTCCTGGACCAGGGCTCGAACCCGTGTCCCCTGCACTGGCAGGTGGGTTCTTAACCACTGTGCCACCAGGGAAGTCCCAACACCAGGCATTTAAAAAATGATTTCGCTTTATGAAGTTTTCAGATGTGTTTGTCCTCATCGATGTCATTCCTTTCTGAACACTTAGTCACAAAATAATCATCTAGTTATGTTATTATTTATTGCCAAATTATATTGTTTATGTTAATACGCTGGAAACAGAGATGTCTATACCATCTACTTTCCTATTCCAAAACCGTTATCCTTAACCCTTACATTCCTCTAGTGCTAATGAGCACATCAAGTCCATGCTTTTATTTCTTGTCTGGAAACAGCCTTTGCCATCAACAGATTGCCTCTACTTCCTGCTCATCTCACTCTCCATTGTCAGTATGTTTTTAGACATAGTGGTTGTCAACTTGCTATGGTCCAGAATGGCACTACATGGGATGTGCTTTGATTATGTAGACCAGTATTACAGACGAATAACTCCAAATCCTACGGGTGCTTTAGACTATAGTCTGTACAATGACTATTGCAGTCACTCATATTAATTAGAATACCTTAAATACTTCAGCAGCTATAGACTGATTCAAGGTTTTGTGATGCCTCCTTGCAGTTTATATTTTGTATTGATCAGGTTCTTACAGGAGTTGCAGGAGAAGATGCAGAATGTCATGCAGCAAAATTGTTAGAGGTCATCATTCTGCAGTGCAAAGGGCGTGGCATTGACCAGGTCAGTGAAGCTATTAATGATTCGTGTTGGAGGATTCAGAGAGGGAATCTTTCCCTTCACTTTTTCATTTTGGGCATTTGTTCTATATATTTTGTATGTTGTTTATTATGACACCTAGATAACATGTTAAAATTGTTCATTTAAAATTTAACCAATTTAATAATGATTGTATATTTAATATGTATGGAAATATGACTGGCAAGTTTTATGGCTACTTGTTATGCAAGGTAAGTTTTGACAAGATTTTTTTTTAAGTATATTGTGAGAGTATTGTTTGCTACACTATCACTTTGCAATAAGATAGATTTAGTCATTAAATTTCCATGGTCAGTTTCAACGGGACTTTGAAAATCCATCTTTATTGAGTCATAGTTGAAAGATAACGTTGTATAAGTTTAAGGTATATGGTGTGATGAGTTGATAAATGTTTATATTACAAAATGATTACCACAATAAGGTTAGTCAGTAGGGATATTTTGAATCCAATATTGCTATTGTGGTGGGGCTCTAATAGCTCAGTGAGGACCAATTTTTCTCTAAAATTGTATTTCCCACTGAATTGGCTCAACAGTAAAAATTGGATCATTTAATGGAAGGGGGGTTAGTTGAGGCAACAAGAAAGTTAATATGGGTGGGTAGTTAACGGCTGCTTTACTTACAGTTTTGGAATGTTTCGCTGTCTTTCTCTACAGTGTATTCCCTTATTTGTGGAAGCAGCTTTAGAGAGACTGACAAGAGAGGTGAAGACAAGTGAACTTCGAACAATGTGCCTGCAAGTTGCCATTGCAGCTTTGTATTATAATCCACACCTACTTCTCAACACCTTAGAAAATCTTCGCTTCCCTAATAATGTTGAACCAGTTACAAATCATTTTATTACACAGTGGCTTAATGATGTTGATTGTTTCTTGGGGTAAGTGACATATATTGGATCTTTATTTACTTTGTAAGGAACTCTGCAAAATCTTTTTTAAAGGAAAATAAGGAAATATTTTATTTTATTTTTTAGGCTTCACG
The DNA here is from genome assembly GCF_951394435.1 of Stenella coeruleoalba. Taxonomy (NCBI): domain Eukaryota; kingdom Metazoa; phylum Chordata; class Mammalia; order Artiodactyla; family Delphinidae; genus Stenella; species Stenella coeruleoalba. The sequence continues at coordinate 45,778,669 of NC_137154.1, read as the reverse complement.
ACAGAAAGATGTGTGTTCTGGGCCTATGTGCTCTTATTGATATGGAACAAATACCACAAGTTTTAAATCAGGTTTCTGGACAGATTTTGCCAGCTTTTATTCTTTTATTTAATGGATTAAAAAGAGCATATGCCTGCCATGCAGAACACGAGAATGACAGTGATGATGATGATGAAGCTGAAGATGATGATGAAACAGGTAAGGGATTTGCGATGGAGAAAGCCAGTCTTATTACCCAGTTAGAAATATCACTGGACTTGTTCTTTTAGCCCTTCTCCTAAAGAAATGTGGGATCATAGCCAAATGCTTTCATGTTCATTCATTCATAGAACTAGAGTGTAAGGTCCATGAAGGCAGGAACTTTCAGCTGTATCACCATTATGTAAAGCAGTTCTAGGCGTATATAGTTCCAGTGTTGGCAGGTTTTTTGTGTGTGTGCTTTTATATATATATATATGTATATATATAGATATATAGATATATATAATTTATTTATTTTTGGCTGTGTTGCATCTTTGTTGCTGCATGTGGGCTTTCTCTAGTTGCGACGAGTGGGGGCTACTCTTTGTTGCAGTGCACAGGCTTCTCATTGCAGTGGCTTCTTTTGCTGTGGAGCGCGGGCTCAGTAGTTGTGGCTCACGGGCTCTAGAGCGCACAGGCTCAGTAGTTGTGGCACATGGGATTAGTTGCTCCACAACATGTGGGATCTTCCTGGACCAGAGATCGAACCCGTATCCCCTGCACTGGCAGGCGGATTCTCAACCCCTGCACCACCAGGGAAGCCCTGTTGGCAGGTTTTTAGTGTTGGTAAACATCTGTCTATTAGTGCTAAAATCTAGCTATATCTACACTGTAAAATTAAGTTAATTAGATGTTGGCTAATACATTTCACCTGTAAGACAGTATAGACTACAAGAATATAAACTGATAGGATGTTGTTTAAAAGAAATTATTGTAAAGGTTTCAAAATATAACACTTGCCATTTTTGTCTTTTATCATTTACTATCTTAGCCAGCGAGGCTTTAAAAAAAAAATCTCATAAAAGGTATTCTGTGGATATAATAAACTATTCTACTGTACTGTTGGTATTTGATTTGGTATATACCATAAGTCTCAGCACACCAAGTGCTGGTTCTCATATTATGCAGTCCTTTTTCAGACTTCTAGTACTAACAGTTGTGGTTAGTTTTCTTAGATTTCTATGAGAATTTTTTTTCTGTTTATTGCTGAATATGTATTTAAACACCAATTCCTGGAACTCTTCCTTGAATTTATTCAGTTGTGATTTGTAATTCACCAACAATGATCACTGTCACTGAGTTACAGTGAGTAACAGAATATTCCAGTGTTAACAAGAGCACCTTTTTATGACTTGGCAGAGGAACTGGGGAGTGATGAAGATGATATTGATGAAGATGGACAAGAATATTTGGAGATCCTGGCTAAGCAAGCAGGCGAAGATGGAGATGATGAAGACTGGGAAGAAGATGACGCTGAAGAAACTGCCCTGGAAGGCTATTCCACGATCATTGATGATGAAGATAACCCTGTTGATGAGTATCAGATATTTAAAGCTATATTTCAAAGTAAGTTAACTTGTTATATGTAATTCAGATAGCTCCGTATGATCCATTTTCCTGAATCAATTTGTTCTTATTTACGTCTGCCCCTTAAAGAAGGGGTTTTGGGTATATCAAACCCAAACTAAAATGTGATTTAGGATTGTTAGGCAGAGTAACCAAAGTTACTTCTACTGTTGCCTTAGAGATTCAGTGTATTTTCCTCATCCTATTATTTTGCTTTTATTTAGATTGTCATTTTGAAATATGCACGTCATAGGAAAATTGTATAGTTCAAAAAGTTTACACAACAAGTTTGTTTTTCCTACTTCTAATTTCTAACCTCCCAGCTTTCCCCAGAAATATCTACTGTTATGTCTGTTTCTTACGTTTATGTATTTGTGTATCTTTTTTTTCCCCCTGGCTAAACCCATGCTTACCTGTCTGAGAATTTGACCATTTATATAACATTTATGGTCTTGGAATCTCTATTCTTTTCTCCTGTTTCACAGTGTGTGGCTACGGAATACTAGGTGCCAGTTTTTGTTTTTTACATCTGTGTTCTTTAACCCAACTTAAAAAATTAGAATCGGCACTATATTTGAACATCCTTTCCCTCCAGAGTTAACTACTGTGCTATTTTATCATTCCTATGCATTATGAACGTTGATGTAGAATAAATTCTCTGATAACCAAAGCATTAATCTTCCAAGCCCATGACAAAGCAATTGTGATGCAAGCTTACAGAAACACAAGGAATTGTTTCTGAGCTACATGGCAGGCTGTAAGGATTGATTGAAGTGCCAAGAACTTACTGACTGGCTTTTGTCCATGACTTGGTATTTTGTATACTTAAACACATGTTAATCCCTAAAGGATGGTTTATTATAGAAGGCTCATCCACAGTAAATGCAATAAAGTAGAAGTAGAAAATCATGTTATAGAGAACATTTTTAACTAAATACTGCAGAGCACCTTTCTGTGGAAAGACAGTATATATATCTAAGAAAGTGTTTTTTTGAATAAGCAATGCAGAATAAGCAATGCAGAAAAAAATAAGTTGCTTTAACTCTTAATCTTTTAAGGGGTTTGGGTTAACTTTATTTCTAGTTTCCCTAGTTTGTTACTTATTATATAACAATTGGATTAGGCTCTAAATCCTTATTTACTAGAGATAAGAATTATGACTATGATTAGATTTTTGAGGCATAATGCTAAACCAGAATTTTTTTTCCCCCTGTATCTTTTTTTCACAAGTAATTTAAAATACCTTAGATTATTATTGGGAGAATATAAACTAGATCAGAATTTCAGTATTGGAGGTGGAGTAGAGGGAATAGAACAGAAAAGAACTACCAGGACTCTCTTATTGCCCTTTTTTCCCTTGTTTTCTTTTTGATAGCTATACAAAATCGTAATCCCGTGTGGTATCAGGCTCTGACTCATGGTCTTAATGAAGAACAAAGAAAACAGTTACAGGATATAGCAACTCTAGCTGATCAAAGAAGAGCAGCCCATGGTATGTTAATTGACCTCAACCCCTCTTTTTTTTTTTAATATTTATTTTTTAATTTGGCTGCACCAGGTCTTAGTTGCAGCATCGGAATCTTTAGTTGCAGCATGCAAACTCTTGGGATCTAGTTCCCTGACCAGGGATCGAACCTGAGCCCCCTGCATTGGGAGCACAGAGTCTTAGCCACTGGACCACCAGGGAAGTCCCAACCTCAACCCCTCTTTAATGCAATTAATGACTTTGATACAGCTTTAAAATTTAAATTAAGTGATTTAAAATTACATAAAAGCTACAGTTGTTGGAGGTGATAAGAAATTCATTCCAATCTGTAGAAATGAAAAAAGGAATTTTGGTTTTGGCCATAATTTACTGATTTTAAGTATAGTTGAAGACTACTTTCAGTGTGCAGTAGCTTTGATAAGGTCGCTAAATCTCATGGGGCTGGTTTGATAGTAGAAAATTCCATTAAAATTGTGAATTTTAAAGTTATGAAAACTGCAATTTTTTTTTGAAAACTGCAATTTTTAAAAACTATATTAAAGACATATCATTTCTTTTCATCGTTAAACATTTCAGTATGCCTTTCAATACAGGATGTTTCAGATAATACACAGCCTAGTAGTTTTCTAGAGGTCTTAATACTGCGTCAGACTAGTTTTATATTCAAAGAGGTTCCTCCTTATAAAAAAGGCACAGCTTTCTAAAGTATTTAATTCGAATTTGCCTGCATTAGATTCATTAGCTGTAATTACCTTTGGAGATTGGATCCTTCTGATTTAGTATTTGACTCAAAATAGAGTAAAGATTTTTCTTTTTAAACAATGCAAAGTGAAAGTTGGCTAAGAAGTCTGTAGCATACAAGAGAGTTCGTCTTCTCTACATAATATACTCTTTCTTCTATACATTTGGAGGGAGAACAGAGGCCAAAGTTTGGAACTTCCTGGCTAGTACTGGTGGTTAAGCTATTGTTAATGTCTGTCAATTCCTTCTTTTCTCCAAAGCAGTAAGGTGATCGAATGCTCTATTAAACATTCACATATTTGTTTTTCTAGAATCCAAAATGATTGAGAAGCATGGAGGATACAAATTCAGTGCTCCAGTTGTGCCAAGTTCTTTCAATTTTGGAGGCCCGGCACCAGGGATGAATTGAGTTACCACTTTCCTGCAGTGTGATTGTAGTGAAGAGCTTGTGTTCCTCCTAGTAGCGGTTCCAGAACTGGTTCATGTTATCCACTCTAAACTAATTGATGAATAGATGGACAAAAAAAAACCCAGGAGGTGGGACCTGATCATGCAACTTGGCACTGAAAATGAATCCAGAGGAATTTTGGCGGGGGAGGGAGGTAACCTGGGGGGCAGGGAGTATTTTCTTTATTTTTTGAAGAAAGTAAGATTCTGACTGAAAGTTCAAGTGACACTGTGGAAATCTGCAACAAGAGGGGATGTCATGAAGGCAGCTTTTCTTTTTCCGAGGAAAAAATAGGCATGGGCTACAGGACTATTTAAAATGTCTCATTTACAGTATAAGCTCAGAGGTAGATGTAATTTTTACACCTATGAGTATTTGTCCGATTTCTGTCTCTTCCTCACCATTGGGTATCTATTCTTTATATGTAAATAAGATAAGGTAATCGATAGCCTTATTCAATCTTCATCATTTTCATCATCAAAGATTGTTCCTATGTAGATTATTGGACATTTATTGTAGCACTACATAACTGATTAAAAAAAAATCTGTAAATGAATTAGCACTTTCATATTGAAACAAGCCTGCTAGCCTATGTATAAAATAGCAAAATGTTTGCTGTTTATAAAAAGATGGGATGTAATGGGGTGGGGGGCAGGGGTAATTTCAAGTTATTAATTTAAAAATGAATTAGCAATTTTGTACCTGGTGACTTTGTGGTGCACTCACCTCTGATAGTGACTTGAATTCGGTATGTTAAAAGGGGTTAGTGATATTTCATTGCTGCTAAAAATGGCAACTCCCTCTGTGTCCTGTTTTTTCTTAAAGCTCTCAGTGTACAAGTGGATATTTGGATACAAGACCTTACTGTAACAAATAGGAAAGATGATATTTGAAGCATGTAAATTGGATATAAAGTTCTACTCTTAAAGAGTTGATAAAAGAGTATGGCTAAACATCTATATATGCAGTCTATTAAAAGAACTTAATTCGGCTTTTATGTCTTCATTTGATTGCAGTTTTTTCCTAATTATAAATTTTTTCCTCATTGATCTGTTTTTATGCTATACCTAGAAAGAACACAAAATGTACACTTTTAAAATTGACATTTAACACCTGCCCACCTCCCTTTTCCCATCTCCTCTCCCCCTCTTGTTGATGGTGGTATCTGGTCTTAGATAGGCTGAAGGCACAGGGTTCCCTCCAAAAACCACTATTGATACCACTGCAGAAACAGGCCAGCAACAAGACAATGTAGAGAGGTTGGCTTGCTTCCCTCTCTTCTAACTGCATGTTCAAAAATAAGCTTTTATTGATATGAAACATCTGTCAGAAGAGTCATACATTGGTTTATTTTTTATATACATTATACACACAATATTTCAAATTGAAAGCAACATCTCAATGGATTCAGGACTATTAAGTGCTGTTGTCAAAACAGACCAGAAAATTTATAACTGTAAAAATGAAACATGCACACATTATTTAAAATGCATAATGAAGAAAACCCATTGGTGGTGTGTTTTTCTTGTATGCCAGTAATTAAGCCACTACTGTTGGCACTGTTTGGTTTTCTATTTTAACACTGAAGGAGTGAAAGTATTTCCTATATTTATGAATTTACTATGAAAATCTTGGCAAAAAAAGAAAAAAAAATGTCTGTCTAAAATGTGTGGGTGAAAACTGTTAATCAAGTGTGTTCCTAATTTGTTTCCCCCCAAGTTGGACACCATCTGTAAACCCTAGGTTGCTTCAGGAGATTTCACTATTATATAAAATCAGTAAAATTAAAGTGGAGTAGTTGTATATATGCAACATTGTGTACAGAGGGGAGATACTGAATAGTATTAAACATTTTCGTCTTCCTTTACCTTTTATCCCCTACCTAATATCTAGTCTACTTTTTTAAATTTCAAACTTCACTGCTCTTTGAATTGATAATTCCAATTTTCACATTGTTATTGGAAACCATATCTAATAAAGGTTTTAGTTATTCCCATGCACAGTATGGAAATTCTCGTTTGCTGAGGTTTTGTTTCAAGAAAATGTATTGGCATGTATTTGAGAACACGTTTTATTGTCTCCTCTGTCATACAGTCCAAACTAATCTACGTTTATGGATTTTTGAAATGAAAGACCTTAAAATTAAACTATATTTAATATTAAATATTGTTCAGATGGTAGTTTCTAATACATCAAATATATACCTCGATTATTTTCAGTATTTCCTTAAATATAACATCAAATTAGAGTTTCTTATAGATTATGGATCTTGATATGTGTCAGTGTTTTTAAATAAGGTTATAGGACTTTTAGATAACTTTTCGAGAGTAGTATTTATAAACTTGTAATTAGTTGCATGTAGATTTTATTTATTTATTTAACATACAGCCTTTCCCACAGTTTCACTAACCTATAACTTATTTTTTAATTTATACAAGTTAATTCTGATTTTGTCTGGGTTTCAGTATTTTGTCTTTTTTAATGGCTGACATTAGCATAAAATCTTCACTTTTTTGTAAACTTAAGCCATCCATTTTTATAAAAGCTATTCGTTTATCAGTATTAAATAAAGGATGTTAATCTATTTCTCTGCAGGTAACAGAATGGTGATTACTAATCTACACACCTTATCAAGATAGTGGCTGCTGTGTTCACCTCTAGAAGAGACCAGAGTGTAGAGCAGGGGTGGCCATACCGCAGCCCTATGGCTATGTGCTGCTATTCAGTCCCAGATGTAGTCCCTGAAGCAAGCATGAAGAAAAAGTCATTAGGAATTGTATTAATATAAACCGTGTCTTTGGGAAGATCTAGCACAATGATTTAAGCATAGTAGGCATTCCATAAGTGTTTGTAAAATGAATGACCTAAAATTACATTAAAGCATATTGGTTATAAAAATGTCAGTTCTGTTCTATATAATTTTAAATCTTGGTGAAGATTATCTGTGAATATTTATCAGTATCCCTCCTGAATTCTAGGTTTTACCCTTGATGAAGTTGGCCACCCTTGCAATAATAGCACTTCACACTTTGGTGCATGTGGTTTTTACAAAGGGAAACTAGACATCCAGCTGGAGATCCAGAATTTTATTACTATGAGAGGAATATATATATATATATATATTTTTTTTTTTTCTTCTTTGGTCACGCGGGCCTCTCACTGTTGTGGCCTCTCCCGTTGCGGAGCACAGGCTCCGGACGCGCAGGCCCAGCGGCCATGGCCCACGGGCCCAGCCGCTCCGAGGCATGTGGGATATTCCCGGACCGGGGCACGAACCCGTGTCCCCTACGTCAGCAGGCGGACTCTCAACCCTTGCTCCACCAGGAAAGCCCGAGAGGAATATATTTTAAGTAACTTTTTGAGACGTAATTCCCCTTCGAGGTTTTTTAAAAGCACAGATGAGGGCTTCCCTGGTGGCGCAGTGGTTGAGAGTCCGCCTGCCGACGCAGGGGACACAGGTTCGTGCCCCGGTCCGGGAGGATTCCACATGCATCGGAGCGGCTGGGCGCGTGGGCCATGGCCGCTGGGCCTGCATGTCCGGAGCCTGTGCTCCGCAACGGGAGAGGCCACAACAGTGAGAGGCCTACGTACCGCAAAAAAAAAATAATAATAAAATAATAAATAAAAGCACAGGTGATAATTCCTTTATGTATTTATAGATTCTGCTTTCATGTATAGATAGAAATTTGCCAATTACACTTGGTATTTCCTATATTTAAATGCTTCCTACCAGAGTTTTTTTAAAAAGTTTCTTTTAACATCCTCTTAATAATTCAAAATGAAATAAAAAGGAATTTCCTCAACCTGAATAAAGGCATCTACCAAAACCCTAAAGCTAATGGACTTAATGATGAAAGATTAAACACTTCCCCCTAAGATCAAGAACCACGCAAGCATGCCCACTGTTGCCACTTCTTTAGCATTGTACATGAGGATTTAGCCAGGGCAATTAGACATCCAGATTGGAAAGGAGGAAGTAAAACTGTTCACAGATGACATGATGTCACAGAAAACCCTAAAGAATCCATAAACACAAAGAGCTAATGACTTCTTCAAGGTTGCAAGATATAATATCAATATACCCAAATCAGTTGTATTTCTATACAGCAGCAATGAAATGAAAGTGAAATTAAGAAAATTCCATTTACAATAGCATCCCCAAAATTCTTAGGAATAAACAAAAGTGAAAAACTTACACTGTGAAAACTACAAAACACCTAAATAGAGACATCCCATGTTCATGAATTGAAAGACATACTATTGTGAAGATAGCAATACTTCCCAAGTTGATCTGCAGATTCAGTGTAATCCTTGTAAAAGCTACCTTTTTTGCTGGAATTGACAAACATTCTAAAATCTGTATGGAAATACAAGGGACTCAGAATAGTCAAAACAATCTTTAAAGCAAACATGATTGTACTAGTAAGGATACTTCTTTTTCTTCTTTTTTGGCTGCATTTCGCGGCTTGTGGGATCTTAGTTCCCTTAGCAGGGACTGAACCTGTGCCCTCTGCAGTGAAAGTGCAGAGTCCTAACCACTGGACTACCAGGGAATTCTCAAGGATAAATACCTTATACTGACCAAAGGAATAAAATAGAGTCCAGAAATAAACCCTTAAATTTATGGTCAATTGATTTTCAACAAGGGTCCCAAAACCAATGTAGGAAAGAATCTTTTTAAAAATGGCTCTGAGACAGTTGGGTATCTACATGTAAGAACATGAAGTTGGACCCTTAACACTATATACAAAATAATTCAAAGTGGTTTCAAGATTTAAATATAAGATCTCAAAGTCTTAGAAAAAATACAGGTGTAAATCGTGACTGAATTAGGTAATAGTTTTTGGATATAACACCACAGGACAAGCAACAAGCACCACAGGACAGGCCCGCGTACCGCAAAAAAATAAAAAAATAAAAAACAGATGACTTGGACTTCATCAAAACTTACAACTTTGTGCTTTAAAGGACACTTTTCCAGAAAGTGAAAAGACCCCAGAGAATGGAAGAAAATATCTGTTAATCTTGAGTATATACAGAAGTCTTAGAACTCAACAACACAAAAACCCCATTTAAAAACAGTAAAGAACCCAAGTAGACGTTTCTCCAAAGAAATAAATGGCCAGTATCATAGGAAAAAATGCTTAACATCACTAGTCATTAGGAAAATGCAAATCAGAATTCATGATGCGATATTTCATACATACTAACATGTCTATAATCAAGAAGGTGCACAATTACAAGTATTGGTGAGGAAGAAGAGAAATTGAAACCCTCATAGTGTTGATACGATGTAAAATGCTTATCTGTTGTGTAAAAGTTTGGCAGTTCCTCAAAAGGTAGAAAATAGTGTCACCTAGCAATTCCACTCCCAGATGATGCATATATCTGAGAGAAATCAAACATATGTCCACACAAGAACTAGTACACAGTTGTTCATACTAGCATTACTATAGCCAAAAGGAGGAAACGACCCAAACAGCCATCAGCTGATGAATGGATAAACAAAATGTGGTATATCTAAATAATCAGATATTTGGCAATAAGGAATGAAGTACAATTACATGCTACATGTGGATAAGCCTTGAAAACAAAGTGAAAGAAGTCAGTCACAGGATTTCATTTACATGAAAGATCTATAATTAGCAAATCAATAGGTTAGGGAACACTGGGCAGGGGTGGGGAGGGAGGAGGGAATGGAGAGTGAGTGCTATTGGGCATAGGGTTTCTGTTGGGCATGATGAAAGTGTTTTCCATTAGATAATGGTGATGGTTGAACAGCTTTGTGAATATACTAAAAACTACTTAAGTGTATGTACACTTTAAAATGATGAATTTTATGATACATGAGATTACAAACTTTTTTTTTTGCTGTACGCCGGCCTCTCACTGTTGTGGCCTCTCCCGTTGCGGAGCACAGGCTCCGGACGCGCAGGCTCAGCGGCCATGGCTCACGGGCCCAGCCGCTCCGCGGCATGTGGGATCCTCCCGGATCGGTGCACGAACCCGTGTCCCCTGCATCGGCAGGCGGACTCTCAACCACTGCACCACCAGGGAAGCCCGAATTTTATGATATATGACTATCTCAATTTTCAGTTTTCTTAAGCCTCAAATTTGTTTAAAGTTCTCTAAAAAGTAACATAAAATGTTTATTTATTAAATACAAATTAAGATCTAGCTATCCCCTTATTATAGGGAAAGTATTCTTCCCCCCAATACTTTGTTTTGCTACCAGCTGCTCATTTGTTTTTTAAATCCCATCACCCTATCAAATAGCCCTAGCTGGTGCGAGTTTGGGTGGGTAGCAGGAGGAATCTTCAGGAGCTTTAGATTGATAACATTTTGTAAATTGAGTTTACTCTCCTCTTAGTTTCCCACTAAAATAAACCTAACACACATTAACCACAACTAGTAACCTTGGAGCTCACTTACTGGGTGATATTTTCAAAGATGTAATGAATGAATGGGGTTAACACGTGGTCCAGGGGTAGAGTTGGTAAAATGAAAAATTGCACACACTGGAGTCACTATAGATAGCTTGAAATGAGGAGAATCATGCAATTAGCCACTAACAAAACATTACCAGTTGTATTATACCTATGTCTATGTCAGCATATATACTGAGAACTATATATCTGAGATTGGAAAGGAACATTTTAAGTAACTTCCTCATACACTTCCAAAAGTATGTTCTAATTAAGCTCTGATTAATGCTTTCGGTGTGGAAGCTGATTAACTGAATGAGTTTATTCTACAGACCAAGGACTCTTAATTCTGGGTCCAGGAGTCCTATGAAACTGCAGTCTTTAGTATATTTTTCATAGCTTTCATCTGAATCTCAAAGGAGTTGTCAAAGTGCTTAAGAATCACTGCTGTTGACCATTAAAGTGAGGACTGGAGAGAGATGGGCTAACATTTATTAAGCACTTGAAAAGTATCTCTGATAAGCACTGTGCTACATTTATCTACATTCTCACATATCCTCCCAGTCACACTGTGAAATAAGTGTTTCTACTTTACAAATGGCGCTACAGTTTGTAAGACAAGTGACACATCTAACAGCCACAACTTCCAATGGAGAGAGTTGGTTTTAAATTCTTTAGTGTTTTCAGAAAAGAAAAAACAGAAGAGAAATAAGAAGTTTAAAAAAAAAAAAAATTCTTCAGTGTTTAAACAAAAGCTACAAATTCATAATAAAAATTTATTATAAACCTATATGAAAATAATTTGATAACTCAAAATCACCTTCTCCTAGACATAATTACTTTTAAGAGTTGAATGCATTATTTCTACGTTTTTTTGTTTTTTTTTTTCTCGGGCGCATCCTGCGGCTTGTGGGATGTTAGTTCCCCAACCAGTGATTGAACCCGAGCCCTTGGCAACGAAAGCACGGAGTCCTAACCACTGGACTGCCAGGAAATTCTCTTCGTATCTTTTTTCTATACATATAATACTTTTTTGTTGTTTGTTTTTGTTTTTTTGCGGTACGCGGGCCTCTCACTGTTGCGGCCTCTCCCGTTGCGGAGCACAGGCTCCGGACGCGCAGGCTCAGCGGCCATGGCTCACGGGCCCAGCCGCTCCACAGCACGTGGGATCCTCCCGGACCGGGGCACGAACCTGTGTCCCCTGCGCCGGCAGGCGGACTCCCAACCACTGCGCCACCAGGGAAGCCCTATACATATAATACTTTAATGGTTATATCATTGTACAAATATACCAAAATCAACCAATTCTCCAGGAAGTTTTTAGTTACTGAAAGAAATGTTTTTAAAACCTTGATGGCAACAGTTTTTGAAGGGGTCTAGAAATAAGTTAGCCTATTTAGAAAACTGGGGAAAAGGTCCAGCTTTGTGTAAGAGCATGGACTAGTACTGATTGGCAGTAAAATGTTTTCATGCCATTAATTTGTTAACATGTAATAAGATATGAGGGATAGGAAGTGATTTAGGGAAAATGTGAAGATTCTGGATGGCCCTGAATAGTATGTACATTTGAACTCTGTTCTATATATAGTCAGTGGTAAATACTGTAACACAAAGTTCCACTACCTATGACAAAATCATTATTAAGGTTTCTCCCTGAATCAGATTAGAATTATAGTATCCTATCCACCACCACCATTCAATGTTTACAACCACTCAGTAGGTCCTGGGGATAAAAAGATGTCCTGTAACTGCAAACTACGATTACAGGGTGATTTTTAACTTCCTTTTGAGATTCTGTATTACCGTGTTTTAACAGACTAGAGATTCAGGACTTAGTAATAAATGACTATATTGCATAAAAGTATTTTGATTCTTTTAATAATATTTCTGACTATAAAATACAGATATAACATCTAGAAGGTACAGAAAGTATAAATTAAAACACCTCGTTTGTCATCTGAACTCTCTGTGAAAAAGGGAAATCTATCGATTGGGTACAAGACTTGAATGAGCCAATTCCTCCAGTTTCAAGCAACCTAATCCAATTTTATGTGCCACATCTTTTATTCTTATAAGGGCATAAAATATAAAAACTACTTTAAACTTCTAAAGACTATGTATTCAAACGACACTCAACGTCCTATTTTCCTTCCAATGGCATTTGGGCACCAATTACGCAGCTATACCTTGGTTAGGGTCTGCAGCCTGCCCCTCACTCCCTACCTAAAAGAAGGTCTCGTTAAAAATCTCAAACTGGACTCGAATGTAAATCAAAACACTTTAATTATCCTCACTTAGGCCATTCCATAATCACCTGAAATGCAAAGACACTAGATCAAACATCATCCAGCTCTGTCCAGCTTTTGTAAGCAGGACACAAATCTCCAGTTACAACGGGACCATCCTTCTCAATCTCTTAGTAACTCAAATCTACATTTGGAACACCAGATTTAACAAATCTTGAGTCTACACACTTTACCTCATCTTTATTCAGCCTGGTTGCCAAAGCATATGAATACATACTGAATACTCCTGAAATGACTAGTATTTCCAATGGCTCAAGAAAAATTCTGGGTTGAGAGCTACAAGAAACACTACCTAAACTTCACAACTAATTTGTATCCATTCTTAATACTGGGGAGACCGAGTCAATGATTTCCTCAGCCTTTTGACTTTCCTTTAATTTGCGACACACACAAAAGGGAAAGTAAAAAAGTTAGCAACACCATTACAGACGACTTCAAAATTTGAACCTAAGGAACATGAAAGCGCAAAAGCAACCGCAGTGTCTCCCAGCAGAGTCCAAGACCACCACCCCGCTGTCGAGCTACGCCGGAGCTTCAGCTGAGGCAGGAGGCTCATCCTCCTACCAATGATGATGCCCCAGCGACTGGAAAAGCAAAGGGAGACTTGGCAGCCAGTGACAGGCATACAGCAGCTCTCGGAAAAGCAGAGCCTCCGCCCAAGACCAAAGGCCTCAGCTGGCACCGAGAGCCCCCAGGGAGCGGTGAGGCGTCCCATCCTGTCCTACCCCACCCTACCACTTCCCTCCCAACGGGACGACACTCGGCAATTGCTAGGCAAAGCCCACCCGGTCTCCAGAACGCGCTCCAGCAAGCCCACCGGGAGCGCCAAGGCCACCTCCTAGCCCCTGTGGGGAAAATGGCGCCTGTGAACCCTTCTCCCTCCCGGCTAGTCACAAGGACCAGCCTCCCTCCCTCGCTACAAAATGGCGCCTCCTGCTGGGGCCACAGACTCTGCATAATTCACTTGTCAGCGAGGCGGTGTCGCGCTGGGACGAGCGGTTCTGCCAACCAGTCAGAAGCAGAAAACTTTGTTCCGCACTTTGGGTAAGCCACTCAGGCGCTGGCTGTAAGGCCAGGCGAGGCTGACGTCAGGAAAAGGGGCGTGGATAAGGCGGTCTCCTTTCGCGTCGCCTAAATTTGAGCCAATGGCAAGCAGGAAGCGTCCAGTGAGTGACGTAATGAAAGCCCAATGGAGGCTGGGGGCGGGCTTCAGACCCACTATGCTGGTTGCGGGGCTGAGGGGCCGGGCGGCTGTTTCCTGTCCTGGTGCATGGTGGTCGGACGAAGGAATTGTTGGAAAATTTTCTCGGAGGTTCGTATATAAATGTGTTTTTACCCAGTGTGCATTATTCTCCGCCCGGCCGCCGCCCTCAGCGTGGCGGCGCGGGCCCGGTAGGGCCCGGGCTCGGACTCTGGCTCCTCAGCCTCCGCCGCAGGCCTTGCAGATCCTACGGCCGGCCGCGGTAGAGACGCCTGGGCAGAAGCGGAGTTTATTAATAACCCGCGGCCGCCACTCGGGCGGCGGAGCTTTTCTCACTGAGGACGCACCCCCCCCCCCCCCGCCCTTGTCTCTGCGCACTGCGCCCCGCCTGTTCCCCTCAGGGGACTGCCGAGGGGAGGGAGTGAAGGAGGGGAGGGTGGAGCCCTTGGGAGCCCGGCGGCGCTTCTCGGCTTGACCTCCGCGCGGAGCGAGTCCCCTGGCGCCGCCGAGGCGAAGCTCCTCCGGCTGAGACGCTGGATCCCGGTCGGCACCAGGCCCTAGCTGGGGCGCCGGCGGCAGAACTGGCTGAGGGCCCGGTCGGCATCCCGCCTGTAGATCGCACCCAGAATTTCCTCCCACTCTGATCGTGCACAGATTTCTTGTTTCCCTCACTAAAAAAAAAAAAAAAAAAAAAAAATTTTTATGGTCATTGAGGCCTAACAGCGAATATTAGAAATTGTCATTTTTATCGTTCTCCTTTTTTCTCGGTTTTGGCCAAAGAGTATACGAATGCTTTGGTTGCTTTGTAACATTTTATTGTGGAACGTAAATCAATTTTTCTTCTCTCCCCTTTTGCTTTTTTTAACATTTAAGTTTACGCATTAAGGAAGTTAAGTAAAGAGTAGATAAGAATACAATTGCTAAACTGATTATTTGTTTAAGATCAGTTTAAGCCTTTGGAAGTGTCTAATCAGCTGGTATAACCTAGTGGGGATGTGAAAAATTGTAGGTTCGAAGTTGTGGTCGGCTTTGTCGCGAACCTTACTAGAAGATACTTGTGTTTTGCTGTAGTTGACAAAAATCTGTACAGTATTTAATATATTCTCTTGCTAAGTGCTTAGTTTCAGTTCATTGTTAAGTGTTTAGTAAGAGAATAGGTAGTGAGATCATACAAAAGCTCAGGTAAGACAGGTAACTAATTTATCCAGGTGTATTTTGATTACTTTGGAAATTATTTAGTGTACAAATACTTGAGTGCCTATTTTTTCCATAGCTGTCTTTTATTTTTTAAAAATAATGGCTTTATTGATATAATTTATATACCTTTACAATTCACCCATTTAAAGTATTATAATAATTAGGTAGGTTTAATGTATTCACAGAGTTGTGCCACCATCACCAAAATTTTAAAACATGTTCATCACCCCCCAAGAAACTCTGTACCCACTTAAGTTACTCCCCATTTCCCCATAACACTCCTTCTTCCCCAACCACTAATCTACAGATTTGTCTATTACCAACATTTCATAAAAATGGAATCACACAGTATGTGGACTTCTGTGACTGGCTTCTTTCATTTAGCATGATATTTGCAAGGTTCATGCATGTTATAGCATATATGAGTAGTTCATTTCTTTTTATTGCCAAATATTTCGCTGTATGGACGTAACACCTTTTATTTATCCATTCATCTGTTGATGGACATTTAGGTTGCTTCCACTTTTTTGTCTATGATGCATAATGCTGCCATGAACAGTTACGGAACAAGTTTTTATGTGGACATTTGTTTTTATTTCTCTTGTGTGTATATATATACCTAGGAGTAGAATTTCTTGGTCATTTGGTCATACGGTAACTCTGTGTTCAATCTTTTGAGGAACTGGCAAACTTTTCCAAAGTGGGTGTACCATTTTACATTCCTACCAGCAGTGTATGAGAGCTCCCATTCTCCATATCCTTGCCAGCACTTGTTGTTATCAGTCTTTTTGATGGTAGCCATCCTAGTGGGTGTGAAGTGGTATCTCTTGTGATTTTTTTTTTTTTTTTTTTGCGGTACGCGGGCCTCTCACTGCTGTGGCCTCTCCCATTGCTGCTGAGCACAGGCTCCGGACGCGCAGGCTCAGTGGCCATGGCTCACAGGCCTAGCCGCTCCGCGGCATGTGGGATCCTCCCAGACCGGGGCACGAACCTGCGTCCCGTGCATCAGCAGGCGGACTCTCAACCACTGCACCACCAGGGAAGCCCTCTCTTGTGATTTTGATTTGCATTTTCCAATGGCTAATTGTGCTGAGCATTTTTTCATGTGCTTATTGGCCATTTGTATATTTTCTTTTTGGAAATGTCTATTTGGGTCTTTCCCCCATTTTAAAATTGGATTGTTTATCTGTTATTGAGTTCTAAGAGTTTCGTATATAAAGGTCCTTTATCAGATATATGATTTGCAAAATGTCCATTGCCCTTTGCTGCAGGTTGAGATATTGCTGTGAAGTAAGGATTCATCATATTCTTCATGGAAAGATGACCTAGCTGTTTTGGGGAATTGTGCCTCTACTATTACTTTAGCTGTTATTAAATATTTATAATGTAGGTACAGTTTATGATCATGGGAGGAGAACTTTCTGAGTCCTGATGTTCTCATCATTACTTAATTTTGAAGTTTTTATCTAGTTTTTGTTTTTGGTTTTTAATCTGAGGTTTTACCCAGTTCTGAGTCTTTTTGCTCCTGGCTTTATTTCAGGACATAGTGATTTTTTTTTTTTTTTTTTTTGCGGTATGCGGGCCTCTCACTGTTGTGGCCTCTCCCGTTGCGGAGCACAGGCTCCAGACGCGCAGGCTCAGCGGCCATGGCTCACGGGCCTAGCCGCTCTGCGGCATGTGGTATCTTCCCGGACCGGGGCACGAACCCGTGTCCCTTGCACTGGCAGGCGGACTCTCAACCACTGCGCCACCAGGGAAGCCCAGGACGTAGTGATTTTTTAAAGAGTTGGGTTGCTTGAGTCGTTGCTCTTTGCTTAATTTGCATTTTAAGGGATGGCTTTTGTGAGACAGTGTTTTTTGGTTTTTAATTTATTTATTTTTGGCTGCATTGGGTCTTTGTTGCTTCGCGCGGGCTTTCTCTAGTTGCAGCAAGTGGGGGCTACTCTTCATTGTGGTGCGTAGGCTTCTCAGTTTGGTGGCTTCTCTTGTTGCAGAGCATAGGCTCTAGGCGCGTGGGCTTCAGTAGTTGTGGTTCTTGGGCTCTAGAGTGAAGGCTCAGTAGTTGCAGCACACGGCCTTAGTTGCTCCGCAGCATGTGGGATCTTCCCAGACCAGGGCTTGAACCCGTGTCCCCTGCATTGGCAGGCGGACTCCCAACCCTGCGCCACCAGGGAAGTCCCTGAGACAGTGTTTTAAACTTTACCGTACTGTCAAAATCAAAGTGATTTTGTTTCAAAGATGGATTTAGACTGGACAGTGACAAAGGCTGTTCCCTGTGTCTGGACTGCCTTCTCTACTCTTCCTACCCCTAGGAAATGTTTACTTATCTTTCTTATGCCCATATTCACATGTAATCATCTTTGCATACCTGAGGCAGAGTTAGGTGCTCCTTACTTTATTAATGCTTCTGTTTATAGTAACTTTTTTTTTAAGTAACTAGTTTTAAAACCATGAAAATAATACATGGTAAATTTCTTTTTAACTTATGGAATGTATACGGTAGAAATTAAAAGGCCCGTCCCCAGTCCACCCTCATCTCCTAGTCCCATTTCTGGGAGGTAATGCTGTAAAAAATTATGTGTGTGGATAGCAAGAGTTAAAGAAGAAAACCAGGAAACGAAAAGATTTGATTTATTAAGCTAGTGGGAATTAATCTTATTAACAAATTTTTCTTACAATATTGTATGCAATGAAAATTCTACTGTTGTACAAGACAAAATAAGATAGTTGGCAGTGTTATTGGAATGGAAGGATGAGAGACTGGAGTAAAGAAAGCAGTAAAGAAGTTATTGCAGTAGTTATTAATATGTGAGGAGTTGGAAAAGAAAGATTTTGAAGGATAAAAATCATGGAGTTGAAGGGAATGCCCTGGTGGTCCAGTGGGTAAGACTCCACACTCTCATTGCTGAGGGTCTGGGTTCAGTCCCTGGTCCGGGAACTAAGATCCCACAAGCTGGGCAGTGTGGCCAAAAAAAATTAAAAAGATGAAATGTTCTCTGTCATACCAAGTTCCCATATATATGGTTCCATTTAAAAAAAAAATCATGGAGTTGACAATTGCCCTGTTGTGAATTTAAGAATGAGGGTGGGCTTCTCTGGTGGCGCAGTGGTTGAGCGTCCGCCTGCTGATGCAGGGGACACGGGTTCGTGCCCTGGTCCGGGAAGATCCTACATGCCACGGAGAGGGTAGGCCTGTGAGCAATGGCCGCAGGCCTGCGTGTCTGGAGCCTGTGCTCCGCAACGGGAGAGGCCACAATAGTGAGAGGCCCGCGTACTGCAAAAAAAAGAATGAGGGTTTAGTCAAGGATGACTTTTGATCATTTTAATCTGTTGTCTGGGTATGGTGGAAATAGCCAAGTCCATATGGCAAATTGATTAGAGTGGAAAGATGAATTGGCAAACCTTAATGGTGTATATGGAATGTGTTGTGTTTAATTCAGACAGAAAACAAGATGTATTTTGATATAAAATGAATGACAGGGACTTCCCTGGTGGCACAGTGGTTAGGAATCCGCCTGCCAATGCAGGGGACATGGGTTCGAGCCCTGGTCTGGGAAAATCCCACATGCCGCGGAGCAACTAGGCCCATGTGCCAAAACTGCTGAGCTTATGCTCTAGAGCCTGTGAGCCACAACTGCTGAGCCCATGTGTCACAACTACTGAGGCTTGCACACCTAGAGCCCATGCTCCGCAACAAGAGAAGCCACCGCAATGAGAAGTACGCGCACTGCGGTGAAGAGTAGCCCCCGCTCGCCCCAACTAGAGAAAGCCTGCGTGCAGCAAAGAAGACCCAACAAAGCTAAAAATAAATAAATAAATAAAAATTAAAAAAAAAAAAAGAATGACAACGTGGTACATTCCTAGGAGACCTCCCCACCTACCTATTGGTTAGTGTCTTCCCTTTCCTCTGGCATTTGTCCTTTCAAACAGAAGTGCTGAGAGGAAAAAGAATCACTGGCAGACTTTTGGATGGGGCAGTTTGATTTGAGACCTAGGAATGTATGTAAATGTTTTTAGTTGATGGATTATAGATCTGTGTTTTTAAATGAGGAGTGCATGTTAGATTCAACTGGGGAGCTTTTTGTCAGTGGACATGCTTATTGTTGAGAAGATAATATTTAAGGAAAATATACTAGGAGATAAATGTCTGTTATTAAAAGTCAGTTATTCAGGGAATTCCCTGGTGGTGAAGTGGCTAGGACTCTGAGCTTCTACTGTAGGGGGCACGGGTTCGATCCCTGGTCAGGGAGCTAAGATCCCACATGTGGCAGCATGGCCAAAAATAAATAAATAAAATTTTTTTAAAAAGTCAATTACTTAAAATCACCTTTATTTTATCTTATTTTAAACATAAATTTATTTGTTTATTTTTGGCTGTGTTGGGTCTTTGTTGTTGCGTGCCGGCTTTCTCTAGTTGTGGTGAGCCGGGGCTACTCTTCGTTGTAGTACGTGGGTTTCTCATTGTGGTAGCTTCTCTTGTTTCAGAGCATGGGCTCTAGGCATGCACCCTTCAGTAGTTGTGGCATGAGGGCTCAGTAGTTGTGACACGTGGGCTTAGTTGTGGCATGTGGGCTTAGTTGCTCCGCGGCATGTGGGATCTTCCCGGACCAGAGCTCGAACCCGTGTCCCCTGCATTGGCAGGCAGATTCTTAACCACTGTGCCACCAGGGAAGTCCCTAAAATCACCTTTAGAAATTATTTTTTGTCTTCCTTTTTAGGGGAAAAAGACTTTCAGAAGGAAAAGGAGATTTTTTTTTTTTTACCTTTTTCCAATTGAAGTATAGTTGATTTACATTATTATTCTTTTAAGGTGTACAACATAGTGATTCATTATTTTTATGGATTGAAATTTTTTTTTTAGTTTTTATTCTTTTATGGAGAAACCTTGAAAACATTATGTATAAGTGAAAGAAGGCAGTCACAAAAGACCACATACTATGATTCCATTTACATGAAGTGTCCAGAATAAGCAAATCTATAGAAATAGAAAGTAGATTAGTGGTTGCCTAGGGCTTTGGAAAGGGGAAGGTAGGGTTTTCTTTTGAAGGGTGATAAAAAATATTGTGAATTCAGGTTGTGGTGATGTTTGTACAACTCTGAATATACTAAAGTCATTGAATTGTACACCTTAAATGGGTACATTTTATGATATGTGAATTACATCTCAGTAAAGGTATTTTCAAAAAGGAAAAGCATGAACAAGAGGAAAGTTCCTCTTGAATAACACATCTCTGAAACTTTCTTTTTTGTCTTCTTTCTCCTCTGGCAATACCCTTTTACAGTAGTAGGAGAAAATAGTGAATAAGACAAGAGATAGAGCTGTACAGTCTCTTCTCATTTAGCTTTAAACTACTGATAAGCATTAATAGCAAACATATATATAATACCATGTGCTGTTACAAGTGCTTTGTATTTAACACAGATACCTCACAATACCCTCTGTGAAGTACCCTCCTTTTACAGATAGGGAAACTGTGGCACAGCATGGTTAAGTAACTTGCCCAAGGTCACATAGATAATATGTGGTAAAATGAGATTTTGAAGCAGGCTGTTTTGCTCCAGAGTCCTTATTCTTAAGTATAGTGTTATACTACCGCTCATAAACATTCCTTCCTAAGTATAACCCATACTTTCCAATCTATCTATAGGGGAATCCTCCTTAGATATGTTTTAGTAGCTGGTTACTGTAAATATACTGCTTCCAGTCTGGAGAAAAACAGGTAATTAAAGTATACTGTGCTAAGTGTTATTATAAGAGTATGGACAGAGTATCTTGGGAAATACATCTAAAGCATTCTGACCCAATTTGGGGAGTTCAGATAAAACTTTCTGGTGGAATCTGAAGAATTTAGCCAAGTAAAGAGAGGAGGAAGAGTATTCTAGAGGGTATGAATAGCAGTGTTCAGAGCCGAGATGCAGGAGACACCTTGGGCTGTTCTGGGAGTGGCAAATAATCCAGCAGCTCATGTATAAGTTGTTGAGCCAGATGATTAGAAGGTTGACTTTGCCACTTATGTTGTGAAGTTAAGGACATCATTTAACCTTTGTGGGCTTCACTTTCTTGGTCTGCAAAATTGTGATAAAATGGTACTTAATTCATAGGATTGCTAGAAGGATTAAATGAATTAGTAGTAATGCCTGGCATATAGTATTTTGGAAGAGTTAGTTATCATTATAGTCATTTTTATTTATTAGTATTATTAACATTTTAATTAATATTATTATTAAATGATACCAGTATCATTAACTACTAGAATTTTAAACAGTATTGCTGGAGTGTAGAATGTGAGGTTGTGCTAGAACAAGACTGGAAGATAGAGTGACCAACTTGTCTTGATTTGCCCAAGACTATCCCAGTTTTAAAAGAAAGTGTCCCCCACCACCAAAAAAAAAAAAAAAAAAAGAACTGAGAGTCCCATGAGCCAGGAAGCTTCTCAGTCTTGGGCAACGCAAGATGATTGTTCGTCTTATTGGAGAAGTTAGTAGAATCCAGATCATGATATTTGGACTATATGGGGAAATGGGAAAGTTTTGAAGGTTTTGAGACAGAGAAATGCTCTGATTGGATTTGAAAGCACTTGGACTGATTAGATTGGAGGAGGGTAGGAGTGGATTTTAGGAGGCCGATGTAGTAACCCAAGCGGTGATGGTACCCTGAATTAAGACAACCTAATAAGAGAAGCAAATGAATTTGACAGATATTTAGGAGGTAGAGTGATAGTTCTTAGTGATCGGTTGGAGAATAAGGGGGATTTGACTACTGGGTAGGTGACTGCGTTTATCACGGAGGGAGAAAATACTAAAGTAGAATTTTGTGGCAAATTGTTTTGAGATGGAGGTGACTGTGGACCATGAAGGTCACCAAGGCCAGTAAGCAGCTAGATATATAGATCAGGAGCCCTTAAGAGAAAGGACTAGAGAGATTTTAAAGAGCTTATAAATTCCAGAGATCTTTGAAGCCAATGGAATGGATATGATATTCCAAGAGGAAAAGTGCATAAAATGAAAAAACAAACTAGGATGGAAACTTGTGGGTTCTCAGTATTTAGGAACCCATAGGAGAAACGGAAAAGGATTAGCTAGGAAGTTGGAAAAAACCAGGAGCGTGTGGAAGTCACAGAAGCCAAGGTAAGAGAATGTTCTAAGAAGGAGATAAAGGTCAATGATATCAAACCCAATATAAGACAGAAAAGTATCCATCACATTTTTTTTTTTCTTTAGCTGCGTTGGGTCTTCGTTGCTGTGCGAGGTCTTTCTGTAGTTGTGGCGAGCGGGGGCTACTCTTCATTGCGGTGAGCGGGCTTCTCATTGCAGTGGCTTCTCTTGTTGCGGAGCACCGGCTCTTGGTGCGCGGGCTTCACTAGTTGCAGCAGGTGGGCTCAGTAGTTGCAGCACGCGGGCCCTAGAGTGTGTGTGCTTCAATATTTGTAGTGCGAAGGCTCTAGGATGAACAGGTTTCAGTAGTTGTGGCGCTCTGCGGCATGTGGGATCTTCCCAGACCAGGGCTCGATCCCATGTCCCCTGCATTGGCAGGCGGATTCTCAACCACTGCACCACCAGGGAAGCCCCATCACAGCTTTTTAATCTGTTTTATGATGGACATTTGAGTTCATTCCAATTTGGAACTATTATGGATAAAGTTGCTATGGCCATTCTTGTGTAAGTCTTTTTGTGGATGAATATTTTCATCTCTCATTCATAGGAATGGCCATCGAACTTCATGTTAAAGTGGAGATTAGTGACCAGCCAAAGCAGTTTCAATACTTAGGGACAGAAACCAGATGGATAGCAGTGGGAAATCAGGAAATAGTCTTAGTAACAACTGTTAGAGAAATCTAGCTGTGATAAGGAGGAAAGAGAGACTAGTAGCTGAGTCAGAGGCAAGATTTTGTTTTATCGATTTTGTTTTTGTTTTTTAAAATATTTATTATTTTTATTTGGCTGCACCGGGTCTTAGTTGCCATGTGAGGGATCTTCATTGCGGCATGCAGGATCTTTTAGTTGCAGCACGCGGGCTCTTAGTTGCAACATGAGGGATCTAGTTCCCTGACCCCTTGCATCGGGAGCATGGAGTCTTAACCACTGGACCACCAGGGAAGTCCCTGTTTTTGTGTTTTTTTAAGTTATTGATGGGAAGGAACTGGCAGAGAGAGGGAAATTTTTTACAGGAGAGATCCCTGAGATCCCTAAGGAGGAAAGACAGATGAAATGCAGAGTACAGGTTGGAAGGATTAGTCTTACCTTGTAGGAAGGTAATATTGTAGGAGAGAAGGAAGAAATTTGTGGAAATGCAGTGAAGTGAGGTTTGTTGGCAGAGAATTCCTCTGCTGTCTTCTATATTTTCCGTGAAGTTGGGAGCTGATTAATTTGCTGAAAATGAAGTGGTGAAGGAGACAGGGTGGGAGGATAGCAGGAGAGGGAGTGGGGGTAGAAGGTTTGAGGTAAATGGAAAATATTTTAAATAGTCATCATGAAGAAATAAAGACATGTAAGTTTGCTGGACTGCTTTGGGGGTTCAGAAGAGGTTGGAAGAGCCCAAGAACTTTTATGGCCCTTCAGGACTATTCCATCAAATAAGTTATTAGATCTGAAAAATGCTTCGTAAATAAGACCTGTACAAACAGTTTTTTCTGACTAGAGGTATATGTTTTAACTATCCATGTTTAGTGTCCTATTCAATATACTTTTTTGGACAAAGGATCTATTTTGTTATAGTGTTGTGTTTCAGGAGTGCCCTCTCTCATTTTCATAATTGTCTCACAATGCTTTGCTTCCCTTACCTATGACAAGATGAGCAATTTGGGTAATAAAATATTAACATACACAGTGTTTATCTTGAGGGAAATAAAGTACAATCTAGCATCATAGTTTTTTTTTTTTTTGTGGCATCATAGTTTTGAAACGACTTTATGCTTTTTTTAACAGAACAATGTCAGAAGTTGAGTTTGAATATATCAGAACCTTTCTCTTTCTCCTGATGCTTCCTCAGACTCCCTAGTCTCAGTGAAAGCAAGCCAGGGCATGCTTAGCAAACTGAGCTATGCAGGTGTGCCCTTATCAAGCCCTGTTTTTTTTTTTTTTTTTTTTTTTTACGGTATGTGAGCCTCTCACCGTTGTGGCCTCTCCTGCGTGGAGCACAGGCTGCGGATGTGCAGGCTCAGCGTGGCTCACGGGCCCAGCCGCTCCGCGGCATGTGGGATCTTCCCGGACTGGGGCATGAACCCGTGTCCCCTGCATCGGCAGGCGGACTCTCAACCGCCGCGCCACCAGGGAAGCCCTCAAGCTCTGTTTTTAATGCTACACTGTTGAGGTTTGAGAGAGATTTGTTTTGGTACTTTTTCACATCAGTGGTTCAGTTAAGAACAAACCATCACCAAAATTGACATTCCTGATGACTAGACCTAGGTGTCCATTTCTCAATTCTTGTCTCTTCTCACCTCTTTTTCTCACAGGTATTT